>NW_027100273.1:17500-642149 GCF_031753505.1 Anomalospiza imberbis
CAAACCGGCCCCGGAGCAGAGAGACCGGCCCCGGCCCCGGAGCAGAGAGACCGGCCCCGGAGCAGAGAGACCGGCCCCGGAGCAAACCGGCCCCGGAGCAGAGAGACCGGCCCCGGAGCAAACCGGCCCCGGAGCAAACCGGCCCCGGAGCAGAGAGACCGGCCCCGGCCCCGGCCCCGGCCCCGGCTCCGCCCCCGCGGAGCGCGGCGGGAAGCGCGCAAAGCCTCTCCGCGCTCTCCGCCGCTCTGTGCGCGCTCGCCGCTGTCCCTTGTGACCCTTTGTGGTCACGCCTTGGCCGGTTCCTGCGCTTCTCCTCGCTCTTTTTTCCGCCTTTCCTCCAACTTTCTCCCCTCTTGCCCTTCATTTTCCCTTGCTGCTTTCTGCATTTCCCCTTCTTTTCCCTCCCCTATCCTCCTCTCTCCCCCCTCTTTTCTTTTTCTTGAATTTTCCCTCTTTTTCTCCCTTTCGCCCCCTTTTCATTCCGCTTTTTCTTTTTTTTCCCTGTTTCGGGGGGCTGACCCCGATTTTCAGGGCCGGGAAAAGGAAAGAGAGAGAGAAGGAGAAAAGGAAGAAGAGAAAAAGGAGAAGGGGAAAGGGAAAAGAAGGGGGGAGGAGAAAAGGAAAAAGAGAGATGGGGAAAGGAGAAAGAGAAGGGAAAAAGAGGAAAGGGAGAAGGGAAAGGAAAGAGGGAAAAGGGAGAAGGAGAAGGGAAAGAGAAAAGGGAGAAGGGAAAAAGAAGAAAAGGGAGAAGGAAAATGAAAGGGAGAAGGGAAAGAGGGAAAAGGGAGAAGGGAAAAAGAAGAAAAGGGAGAAGGAAAATGAAAGGGAGAAAGGAAAGAGAAAAGGGAGAAGGGAAAGGAAAGAGAGAAAAGGGAGAAGGGGAAGGGGAAAAGAAGGGGGAGGAGAAAAGGGAAAAGAGAGATGGGGAAAGGGAGAAGGAAAAGGGAGAAGGAGAAGGGAAAGAGAAAAGGGAGAAGGGAAAGGAAAGAGAGAAAAAGAGGGAGAAGGGAAAAAGAAGAAAAGGAAGAAGGAAAATGAAAGAGGGAAAAGGGAGAAGGAGAAGGAAAAGAGAAAAGGGAGAAGGGAAAGGAAAGAGGGAAAAAGGAAAGAGGAAAAAGGGAGAAGGGAAAAAGAAGAAAAGAGAGAAGGAAAATGAAAGGGAGAAGGGAAAGAGAAAAGGGAGAAGGAAAATGAGAAGGAAGAAAGGAAGGAGAGAAAAGGGAGAGGAAACAGGGAGAAAGGAGACGGGAAAAGGGAGAAGGGAAAGAGAAAAGGGAGAAGGAAAATGAGAAGGAAGAAAGGAAAGAGAGAAAAGGGAGAGGGAACAGGGAGAAAGGAGACGGGAAAAGGAAGAAGGGAAAGAGAAATGGGAGAGGGGAAAGAGAAGAGGGAGAAGGGAAATGAAAGAGGGAAAAGGGAGAAGGAGAAGGAAAAGAGAAAAGGGAGAAGGAAAAGGAGAAAAGGAGAAGGGAGAAATGAAAGGGGAATGGGAAAGGGGAGAAGGAAAAGGAGAAGAAGAAGGAACGGGGAGAAATAAAAGGGAGAAGGGAAATGGAAAAGGAGAAGAGAAGGAAAAGAGAAAAGGGAGAGGGAGAAGGAAAAGGGAAAGAGAAAAGGGAGAAGAGAAATGGAAAAGGAGAAGGAAAAGAGAAAAGGGAGAGGGAAAAGGAAAGTGGGAGAAGGAAAAGGAAAGGGAGAAAGGAGAAGGGAAAGGGCAATGGGAAATAACCCTAAAAATATCCCTAAAAATAAATAACCCTAAAACTGCCCCAAAAACTGCCCCAAAATTAACCCTAAAAACTGCCCCCAAAACTGCCCTAAAAATCCAGATTTTAACTGAGATAAACCAGCCCTAAGTGATCCCAAAATTATCCTGTAAAATCCTTCAGGCTGTCCCTAAACCCAGGACTGCAATCCCAAAAAAATCCCAAAAATCGGGATGGGATTGAGATCCCAAAACCATCCCGAAAATCGGGATAGGGCTGCAATCCTAAAACCATCCTTTGTAGGGATCCCATTTTTCCCCTGGGATATTTTTGGGATCCCATTTCCCTGGGATATTTTTGGGATCCCATTTCCCCTGGAATATTTTAGGGATCCCATTTCCCCTGGAATATTTTAGGGATCCCATTTTTCCTGGGATATTTTAGGGATCCCATTTTTCCCCTGGAATATTTTTGGGATCCCATTTCCCCTGGAATATTTTAGGGATCCCATTTCCCTGGAATATTTTAGGGATCCCATTTCCCCTGGAATGTTTTAGGGATACCATTTTTCCTGGAATATTTTAGGGATCCCATTTCCCTGGGATATTTTTGGGATCCCATTTTTCCTGGAATATTTTTGGGATCCCATTTCCCTGGGATATTTTTGGGATCCCATTTTTCCTGGAATATTTTTGGGATCCCATTTCCCTGGAATGTTTTAGGGATCCCATTTTTCCCCTGGGATATTTTTGGGATCCCATTTCCCCTGGAATATTTTAGGGATCCCATTTTTCCCCTGGGATATTTTTGGGATCCCATTTCCCCTGGGAATGTTTTAGGGATCCCATTTCCCCTGGAATATTTTTGGGATCCCATTTTCCCTGGAATATTTTTGGGATCCCATTTTTCCCCTGGGATGTTTTCGGGATCCCGTTTTCCCCCCTGGAATATTTTTGGGATCCCATTTCCCTGGAATATTTTTGGGATCCCATTTCCCCTGGAATATTTTAGGGATCCCATTTCCCTGGAATGTTTTAGGGATCCCATTTTTCCCCTGGGATGTTTTTGGGATCTCATTTCCCTGGGATATTTTTGGGATCCCATTTTTCCTGGAATATTTTTGGGATCCCATTTCCCTGGGATATTTTTGGGATCCCATTTTTCCTGGAATATTTTTGGGATCCCATTTCCCTGGAATGTTTTAGGGATCCCATTTTTCCCCTGGGATATTTTTGGGATCCCATTTCCCCTGGAATATTTTAGGGATCCCATTTTTCCCCTGGGATATTTTTGGGATCCCATTTCCCCTGGGAATGTTTTAGGGATCCCATTTCCCCTGGAATATTTTTGGGATCCCATTTTCCCTGGAATATTTTTGGGATCCCATTTTTCCCCTAGGATGTTTTCGGGATCCCGTTTTCCCCCCTGGAATATTTTTGGGATCCCATTTCCCTGGAATATTTTTGGGATCCCATTTCCCCTGGAATATTTTAGGGATCCCATTTCCCTGGAATGTTTTAGGGATCCCATTTTTCCCCTGGGATGTTTTTGGGATCTCATTTCCCTGGGATATTTTTGGGATCCCATTTTTCCTGGAATATTTTTGGGATCCCATTTCCCTGGAATATTTTTGGGATCCCATTTCCCCTGGAATATTTTAGGGATCCCATTTCCCTGGAATGTTTTAGGGATCCCATTTTTCCTGGAATATTTTAGGGATCCCATTTCCCTGGGATATTTTTGGGATCCCATTTTTCCTGGAATATTTTTGGGATCCCATTTCCCTGGGATATTTTTGGGATCCCATTTTTCCTGGAATATTTTTGGGATCCCATTTCCCTGGAATGTTTTAGGGATCCCATTTTTCCCCTGGGATATTTTTGGGATCCCATTTCCCCTGGAATATTTTAGGGATCCCATTTTTCCCCTGGGATATTTTTGGGATCCCATTTCCCCTGGGAATGTTTTAGGGATCCCATTTCCCCTGGAATATTTTTGGGATCCCATTTTCCCTGGAATATTTTTGGGATCCCATTTTTCCCCTAGGATGTTTTCGGGATCCCGTTTTCCCCCCTGGAATATTTTTGGGATCCCATTTCCCTGGAATATTTTTGGGATCCCATTTCCCCTGGAATATTTTAGGGATCCCATTTCCCTGGAATGTTTTAGGGATCCCATTTTTCCCCTGGGATGTTTTTGGGATCTCATTTCCCTGGGATATTTTTGGGATCCCATTTTTCCTGGAATATTTTTGGGATCCCATTTCCCTGGAATATTTTTGGGATCCCATTTCCCCTGGAATATTTTAGGGATCCCATTTCCCTGGAATGTTTTAGGGATCCCATTTTTCCCCTGGGATATTTTTGGGATCCCATTTCCCCTGGGAATGTTTTAGGGATCCCATTTCCCCTGGAATATTTTTGGGATCCCATTTTCCCTGGAATATTTTTGGGATCCCATTTTTCCCCTAGGATGTTTTCGGGATCCCGTTTTCCCCCCTGGAATATTTTTGGGATCCCATTTCCCTGGAATATTTTTGGGATCCCATTTCCCCTGGAATATTTTAGGGATCCCATTTCCCTGGAATGTTTTAGGGATCCCATTTTTCCCCTGGGATGTTTTTGGGATCTCATTTCCCTGGGATATTTTTGGGATCCCATTTTTCCTGGAATATTTTTGGGATCCCATTTCCCTGGAATATTTTTGGGATCCCATTTCCCCTGGAATATTTTAGGGATCCCATTTCCCTGGAATGTTTTAGGGATCCCATTTTTCCCCTGGGATGTTTTTGGGATCCCATTTCCCCTGGAATATTTTAGGGATCCCATTTTTCCTGGAATATTTTTGGGATCCCATTTCCCTGGAATATTTTAGGGATCCCATTTCCCTGGAATATTTTAGGGATCCCATTTCCCTGGAATATTTTAGGGATCCCATTTTCCCTGGAATATTTTAGGAATCCCATTTCCCCTGGAATGTTTTAGGGATCCCATTTTTCCTGGAATATTTTAGGGATCCCATTTCCCTGGGATATTTTTGGGATCCCATTTTTCCTGGAATATTTTAGGGATCCCATTTCCCTGGAATGTTTTAGGGATCCCATTTTTCCCCTGGGATGTTTTTGGGATCCCATTTTTCCTGGAATATTTTAGGGATCCCATTTTTCCCCTGGGATGTTTTCGGGATCCCGTTTTCCCCCCTGGAACGTTTTTGGGATCGTTTCCGTCAGGGCCCAGAGCCCCGGGTCCCCAGCGGGGGGAGGAGGAGCGCGGGCCGAGCGGGCAGGAAGGGGTTAACAGCCATATGCCGCCTAATTAGCAGCTCCGTTAATGAACCCGGGGAGGGAGAGGGGCAGGAACCCCAGGAAAAAAGGGAATTCGGGGTTTTTTTTGGGGGGGGATTGGGGAGAATTCCCGCTCCGAGGATCCCTGGACCTGGGATTCTTCCTCCTCCATCCATCAAAGGAGGTTCTGACAAACGCCAGGCACGGTGAGGAGGCAATTATGGATGCATGATTTCATCTGCAACTCATTAATATGCAAATGCATTCATATGTTAGTTACTAAATTAAAAATGCAAAGCAGCCCTTCTGGTGAGTCTCCAAATTTCTGGGTTTTTTTTTTGTTTTTTTTCCACGAACGTTTGGGAACGGGGGGGAAAAAAAGGGGGAAGTTTTGGGGGAAAACCTTTTTTGGGGAACCTGTTGCACGGGGAAAACCCCAAAGGAATCCCCTAAAATTCCCCCAGATCCCCTAAAATTCCCCTAAAAACGGGGAAAGGGAGCAGAAGGGGGAGGGAGGGAGGGAGGGAATCTCGGGAATTCTGATTATCCGGCCCAGCCTGGGCGGGGTTTTTATGGGATCGGGATCCTTTTGGGATCGGGCCTTGCCAGGCGTGGGGAGCCCTCGGGGATGAGGGGCTGGGATTCCCACCCCAAACAGTTCCAGGGTTCTGGGATCCCAAAATTCCAGGGTTCTGGGATTCCAAAAATTCCAGGATTCTGGGATTCCCATCCCTATAATTCCAGGGTTCTGGGATCCCAAAATTCCAGGGTTCTGGGATCCCAAAATTCCAGGGTTCTGGGATTCCCATCCCTATAATTCCAGGGTTCTGGGATCCCAAAATTCCAGGGTACTGGGATCCCAAAAATTCCAGGGTTCTGGGATTCCCATCCCTATAATTCCAGGGTTCTGGGATCCCAAAATTCCAGGGTTCTGGGATCCCAAAATTCCAGGGTACTGGGATTCCCATCCCTATAATTCCAGGGTTCTGGGATCCCAAAATTCCAGGGTACTGGGATCCCAAAAATTCCAGGCTTCTGGGATTCCCATCCCTATAATTCCAGGACTCTGTGATCCTAATAATTCAAGGAATTTGGGATTCCAACCCCAGTAATTCCAGGTTCTGGGATTCCAACCCCAAGGATGCCGTACCTCGCCGGTGCCCAGGCGGGGCTGAGAGAAATCCCCTGAAGGGAGGCTGCGGGGTCAGCGAGGGACGGGCGTGCTTCCCAAAAACACGCCTCTGCGGGATCCCAAAGGACGAGCCGGGATCCCAAAGGACGAACCGGGATCCCAAAGGACAAACCAGGATCCCAAATAATGAACCGGGATCCCAAATAACAAACTGGGATCCCAAAGAATGAACCGGGATCCCAAAGGACGAACCAGGATCCCAAATAACAAACCGGGATCCCAAAGGACAAACCAGGATCCCAAATAATGAACCGGGATCCCAAATAACAAACCGGGATCCCAAAGGACAAACCAGGATCCCAAATAAGGAACCGGAATCCCAAATAACGAACCAAGATCCCAAATAAAAAACCGGGATCCCAAATAAGGAACTGGGATCCCAAAGGAACCGGAATCCCATAGGAACCAGGTTCTGATCCTAATCCTGCTCCTATTCCCAGTCCTGATCCTAATCCTGCTCCTAGTCCTGGGTCAAATCCCGGTTTTGCTCCTAATCCTGCTTCAAATCCCACTTCTGCTCCTGCTCCTAATCCTGATTCTGCTCCTGTTCTTTCTCCTGTTCCTAATCCTGGTCCTGTTCCTAATCCTGGTCCTGCTCCTAATCCTGGTCCTGTTCCTAATCCTGGTTCTGTTCCTAATCCTGGTCCTGTTCCTAATCCTGATTCTATTCCTGGTCCTGTTCCTAATCCTGCTCCTGTTCCTAATCCTGCTCCTGCTCCTAATCCTGGTTCTATTCCTGGTCCTGCTCCTAATCCTGGTTCTATTCCTGGTCCTGTTCCTAATCCTGCTCCTGCTCCTAATCCCGGTTCTATTCCTGGTCCTGCTCCTAATCCTGATTCTATTCCTGGTCCTGCTCCTAATCCTGCTCCTGCTCCTGTTCCTGCTCCTGCTCCTAATCCTGATTCTATTCCTGCTCCTGCTCCTGCTCCTAATCCTGCTCCTGTTCCTAATCCTGCTCCTGCTCCTGTTCCTGCTCCTGCTCCTAATCCTGATTCTATTCCTGCTCCTAATCCTGCTCCTGCTCCTGCCCCTGTTCCTGCTCCTGCTCCTAATCCTGATTCAATCCCTGCTCCTGCTCCTGCTCCTGTTCCTGCTCCTAATCCTGATTCAATCCCTGCTCCTGCTCCTGCTCCTGCTCCTGCTCCTGCCCCAGAAGTGGAGGCAAACCCCGCGGGATGAAGGCCGGGCTCCGGCACCGGGCATTCATTGCTGCATTCATTCCCGAAGAATTCCTCGGCGCGGAATTCCCTTCCCGAGGCGGGAGTTCCCCGTCTCGGCGGGCGGGGCCCGTGCACTTCCCGCAGCGCGCTCAAGAGGGAGCCCCGGCCCGGCCCGGCCCGGCCCGGCCCGAGCGCAGAGCCCCGCCGGTCGCGGCAGAGCCCGGCGGCGGGGCGCGGCTCGCCCGGGCAGCCCCGGCACGCCGCGCTCCCGGCGCTGCGGGACTCTGCCAGCCCTGGAGCGCCCCGGGCGCTTCCCGGGGGCCCTTCCGCCCGTCGAGTCCCAGACTGCCTTGGAATGCGGATTTCCCGGCCTTTGGGTCATCACTGGCAGCGGCCTGCCCACAGCTCCCTCCCGACATTTCATTCCGAAACCGCCCCTCCGAAATTCCCATCCCGAAATTCCCATCCCGAAATTCCCATCCCGAATTTCCCCTCTGAAATTCCCATCCCGAATTTCCCATCCCGAATTTCCCCTCTGAAATCTCCCCTCTGAAATTTCCATCCCGAAATTCCCATCCCGAATTTCCCCTCTGAAATTTCCATCCCGAAATTCCCATCCCGAATTTCCCATCCCGAATTTCCCCTCTGAAATTTCCATCCCGAAATTCCCATCCCGAATTTCCCATCCCAAATTTCCCATCCCGAATTTCCCGTCCCGAATTTCCCCTCCAAATTTTCCATCCCAAAATTTCCATCCCGAAATTTCCATCCCAAATTTCCCATCCCGAATTTTCCATCCCAAATTTCCCATCCCGAATTTCCTGTCCCGAATTTCCCGTCCTGAATTTCCCATCCCGAATTTCCCATCCCGAAATTTCCCATCCCGAATTTCCCATCCCGAAATTTCCATCCCGAATTTCCCATCCCGAATTTTCCATCCCGAATTTCCCGTCCCGAATTTCCCGTCCCGAAATTCCCATCCCAAATTTCCCGTCCCAAATTTCCCGTCCCGCCTTGGAATGCAGAATTTCCCAGGGAGCGATGGGATACCCACAGCAGAACCATATGCAAATGAGGCACTATCGATACAATAATGATATGCAGATGAGGCTCTATCAATACCAGAATGATATGCAAATGAGGCGCTGTCGATGTCAGAATGATATGGAAATGAGAACGTATCAATACCACAATGATATTCAAATGAGGCTGAACCAATAGCAGAATGTTATGCAAATGCGGCTGTATCAATACTGGAGTGATATGCAAATGAGGTGCATCGACATCACAATTATATGCAAACAAGGCTGTATCAATACTAGAGTGATATGCAAATGAGGCTCTGTCGATATCAGAATGATATGCAAATTAGGCTGTATCAATACCTGAATTCTATGCAAATGAGGTGCACCAACACCAGAATTATATGCAAATGAGGCTATCTCGATATCAGAGTGATATGCAAATGAGACCATATCAATATCAGAGTGATATGCAAATGAGGATATATCGATATCAGAATGATATGCAAATGAGACTGTATCAATACCTGAATTGTATGCAAACGAGGTGCACCAACATCAGAATTATATGCAAATGAGGCTATCTCGATATCAGAATGATATGCAAATGAGACCATATCAATATCGGAGTTATATGCAAATGAGGTTCTGTCGATATCAGAGTGATATGCAAATGAGACTGTATCAATACCAGAGTGATATGCAAATGAGGCTGTATCGATATCAGAATGATATGCAAATGAGGTGTACCAACATCAGAATTATATTCAAATGAGGCTGTGTCTATATCAGAATGATATGCAAATGAGACCGTATCAATACCAGAGTGATAAGTAAATTAGGCTCTATCAAAATCAGAATGATATGCAAATTAGGCTGTATCAATACCTGAGTGTTATGCAAATGAGGTGTACCAACATCAGAATTATATTCAAATGAGGCTGCGTCAATATCAGAATGATATGCAAATGAGACCGTATCAATACCAGAGTTGTATGCAAATGAGGCTCTATCGATATCAGAATTCTATGCAAAGGAGACTATCGATATTAGAATTATATGCAAATGAGACAGTATCCATACCAGAATGCTATGCAAATGAGGCTGTATCCATACCAGAGTGATAAGCAAATGAAGCACAATCGATAAGTGAATGATATGCAAATGAGACTGTATCAATATCAGAATTATATGCACATGAGGCATTATCGATATCAAGGCGATATGCAAATGAGGCAGTATTGATATCAATGTGATATGCAAATGAGGCTGTATCCATACCAGAGTGATAAGCAAATGAAGCACAATCGATAAGTGAATGATATGCAAACGTGGCATTGTCGATATCAATGCGATATGCACATGAGGCATTATCGATATCAATGCGATATGCACATGAGGCATTATCGATATCAATGCGATATGCAAATGAGGCAGTATCGATATCAATGCGATATGCAAATGAGGCAGTATTGATATCAATGCGATATGCAAATGAGGCAGTATTGATATCAACGTGATATGCAAATGAGGCTGAATCCATTCCCAGTCCCTTTGTGCCCCTGTGGGGTTTATAGGATTTCCCCCAGGCCCCGCTGATCCGCAGTCGGGGAATCCACGGGCTCACGGGAGCGAAGCGAAGCAGCGATTCCTGACGGGACCGAAACCCCACCAAAACCCCAAAAATGTGGGGAAATTCCCCAAATGTGCCGAGCTTTCCCCCAAAAATCCCAAAATCCCGAAGAGCAGAGCGGGACTTACGGAGGACGGCAAACCCGGAGGCACCTTCCGAACTTTCTTTGTCTGAACTTCTGGAAAAAAGGGATGAAAAGGGGGATTAGGAACGGGGTTTTGGGATTTTGGGTTTTTGGGGATTTATGGGGTTTTTGGGATTTGGGGATTTTAGGGATTTTGGGGTTTTCGGGCGCTGCAGAAAAAGAATGGGAGGGAAGGAGGGGGAATTGTGAGGATAAAGGTTTGGGATGGGATTTTTGGGGGGAAAATGTGGGGGATTTTGGGATGGGATTTATGGGATCACTCACTCATGGAGGGGCTCTGGGTTACTGGGATCACTGGGATCAGGGTGTGATTTCTGGGGTCTCTGGGATTTTGGGGTCACTCAGCCATGGAGGAGCCGTGCAGGGGTCTCTGGGTTACTGGGATCACTGGGATCAGTGGGATCAGGGTGTGATTTCTGGGGTCTCTGGGATTTTGGGGTCACTCAGCCATGGAGGAGCCGTGCAGGGGTCTCTGGGATCACTGGGATCAGTGGGATCAGGGTGTGATTTCTGGGGTCTCTGGGATTTTGGGGTCACTCACCCATGGAGGAGCCGTGCAGGGGTCTCTGGGTTACTGGGATCAGTGGGATCACTGGGATCAGGGTGTGATTTCTGGGGTCTCTGGGATTTTGGGGTCACTCACCCATGGAGGAGCCGTGCAGGGGTCTCTGGGTTACTGGGATCAGTGGGATCAGGGTGTGATTTCTGGGGTCTCTGGGATTTTGGGGTCACTCAGCCATGGAGGAGCCGTGCAGGGGTCTCTGGGTTACTGGGATCACTGGGATCAGTGGGATCAGGGTGTGATTTCTGGGGTCTCTGGGATTTTGGGGTCACTCAGCCATGGAGGAGCCGTGCAGGGGTCTCTGGGTTACTGGGATCACTGGGATCAGGGTGTGATTTCTGGGGTCTCTGGGATTTTGGGGTCACTCAGCCATGGAGGAGCTGTGCAGGGGTCTCTGGGTTACTGGGATCACTGGGATCAGGGTGTGATTTCTGGGGTCTCTGGGATTTTGGGGTCACTCAGCCATGGAGGAGCCGTGCAGGGGTCTCTGGGTTACTGGGATCAGTGGGATCAGGGTGTGATTTCTGGGGTCTCTGGGATTTTGGGGTCACTCAGCCATGGAGGAGCCGTGCAGGGGTCTCTGGGTTACTGGGATCACTGGGATCAGGGTGTGATTTCTGGGGTCTCTGGGATTTTGGGGTCACTCACCCATGGAGGAGCCGTGCAGGGGTCTCTGGGTTACTGGGATCAGTGGGATCAGGGTGTGATTTCTGGGGTCTCTGGGATTTTGGGGTCACTCACCCATGGAGGAGCCATGCAGGGGTCTCCGGCGCGCGCTGCCCCCGTACTGGTAGAACTGGGAGCCCGGCTTGCTGGGGGACAGCGCCCCGGGCGTGGCCAGCTCCATGTCCCCTCCGAGCAGGCTCTGCTGCGGGGACACACAGCTCTGGGACCTGACCCCGACCCCGATCCCAATCCCAATCCCGACCCCGATCCCAATCCCAACCCCGATCCCAACCCCAACCCTGATCCCAACCCCAACCTTGATCCCAACCCCGATCCTGACTATGACCCCGATCCCAACCCCGATCCCGACCCCGATGCCGACCCCGATGCCGACCCCGGTGCCGACCCCAATGCCGACCCTTTTGTTGGGATTTGGGGAGGGTAGAATTCGGATTATCCCATTAAACCCTCTCAGGGACGAGGCGGCTCCGTTGTTGGGGGAAAACATTTGGGGTGAAATGTCCTGGGATTTGTATAGGGTAAAACGACTGAAATGTACAGGATAGAACACGTCCTGGGGTCTGTATAGGGTAAAACGACTGAAATGTACAGGATAGAACACGTCCTGGGATTTGTATAGGGTAAAACGACTGAAATGTACAGGATAGAACACGTCCTGGGGTCTGTATAGGGTAAAACGACTGAAATGTACAGGATAGAACACGTCCTGGGGTTTGTATAGGGTAAAACGACTGAAATGTACAGGATAGAACACGTCCTGGGGTTTGTATAGGGTAAAACGACTGAAATGTACAGGATAGAACACGTCCTGGGGTTTGTATAGGGTAAAACGACTGAAATGTACAGGATATAACACATCCTGGGGATTGTATAGGGTAAAACGACTGAAATGTACAGGATAGAACACGTCCTGGGGTTTGTATAGGGTAAAACGACTGAAATGTACAGGATAGAACACGTCCTGGGGTTTGTATAGGGTAAAACGACTGAAATGTACAGGATAGAACACGTCCTGGGGTTTGTATAGGGTAAAACGACTGAAATGTACAGGACAGAACACGTCCTGGGGTTTGTATAGGGTAAAACGACTGAAATGTACAGGATAGAACACGTCCTGGGGTTTGTATAGGGTAAAACGACTGAAATGTACAGGATAGAACACGTCCTGGGGTCTGTATAGGGTAAAACGACTGAAATGTACAGGATAGAACACGTCCTGGGGTTTGTATAGGGTAAAACGACTGAAATGTACAGGATATAACACGTCCTGGGGTTTGTATAGGGTAAAACAACGTGGAACGGTGGGGATCTGTATTTTATATAGCGTGTATCAAATATAGAATGTGTTCATATATGCACTCATACATCACACCTTGTGCAGATAATGTATTTTATAGGTGTGAAATCTATAGGGTTCACTCGGTATCTAAAGTGTGTTCAGTATGATTTATGATATATTCCATGAATTATTACATCACCTATAGGTGAATAAAGGCTCCGAGTGACCCGTTCCATTGATCACCTATAGGTGAATAAAGGCTCCGAGTGACCCGTTCCATACATCACCTATAGGTGAATAAAGGCTCCGAGTGACCCGTTCCATTGATCACCTATAGGTGAATAAAGGCTCCGAGTGACCCGTTCCATTGATCACCTATAGGTGAATAAAGGCTCTGAGTGACCCGTTCCATTGATCACCTATAGGTGAATAAAGGCTCTGAGTGACCCGTTCCATTGATCACCTATAGGTGAATAAAGGCTCCGAGTGACCCGTTCCATTGATCACCTATAGGTGAATAAAGGCTCTGAGTGACCCGTTCCATTGATCACCTATAGGTGAATAAAGGCTCTGAGTGACCCGTTCCATTGATCACCTATAGGTGAATAAAGGCTCCGAGTGACCCGTTCCATTGATCACCTATAGGTGAATAAAGGCTCTGAGTGACCCGTTCCATTGATCACCTATAGGTGAATAAAGGCTCCGAGTGACCCGTTCCATTGATCACCTATAGGTGAATAAAGGCTCTGAGTGACCCGTTCCATACATCACCTATAGGTGAAGCCCAGCAGCCCCGGGGGATATTCCCGACACCCCAGGCAGTCCCGGCCCCGGAGCTCCGCGGGAAGGGCGCCCCGAGTCCCGGCCCCGGAGCTCCGCGGGAAGGGCGCCCCGAGTCCCGGCCCCGGAGCTCCGCGGGAAGGGCGCCCCGAGTCCCGGCCCCGGAGCTCCGCGGGAAGGGCGCCCCGAGTCCCGGCCCCGGAGCTCCGCGGGAAGGGCGCCCCGAGTCCCGGCCCAACTTGGATCCCCCAAACTCCGGTTTCGGGGCGCCGCTAATCAAGCGGCGGCGGGCAATTAGCGCCGCGGCGAAGTGGGGAATGTGTTTGCCCTAATCGAAATTCTAATCACCGTGTCACTCACAACAGACTTAGCGCTGCTTCGCTAGCGCGCCATTCACATGCAAATGAGCCCTAAATAGGCCAATTATGGCTGGGCCCCGCTCGGCTTAACCCGCTGAGCACCGGCCTCAGCACCTGCACAAAGCGCTGCTCGGGCGGCCGCGAGCCGGGAAATGCCCGCTGCGAGCGCGGCAGCGGGCTGGACGCGGCTCGGGGATCCGTCCGTCCGTCCGTCCGTCCGTCCGTCCGTCCGCCCGGCATCCCTTCCCCGCCCGGGCAGCCCCCGCTCGGCACCCGCGCCGGCTCGGCCCCGCTCGCTCGGGCCGCCTCGGTTCGCTCACTCGCGGCTCGGACATCCCCGCTCCAGTGGCTGAATCCCGTCCCGTGGAAGAATTCCCGCTGGCCCGCCCCGACCTCTCCATCCTCCCGAAAATCCTCTCTCCACACCCCCAAAAATCCTCTCTCCGTTCTGACATAAATCCCCTCTCCAGCCTCTCTATCCTCCAAAAATTCCCTCTCTATCATCCCAAAAATCCTCTCGACATTCTGAAAAAAATTCCCTCTCCAACCCCCCAAAAACCCCTTCTCCATCCTCCCGATAAATCCCTCTCTATCCTCCAAAAATTCCCTATCATCCCGAAATTCCTCTCTCCATTCTGACGAAGATTCCTTCTCCATCCTCCCAAAAATCCTCTCTCCATCCTCCCAAAAATCCTCTCTCCACCCTCCCAAAATCCCCTCTCCATCCTCCTAAAACTTCCTTCTTGTCCTCCCAAAAATCCCCTCTCCATCCTCCCAGAAAATTCCTTCTCGTCCTCCCAAAAATCCTCTCTCCATCCTCCCAAAAAATTCCTTCTCATCCTCCCAAAAATCCTCTCTCCATTCTCCCAGAAAATTCCTTCTCGTCCTCCCAAAAATCCTCTCTCCATTCTCCCAAAAAATTCCTTCTCATCCTCCCAAAAATTCCCTTTCCATCCTCCCAAAAATTCCCTTTCCATCCTCTCAAAATTCCTTCTCCATCCTCCCAAAAATCCTCTCTCCATCCTCCCAAAAATTCCCTTTCCATCCTCCCAAAATTCCTTCTCGTCCTCCCAAAAATCCTTCCTCCATCCTCCCAAAATCCCCTCTCCATCCTCCCAAACTCCCAGCCGCCGTTTTCCCGGGATCTGAGGTTCCAGGGATAAAATCCCGTGGAAAATTCCCGCTCCCAAACATCCTCCCAGGAATCCCATCCCGCCCTTCCCCCGTGTCTGACTTTTTTGGGATCATTTCCACCTGGCAAAGCGGGAGAAACCTTGGGAATTCTGGGGGTAATGGAACGAGGGAGGGACGGAGGCCGCAGCTCCAGGGCTGTTGGGGATATCTCGGAGCAAAGCAGAATCTTAGGGAATATCTCCGAGCATTTCCCAGCTAAGAGCGGTGAGAAGCCCTGGGAAACCCGGGGGGTTTCTGCATTTCCCAAGGGAATTTTTGCCAAGGTTTAATATCCTGGGAAAGAAATGGGATTTTAGGGAAGAATACAGGGGGACAGAAAGAAGGGGGATTTAGGCAGCTTGGGAATATTGGTGCCTGGGAATCCCGGGAACACATGGAATTTAGGGAATTCTTTGCATGCTTCCAGAAGGAATGCCCCTCTGTGGTGACCAGGATTTGGGGAATGTCTGCAAGCTTTTCCAGAGGGAACATTCAGGGAACGCCGGAGCTCGGGAATGCTCCGCAGCCACAGCCGTGGGTTTTTCTCCCGTAAAGCCAGACCTAAATCCGGGCCAGGCTTTTCCGTCTCAGGATGAATCCCTAAATCCAGCGCCTGCCTCATCCCCCTCCGAGCACCCAAAACTCCGCATTTTGAGGCTTCCCAGAAAAAGGAAAACATCCACGTACCCTATGGAGCTTTGGCTTCCTCATCCCAACTTTTTCCTCTGGAAAAAGCTACGGGGAAAAAAAAAAACCCCAAATTCCGATTATTACACGAGAAGGGATCGGGGGCGGGGGTTATTTCAGAAATTCCGCACCCGGGGAAGTGGGATAAAAATGCATCCGTGGAAAATTTACCCCAGATTTTCCCAGAGCGGCCTCCCAGCTCAGCGAGGATCGGGAAAAGGAGGAGGATCCCAAATTTTCCGGGCCACGGAGAGGAAAATGGTTTGGAATCGGAGCTAAAACCCAATCCCAAAATGTAACACCCAAGCCCTAAAATGTCGGCGCTTTCACGCCGCTGGAATTTTTGGCGGTGCCAATCTTTTGGGCTTTTTTCCTCCTGTTTTCCTGCAGCCTCCGGAAGGGGAATAACGGGACAAAGAATGAGAGCTGGAGAGGGAGCAGATCCACAGCATCCATCCAGATGGGAACGAAACCATCCCTCCCCGAAAAACCCAAATGTTGTTTCTGCCGCTTTGTGGCTTTTTCCAGGAAGATGACGGGCACCGCACTTCCGGATTTGTCTGGCTGGAAAGGAGCCCTACAAAAAGCGGAATATTTTCCCTTTCTGATGGCAACAGGTGGTGGCAACGTGTTGGATTTTCCTGCTGAAAGCTGGGATGAAAGGGCCCGGGAGCTGAAATCCAGAGGCGCGCATCAGGGGCAATTCCCCGGGGAAATTGGGGTTTTTCTGGGGATGAGCTGGGAAGGGACGGAGCTCTTTCCCGAAGGAGCTTTGGGGTCGGAGCATCCCTGGGATGTGGGACCGGGGATGTCCCAAAGCCCGGGCAAGGAGCACCTGGTTTTCCTTCTCCTGCCCAATCCTGGTTTTCCCTCACCTGCCCAATCCTGGTTTTCCTTCTCCTCAATCCTGGTTTTCCTTCTCCTGCCCAATCCCGGTTTTCCTTCTCCTGCCCAATCCTGGTTTTCCTTCTCCTGCCCAATCCTGGTTTTCCTCCTCCTCAATCCCGGTTTTCCTTCTTCTGCCCAATCCTGGTTTTCCCTCACCTGCCCAATCCTGGTTTTCCTTCTTCTGCCCAATCCTGGTTTTCCTTCTCCTGCCCAATCCTGGTTTTCCTTCTTCTGCCCAATCCTGGTTTTCCCTCACCTGCCCAATCCTGGTTTTCCTTCTCCTGCCCAATCCTGGTTTTCCTTCTCCTGCCCAATCCTGGTTTTCCTTCTCCTGTCCAATCCTGGTTTTCCTTCTCCTGCCCAATCCCGATTTTCCTTCTCCTGCCCAATCCTGGTTTTCCTCCTCACTCAATCCTGGTTTTCCTTCTCCTCAGTCCCACTTTTCCCTTACCTCAATCCCATTTTTCCCCCACCTCAATCCCACTTTTCCCCCACCTCAATCCCATTTTTCCTCCACCTGCTCAACTCCTCCACCTCAATCCCTGGTTTTCCTTTACCTGCTCAATTCCTCCGCTTCAATCCCATTTTTCCTCCACCTCAATCCCAGTTTCCCCCCACCTCAATCCCAATTTTCCTCCACCTGCTCAACTGCCCCGCCTCAACCCCATTTTCCCCGCTTTTGGGGACTCCTCGGGAGCTCACCCCAAAGGAAGCCGTTCCCCCAGGCGTTCCCTTATTTCTCCTGCTCTGGGATCTGCCCCTTTCCCGCTGGTCCCCAATTAAAATTCCTGCCATTCGGCGGGATCAAAGCTCCGGTTGCCGGGATGATTGCCGGTGCTTCCCAGCTTTGTGGCACCCTTGGGATCCCACTGACCCGGCTGCTCCCGCTCTCCCTAATTGGGGCTTTTCCCAGGAAAAAAAAGCCCCTGCAGGTGCCCACCTGAATGAGGGAGCAGCTCCAGCCTCCCATTCCCTGCTCCCAGTGCTCCCGAGCAAATTCCCAAATTACAGTGGAATCGCAGCTAAAAAACCCCAAATAATTAAAAAAAACCCTAATAATTTTAATTAATGTTCTAATAAACCCCACACGAATGAGAGGGACTTCTAACTCCAATTCCCTTTTTTCCTCTGTCCTGTTTCCCGCTCCTTCAGGATCCGGGATTTTCCCTCCTCACCCAAATTCACCTCGATTTGGGAATTTTCCGCACAAAATCCATTCCTTGGATATTTCCCTCTGCTTTAAAATTCTCACCCCAGATTTCCAGCTCTTCCCAACACGTGCATTCCTACGACTCCTTTGCATTTTTGGGAATTCGGCAGTTCCCTCTTCAAACCTCCCGTGTCATTTCCAAGATTTGTCCCTACATTCCAACCCAGGAATTCTTTTCCTATTTTCCATGTGGATTTCCTTTTCCAGCATTCTTAAAATCATTGCAGAAAAACAGGAGCTTTTGAGGAAAAATGGAATTTCCTCCCTGAGATTGAATTTGCCATTGAAATTGCTATTTTTGGGAATGATTCCACGGAGGAAAAGGGACAAATCATGCCCTGGCCCTAGCCCAGATTATTCAGGGATAATTCCCAAATATCCTCCCGAAAACCCCAGCCTGCCGTTTCCCTGATGTCTGAGTTTTTAGGGATCATTTCCACCTGGATTAGGGATAATTTTAGGGATCATTTCCACCTCATTTCCGCTGCAGCACCTGGGAATTGCCGGATTGGGAATTACTGGGTACTGCGGGATAATGGGAATGAGGAGCAGCTCCGGGGCTGTTGGCAATATCTTGGAGAAAAGCAGAATTTTAGGGAATATCTCCCAGCATTTCCCAGCTAAGAGCCGGTTAACCCCCTGGAAAATCCGATTTCAGCATTTCCCAAGGTTTTCTGGGAACATCCTGGGAAATAAATGGCATTTCTGAGGGATGGGGCAGGCCCAGCTCCTCGGTGCCAGGAATTCCTGGAGGGTCCCTGTCCCTGTCCCGTCCCATCGCAGCCTGGGATGTGGGACGTGCCCGTAAAACCCGGCAGGAGGAGAAATCCCATCTGCGCTCCGGGACGCGGCTGCGGCGGCTCCGTCTGCACGCGGCGTTTGTGACAACTTTTCCCCAAAGCTGGGCTGGGAATCAATCATTTCTCAGAGCCCGGCCAAGAGCGGTCGGCGAGGAACCGGCTCCCACCAGTGATTGATTTCCACTGGCCGTGGGCAACGGCTGGGATTCAGGGAAAATTCCCACTTTTCCAGCCCTTCCAAGCTTTTCAAAGCGGCAGCAGGGAGCCAGGATGGGACAGGAGCCGCTTGAGCAGCCCGGGCTGCTCCAGCCCTGCTTGGGAGACACCTAAATCCCCTTCTTTGGTCCCTTCTGGGGGGTTTTCGGGGGGATGGCGGGGAAACGGAGCAGGAACGATGATCCCTACAGGAATTTTGCCAAAAAAGGGGAAGGGAAGGGAAGGGAAGGGAAGGGAAGGGAAGGGAAGGGAAGGGAAGGGAAGGGAAGGGAAGGGAAGGGAAGGGAAGGGAAGGGAAGGGAAGGGAAGGGAAGGGAAGGGAAGGGAAGGGAAGGGAAGGGAAGGGAAGGGAAGGGTTTGTGGGATCACAGGAGGGGTTTGTGGGATCACAGGAGGGGTTTGTGGGATCACGGACAGGGAATGAATAACTCTCTCTGGCCAATCCCAAGGACACGGATCCCTTGTCCTGGTGCTGCTGCCAGCATTCTCTCCATCCCTGAAGTGCTCCAGGCCAGGCTGCACCGGCTGGGATTGTGGGAGGTGGCGCTGCCCATGGGGGACTCTTGCAGAGTTCCAGGGCTGGGAAGAAGATGGCCCAGAAATGGCCTCCCCTTGCCCAGGAGCAGCTTTTCCCCCAGGGAATGCCAGCTGTGGAATCATGGAGTGCTTCCACTTGGAAAAGCTCCCCCGTGTCCCCAGGTGCCACTTGCACAGGTCTGGGGAGCAGTTCTGGGATTCTGCCCAGCCTGCTCCGGAGGGAAGGGTCACACCCACAGCGCCACTGCCACCTGCAACTCCCGACAAACTGCCCTGGTTCTCCACGGGATGGTTCAAATCCCTGCACCACACACGCTCCCAATTCCAGCCTTTCCCTTTCCTGGGGGAATCAGCTGCACTCTGCCTCTGCTTTGGAATTTCTCCTGGACATTTGGAAGAGGAAGGAAGCCATGAGGTTCCTGGGAAAGGCTCGGGAAGAACAGGAGGAATTAAGGGCCGTGATTAACATTGTTCTTGGAATGAGAAAGGAAAAGTGTCTCTCTAAAAACTCAATTGTCTGCGAACAAAGCGTGGAATTTGGCCACGGATGGTGCTTTTAGGCTCCCAATTCCTCCGGAGACTTCCCAAGATGCAAATTCCGAGTGCGAGGCAGAGGCACAAGCGCTCCACCTTTGTATTCCGTTGGCATTTTATTATTTAATTCAAGTCCTCCTCTCCTCCGAGCCGCCGCGCTCCCCTCGGGAAGGCTTTGCCGTTAGCCTGCTGGCCTTGACTTCCAGCCAAAACCAATTCCCAAACAAAAAGGGACAACAAATCATATTTCCACAGACATTCTTATCCCTCAATGCAACCTTCCTTTCACACCACAGCCCGTGAAAAGTCGCGTTTGGGCCGGGAGAGCCCCGTGCTCGGGTCGTCCCCCGGGCCGGGATTGTGGGCCACGACGGGCAGCACCCCCAGCGTGGGATGAGGCACCGGGAGCGTCCAGGAGCAGGACAAGCTCTGAGTTCCGCGGGGTTTCACTCACCTGGTGGCAGCCCTGGAGGTTGGAATCTCGGCCATATGATGAGTACGAGCCTCGTTCTGTTTTACCTGGCAAGAGAGGAAAAATCCCAGTAAACACACGGAAAGCGGGCACGGAGCTGATCCAAGCCTGCTCCACCCCACGTTCCCGGCGGCGACTCCACGCACGAGCCTGGGACACAGAAAGGGGTTAACGGGGGAATAAACCTCCTCATGCTGCCTGTGCCGCTGGAAAAACGGGAATTTCCCCATGGAATTCTGCGGTGGCAGCTCCACGTCCCACCTTCAGCCTCAGCAGGACTGCTGGCAGCGGCCTCCCTGACCGGGGCCGGGAGCCCAGTGCCAGCCTGCAGCCCTGCCCTGCCCCTCTCCCGTTCCCAGCCCAGAGCCGGGCTGGCAGCACGGGCAGCGGGCGGCTTTGGGCACGGAAGGGCCCGGATCCAGGAGGGAAGAGGAGGTTTGAGCCGAGCATGAAGTCATGGCTGAGCAGCACCGCCCCACGTGCTCCCAGACAAAGAGCAGCGCAGAGGGCTGCTCCCAAACCTCTTCCAGGGGCAGAGCATCCTTCTGGAGAGGGCAGAAAACATCCCGGGGCACGGCGGCGGCGCCGAAATTCCCGGCTCTCCGCGGGCTGAGGCGCAGCTGCTGCCCGAGCCGGGCAGTGCCAGGGCGCTCCGCAGCCGCTGCCAGCTCGGTGTGCCCGGTGCCATCCCCATGCCACGGTGAGGCGGCTCCTCAGACAAAGGATGCGGAGCTGCTTTCATCGCCCCCGAGTACCCATCTCCCAGCTTGGAGCTGGCTCATTCCCAGTGGTTCGGAACTGAAAATTCCTTCCCCCCGTCCCGATTTAAGCCCCCTCATTTAAGCTTTTGTGTCTCGATTGTTTTCCACGTGAACCTGCACAATTCGTGGGCTGCTACGATAACGTCGGATCCGCTGATCCAAAACCCATGGACGAGCCTCGGGTTGGGACCGCTGGAAATAATTCCAGCTCGAAACCGCAGTGACGTTTTCATTGGGAACCGACGACTCCCAGGGCCTGGAAGCCCATGTGCTGCTCCCATCACCCCAGGAGGGTTGGGAAGAAGGAGCGGGGAGATGGGGGGAACAAATCCCCCAGGAAAAGCGGGATGAGGGCAGGCACCGGGTGCCCCGAGCAGCCCCGCGTTCCCGCCCGCGCTCCGGAAGCTCCTTTGCCATCGGCTCAGGCTCGGCTTAATTTCAGTTGTGAAAAAATATTTATCCCGATACAAAAATAAACCCCCTGCAAATTACAAGTTGTCAGGGATCAGATCCACTCCTATTTGTGTGGGGGAGGAATCGGGAACAGCGGAGACATGAATCATTCCCAGTAATTTGAGTGTTTCCATGACATCAATGGGCACTCGGCCAGCACTCTGTCGAAGTCTGTGAGGTACCAAAGCGGCTCCGCAGCCAGCGGGAGATTGACTTTTTTTTTTAGGATTATGCTCCTTGGAAAAGATTGCATCTCCAGCATCCACTTTTCCCACCGAGCCCGTGGCTCCGTGGCTCCCGAGCGAGTTTCGCCTCGGCCGCTTCGTGTGCCCCGGAGTCCCTTTGGGGACAAAGCCCCGAATTTGGGGAGAACTCAAGGAAGCGTTCGACCCCAGTCCCGGGGAGAGTGTCGCTGATAAAATCATGACCCTCGTTCCCAGCCGGCCAGGAGGGGGGAACCCTTTCTCCCCAAATGATCTTTCCCTAAATTTGGGATGAGCGGTGGCCAGCCTCCCGTTCCCTGGCACGTGCCGAGCGTCGGATCCGCAGGATCTCTGTGCTGCCAAAGAAAAGCTTCTCCCCCATTGCCCTGGATTCGGCGGCTTAACAATGCCATGCCTGGCATTTTCCAGGGCTAGGGAAAGCTCAAGATTCTCCCTCCTTGAGATTTTGATTTGGAAGGGTTCAAAAAAAAAAAAAAAAAAAACAAAACAAACCCAAGGAGAGAGCGAGCACGGCTCCGGCGCCGTCGCTTCCCGCCGCATCCACTGCGGAATTTTCGAGCCAAGCCTCCGGTCGGAGAATGCGGCAGCCGCTGCGGATATTTTTTGGCACAAAGACAACGGTGCCAGTGCCAAGCCCCATGGCTACAACTCCTCAAAAGAGGCAGGAGGAGAGTGTTGGGCGCTCTTCCCGCGTGGCCGTGGCTTCCAGGAGAAAAGTCCCCGCTGGAATATCGCGCTGGGGGAAGCGGGGAGACGGGAGGGGGAAATAAGGGGACCAGAGGATGAGCTGGAGGGCTGGGGAAAGGTTCTGCTCCCTCCCGGCCCCGGGCAGGTTTCGGGGACAAAGCCGGAGGTGCCCGGCACCGGGGCTCTGCGTAGGGCAGGGAAAGCTCGGCGAGAGCACGCGGGGAAATGTCGGGATGCTCAAGGAGCGGCCACAATGCCAGTCACGGCAGAGACAAAGGAACTCTTGTTTTCCTGGCAAACGTGGGATTCCAGCTCCCTGCTCCCTGCACACCTCCAGGAAAAAATGCCCCTCTCTCCCAAAACATCCCCTCTGTGTTCTGTTGAAGGGGCAGAAATCCTCCCGGAAAGAAGCCATGGAGGAGTTGGGAAAATTAATTAGGAAATCGCGGCGACTTCCGAAGGATAAATGCGACTCGTGCCATCCTCCCCTGCCCTGGAGAAAGGGCACCCTGGTGCTTTTGGGGAGCAGAGGAGAGGAAGTGAAATTATTTCTGCAAATTCTTTGAACTCAGTATTTCCTTGCAGTTCATATTGAAACATTTTTCTGAAGGGATTCATCCGACCGGAATATTTGAATTCCTGATATTTGGGTTTGCTTAGACTGAGGAAAACTTGGCTGGGGAGAGCAGAAATTCTTGGGAATTGGAATTTTAATAGCTCCACATTTCCAGCTGTAATTTTGCTTCCATCTATTATTTTATTCCTGGATTTTTATTTTTTTTTAGGAATTAAGGAGCCCGATGCACTCCCCTTTAAGGACAAATGAAATGGCAAAATAAATGACAAAAAAAAGATAAATTTCATGCCAAATTAAAGGAGAATTCCCAAATCACACCAGGAATGGGGAACACGAAGCCGGAGCATATTTGGGATCAGCTTCTGAGCGAGGGAACGGGCTGAAATTCCCAAATCCCAATTAATGAGCACGCAGGAATTTCTGCTGCTGGGGGATGCACCAGCCACCTGAACTCGGCCCCAGTCCTGAATTTCGGCATCCCAAATTCTCTTCCACTTGGGCTGCAGGAGAAAGGGAGGATGGAAGGGAGTGAACGGCCCCGAACGCGGATCGATTATCCTTTAAAAAATGGGCCTTTTTTCCCCTTAGAGATCCCAAATTGCCTCGTTTCAGCTGAGAAATCCAGCTACAATTTGTGGGGAATTCTCAATTATCTAAGGAAAACCTCATGGACATAAATGAGGATTTTCTCCTGTCTATGCAATGCCTGCGAGCACCTCACCGGTGCAAAAAGAAATCTATAAAAATATAAAATATTTATTTATGTCTGTCCTGTTTTCGCTGTGGACACCTTCCCGAGGTTTTCCTAGAAAAAATGGGATTAAAAATCTCCTGCCCACCTAATTATCAGAGGAGCCAGCAGAGCACTCCTGAATTTTTGCAGAACTTTGGAATAATCTGTTCTTTAGAGGAGGAATTTTTAAAAAGGAGGGGAAATTTACAACAAGAGGGAACAAAAAACGGGGGCTGAAGGGGAATTTTCCTGGTTGCAGGAGCAGATCCCTGGCACCAGGAACAGCTGGCGGGAGCTCATCCCTTTGTGCTGCGCTCGCCGTTGCCGGCGCTCCGGCTGCTCCGGGCGCTCCCGCGGGCACGGAGCTGGCACGGGCACAAGGAGCCGCGGGCATTGTCCCCGCGGAGCCCAGGTGCGCCTGCCGCGCCAGCTCCGCCTGAGCCGGGCTCAGGCAAGCCGGGCTCAAGCCCTGCCGCTCTGGAGGCACCCCGACATCCCAGTTTCTCTCCGTGAGCTTGGGAACATTTGCCAGCACAAAGGAGCTCGTCCCTGGAAATGGAAGGCTGTTTTGTGCTCCGTGGCAAGGCCAGACAACAAAAGCAGGAGAAATCGGGGGTTTTAGGTCGGGGAAAATATCAATCCCAATAATTGGAAGGGAAAGCGAGGCCAACAGGAAATGTTTTAGCCAGGAGTGAGGCAGGCAACGGGGACGGGAACAGAAGGATCGGGAGGGACCGGCTCCCAGCAAATCCAGGAACCATCGGAAACAAAGCTCCGGAGCTCGACCGGCGGAGCCGGGGAAATTTGGGGTGCAAATTCCTGGGGCTTCCAGGGGCTGAAATTCCCAAACGTCCCCAAAAGTCCCTGCTGGTACCCGCGGCAGCCCGCGGCAAGGGGACCCCAGGCGGGGCTGGCCCCACATCCCCGTCGGGTCGGGGGATCCATGGGTGACCCCATCCCGAGCCCGTGCGGGCACATTCCCCGCTCGGCTCCGGGGAAAGGCCCCGGGGATGTCTGACACCCCAAGCGGAGGATCCAAAGGGAAGGATGAAGGGAAGCTGCCCCGTGTGTCACCGCTCCGTAGGCAGCAGCACAATCCCTAACGTCGCAGGGATTAATAAGCTGGATATCGAATCCACGCGCTAATTGCGAGCGGAATAATAAACTTCCCTAATTAAATTAGGGATTTATTGAAACAAAACGCCCGTTTCTTCCCAGGCTGGCGGGAGAATATGGATATTTAACGAGGAGAGGAAGCTGAAAATTCCTTGGAGCCGTGGGATGCTCCCGGGGCCCGAGGCCACACGGAGACGCCGCGATGGGGAGAACAATTCTGGGAGACAATCCCTGGTTTGGGATTTTTCCATCAGCACCTTTTCCTCTGGGATGTTGTGGAATTTCAGGCTCGGGGAGATAATGAGTGAACAAGCTGAACACCTGGAAATATTGGGAGAGCAGCAAAGACTCCAAGGAAAAACGTCGCTCGTGTGTCACCCGTGCTGTCCTTGGAATGTAACAGGGAAAAGGGGCTGGGGAGGGGAAAGGGGCATTGGGAAGCGGAATCCAAGGAAAACCCGAGGCGTTAGTGACAAAACAAAACACGGGAACGGGATTCCCACGAATATCTGAGCTAGGGAGACGCGGCAATCGCGCTCCAGCCCGAAGGAACAGTGAGGGATCGACCGCAGGGATACGGGTTTATCGGAGGGGGATTGGGACGGGATCACCCCACAGCGGTCCCTCCTCGTTCGTGCAGATTTTACCCCGCCAATTCACCGGGATCGCTCCGAAGAGAGGGAGAGGAGGATCCAAAGGCAGGAGGAAGCTCCAGACAGTGCCCAAACCCCATGCTGGACACGCACAAAGAGATTCGGGATCAACGGAGACCCGGAATGCTCTTTCCTGAAGGGACGCCCACGGGGCACTCGGAGGAATTAGGGATGGGAAAAAGGAGCAGAGAGCTCAGGGACCCTTTCTCATGGAAGGTTCCGAGCCCAAGGCAGGAGGGTGGAATGAGGGGTCCTTAGGGTCCCTTCCCACCCGACCATCCCCAGATTCCAGGATTCTGGGGCACCTGGAATGGCCACCGCTCCTTGGAATGCCCAGCACCATCCATATGCTGAATATCTGTTATATCCCTGGTGTTAATTAATGGCCACCGCTCCTTGGAATGCACAGCATCATTCCTATAATATCCCTAAATATATATATAATATCCCTATTATTAATTAATGGCCACCAATCCTTGGAATGCACAGCACCATCCATATCCTGAATATCTATAATATCTCTATTATTTATTAATGCCATCAGTTCCTTGGAATGCGCAGGATAACCCATATTATATCCCTCAATATATTGATGTATAATATCTACATTATTAATTAATGGCCACCACACCTTGGAATGCACAGGATAACCCATATTATATCCCTCAATATACTGATGTATAATATCTACATTATTAATTAATGCCATCAATTCCTTGGAATGCACAGGATAACCCATATTATATCCCTCAATATACTGATGTATAATATCTACATTATTAATTAATGCCATCAATTCCTTGGAATGCACAGGATAACCCATATTATATCCCTCAATATATCGATGTATAATATCTACATTATTAATTAATGCCATCAATTCCTTGGAATGCGCAGGATAACCCATATTATATCCCTCAATATATTGATGTATAATATCTACATTATTAATTAATGCCATCAGTTCCTTGGAATGCACAGGATAACCCATATTATATCCCTCAATATATTTATATATAATATCTACATTATTAATTAATGGCCACCACGCCTTGGAATGCGCAGGATAACCCATATTATATCCCTCAATATATCGATGTATAATATCTACATTATTAATTAATGGCCACCACGCCTTGGAATGCGCAGGATAACCCATATTATATCCCTCAATATATTGATGTATAATATCTACATTATTAATTAATGCCACCAATTCCTTGGAATGCACAGGATAACCCATATTATATCCCTCAATATACTGATGTATAATATCTACATTATTAATTAATGCCATCAGTTCCTTGGAATGCACAGGATAACCCATATTATATCCCTCAATATATCGATGTATAATATCTACATTATTAATTAATGCCATCAATTCCTTGGAATGCGCAGGATAACCCATATTATATCCCTCAATATATTGATGTATAATATCTACATTATTAATTAATGCCACCAATTCCTTGGAATGCGCAGGATAACCCATATTATATCCCTCAATATATTGATGTATAATATCTACATTATTAATTAATGCCATCAGTTCCTTGGAATGCACAGGATAACCCATATTATATCCCTCAATATATTTATATATAATATCTACATTATTAATTAATGGCCACCACGCCTTGGAATGCACAGGATAACCCATATTATATCCCTCAATATATCGATGTATAATATCTACATTATTAATTAATGCCATCAATTCCTTGGAATGCGCAGGATAACCCATATTATATCCCTCAATATATCGATGTATAATATCTACATTATTAATTAATGCCATCAATTCCTTGGAATGCGCAGGATAACCCATATTATATCCCTCAATATATTGATGTATAATATCTACATTATTAATTAATGGCCACCACACCTTGGAATGCACAGGATAACCCATATTATATCCCTCAATATATTGATGTATAATATCTACATTATTAATTAATGCCACCAATTCCTTGGAATGCGCAGGATAACCCATATTATATCCCTCAATATATTGATGTATAATATCTACATTATTAATTAATGCCATCAGTTCCTTGGAATGCACAGGATAACCCATATTATATCCCTCAATATATTTATATATAATATCTACATTATTAATTAATGGCCACCACGCCTTGGAATGCGCAGGATAACCCATATTATATCCCTCAATATATCGATGTATAATATCTACATTATTAATTAATGCCATCAATTCCTTGGAATGCGCAGGATAACCCATATTATATCCCTCAATATATCGATGTATAATATCTACATTATTAATTAATGCCATCAATTCCTTGGAATGCGCAGGATAACCCATATTATATCCCTCAATATATCGATGTATAATATCTACATTATTAATTAATGCCATCAATTCCTTGGAATGCGCAGGATAACCCATATTATATCCCTCAATATATTGATGTATAATATCTACATTATTAATTAATGGCCACCACGCCTTGGAATGCACGGCGCCATCCCTGAGGTATTCCTATAAAACCACAGCCCCTCCTTCCGTGGAGATTCGGGGCTCCGCTCCTAATTCCTACCCAAGTTCTGTCCATCCCACGTATTCCCCTTCCCGACATGGCTTGTGCTTCTCACTTTGTTAAAAACCCCGCTGGGATTTCTGGATCTTCTAAGGGGACACAACAAACCCCGAGGTTCCCAGAGGACGGGCAACCAGCAGCTGCCCCAAAAGAGGGAATTCCCTCTTACCCCATCAGCAATTCCCTAACACGGGGAGAACCGACACGTCCCAGATCGTCGGGGGTTTTCTGGGCTCAGGATCCACACAAACTCCCAGCGGCGGCACACGCGGTCTCCAGTGGAACCAGGAGAGGGACGGGGGACACGGCATGGAGGGACAGCACCCAGGCGTGGGATGGATGGGATACCGGGAATTAGGAATTCCCAGAGAAGCTGTGGCTGCCCCAGATCCCTGGGAGTGTCCAGCGCCAGGCTGGAATAAGCTGGGACAGTGGGAGGTGTCCTGGCCATGGCACGGGGTGGCACTGGGTGATCCTTCCAGCCCAAAGCATTCCACGATCTCCTGAGGGGCAGACACATCCAGTGCCGCTCCCAACAACCCCACAGCGACGGGAGCTCCTCATGCTGCCCCATCCATGGAAACTTCTCCCTGCACAGTGCCAGCTCCAGAACATCCAGACTTTTGGAAGTTCTGCTGTCCCTGAGTTCCCAAAATGCTCCATGCCCAAAGCATTCCATGGTTCCCTGAAGCCCCAAGGAACTGGAGTGTCTCTCCCAACAACCCCACACCGATGGGAGTTCCTCATCCATGGAAACTTCTCCCTCACATCCCATTCCTACTGCACAGCTCCAGAACATCCCCAATTTTGAAGCTCTGTACCCCTGAGTTCCCAAAATGCTGACTGCCCAAAGATCCCGATTTTGAAGCTCTGTACCCCTGAGTTCCCAAAATGCTGACTGCCCAAAGATCCCGATTTTGAAGCTCCCTATCCCTGAGTTCCCAAAATGCTGACTGCCCAAAGATCCCGATTTTGAAGCTCTGTACCCCTGAGTTCCCGCTCCCCATCCCTCAGCCGGAGCGGGAAGGCCGAGCCGCTCTTCTTCCCTGGCACAATCTGTTGGGAGCGGGCCGATTTAAACGGATCTGACGTGCAGCCTGCCGGGGTCAGTGCCAGGGATAATGCCCGGGAAAATTCCGTGCCATATAGGTCACTCTCTCCGGGGGAAGCGCCTGTGCCTCCTCTCGCCGTCTCCGCCGCGATCCCTCATGCCGCAGCCCGCGGCTCGGAGCGCGACGCGAGCGCGGAGCCGAGCGCTCGGAGCACAAATCTGCTTCCAGGCCGATCCATTATATCTGACAAGTTAAATGTTCCATGGGAGACCATATGGCACCGGAGCAGGGCCGGCGCTGCGGCGGCAACTCGGCAAATGCATCACAATTAAGGGCTCTGACTGCACGCCGCACTTCCAGCCGCAGCCCTGCCGCGCCTTCCGCGGCCTCGTCCTGCTCCGCCAGGTGGGCGGCTGGCTCCTGGATGGCTGGCCCCAAAACTGGGGGTCCCGTGGCCAGAAATCCGCCGAAGATGGGGCATCCCTGGTGCTAACGAGCAGAAAAACAAGGAAACGAGGCTAACGGGATCCTGGAGCGACCTGGGATGGTGGAACGTGTGTCCCTTGGCGTGGCGTGGGATCGGAACGGGATGTTCCTCAGGAGACCTTCCGACCCAAACCATTCCGTGGCTCCACTCTTAGAGAGCACAGAGAAAGGCAAGGCGATGGAAAATACGGGAACGGCTCCAAATCCCCATTCCCAAATCCCCATTCCCAAAGCCACCAAGAACGCCCCATTCCCAAATCTGCATTCCCAAAGCCACCAGGAACACACCATTCCCAAAGCCACTAGGAATGTCACCAAATGCCCATTCCCAAAGCCACCAGGAATGTCACCAAATGCCCATTCCCAAAGCCACCAGGAACGTCACCCCATTCCCAAATCCCAAATTCCCAAATTCTGTAGGTTTCACCAGACAATTCCCACACGGAAACAGAGCGGCGCTGCCGATCCCAAAGATCTCCCAAACAATTCCCACATGGAATGAGAGCGGCGCTGCCGATCCCAAAGATCTCCCAAACAATTCCCACATGGAATGAGAGCGGCGCTGCCGATTCCAAAGATCTCCCAAACAATTCCCACATGGAATGAGAGCGGCGCTGCCGATCCCAAAGATCTCCCAAACAATTCCCACACGGAATGAGAGCGGCGCTGCCGATCCCAAAGATCTCCCAAACAATTCCCACATGGAATGAGAGCGGCGCTGCCGATCCCAAAGATCTCCCAAACAATTCCCACATGGAATGAGAACGGCGCTGCCGATTCCAAAGATCTCCCAAACAATTCCCACACGGAAACAGAGCAGCGCTGCCGATCCCAAAGATCTCCCAAACAATTCCCACACGGAAACAGAGCGGCGCTGCCGATCCCAAAGACCTCCCAAACAATTCCTACATGGAAATAGGATTTTTTCCTCGTGGTCATCCGTGGTTCTCCCACGGGAAAACCTCATGGAAAACCTTCCTTGGGATGGTGCAAATGGAAGTCTATTTTCTTTTTTACCCCTCCCTACTCCCAGTTTTGGGGTTTTTTAGAATAAAACCCTCCCGACGTTTCAGTTGACGCTGTTTCCACACTTTTTGCATCCCAGATTTTCAGGCTGAGCCCAAACCCAGGGATTTCGGGGGAAAAGCCCCAGTCCCAGTTGTTGTGTGGAGAAGGGAATCGCAAAGCTCCCAGAAGCGCCGGGATGAGCGGATCCATTCCGATTGCTTACAGGTGCCATTCCACCATCTGCCTGGGCATCCTGCCCACCCCAAAGGAAATGATCCCAAAAACCAAACCCCATCAACGCTTTTCCACCAAAACAGAAATTCCCTTTGGAAGTGCGAGCTACTGAACGCCCCAGCTCCTTGGGAAGAACCGTTCTGCTGGGCAGGGAAAAGAGGGAAAGACTGTGGAATTGTGGAGTCGCCCCGGATCAGCCCCATCCCTCCCCATTCCTGGGGCTCCTCGCATTCAGAACTCAGGAGTCAAGGCTGGGAGAGAGCTCAGCTCGGGATCAAAGGGAATGGAAACAGGAGGAAAAGTTTTCCCCAAATTCCTGCGGCCCTACGGAAATCAGGCTTGTTTTTCTTGCCTGCTTTTTTTTTTTTTTTTTTTTTTTTGGGAGGGGGCCAGGGCTGGAAGGAGTTAACGGCTCCCTCCCCTTCATTTGCATCTGGTGCTTTTAGTGTGTGTGTGTGTTTTTTTCTTCCCTGAAAAAGTTGGCAGAGCCGCCGATTTTCCATAATGCAAGCATTTGGGAATTGTGAGCGGAATGAAACCGATCCAATCTCCTGACTGCGACATGAATTTTCATTAATTACAACCTTGTCAGCAAAAGCATTATCAAAGCTGAATATGAAAATGCTAATGAGTTCTCATTTGCATATTTTTCTTTGTTGGAATGTCATTAATTATTACATTTTATGATGATGAATGCAGCTGTCGAAGCTCTCCGATGCATAATTAGCCATCAGAATGCCAGGAGCCGATCAGCAGTTTTGGGGGAAAAGGAAAAAAAACAGGGAAAAGGGAAATAATCCCCCAAATTTCCCGACGGCTGGCGCCCAATCCCCCTCAACTTTCCGCGGCCGACGCTCCTCCCGTTCCCAGTTCCCAGCCCGCTCCGGGAGCGGGAGCACGGGGATGCATTTCTCCCGGGTTCATCTCCAATTATTTGGGATTTTTTTTTTTTTTTTTTTTTGCCGCTTCCACAATCGGAGCAGCTCTTAATAAAAAAAAAAATCGTTATTCCAGCTTAATTAATGCCACGCTTAATTATAACACCATGATGTCAGCGGTTTTAATTAAGTATTGGCTCGGGTACAAGAAAACTCCTCGCCGCAGTAAGAGTCGCTCCCCGCGGGTTCCGCGGGCGGCGGCGGCACCGGCACCGAACCCGGGCGGGCCCGCGGCTCCGGAGCGGCCGCCGCCCGCTGCCCTCGGCCCGCGCCGCTCTCCGCGGGCTCCGGGCGCGGCCGCGGCCGCGAGCGGGCGGACCCGTGCCGCGGCAGCCGCTGGGAAGGAAGGCAGGCAGGCAGGAAGGAAGGAAGGGCTGCGGCTGGAACAAACAGGAGGAGCGGGAGCAGATGGGCCCATTCCACATGACCAAGCCAATCAATCACAGCTGAAGGGCCCAGGTGCGGCGCAGCCGCGCAGCAACGCCCCATTTCACAGTCTGTCACACACAGCCCTCGGCCGCCAGCGCTGACCCCGCTGCCAGCCCGGCCCGGCCCGGCCCGGCCCGTCCCGCCGGACCCCGCTGCACGCAGCTGCCTTCCCTTCCCTGTCCGTGATCCCACAGACCCTGTCCTCCCTGGGGAGCACGTCCCTTCCCTGTCCGTGATCCCACAGACCCTGTCCGTGAGCCCACAGACCCTGTCCACCCTGGGGAGCACGTCCCTTCCCTGTCCGTGATCCCACAAACCCTGTCCGTGAGCCCACAAACCCTGTCCGTGATCCCACAAACCCTGTCCACCCTGGGGAGCACGTCCCTTCCCTGTCCGTGATCCCACAGACCCTGTCCGTGAGCTCACAGACCCTGTCCACCCTAGGGAGCACGTCCCTTCCCTGTCCGTGATCCCACAAACCCTGTCCACCCTGGGGAGCACGTCCCTTCCCTGTCCGTGATCCCACAGACCCTGTCCACCCTGGGGAGCACGTCCCTTCCCTGTCCGTGATCCCACAGACCCTGTCCGTGAGCCCACAGACCCTGTCCGTGAGCCCACAGACCCTGTCCACCCTGGGGAGCACGTCCCTTCCCTGTCCGTGAGCCCACAGACCCTGTCCACCCTGGGGAGCACGTCCCTTCCCTGTCCGTGAGCCCACAGACCCTGTCCGTGAGCCCACAGACCCTGTCCACCCTGGGGAGCACGTCCCTTCCCTGTCCGTGAGCCCACAAACCCTGTCCGTGAGCCCACAGACCCTGTCCACCCTGGGGAGCACGTCCCTTCCCTGTCCGTGAGCCCACAAACCCTGTCCGTGAGCCCACAAACCCTGTCCGTGAGCTCACAGACCCTGTCCACCCTGGGGAGCACGTCCCTTCCCTGTCCGTGAGCCCACAAACCCTGTCCACCCTTCCCTTCCCTTCCCTTCCCTTCCCTTCCCTTCCCTTCCCTTCCCTTCCCTTCCCTTCCCTTCCCTTCCCTCCCCAGGGCACAGGCACCTTTTCCCTGTGCCAGGCTCCTGCCAGCCTGGCCCTGGGCAGTGCCAGGGGTGTCCCGTGGAATCCCACACAGAGCTTTGGGGTGGCTTTTAGGGATTTCATCTCACTCCAAGCCCTGCCGCGGCAGGGCCGCTTTTCCGTATCCCAGGTTATTCCGACCCAGCCCCAGCTGCTCTGTGCCGCCGGTGCCAGGGCCTGCCCACCCTGCCAGGCAGCAATTCCATCCCCAAGTCCCCTCTGGCAGTGGCAGCCGTTGCCTGTGTGCTGTCCCCAGTCCCTCTGCAGCTCTGCCAGGATATTCCCCAGCACTGCAGAGGGCAGGAGGTCAGGAGGGAGCCCCAGGAGCAGGGACGAGGAGTTTGGATATGATGGATAAACGAGGAATGATGGATAAACCTGCCCGTTCTCACCTGGAGGAACGGCAATGGACCCAGCACGGGCTGAGTGTCACCTGCCACCCGCCCCACTGCCCCCCCTAAAAACCCCGGGAAGAGCCGCAGGAACGCCAGCCACATCATCCAGGTGCCATCCTCCAGGAGAGGGGAGAGCCAGGAGAAAGGCTTTTGGGACTTCAGGAATCCAGAGACGAGGGATCAGATCCCCTACGGAGCCTCGGGAACGCCCCCACATCCCAGAATATTCCGGGGGTACCTGCTCCCCGTGCAGCTGCTGCAGAGAGCAGAACTGAAGCTTCCCAAGTTGAAAGAAGTCCCCGTTTCCCCCCCGAATTTGCCGGTCCTTTGGAAGCTGCCTGAACTGCAACAGCTGCTGCATTAATAATATAAAGAAAAAATGGAATTTCTGAGAGGATGCAAGGAAGACATACAGGCGCTGAGATGAGAATTCCAGCTCTTCCAGGCAGGCTCATTATGAACCACCTGGTTTTCCCGGGAATGGCTGGGAGTTGGTTTTGTCCCCCTCACCTGGCCAGAGGTGTTGCCCCGGATTGATTTTCCACACGTTTGCGTGGATAAACTCCCCCCTTTTTTTTGCCTCCAAAGGAATGGCGGCACAAAAAGCAGATGTGAGCGCCGGGTCCTTTCAAAGGAAATTTCCCAAAGCCCGGCCGATTCCAGCTCCAGATCAAAGGCACTGAAACATCCATCTCCTCCCCCTTCCCGGGCAATTACCGGGATTTCAAGTCCTTTGTACGAGGTTGGAAATGGGATAAATAAGGCTGCTGGGTGCTGTGCTCACCTTCCCAGGGGTGGGAATGATCTCCCTGCCAAAGCTGCCGAGGAGCAGCCGAGGGGTTTGGCCAGGGCTGGAGGAGCCGGGCAGGGAGAAGCCCGGTGAATGCCACGGCCAGAGGAGGGCCGGGGAGGCCACAGGCGGTCCTCAAGTTGGGAAAACTCCACGGGCCTCCAAAAGGAGAAGCTCAAAACCACGTGGGAGAGATCCAAAGGAGCCAGGCTGGGAGTCCAACCCTGGGACAGTGGGAGGTGTCCCTGCCCGTGGCACGGGTGGCACTGGGACGATCCTTAAGGTCCTTCCCAGGCAGAGCGTTCCACGGTGCCGTGGCTCGTCTCTCAGGAGGAAGGAGTTCTCCAAGCCCGTATTGGTGTGTGATCCCACAGGAGCCACGCTCAAAGCTCCCCGAGTTAACGAGCAGTGAATCACCAGAGCAGCCGGGAGCCCAGTTTTGGAGCTGCCATTTCCAGCTCCACCCATCCCACACATCCGTGAGGAGCACCAACGGAGCCCTGGCCAGTTCTGCCCTGGTTCTCCTGCTGACCTTGACGAGTCACAGCTTTACAATCATCCCTCTAGGAAAATGCCACTGCGGGGATCCCATGGAGACAGTGCCGGGATTTCCTTTGAAAAGGACCCAAAGCATGAAAGGAAACGAAAGGAAACGAAAGGATATGTCCTGGAAGGAGGAAGCAGGAGCGGAGGAATGTGCTCCATATTCCTTTGTCTTTTCTGCCTAGCTCCCGCCATCCCGAGTTTTCTCCTTTCCTGACTCCTCTGTCCTTCATTATCCTCTTTCCTGGTGTTGTGCTCCGAACTGGCAAAAATTCCCGACTGCACAGGCGTGAAAACTGGCCCGAATTCCAAATATAAGCCCCGATGTAGGCCAGGGTATATTTGGCAAACACAAATCCTTGCCAGATTTACACAGCTCTAATAATAAGGTGACAAGGACCGCGGCAGGATTACGGATGCGGCCTCCCTCATCCCCACCAAGTGCCAAAAGACTTTGCTTTGACTTTGACTCAACCTTTCCGCACGGATCTCACCTCGTTAACTCCGGGGGGTGGCAAGGGCAGGAACAGGAAAGCCCCAAAAGAGCAAGCAAAGCTGTTCCAGGCTTGGGGCGTGCTGGTTCCCATCAGCCCCCGGATCCGGCCTCTCCCTGCAGCAGGAGCAGAGCTCCGGCGCACGGGAGGCGCTTCCAGGATTCCCTGGGGGTTTGCAGCCCCAGCAGAGTCCGGGTTCCCGTCCTTCCTGCCGCCTTCTTTCCCTCCCTATCCACGGGAGAAGTCCTTTGGACGTGCTGAAAGCTTCCCAAGTGCCACATCCGCCTGACTCCCACCTCGATGCGTGTCTGGCTCTGCTGCTGCAGGCAGGAGCAGAGGGGCATCCTCTGCGCTGCTGCGCCACGGCCGTGGGTGTCCCATCCCTGCCAGTGCTGGAGCAGCCTGGCATAGTGGAAGGTGTCCCTGCTCACTGAATGGCATGATCCTTAAAATCCCTTCCAATCCAGGCCGTTTTAGGATTCTGCAATTCACCTGGCATGATCTCCTGGCCTCTCCCTGAACCAGCAGCTCTCCACTGCAGCAGTTCTTTCACTCTGCACCCGAACACGCAGTGGATGGTTGCGACCTTAAAGCCCTTTGCCAATCTCAACGATTGCACGATTCCATTTTGAAAGCACTACCAACAATCTCGTGGGAGTGAAACTGATGATCTTTAGGATCCCTTCCATCCCACATTCTACAAAAATTAAAATGTAGCAGTAGCAGATTTTTAGAGCTGGACAGAGCCATGGCCAAGGCAAGTCCCGTGTCAAGGGCATCTCTTGCCCAGCTCCACCAAAGCTGGATTTGATATTCCCTCTTTTTTTGTTCCCCTCATTCTGTCTCCTCAGCAAATCCCATGACACGATGGAGGAAGAATGTGGCCCCGAGGAGGGAGGGAGGGAAGGCGGCGTTTCAAAGGCCGCTCCTTGCCGGGCCTCTCCAGGTGCGCGCCACATGAGCCGGCCCCGGCACCGCAAGGGCCGCGGGGCGATGACAGCTCTGCGCGGCCGATCCAAACCATCCCACATGGGGCACGATATCAAAGGCAGCCCAGGCAGCCTCTGCCAGGCGAGGAGGGGGAGCAAACCCAGCCGTCCCAGTGGGAAGGGCGGGATGCTGAAGTGGGAGAGGCAGCTGGGGCCGCCGCGCACCGCTAACGTTGGTGGGGCTGCAGAGCGCGCCCCAAAGCCCGGCTTCCCTCCAGGATGAGGGCACCGAGGAGCTCCCGGCCTGACCCAAACCCAGCCACGCTCGGGGCTGGAAGCCGGGAGCTCGGCACAAAGCACTCCACGCTCAGTTCCAGGGGCATTTGAAAGCCCCCAGATCCAGTCTCCCACCCACGAGACTGAATTCCCTGTTTCTGGAAAACAGATTTGACATGAGTCACCAGCCAAGCCCGTGAAATCCTTCAGGAACAAAAGCTGCCCACGGGGTTATCCCTGTGGAAGCTGAGGGCACTGAGGTGGATGCTTGGATGTTTTTCCCTGTAAACATGACATAGACCTTTCTTTCTTTATTTAACGATTCTGGGATGGCTCCTCTCTGCTTTAATCCATCCACTGATGTTCTCACCCACTGTGTGATCACCCAGTCTGGAATAATCCCTATTTCCTTCAATATTTCTTGCCTCTCTCCTGGGAAATTTAGAGCCGATTCTGGCATCTGTTCCCCGTCCTCTTTTGTGAACACTGAGGCGAAAAATCCATTTATTTTTTAGCAGTGTCTACATCATCTGTCAATAAATTCCCCTTTCCAGCTCTAAGAGGTCCTAAAATTCCCTGTCCTGGCCTCCTCCTCTTTCCGCGTCGCGATAAATCCGTCGTGATTGTTTAGCTTCGCCTCGGGCCCGCTGCAGCTTTTGCCTTTGCTTTCCTTCCCAAATCCAGCGGTTTACATCTTTTATTCCCCATTTCCTTCCTTGCTTTTCATTTTCAACCCAACCCCTTTTTCCCGGGTAATTCCCACAAATACAGTGAGAAATACAAACACGCACAATCGGGATATTCTGTCAGCCTCGTTTCTTTCTCCCCGCATTTAATCACCACGGTTCCTTCCCAGACTGTCCCTCTTTTTCAGGACTAGGGAACGTTCAGCCCGCAGCTGCACAGGAAAAGTTTGCAGGATAAATGGGAATACTCTGATTTCAGTTAGAAAGGAATATAATCTAATTAAAGTCCCGCTGGTTCCTGTTAACTCCGTGCTCCGGAGCTTTTTATTTCACATGGTCCCGGGATCAAAGCCCGGCCCCAGTCCCGGCTGCCTCGTCTGGTGTGAGAACTGGTGCTGCCCTTAATTCCGACCATATGGCCGGAGGGATCTGTTGGCACGAGGCTGGGGAGAATTCCCGTGCCCTCACCCTCCGAGCCGGAGGATCCCAGCTCCTCGGAGCCGACGCGCCGCAGCCGCTTCCCGAGAAACTCAAACCTGGCCTCCAAAAGCCAAAGGATTTTCTGCGTCTTCCTAGGGAAGGGAAGGCTCACCTTTTGTCCTGGCTGGAGAGGGAAAAGCCTGGAGGGAATGCAGCGAGTTTGAAGCAGGCCTAAAGCGTGAGGCTCAGCCCCCACCCGGCCTGACACCGGCAGCTCCGGCTCTTTTTGCAGCACAATCCAGCCAAAGCTCCCCCAAAAAGTTGATTTTATTTATCTAACTCCTCCTTTAATTCCCCATCTCTCCACGCTGGGAAGTTCAGACTTCAGGGCCGGGCTGCGAATGCTTATTAATTAAACTCGGCTTTGTTGGACACTCTGGGCTTTAACTAAGAGCATAACAAACCCTTTGTTTTTCCCTGCTTAACGGAGCGTGACTGCCTATGGAAATGACCCACTAATTCACCAAATTTGTTTTGTTTCCCAGATTTTCCCACATGTCCATTTTCCAGCTGTAATGCAAATCTCCGCCCGCAGCCGGTCGTGTCCCCCCGAAGAGCGTCGGGACCTTGGGGTGATGCAGTCGTTAAGGGGCTGCAGCCACTTCAGCCAGACAACTTCAGCCAGAAAGCCCCAAAAAGCAGCAATTCATTCTTAAACCCTTTTTTTGGGAGTGGTTTCAATTTGATTTGCATTTCTTTGTGTTGTTGGGGGTTTTTTAACAATTATTTTGAAGCATGGAATGGCTTTCTGTTGGAAGGGGTTTTAAAATTCATCTTATTCCAATTCCTCATTCCACCTCCCACTTCCCAAATCCAATATATCTACAAACTGAGCTCTCCCCTCTCCATGAATATTTTCAGCAAGTCACTTCCAGGTTTCTCTAAACACCCAAACAGCTGGGAGCTCAAAATTCCCTCTGCCCCCAACCTGAGCTCAGCTGGAGAACAGCAACAAAAGCTGCTTGGAATGCCAGGCTCCAAGAGTCCGTGGAAGGGGCAGGAGTTTTCAGCCACTGGATTTTACTGGCAAAGCTGCTTCTCTGTGCAGGAGGTAGAAACTGGAGACTGGAGAGAGCACTGGAGCCTGGAAATGGGAGCCTGGATTGCTGAGAAGGGACTGCAGGCAGGAGCGTGGGACTGCAGGCAGGAGCCTGGGACTGCAGGCAGGAGCCTGGGATTACGGGCAGGAGCCTGGGATTACGGGCAAGAATCTGGGATTAAAGACAGGAGCCCAGAATTATGGACAGGAGCCCAGAATTGCGGACAGGAGTCTGGAATTACAGGCAGGAGGCTGACATTATGGGCAAGAATCTGGGATTGAAGACAGGAGCCCAGAATTATGGACAGGAGCCCAGAATTGCGGACAGGAGTCTGGGATTAGGGACAGGAGGTGCTCCTCTGCCTCCAGAGATGACGACTCCAGGTTGTCACACAAAATAACTCCTTCAAAATGCTCGGGGCTGTTTAAGTACAAATGGCAAGGAATGTAAACTTCCCTGCAAAGTCTGTAGGACAAACTCATATTTCAAGGCTCCGCTCCTGCACATGAATTGCCACAGTCGACAGTTTCTATTTATACATCTGCTGCTGCTTCCCAAAGAAATGGAGATGTCCTTGTCATTTCTTTTCTCCGGGACTGCAGTTGAATGCTGAGCTCGGAATCCTGACTGGCAGCACTTACAAATCCATTAACTCTTGATTGGGAACGGGAATTTTTACATCTCTGCCTTTGTGGCTGTTTTCAAGCACCTTTCAAGGCTCTGCTTGACAGGAAGCCATGCGGGCTTTGGGTTTGGGATATCTCCGAGGATGGAGAGTCCCTGCAAGGGTCCACAGCCAGCTTGGGTGGGGCTCGGAGCAGCCTGGGATAGAGGGAGGTGTCCCTGCCTGTGGCAGGAATGGGATGATCCTTAAAATCCCCCCCATCCCAAACCATTCCCTGACTCCATGACTCGGAAGGCAGCACAAGGTTGCTCCAAGCCCCATCCCTGAAATTCCTGGACAGTTTTGGCCGTTTCCCTCCCGGTTCCCCGTGTTGTCCCTTTCGCAGCTGCCATAACAGAGGTGGTGTGAAAAGGAATTAATGTTCCCACCGTGCCAGACACTGAGGGAGAAAATCCCAAATCTGCCAGGCTGAAATGTAATCCCATTTGAGGAAATGTTGAAATCATTCCTGCAGAAGGTTAAAAAAATACGGAGCGGGCTGAGTCAGATGCACAGCATGGAAAATTTCATCCCAAATGTTTACAGTTTAGCAATTGAAAGCGAGGCCTTTTAATGCTGTGTTGGGTAAACTTCACTAATCTGCAAAAAATTCCAGTTCTCCTCATAATAACAGGAACGGAATCAAAGCTGCCGGGATGAAAAGCATCGGCCCTGGCGATGTTCCGCCCGAGACGGGGAAAATCCCATTAAAAACGGGCACGGGCACCCAGCAGCCAAGGAACACCGGGTGAAACTCGGGGTCTTTGGAGCACCGGGAAGCACGAACCGAAATATTCCTGCTTGGCAAAGCGAGGGAGGGATGGAATTGTGAAGAACTGGCACAAGAGGATATTCCCAGAGGAGCTCCAGAGGTCAGCACATGGATCAGTGGCACCCAGAAGCGGCATGGCATCACAGATCCATGGAATCTGCGGCCTTGGAAGGGATCCACAGGGGTGGATCATCCAGGGCAACCCCTGGTCCTGCACAGGCCGATCCCCACAATCCCAGCCCGTTGTCCCAAAGCTCCTGGAGCTCTTCCTGGCAGGAAAAGGCTCCACCAAGTTCCACAGGGTTATAAAGCGAGTTTCTCCGTGTTGGAAGGGGATTAACCGGGATAAAATCGTTCCCCGAGAGGACACCTGGGAGCGGGAGTGGCAGGGACAAGCACCGCATGCTGGACCTGGGGACAGCATTAGTGGTGGCCTTGGCTGGAGTCAGCGTTCTCTTTTCCAGCCTTAACAGTCCCATGACCCTGAATCCATCCCGTTGTCACTGCCACTGCCACTGCCACTGCCATTAACATTCCATTGCCATTGCCATTCCATTGCCACTGCCATTCCATTGCCATTGTCACTGCCATTGCCATTAACATTCCATTGTCATTGTCACTGCCCTTGTCACTGCCATTGTCACTGCCATTGCCATTCCATTGGCATTGTCACTGCCATTGCCATTCCCATTGCCATTGCCATGCCCATTCCCATTGCCATTGTCACTGCCATTGCCATTCCCATTGCCACTGCCATTCCATTACCATTGCCATTAACATTCCATTCCCACTGTTATTGCCATCGCCATTGCCATTGTCATTGCCATTGCCATTGCCATTCCATTGCCATTGCCATTCCATTGCCATTGCCATTCCATTGCCATTGCCATTCCCATTGCCATTGCCATTGCCATTGCCATTCCCATTGCCATTGCCACTGTTATTGCCATTGTCACTGCCATTGCCATTGCCATGGCCATTCCCATGGCAATTGCCATTGCCATTCCCATTGCCATTCCCATTGCCATTGCTATTGCCACTGCCATTCCCACTGTTATTTCCATCCCCATCCCCATCCCCATTGCCATCGCCATTGCCATTGCCATTGCCATTGCCATTGCCATTGCCATTTCCATGCCCATTGCCGTTGTCACTGCCATTGCCATTGCCACCGCCATTCCCATTGCCGTTCCCATTGCCATTCCCACACGGCCCCACGTGTCATCTCCCAGCCCAGGCCCTGGGTGGTGTTGCACCCATTCCGCTTCCACAGGGAGCCACAGCTGGGACGAGCCCTCCGAGGGCATGCAGTGGGACCTTGGAGAAACATCAGGGGCTTCCCAAATTCCTTCTCAGGAACTTTGGAATCCTGGTTTCTTACTGCCTTGCCCAGGTGCCTCCAGCTGTGTTTTTACAAAGCAATTATTTCTCAAAGCTAGGGAGAAGAGTGTTTTCCTCCAAAGAGATTTTCCTGGAGCGCAGCGGCAGGCAGAGATGCCGGCAGGGCCCCCAGGCTGACCCGGGGAGCAGCCGTGGTGTTCCCTGGCTCCCCGTGCGCCCGCTCAGCCCCGTGGCGTGAGTGCAGGAGGGAGTGTTGAAATTCCCCTGCTTTCCTTGGCTTCTCCCGAGCTTTCCCAAACTGTGGTAACCACGCTTTGGCCAGGAACCCGGACGGACGGCTACAAGCTCCAACAGTGTCCAACAGCTCCCAGCTATTTCCCAACACCCAGGGATGAGGGATGTACATGAGAGCTGTGGAATGATATATGGCAGCCACAGCTCCGTGTTTTGCTTGGAGCGGGCTCAAGGCTTTAAAGGGAGGCGTTTGCTCCGCTCGTGGATGGAGCACGGGCGGGATCCTGGCCCAGCCCGAGCCAGACCAATATTCTGACATCATTTATTTGCTTTAATCAAACTCATTAATCAGCCTTAATTAAAGAACAGAGCAATGGCTCCCTCATAAACCTCTAGCACAGAATCCCAGGATCATTCCAGTTGGAAAAGATCTCCAGGACCATCGATGTGGCCGCCGGCTGACCGCCAGCGTGTCACCCAGCCCTGAGTTCCTGGGACACCTCCCTCCCACTCCAAACAACGTTCCCAGTGTCCCCCACCTTCTATTTCTCCGCTCCCTTCGGAATTTATTTATTAGGATTTCAAAAAGCTTGTCCTGCTTTAAAAATCCCATTCCAAGTGTGTCCAAGGAAAGAGCCAAACCGAATTTTGCATCACAAATCCAGCGTGAAAACACAGTTATAGATACAAAACATAGGTAAAATATGGGTAAAATGGATGTAAAATGCTAAATATCATCACAGCGCATTTTTCACACCGTAAAAAAAATGGAGAATTTAAACAAATCCCTGTTCCCACCCTCATGCCAAGCCCAGAAAATGAGGATGAGGGCTTGAAGGCCCCTGGATTTTATTTCTAGTCCACTGATCCCACTTCCCCACCCCAATCAGGGAGGAAATTCCATGTTCTTACTTTGTATTCTGGAATTGACAAAGGGAGGAGAGAGATTGTCATGTGAGCCGAGGTCTCTGCTCGCCATGTGGTCATAGTGAGTCCCATCTCCATAGTTCTGGCAAGAAATCGGGAAAAAACACAATTTTACACCTCGGAACAGCCTGGTCCCATCCAAAAGTCCAGAATTCCCTACTCAGTTTGAAGGCTGCCCTAAGCAACATCGTTCCCTTGTTTTTTTTCCCCTGCTGACTGGCTGGAACGACACATTCCAGAGTCTTTAGTGCCGTTTCCAACGCTCAGTTCATTAGAAAGAGAATCCTGACTGGAGGCCTGGGATGATGTTCCTGAAATTCTGTGTGGGGCACAGCAGCACAAAACCCTCTCCGAAGAGTCCTCCTGCTTAAAGCATGGCAGAAAGGCTCTGGAGGAACCAGGTCTCCCGCTGTGGAAATTCCATTCCAGCAGGGAAAAGCGAGGTCAGGCTGTTTGCGGAATAATTCCGCGACTTAATGCCCAGCCTCGATTCAAATTCCCGAATCCTTCCCAGGCTCGTGCTCCTTTTCTTTCTATCTCCCCACTTCATTCAGGGGTTTGGAGGCAGAAATAATCGGTGTGTGCCAATTCCCAATTTCCTTTTCAAAACATTTTTCCCTCGGAAGCAATACAAGTGTCAAGGGGAAAAAAAAGGGCAGGAAAATCAAACTGACAGATGGAAGCGGGAATGACGTCAGGGATGCAAAGCAGGACGCAAGAAGAAAAGGTGCTGGGATTCCTTCCTCGCAGGCAGGCATGGGGAAATGAGGGCTCCCCTTGGGCTGCCCCGAGGGAAAGGACATGGATTGAGGGTGAGGAGGGGATGAAGAGCCTGCTCTTCCTCGCTGTTCCAGGGCCTGGAGCTGCCAGAGTCCCGATCCTTCAAGTTAATTGGGAAACAATTAAGAAGCAATTGAAACAAATTTAAATAAGGGCACGAGGAAGGCACTTCTTGCTCCGTGTGTTTGTAGGGAATAAAAACCGGGGAATAACCAGTGGTGCTGCTGCACGAGCCATGCCCAGCCTGGAGGGAGGGCAGAGCTGGGATGCTCCAGTTGGGAACGGGGCTGCTCCAGGCTGCCAGCGGCTCGGGAGGATCCAGCTGTGCTGCTGGAAAAGCTGCTCTTCCCACCAAGGCATCCCCATCCCGAGGTGTCAGAAAAATGTGGATAACTGTCCACAGGCACAATTGAACTGACTGGGCCCAGCTGTCTCCCAAATCCCAGCGAACGCCGAGCCAGAGAGCGGCTCCGGAGCCGCATTCCCCCAGGGAATTCTGCTCCTGTGCGGGAGGAGCGTGGGACACGGCCCTGCCCCATTCCAGCCTGGAGCAGAGGTGGGCTGGCCTGGATGCTCCAGCGCTCGGGACATGTGCCAAAATTCCCCAGGTTCCAGCCACGGGCAAGGAGAAGGGCTTGAACCCCACGCTGCAGTGGATGAGGTGGGAAGGGCAGGGTGGCTGCTCCGGTGACAATCTTGGTGTCCCCTCTCCAGCTTGGTCATGGAATGGCATGGGGTGGGCAGGGAATGCAAGCCCCAGCACAGGGATGGGTGCCGGCCCTCACCTCCAATCCCCAAAAATCCCTGAAAATCCAACGGCAGAGAGTGAAACACTGGGAAGCAGCCTCTGCTCCACCTGTGCTTTGGGCTGGGGGGCTGACAGACCCCATCAGTAACTGGTTAATTAATATTCACAGAAATCATGGAATGCTTTGGGTTGGAAGGGACCTCATGGATCATGTCATTCCACCCCCCTCGCTCAGCTTCTCACGGAGCCAAACCGTCGCAGGCCCAGGTTTGAAAATGAAAACATTCAAAGGAGCCATTTTAATGAGAATCCGAGTTCCCAGGCCGGCTTTTCCGCACGCTCCGAGGCCGCCTCAGCCCGAGGATTGCACATCTCCATCTGCAGGAAGCGTGGCTGGGGGATAAAGATTAGATTCTACTTACCCGGGATGGACTCGGATGTCCTGCATTCCCCCAGGACCCTGAGCTAGTTCTGTCTTCTACATCTGGGGACAAAAAAGTTCTTTAGGCTTCGTGGAAATCATTCCCGCCTTTTGTGAGGGCACTGGGAAATTAACGCTTCAAATTAATCTCCCGGTGCCTTTAATTAAGCAGCAGGCACGAGGAGCCGAGGCCAGGAAGTGGCTCCTGACCCCCGGCTCAAAGGGACTCATTGAAATTCACGGCGGGAAGGAGCCGGACCCTCAGCAAGGCTGAGCTCTGAGCAGCAGAATTCCTGCCTGCCTGCCTCCAGAGTGACTGGGGTGCAGCAGCTCCCATCCTTCCCCGGTGCCCGGCAGGGAGCAGGGACCCACAGACACTGAGGCAGGACAGAGCTGCCGGTGAAGTACACCATGCGGTTGTTACCCGAGGAATGCAGCTGGGCTGGGCCACTCCCAGAACGTCTCCTCCAGTTTTCACTGGCTGCTTTGGGATGGAAGGGATTTTAAGGGTCAAGCCATGGCCAGGGACACCGTCAACTGTCCCAGGTCACTTCAAGCCCTGTCCCACCTGACCCTGCTTAAATCCATTCGCTATTTAGGTTAAGCCCATCCAGGTTCTAGGATCAGAGGGAATCTCAGCTGGAGGAACGGAGAAGGTCGTGAGCAGGTGCTGAGACTGAATCCGGGGCATTCCCAGGATTCCAAACCTGACACATTCACGGAGTTTAATTCTTTCCCCCAGTCAGGATTTCTATTCTCTCCATAACAGATGAACACGTTAATAGCACGAGACACTCGGAGGTAAATATTTAATTAAGCTCCAGGAAAAAAAAAAGGGAAAGAAACTGTGGATCATTTACCTGACAGATCCGATCAACCATTCCATTAGGTTAATTAGGCAGATTTTTAAAAACCAGTTGTGTTATGTAACAGGCAGTTAACTCTGGGGAGCCCCGATCCGTCTCCTGCTCAAAACCACGGGATCTCATCCCGTGGGTTCTGATGGGCAGTGCCCTGCCCCGGAGCAGAGCTCCCAAACCCCAGCAGGGAGCAGAAGGTTGCAGCCCCTAGTGTCCACTTGGAGTGATCCTGGAAGGAAACACATCGCAGACGGCGGGCTGGAAGGGATTTTAGGGGTTATCCAGCGCAGTCTGCGCAGGCGCGGGCACCTTCGCGGAGCCCGGAGCGGGGTGCTCCGAGCGGGAGCACAGCCAGGGATGGGGCAGCTTCCCTGGGGAGCTGTGCCAGTGCCACCCCCTCAGAGGGAGGGATTCCCTCCCCGTGCCCCACAGATCCCTGGCCTCCTTTGGAAAGGCTCAGGCCAGGACTTGAGCTGCATCTCCAGCAGTTTTCCTCCCAGGTTTCCTGGGATTTCACCCAAATAGTACCAACCGCTGCCAACATTCTGCGAAGCATCAGTGAGGAGCCCTAATGAAGTAACCCTGACGGATAAATCCATTTCTTTCTCCCTAATCAAATCCAAGCAGGTTGACATAACCCAGGAACTTAATCCAGTTATTGCCTGGTAATTGGAAAAAGGCCCTTTAGTTCTCATTAAAACAATCTTTGGGGATCGGCAGGGAAGGCGGCTCCGGCTGTAACGCTGCCCGAGAAAAGCCCCGAGATCCACCCCTTAAGGAGCCCGGCCGGACTCTCCAGTTCCTGCATCGCAGCCCAGCGTGGAGCTCCTGCTTCCAAGCGCTCCAGCTTGAGCTGAGCTCCAGAGGGAAAGGAGGAGAAAACACGGATCCAGAACAAAGCAGGCTCCAGCTGGAGGAAAAAGCGGGATTTTTGCAACACCCTCAGTTTTCAGCTGGGATATGGAGAGCTTCACAAGGTCATGGAATCGCTGTCAAGGTTGGGAGAGACCTGGTCATGGGCAGATTTGGGACTTCTCTTCAGGAAATCTGGGATAAAGAAGGTGGGACTTACAGGATCACCAGTGATGGGTTAGGAGGGACTTAAGGATCCTCTCACTGCACACCTCCCACTGCCCCAGGCTGCTCCAAGCCCCATCCAGCCCGCACCACTTCCAGTGGCCAGTGGCCAGTGGCCAGTGGCCAGTGACAGGGCAGCCGCAGCTTCTCGGGGCAGCCTGGAGCGAGACAATCCCGGAGTCACCACGGGATTTGCAGGAATTGTGTCAAAACCGAGGAGGGTGGGGCAGATCCGAGACTGCTGATCATTATCCTATTGCAGCAGGATAAACAGGCACTTTGGGATTGCTGCTTCCCAAAACACCTTAAACTGGGCCTGCTAATCCCAATTAATTTCAACACGCCTGGTTGGTGGATTGAGACCTTTCCTGCTGTTTTGCTCTTCAAAAGAACTTGGATTTATCCGAGTATTAGGTTGAAAAACTACATGAAAAAACCAAGCTCAACAAAATACAGAAGAAGGATTAAAGAGGAAGATCAAGGGAAGAAGAAACCTGGATATTTGATAAGCTAAAGGACTGGAAAATTTAAAATGCACATCCATTGATCCAACCTTTTTTTGAAGGTTTTGCTCTAAATATCATCAGGACATGAGAAGAAAAGCCCAAAACAACAGGCAGGGAGGTGATGTGGAAGAAGGACGGGATGAAGGCCTCAAATACTTGGAAAATTCACTTCTGCAATTAAACAGGCATTTCATTTTCTGCCTGAATTTCCAAAGCTTCCACAAATACCCATGGAGAGCTGGAGACACCGCTCTGAAGCAGCAGCAGTGTAAACAAACCTGAACTGTTCCCAACAAAGAATTCCACTGTGCTGCTGGGGCTGAGCTCACAATTCCCCACATTGTCCCGGGAGCAAACACTGCTATTTCCAGGCCACGGACTTTGTGTGGCACGGACCCAGCTCTCCCAGTGCTGCTGCACCCCGGAATTCCAGCCTCGATCCCGCTTTTCCCGAGGTCCTTCTCGCTCCCTGCTGTGGCTGAGGCTGCTCCTGGCAGGGCCGAGGCCACGCTGGATGGGCTTGGAGCAGTAGAGGGAGGTGTCCCTGCTCCTTCAGACCCTTCCAGCCCAAAGCATGCTGTGATTGCTGCTGTGCGACACTGGGTGGCTGAGAGGGCTCCTGACCCCAGGAGTCAAAGGGGTCGTTCTTATTTTAGCCTTTGCTTTGTTCCCTTGCTGGGAGAAATGTGCACTGAGCTGGAGAGTAAATAAATTCCCAAATTTCTGCTGTCTGGGGAGCCTGTGAAAACGGGAGCTGTACAGGAACATCAGGATGTTCTGGGAGATAAAACACTGGGGTGATGCTACAAGCAAAACACTCCTGGATGTGAAACAGAAAATCATTTCACTGCAGAATTCCAGCTTGGAATAATGTCACCTGTCTCTCTCCCAGTTATTCCCTTGCTCCCTGACGGGAGGAACCAGGGGGGGACTGGGCTCTGCTCCCAGGGAGCAGGGACAGGAGCAGAGGGAACAGCCCCAGGCTGGACGTTAGGGAACATTTCCTCATGGAAAGGGCTGTCCAGCCCTGGCCCAGCTGCCCAGGGCAGTGCTGCACGCCCCATTCCTGGAGGGATTTAAAGCCCTGTGCATGTGGCACCTGGGGACACGGGGCAGGGCTGGCCTTGGCAGGGCTGGTGCCACTCCACGGCCTCGAGGGCTTTTCCCTTTGGCCACCGGTACAGCTGGGGCTGTACCAAGTGGAAAGCGCCTGCTGCCCCCCAGGCCTGCCCAGAGCGGGAACACAAGAGTGGAATGGGAACATCCAGCCACAGGAGCGGGTGACATCCGACTGCCACGTGGAACGCTCCAAGTGTCTCCCAACTAATTGTGCTTTGTAACAGAAAGGCTGAAATGAGGATAAAAAAAGCCTGACGTGCCCGTGAATGCCAAATGAATTCATCCCGCTCGCACGGATTAATTCATCACCGTGGGACACACAAAGCGCTCCCAGCCTCCAGCCGGGACACGAGGCTTCCTCTCCTGGGCACACGGAGCTCAGGGCTGGCCAGAGCCCTGCTCCCTGGGCACCCAGCCTCCAACAGCCTAAAGGAATCACCCAGGGAAGCTCCCAGGCCGCGGAGCTCGTTAGGATTTCATTCCTCTCCTCTTCTCACAGACAGTGCTGAACACCGAACGGAATCACCAGTCCCACAAGGGTTTGGGTTGGCAGGGATCTTAGGGTGATCCCATTGCACACCTTGGCCAGAGCAGGTGACTCCAAGCCCTGCCCAGCCCGGCCTCGGACACTGCCAGGGGTGGAAGGACATCCAGAGCCTGTCCCAAGGTTACATCCAAAGGAACCTGCAAAAGCTCTTCCAGCCTCCGCACCTGCACAGCTGCTCCTTGCCCTTCCCTGGGCCCAGACTCTTGGGCCCTTTTCCCCAGTCTCCTTTAGGCACCTCAGCTCCCCTGCACTGCCTCGAACGGAAGCATGAGGAGTGCTCTGGCACTTTGGAAAAGTTCCCCTCTCCCGAGAACAGCTGAGCCACGAGTGCAGCCCTTGAAGCCTCTGCCAGGGATGGCTTCCGGAGCGCCGGCGTTTGATTTGGTGCGGAAAACTCACGGAGCGAGGGGCCCTTGAAGGCTTCTTCATCTCCTACCTCGGAGCTCTGCCCTTTGCTTCGGCAGCATCTGCTCCCTTTCAACCTGCCCATATGCTCCGCAGAAACTTCCAGAGCTCCAGCCTGTTCTCAGAAGGCAACAGCTCCTTGCTGAGGGGACTCATTAAAACTGGAGATCCTAAGAAACCACCTGGAAGGGGAAGATGGAAATGCTTCTGTGGCTCACCCCCCTGGCTGGACACAGGACAGGCTTGGGCGCTTCACTGCCTTTAGATCATCCCTCAGGTCATCTCCTAATCAGAGAGCACCTCTGCAATTCCAGCTGGGAAAGAGGCCCCGGCTTTCTCCAAGGTGTTTGGAGCACACTTTGTACTTTCTCAGCCGACGGGTCATTAAGAACTAAATTATCCTTACAAGTGTCTTCTGAAAGGAATAAATGACATCCCTGCACCACGGAAGGATAAATTCAGCCACATCTCCCTGGAATGTGTTGTAGGACCCTGCTGGAGTACTCATCCCTGTCACTCACCTCGGCAGCCCAAGCCCGGGAGGTGGAAACAGAGGTGGAAACTCTCCACCCACCCTGTCTGCAGGCAGCTCCTCCGCAGCCCGCGGGGGCCAGCTCTGAGTCAGAGGGGCTTTCCTGCACAGCCTGGGGAAAGTCTCAGCCCTCCTCCCCTCGCAGCACGCCCCCAGCCCCGAGCTCTAAGGGCAGCTCGGCTCAGGGCTGCCCAGGACCCGGGCATTTGTCCCGGCACTGCCCTGAGGGAGCTGCCGAGCTCCACCCAGAGCGGAGCTGCGAGGGCAGCTCGGCTCGGCTCGGCTCGGCTCGGCTCGGCTCGGCTCGGCTCAGGGCTGCCCAGGACCCGGGCATTTGTCCCGGCACCGCCCTGAGGGAGCTGCCGAGCTCCACCCAGAGCGGAGCTGCGAGGGCAGCTCGGCTCGGCTCGGCTCGGCTCGGCTCGGCTCGGCTCGGCTCGGCTCGGCTCAGGGCTGCCCAGGACCCGGGCATTTGTCCCGGCACTGCCCTGAGGGAGCTGCCGAGCTCCCTGCGTGCCTGGGGCCCGGCACATCCTGTTTACAGCCCGAGCTGCTTCCCAAGGCATCCAAGCGTGGCAATTGTTGTCCTTCGGAATATGGTAATTGGGATATTTTTACCCAGCTCCAGAACATATTTACAGCCCACAGCAGACTTTCAACAACAATGCAACTTGGAAAGCTGTAAATATGGGACAATCATCCCCAAACACCCAGCTATCCTTCAACACGTCTTGGCATTTGGGACAGCAGCTCCGCTCCAAACATATGGCAGGCAAAGCCGTGCCATTGCAAGGAGTGAGGGCTTGGCTCCCTCCTGCCTGCGCTTTCGGGGTGCTCGAAGGGCTCTGTCCCCCATCTCCACTGCTCCCTGGCCGGCTGGGACAGGAGAGGGCAGCTTTCCATGAGGAAAAGCGTCGGGATGGCCAGGAGTGTGGACACCACGCCTCTCCCAAGCTGGGCAGGAGCTTACAGCCGTCACTCCATTTCCCTGCGGAGAATCCTAAAATCCTGCAGCAGTTTCGATTGGAAGGGATTTTAAGGACTGCATCACTCCACCCCCACTGGCCCAGGCTGCTCCGAGCACTGGCCTGGGCACTGCCAGGGATGCAGGGGCAGCCACAGCTGTGCCAGGGCCTGCCCACCCTCTGCCCTGTATCCCACCTGGCCCTGCCCCGTGCCAGTGGAAACCATTCCCCGCTGCTGTGCCTCCAGGCCCCCGTGGGAAGGGCAGGTCCCTCTCCCACCAAGGCGTTGGCAGCGTTGGAGGGGATTTCCACAAATCCAGGATGGAGCTGGAGCCTCGGCGAGGCCCAATTGATTTAATTATCCGTGTTTAGAAGTGAGTAAACAAAGAGAGATGGCTTTAATGAAAAGGGACAAACAGCTTGGAAGCAGCTGGAAGGGGTTTTTTCTATCCCAACTGCTATTTTATTCCAGTCTCGAGTCACTTCTATTCCCAAATAAAGCAATTTTAATTTAGGCCAGAAATCTAAGACCAGTTTTTATTCACATGGGCAGCTAAAGCTGTGGACTGTCCATCCCTGGAAGTGTTTGGAAAAGCTTGGAGCAACCTGGGCTTGTGGAAGGTGTCCGTGTCCTTGGCAGGGGTGGAATGGGATTTTCCTTAGGGTCCTTCCGACCAAACCATCCCAGAGCCCTACAGTGCAGCTGCAGGAATGTCAGTATTAATTGGGAGCTATTTCAAATCACATCATTTACTCAAGGTTTGTCTTTAAAAATCAAACCCCACCATAAAATTGTGGCTCTTGTGGCTTCTTTATGCTTCATGAACGGCTTTTTATATCACCCTGCGCTTGTTCCTCCGAGAAACAAAGGGCAGGATGGGTTTGGAGTGACCTGAAGGAACAAATCCCAGCAGAGCCAAAGAAACCCAGGAAAGGCAGGGTTTTCCTTGGAGGAGAACCCAGGAAAGGCAGGGTTTTCCTTGGAGGAGAACCCAGGAAAGGCAGGGTTTTCCTTGGAGGAGAACCCAGGAAAGGCAGGGTTTTCCTTGGAGGAGAACCCAGGAAAGGCAGGGTTTTCCTTGGAAGAGAACCCAGGAAAGGCAGGGTTTTCCTTGGAGGAGAACCCAGGAAAGGCAGGGTTTTCCTTGGAGGAGAACCCAGGAAAGGCAGGGTTTTCCTTGGAAGAGAACCCAGGAAAGGCAGGGTTTTCCTTGGAGGAGAACCCAGGAAAGGCAGGGTTTTCCTTGGAGGAGAACCCAGGAAAGGCAGGGTTTCCTTGGAGGAGAACCCAGGAAAGGCAGGGTTTCCTTGGAGGAGAACCCAGGAAAGGCAGGGTTTTCCTTGGAGAAGAACCCAGGAAAGGCAGGGTTTTCCTTGGAAGAGAACCCAGGAAAGGCAGGGTTTTCCTTGGAAGAGAACCCAGGAAAGGCAGGGTTTTCCTTGGAGGAGAACCCAGGAAAGGCAGGATTTCCTTGGAGTGCTTGCTACCTTTCCCATGGGAGTCTGGTGGAGCACACTCCGCACCTCACAACTCCTGGGGCACTCCCAGGGATCCAGGGGCAGCCACAGCTGCTCTGGGCACCCTGTGCCAGGGCCTGACCGCTCCCAGCCAGCAATTCCTGGTTCCCAGTATCCCATCCGGCAGTGGAAGCCATTCCCTGTGTGCTGTGCCTCCATCCTGTGTCCCAAGTCCTCTCCAGCTCTCCTGGAGCCCCTTCAAGCACTCCCTGTGACCCTAAACATGATGAAATAAGCCAGGATCCTGGAAATGTATATGCAGATCTTCAAAACTGTGCACACAAAGCTTCCAATAAATCCAGCAGACACCAAACCCGGCTTTGCGCACGCTGCGTGAGGAGGCTCCTTTATGAGCCCGGAGTTTTCCTGCTCTCCCGGAAGAAGCAGCAATTAGGGAGGTGAGGAAAGGTAATGGCTTTCAAACACCCTGCTAATCCCAATATTAGTGCCTTGCAAAGGGAGGACTGCCAGGAATTTGGAGGAGTGCCCAGCGATCTGTCTTACCTTCAGTAATAAAACTGTGCTATAAACATGAGCGAGAGACTTTGGATACACTTTAACCTTCCCTTTTTTTTTTCCCAGGCTATTCTTTAGCACCAGTGCTAATCCAGTGGCTTTAAAACCTGCTGGAGAGATCCATCAACGTGCCAACGGGAAGCCTTTTATTTAGGATACAGATCTTTAAAGTCGACTTTAGTTCAGCGCCATGAAGGACTGTTTAATCCTGGATCCCTTCGGCTACTGGAAGAAAAAAGCACGGCAGAGAACACAAAGCAGCGCTGGGGATGGGAAGAGCTGAGTCACTGCTCCCTGGCTCTGGGATGTGTCTGGGGCGACCTTAGGCTCAGTTTCTGCAGCCACAGACCCCCCTGGCGTGGCTAACGCGGTGCAGGGTGTGGCTGCCCCCTTCCCTCGGCTGTCTGGAAGGAGACCCTGCTGTCCCAGGAGCTGGATATACCCCCCGGCAAGGTGCTTCAACTCCAGATCCCTGGCCGGGCTGCACGGGACTTGGAGCAGCCTGGCATGGTGGGACGTGCCCCTGCCACGGCTCTTGAGGCTGAGCTTGAAGATCCTCCCATGCCAAAGCATCCCATGATCCCACCCAACTGCACGGAGCAGAATTCCCTGGTACAGCCACGTTTTCCTGTTGGTGCCGGTGCCTCAGCCTTGGCTGTTCTGTTCCTACATCCCATGATCCCACCCAACTGCACGGAGCAGAATTCCCTGGTACAGCCACGTTTTCCTGCTGGTGCCGGTGCCTCAGCCTTGGCTGTTCTGTTCCCACATTCTGGGCTGCTTTAGGGGCTGGCTCTGGGCTCCACATCAGGGGATGCTGGGCTCTGCACAGAGCAGGGAAATGATCCTGCTCCAGCTGGGCACCGAGGACAAATGATCCAAACCTCAGGCCCAGGAGCACAAACCACGTGGGCTGGAGAGAGAAACAAGCAGGATGGGGCTGCATGGGCTAAAGCTGGAATGGGACAATGAACTCCAGTGTGCCAATGGAGCAGAGCTGATCACAGTGAGAGCCCCCGGGAGCGCTCGTGCATTTTGGGACCATTTGGGTTCACCTGGGGTGCAGCCCTGGCTGGGCTCTGGTGCTGCCCAAGGTGGATCCATGAGGAGACCCTTTTGATGAATCCCTGCTCTGTTCCTTGGCTCTGTCTGGTCTCTGTCCTAGGGCAGCCTGCACAGGGCAGCAGTGCTGCGGAGGGAATGCCAGCAGTGTTTACAAGCCGACTGGGACACCCCCAAGGCCAGCCTAAAGAAAAGCTGGGTCCAGCCCTGCTGTGGCAGGCCCGGGCCCCAGGACGGGCTGGCTGTGTCCCCCGGGATCAGGCTCTGAGCACAACAGCAGCAGGACGTGCCTCATTTCCGAGGCTTTGGGGACTTCCTTCCTCTGAGCACTCGTGGTATCCTGTTATGTGTGCACAGAGCCCTCTGTGCACACGGGCACCAGCTGGGAAGGACAGTGCAGCAGCAGAGCTCCCTGGGGCAGCGGGGTCTCACAGAATCAGGGAATGCTTTGGGTTGGAAGGGCCTTCAGCTCGCCCGTGCCACCCTGCCATGGCAGGGACACCTCCCCCTGCGCCAGGAATTTCCTGCGGGGGAAATCGCACCCATCCACGCTCGGTGCTCAGTGCCGCTGCTTCACCTCCAGGGTGCTCAGGAAGGAGCTGGTTCCTCCCTCAGCAGCTTCAGAAGCTCGGGATTTGCAGTGCCAGAGGAACTCCTCTGGCATGGGTAAACAAACCCCGAGTCCCCGAGGGCGCTGCGAGGTTTTACAGCTCCGGCTGAATCCAAGCTGGGAACGGGAGCTTGGAAGGAAGTTCACACGCAGCACAACTGGGAGCCAAACAAAAGCCATTGTGTGGAGAGGAGAATTAACAAGAATTAATATGTTTTAGATTAATTGTTAAAACATACCGGGACAAAACTTGAGGGATTTGGATAAAACCCCCCCAAATTTACTGGAAAATGAAATTGATAGGACCAGCTGTCCCCTCAGTTTCAGGAACTTACGACCTCCTCGCTCCAAGCCCCATCCCAAATGTAAGGGATAATCTTTGTGAATCTGCTCTTGATTAATTCCGGTGTGAATAAAATCCAAATCAGCCCCAATTTCCCCAAGAGAAGGGAATCAAAACAATGTGGACCCGCTTGCTCAATCACTCCCCAAAGTCTGTGTTCCAGCTTTTCCCCATGGAATTAGCATCCCCAGAAATGTCAACATCCTCACGCTACATGGCTCCACGGCTGCTCTACAGGCACGCCATAAATCCCTGGCCGTGCTGGGGTCCGACCTGAGGCGTTGCAGGCTCCCCTGGCCCGTGTCAGCAGGGCCTTTCAGCCCCTCAGTCATGCTCGTTTGGAGCAGAGGGATGATGCTGGAGCTGGCTGAAACTCGGGGACACCAGAGCCCAAACGCTCTGCCCCAAAGTGGGCAGTGCCTCCTCACAGACTCTCTCCTAGATGCCGTCAATTCACAGTTCCTGTGGGGCTTCCCTATTTCACATTCTATAAAAACCAGGAGCTAGGCAAAGTAAATCAGCGACTCAGCCCAAACTGAAGCCCAGCCCAATCCAGGAAGACGGGGTTTTGCTGCAGAAGCAGCAAAGGCAGCCCCGAGATGGCTGCGTATTTATTTTTTATAGGAAATCTGGGTAATGGAAACCACATACAACCTCTTGGATTTTTCCTATAAATATCTCAGCAGTCCCAAATCTCTGAGCACAATGCAAATCCACTCGGCTTTGACTCCTTTCAGGAAATTCTCAATGACTTCCTGTCACAAAGTCCAATAATCACTGTCTCTTCTCCAACCACTCCTAATGGCTCTGCTTCCAAAGCGAATCCCAACTTTATCTCCAGGATTAAGCCCAAAGTCTCATCTTTGCATCCCCGTCTCCTCCTCGGGAGCCAGGCTCGCATTTGCCGTGCTCCCGAGGGATTTGCTGCTCTCTCACTTTACCGTCAGGAAAGTAAACTGCAGTTTAGGTTCCCGCAAGGAGCTCTAGCCAGGTACCCTGTTGCCATTTTTCCTGGAAGCAAATCCAGGGCTGTGGGTGTGAAAAGCTCAGGAGTTACTCCTGAGAGCAAAGCATCCTCCTTCCTCACCTCATTCTGTGCCTGTGCCGTGGGCAGGGACATCTTCCACTATCCCAGATTGCTCCAGCCCCACCCAGCCTGGCCTGGGACACTTCCAGGGGTGGGCTATCCACAGCTTCTCTGGGCAATCTCCCCTTCATCCCAGACTGCCCTCCCTCTAGGTCCGTGTTGGTGACAGCTCCAGTTCTCAGAAATTCTGCCCCAAAAGTAAAAAAAACCCAACTGAAATACTTGTGGCCACCCTTGCAAACAAGTCCAGGGACATCCACATTGTTTGGGCCATGGGAAAATCAAGGGCTCCAGTGTGGGAAGTTGACCCGTTGGGTTCTGGAGCCAGGGGTTTGCTCCAAGGATCCCACTCAGGGTTTACTACACGTGGCTAGAAATAAACAGATTCATTCCCACTTCCACGGAGATAAAATGACATCAGATCCAGAGTACGGCGGCGCAGGGATCCACCACAGCTTCCAGGGAGCTCCAATTCCCTGTTAATTACCCCTGGAAAATAATTGGGTGCCAAATCTGGGCACACTCCTCACTTTGGCAGCTCATGACAGATTTGCCTATAAAGTGCTGGGAAAATAAAGACAATTTTGGAGCAAATTGATCAGAGTGCAAATATTGATCCTTTTGGCCTTCTTGGCGTTCCATAGGTTTCCTTGGAGTTCATTAATTAGGGAGCCTCCCCCTTGTAGAAAGGCAAACTCTTCCCAGGCTCCGTGTGAAGCGGCATTAAACCCCTGCTTGCGCTAATGACTCCTCTAATCCGGAATTAGCGCAGCCCTGCGCTGACGGGAGCCTCTCCTTGCTGGGGACGGCATGCGCAGCGATGGCTCGGGAACTGGGCTGCCCGCAAAGCCTGAGCTCAGCTCTGAGCTCAGCTTTGAGCTCAGCCCAGCTCAGCTGGCTTGTCTGGAGAAGCTCAGGCTGCCCCATCCCTGGCAGTGCCCAAGGTCGGGTTGGACGGGGCTTGGAGCAGCCTGGGATAGTGGAAGGTGTCCTTGTCCGTGGAACCGATGATCCTTCAAACCCCAAACTATTCTGCAATTCCACAAAGCCGGGGAATCGGACTGCAAATCCAGCAAATAACCTGGAATGTCGGAAATAACCCCGCCTGATAGCTCCAGCTCCTTTTCCTGTGACCTTTGTCCAGGAGGATTTGATAGCAAACTCCTAATAAAGGAGTTGGCAAACACGTCGGGAGGCAGCCGCAGCTTTCCTGCTCTCAGTGGGAAGTTTATAGCCTGGATTCTGTTCCAATGGCTGTGCATACCATTAGCATATTTAAATAGGCTGCTTCCCAAATTAAAGTGGAAGCAGCTATAAAATGCTGTTGGCTGTGCTCAGTGTCTCCTTCTGAATCAAAATTCAGCCTTCCCAAAGATGTTTTTTTCCTTGACTTTCGACAAAGAGGGAAGACTTTGCAGGGAAAATAAGCGAGGAAAAAAGGCAGTTGAAGTACTCAGTGTTTACTACTGAGATACTCCTGACTGCATTTACCAGGAGCACCGGGGAGAAAAGGAATTTGAATTCTGGTCCGAATTTAGATATAGCAGACAAAACTATGCATCAGGCCAGTTTTCAGTACTACTTCTCCCTGCTGCTGCATTCCCTGCCTTTCCTTGGTATGGACCCCCCAGGTCTCCCAGAGCAGAGGGGCTCCAGCCCTCGCAGCACCTCTGTGGTCACACTGGATGGGCTTGGAACAACCCGGGCTAGTGGAAGGTGTCCCTTGCCATGAGAAGACCCTTCAAATCCCTTCAGACCAAACCGTTCCGTGATTGCCTAAGAGTGCCGGGAAAGCTGGGACCTCGTTCTGTCCTACGTACAAGGTGCTGGTGCTTATTGCACCCTTGGCTCTCCCTCCCCGTGGAGACCACAGCCTGGAGCTCCATCCCCACCGGGAGCCCATGCCAGCACTCCCAGGCAGCACATGATGCAAACCAGGAGGGAACCGCTCCTCTTTTCCTGCTGAATCGTGGCACGAAAGCAAAAGGAAACACATTCTCCTAGTCCAGCAGAAATATTCAAGGGGGTGAGTCAGGAGTTCCAAAAATACATTTCCTGAGCTGCAAAACAGAGCTGGATGTTGCCATGGCACTTTGGGAAAATTCACAAGTCTCCAGCTTGTTTCAGAGATGAATCAAATGCGAGCGAGCCGAGTTTTCGGCTCCCCTCGCCTGCGTTCGGTCACTTTTGCCACTGATTTCATTTGTTGTTTTTCCCCTGGTTTCAGGTTTAAAGCCAAACCTCTAAGAGGGATTTAAAGGGGCAGGTCAGTGTCTAGCAGGATTTCCACAAGTGGATTCCCAGTGATGGCAGAATCCTGGGATGCTTTGGGTTGGAAGGGGCCTTAAAGCCCATCCAGTGCTTCCCCTGCCACGGGCAGGGACACCTCCCACTGTTCCAGGATGTTCCAGACACCACCCAACACATCCACAACAGACGAGCTCTGTGCTTCCCAAAATCCTATTAGATCCCCGTCTGCGAAGCCAGGCCCCAGTGCCTGCGGAAATCCGGCTGTTAGAGCTGGATCCTGCGCCGTGAGCTGGAGCAGGATGGAGCCAGCCCAGCACGAAAGCCTTGATTAAATCAGCTCTTGCACACAGACAGCAAGGTGCACTTAGGTGGCTGTTCCCAAAAAGGAAAAAGAGGGAAAAACCAAAACCACATTCCTAGTCCAGGCTCTTATTCACATCTGTTTAAGTTTGGAACATCTCCAACCAGTCTGACGTTCCCGCAGGAGGAAAAGCAGGATTGGAATGGAAAGGGAGCCGGGTCCAAGACAAGCCTGCCTGTGCCAAGGACTGTGGATCCTCTCTGTCGCCACGAGGCTCCAGAGCGAGTCCTGTGAGGAGGGAATTCAGGGTGACCTCCCTGACCCAGCAGCGTGGGGACAGCGATGTCACCTCGCCCGACCTCATCCTGTGGCTGCTGCCAGCGCAGCCGGAGGCATTCACAGGAAGGATTGAGGGAATGTCACCTTTGCATTCCAGGGGCAGCCCCAGCTGCTCTGGGCACCCTGTGCCAGGGCCTGCCCACCCTCCCAGCCAGCAATTCCTGGTTCCCAATATCCCACCTGTGCCTGCCCTCTGGCAGTGGCAGCCACTGCCTGTGTGCTGTCCCTGCATGCCTTGTCCCCAGTCCCTCTGCAGCTCTCCTGGAGCCCCTCGAGGCCCTGGCAGGGGCTCTGAGCTCTCCCTGGATCCCTCCCTTGTGCAGGTGAACACCCCCAGCATGTCCAGCCTGCCTCCAGAGTGCCCAGGAGCAGGTGTGGCACACTCCTGCTCCCCAGTGCTGGTGCCTGGGAGCAATTCCAAAGGAATCAGGTGGACAGGATCCATCCCCACCCCATTCCCTTAGAGTAAAACCTGCTGAGATCCTGGCTCGTGCTCTTCCCAAAGTAGGGCTGCAAGTTGAACCCTTGAGAAGCCCCTTCTCAATTCCAAAGGAAAGCAGGGAACAGGAGGGATGGATTGGATTTTGTTGGCAAATTCTAAATGCAAAGTCCCCAGTTCCTGTGAGATGCAAATCAGCTCTCAGCCATTTGCTGGCTTTGGAGCCGGGTGGCACCAGAAATCAAAATTAGGTGAGAAAATCAATACATTAGCAATTTCCCGGGATTTAACAATCCTGCCCTGATTGTTCCCTCCAGCCGATCCCCCCGGTTTACATTTCCAGCCTTCCTGTCAAAAATAGACTTAACGCTATTCTAACATTTCGTGCTTCCAGGGTTTTTTCAAGGATAACAAGAAACAACTCATCAGTCAGAGTGGAGAAGGAGGAGGGAAAAAGTCAAGGAAAAGGAATAGCAAAGTCCTGTCCTGCAAGTGTCCGAGGCCAGCTTGGATGGGGCTTGGAGCAACCTGGAAGGTGTCCCTGTTCTTGGCAGGGATTGCAGTGGGATGATCAGAAAATCCCTTCCATCCCAAACCATTCCACGGCTCCTGGCACAACCAGGGCACTGCCCAAAGCAGGAAAGTGTCTGTTAGGGCACTCCTGAGCTGCACAACTCGTGCCTTCCTTTGGCCACCGCAGCCCCTGGGAGCACACCGGGAGCACATTCCCGGGGAAGCCAGGCCTGTTCCGCAGGGTCCCGAGGCATAAAGCCTTCCTTGTTGGGTTCGGTGTGCTCCAGCCCCAGCAGCACAGCTGCTGCTCCCAGTGACCAAAGCATTTCTTGTTTAAATCCTCTCCTCCAGCCCCACTCCAGCGCCCGGGCGGAAAATCGTGTGGAAAAGCAAAAGTGCTGGAGCACTTGGAGTGGTTTCATCCGGAGTTTACCGGTGAGCGCTGTGAATCCCAGGCTATTCAGCATTCCACCAGCGGCATCAGCAGCTGCAGCAGCCCGAGCCTCAAACACCGCCCTCCCATTCCAGCTCATTTTATCCATTGTCCCTGCCGAGAGGAGCCAGAGGAACATTTGCAGGGTTCCATAGGAAGTGGCAATGCAGGCTGATGAGAGCCATTGGGGATTTCAATGGGAATGGGGACTGGGAGGAGAGCGGCAATCACAGCCCACCTAACACAGCTCCACTCCAGGAACCTCAGCAGGGCCGGGGGGAGGATTCACAATGCCACCAAAATTCCCGAGGGACGGAACCCGCATTGACGGGAGAAAAACTCGCGTATAGGACCTGAGCATGAAATGAGAACCCCCGGAGCAGCACTTCCCATTCCTGCGGGAACCCCAGAGTCACGCCTTGGCTTGGCGTCCCAGCAATGCCATCCACTCTCCTCGTGTCCCACGTGCCACCCCTGCCCCAAAGCTCCGTGGTCTCTCCAGCCTCTCCCAGCTCCAAAGCCAGCGGGAACGCTGGTGCCCGCGCTCCCTCTCTGCATGCCGGTGTTCCAGAGCCGGGATCAGTGCTTTTCCCCATTCAGGTGAGCCGTGCCCGTGTTCCAGAGCCGGGATCAGTGCTTTTCCCCATTCAGGTGAGCCGTGCCCGTGTTCCAGAGCCGGGATCAGTGCTTTTCCCCATTCAGGTGAGCCGTGCCCGTGTTCCAGAGCCGGGATCAGTGCTTTTCCCCATTCAGGTGAGCCGTGCCCGTGTTCCAGAGCCGGGATCAGTGCTTTTCCCCATTCAGGTGAGCCGTGCCCGTGTTCCAGAGCCGGGATCAGTGCTTTTCCCCATTCAGGTGAGCCGTGCCCGTGTTCCAGAGCCGGGATCAGTGCTTTTCCCCATTCAGGTGAGCCGTGCCCGTGTTCCAGAGCCGGGATCAGTGCTTTTCCCCATTCAGGTGAGCCGTGCCCGTGTTCCAGAGCCGGGATCAGTGCTTTTCCCCATTCAGGTGAGCCGTGCCCGTGTTCCAGAGCCGGGATCAGTGCTTTTCCCCATTCAGGTGAGCCGTGCCCGTGTTCCAGAGCCGGGATCAGTGCTTTTCCCCATTCAGGTGAGCCGTGCCCGTGTTCCAGAGCCGGGATCAGTGCTTTTCCCCATTCAGGTGAGCCGTGCCCGTGTTCCAGAGCCGGGATCAGTGCTTTTCCCCATTCAGGTGAGCCGTGCCCGTGTTCCAGAGCCGGGATCAGTGCTTTTCCCCATTCAGGTGAGCCGTGCCCGTGTTCCAGAGCCGGGATCAGTGCTTTTCCCCATTCAGGTGAGCCGTGCCCGTGTTCCAGAGCCGGGGTACTGCCAGCCCCGGTTTGGGTGAGCTGCCGGGATGAGCCGAGCGCAGCGATTCCTGACCAACAATACCGGCTCTTTGTTTTCCCGGGCTCCCCAATCTGTCCATCCATCTGTTCTCCCTTGCTTTAGATTCCCGTTTTAAGCTCCTGGGGAAGGATTCTCCTCTTTGTTTCGGCTCTGCTCCCTCACAAGGAGGTTGGAGTTCAGACCCAGCCTACCCTGGCACCGATTTTCCAAATAAATAAATCAAGGCCCCTGTTTTACTGGGATCCAACTTGTTTTCTCCGGAATATGTGCCTCAACCTATGGTAAAAAAGAGCCACCATGGATTCCCGGGAAATGGTTAAAAAAGGGAAGCAAACAAGATGACTTTTCTTGGGCAACGATGGAAAAACAAGATTTTGCTTCCTGCTTTCAGTTCTTGGACTCCCAAACTTTGGAAGCAAATGGCACAAAGACAAAGCACCGGTTTCCAGCATTGTTTTGAGAAACAAGGATTTCCTTTTTGCTCCTTGCCCCACTCCTCCGTGTGACTGGAGCGGAGTTTGGAGCCAGCCAGGCAGCCATGGAAAGCACAGGTTTCCTTTGCCCTGCTGCACACTGGGAATATCCCCAAATCCACCCGGATCATCCACAAAGGAAACAGCGCTCCAGGGAAAGGAGACCTGACCCCTGAGGTAAAAGCCCTCACAAACACACCCGTTCCTTGATTTCCTCTTGGAATGACAGAGGGGAAAAAAAAATCCCTCTTCAGAGGTCTATTCGTTTTGCAGGTTTTGTTGGATTTCTTTTCCCCAGTTTGTTTTCCTTCTTTGCCTCATCAAGCCAATCATAAACCACAAAAACAGCATTCCATGGATACGGTAAAGCCATCAAATACGGCAAGAATGGGGAAGGATTAATTAATAGTTAATTAATTTCCCGAATGTGTCTCTTGCACTCTGAATCAACAAGAGCTTTCCATGGAAGAGGAAATCTTCGGCATCTTCCTGGCTGGAGCCTGAGGGGAAGCCAGGGGTCTCTCAGTGTGGCCAGAAAGGTTTGATGGCTCCACGTGGATCTGTGTTATCCCACACACACCAAAGGGGTTTTCCCTGTAAGCTAAAAGCTCCTCCTGCACGAGGAACTTTCCCACTGCAAACACATTTATTATCCCAGTGTTTTGTGCAGGAAGCATGGAATAAGGAGGCCCTGCTCATACAGCACAGCCTTGTCGCACTAATCCCTAAGAGACAAAACCTACCAAACCCAGGATTTTATCCTTAAAACCATCAGATTCCAGCAAGTGAGTTGAAATCCACCCGAAGGTTTGGAATTGACGCATCAGGAATTGAAACACAGGGAGTGGCTGTCCAGTGGGTCACCTCTGCTCCTTGGAGCGATGGACCGTCCTTGTCACATCCCTTCCACTGTTCTTTGGGGAAAACCAAGAAGGTAAAGGCCAAATCTTTCTGAAATACAGCTTCAAAATTAATTCCGAATCCCTGCTTCTTGTTTGCTCTCAGGAGACTCGGAGCAGGGAAAAGGAAGCAAAATTCTGCCTGATTCATTATTGCCATGACATGAATTGCGTGGAAAAGGCAAAATCCAAGCAGGACCGTGTCCCAGAGATGTTTTAATTGCTGATATAAAACTGTGACAGGGAGAGCAGCATTTTCCTTTCTTTTAAGGAAGTCTTTTCCTTGATAGGATCTCATTAAACATTGCTGGAAAAGAAAAACATCCCATTTACAGGATAACATCTCCTCATGATTAAGGTCCTTCCAGGCTTGAAACATGAGCCACTATCCAAGAAAATATGGATATTTATCTCCTTCCTGCCATAAAAGAGTCCTGCAAGATTGCTGTAAACAGCAGGAAACGTCCATGGAATGGGATCTGCAGCCCAGGATGGAGAAATTCCTCCTGATATCCGACCTGACCCTCCCCTGGCACGGCTGGAGGCTGTTCCCTCTTGTCCTGTAGCTTCCACCTGAGTGAAGATTCCCAGCCCTCACTGGCTCCACCCTCCTGCCCAGGAGCTGTGGGGTGGAGGAAGGTCTGAACCAGCTGGGATCATCCTCCCAGTTTGTTCCAGCCACTCTGGAATCTCTTCCTCGTTGGCCACAGGTTGGACTCGGTGACCTCGGAGGTCTCTTCCAAGCTCAGCGATTCTGGGATTCTGTGATTCTCCAGACCAGGTCCCACCGCATTAAACGAAAATGGAATTTAATCTCCTACATGGATATGAAAAAAGACCAGTGGAAAAAACCCTCCTGGTGCTTTTAGTCCCTTTTCAAGAAGTTCTATCAAATAAATGTCTTTGGCCAACTCCATTAGGGAGCAATTAGACCTTAATGGCCGTCTAAATCCATTATCAGTGGACATTTAACCTTGCAATATTTAAAGATAATATTTAATTTGAGCAAATTAATGGGCTGCCTGTGAGACCAAAGAGATCTACTTAGGCTCTCTGGTTTTCCGTCGGGGATATTTCCCTCTGGATAGTGTGACAAGAAACTGGGAAAGTTGGTCCTCACCTTTGGAGCTCAAATAAACAGTAGGAGCTATCACCAGAGCACAATCTCAAATAAGCACCTGCTTTATCCTTCTTACTGCTCCTGTTATTTCCATATCCATCCACAGCTGGTTTTGATCCAGTCCAGGGACACCTTCCACCGTCCCAGGCTGCTCCAAGCCCCAGTGTCCAGCCTGGCCTTGGGCGCTGCCAGGGATCCAGGGGCAGCCCCAGCTGCTCTGAGCACTCTGTGCCAGGCCTGCCCACCCTGCCAGCCAGCAATTCCTGGTTCCCAATGTCCCATCTGTGCCTGCCCTCCGATAGAAGGAAGCCATTCCCCCTTGTCCTGGCACTCCAAACCCTTGTCCAAAGCTCCTCTCCAGCTCCCTCCAAGCTCCCCAGCCCTGGAACTGTATCCCAAGGAAAGTGTGACTTGAACACAGATCTAGAAATTCCAGCTTAAGGAGGACATTTCCCTCTTCACTCCAAGGATCTTGGCACTTAATTCCCAGAAGGAGAGGAATAGGAGCAGGGAGCACCTTAAATCCATGCCTCTCGTGTAACTGCGTGTGATGCTCTAAGATGTCATCGCCGGCGTCTCTTTGAAGCAAAGTGACAACATCCAACGTCTGCACTATTTCAGTCCCCGGAGAACTTCCCTGATGGAAGCAAAGCCGTGCTCATGGAAAAACCTGGGGAAGCTCCAGAAGTAGGTTGCCATCTCATTCCCACATTGGAAGGTTAGAGGTGTTTCCTCTGCGAACCGAGTGCTTTAAATAGCGCTGACTTTGCACATCGGGCGCGCTCGGTGCCGCGACAACGGCACACAGGAGCTGGAGCTGCACGAGCGCGAGCCTGGCGCGGATCCACGGAATCTCGGGAAGTCACAGCCAATTCCTAGCGCTGTACACGCGTGGAATTCAGCGTGTCAGGGACGCATGGCATCCTTCCTCTGGCACAGCCGGTGGAACTCGTCTTTAGTGGGAGTCATGCAGTCATGGAATGGTTTGGGTTGGAAGGACCTTAAAGCCCATCCAGTGCCACCCGTGCCACGGGCAGGGACACCTCCCATTATCCCAGGGCGCTTCCAAGCCCCATCCAGCCTGGGCACTGCCAGGGACCCAGGGGCAGCCACAGCTTCTCTGGGCACCCTGTGCCAGGGCCTGCCCACCCTCGCAGGGAAGAATCCAACATCACTGAGGAGGTGCTCTGATGGTGGAAGGGAGCAATGGATTGGCACCAAACTTTTGGAAGATCAGTTTCCATCAAGAAACCACCAAAATGCAGGAGCAAAACTGAAACGAGTATAGCTGTGCCTTCACAAACCTTATTAATTTCAGGAATTCCAACCCTGGAAACTAACACCAGCAATTAGGGAATGGCGCTTGGCCTTTGGTTCACCTCAGAAAGGCTCCTGAGGACCCTCCCTCTCTCCATACTGGGAGAAGGTAACTGGGAGCCGTTCCCCAGATTTGCCTTACAGCCCCTCACGTTTTCCACCCTGGCCTGGGTCAGGACGATCCTGCCCCACGGCGGCCCTCCCGGAGCAGGGGGAACCGGGGTGTAATTACACGCCGCTCCTGTCAGAGTGGAATCTGTAGTACATCGCTAATGTGTAAATGACTAAATAACTTAATTAGGTGAAATGAAGTGCACTTACAACCACAGATGCTTACGCCGGATCGGGATAATGTGGTGTGTGGGAATATATCCCTGGTTTTTTAAAGATGTTTATATTTAACAGTAGGCCAAGGAAATGAGGAACATGCACTGGTGAGAAGGATGGCAGGGAATTTTTTTTAAAAGGGAAGAATGTTTACCACATCCTTACAGACTGATGGAGAAAACCATTTTTAAATCGCTTCAAAATGCTGGAAGGAACCAACTTTTCAATCCCTGCAAATATCAGATCCCAGTGAAATCCTAAGGGGCGTAGGAGAAAAAGTGGTTCTTCTGGGCAAGCTTAAATAAATGAACGAGCAGAGCCCTTCTTTTCCAGGCTCACCTATTCCTGAGTGGATCACTGAGGTTGGAAAAGCCCCCCAGGATCATGGAGTCCAACCGTGGAGAGCAGAGTGCCACATCCAGGCATTCCTTGGACACCTCCAGGAATGGGGACTCCAAACCTCCCTGGGCAGCCCCTGCCAATGCCTGAGCCTTCCCAGGAAAAGCTGCTCTTAGGGAAGTCAGCAGGAAAATTCCCTGTGTGGGGAAGAGCACCTCAAGTGCACTCGGTGATTCAAACCACGGGACCGAGCTCGCCAGCTTTCCATGGGAGCCTGACAAACGGAGCGGGAGAAGCGCTGAAATCGCTCCCAGCCCTTCTACTCATCCATTCATCCATATTCATCCTTCCCCTCTCCCCGAATCCGTGCTGGAGGTGAATGGAACACAACCACCAGCACGAGGAGGAGCTGAATAAGCCAAATTATGGCATGTGTGCTTCAAGGAGGCTTCAGCCAACGAAGCAACCAGGAAATGGGAGCTTTAATTTTCCATTGAGGGATAAAAGGGAAGGATTCGAGGAAGTGCCTGCACAAGTACCTATGGCGCTGGAGCACATCTTACTCCCAAAAAACAGCCTGGAGTAGTGGAAGGTTCCCTGCAGGGTTGGAGCAAGGTGAGTGGTCAAGTCCCTCCCAACCCAAACCATTCCAGGGCTCAAGGAAAAGAAAGTCAAGGTTCCCAAGCTGCAGTGCCCAGATAGCATCTTCCATGTTATCTTTCCCTTATTTATTAATTACCTCTCTCTAATGAAAAAGAGAAGTAGTTGTTTGTCAGAATTCCAAGTGAGACGGACACCAAAAAATTCCTAAATCCAGGATTAGGCAGAGAGCTGCCCAAATTTTTGATGATTCCGTGTGGAACCACCACGAAATGAGAAGTTTTTCCTGAAAGTCCTCTCAGGAAACTCTAAAGATCCCTTTTCAAGCTGGAAAAAGAAGTTGTCACAATGATTTTGGGAGAGCGTGGATGGAAGGCAAATTTGGGACTGAGTCAAAAGTGTCGGAATAACGAGTTGGAATCTGTTGCCATTAGTCACTGCCTTGGAAGCAAATCCAAAGCTGCTAATGCTGGGGATGTTGAGCAGTGCAGAGACTCCCTGCCTCCTGGAAGGAATCTTCTGGGATGAGATGAAACGGTGAGGCGGCAAATGCTGCCTCTCTTTAGGTGCAAAGGAGAATTGTACCTCGCAGGAAGGGGAGAGGAGGTGTTTGCCTCTCCCGGGAAGTGTCACCCTCAGAAGAGCCTCCATTTCACATCTCCTCCTTGGGAGCCAAGCGAAATCAATTAACTCTGCAACTGGAACCAATTAACCCTCGCAAAAGCACAACACCAAGCACAGTGGCAGTCTTTAATAAATGGGATAAATGTAATAAATCCATAAATAAGGACGGAAAACGCCACAGGCTGGGGCTGCCAGGCTACGTCAGGTGGGCTCCCGATTCTTCAGAGACAGCACAAGTGTTTGAGGGTCTAAAACAAACGCGGACTTCCACAAAATGGGGATTTCAGCAGCCCCGGGGGACAGCTGGGGTGGGATTGATCCCGTTTAGCTCCAGCCACCTCAAAGCAGGGCTGCACTCCCCGAGCCGGCTGTACAAGCGGGATGAAGAGAGATCCCTTGAAAGAGGCACCTTAAACCCTTATCTTAAAGGGAGATAAAGCTGCCTTATCTCCAGGGAGGCACCTCGATGCTTCCGCTCGATTCAGATGCCGCCGTTTGATCCAAGTCGCAGTGGGGAGATGGGTGCCATCTGTGACACGAGCCAGCAGCCCGGCCTCCCTTCCCTTCCCTTCCTTTCCCTTCCCTGGCTCCCGGCACGGCGGCCAGGAGCGGGAACAATGCTCTGCCTCCAGTCCCTGCCTTGCCTGGCAGCTCGCAGCTTTGAATCCACTCCTGGCCTCATTCAGCTTCTTTTTGCCCTTTTCCCATCGAATTCTGAGCAAATGGGAGTCTGCTCGGCAGATTATCCCGGTTTGCTCACAATTCCCTCCTGAGCCACGTCCGACAGCAACGGGCAAGGCAAGGGGCTTAAACCAGCAAAACATCTTTGTAAATATGATTAATAAAATTCCACAGTGATTCCAGAGAACGCACAGCACTGGTGACCCTTCAGCATTCCCCGTGAGGGCTCCATCCCACCCCTCTGGACACCATCACGGCTTGATTTTTCCAGAGCTGAGCTCAATAAGAGGAAACAACTTTCTCTTCTAAAAAATAAAAAGGAATAAAGCTGCTTCTTTTATAATCCTGCACTTTCTATTTAAGCTCCTGCTCTTTTGGATTAAGGAAAGAACAACTCGCCATTAGGGCCTGCCCTGTTTATCAACATCACAATTGTGCCCAAGAGCCACGGGAATTATTTTACACTTCAAAAGATGCTAGAAACCAGTTTTATCTCTAGTTAAAGTTTCAATATAATATTTAAGAGAACTCATCCTCCCCTTCCAGTCAGATACTGTGGTTTGATGTCTACAAGCACTTGCAGGGAGGGGGATTCCAGGAGCGGAAAAATGCAAATAAAAATGACTTTATCTGCTCATTTTTGGCTTACAGGAGTTTCACTTCCTTCCTCCGCTCCTAACTGTTAAAAAAAGAACTTTTTCTGCACCTTAGACAAGACAAAAGAAGGTTGAAATTAAAGGGGCTGGAGCTGCTGCCTAAGTCACATCCAGGCAAGCCCACGGGCTGGACACAGGAGTATCCTTGGTTTTGGAATGTGTTTCACCAGTGCCCTATGCCACACTCATAAAGAAATGGCAGAGCTTTCAACTCTGGCTTTATGCTGCAAAAAAACCTCTATTTTGTCCCCAGTTTTGCCCCCAAAAGCCTGAATCTTGCCTCGCAGTGCTCAGATAATGAAGGGCTTTTCCCGTCCTAAGTGAGTCACTTCGTATACATTATCTATAAATTTATTTTCAGTTTGACAATATTCTGGCGCTTCAGCTAAATTGGGTGCGTGGCTAAAAGGAAAAGGACAGTTTAATGCCAATAATTCTCTGGTTAACGCTTCCTGCCAGGGAAGCAGCACCTGTGCAAGGAGCGGCGTGCGACAGAGCCGGCAAGCGGATAAAAGCCAAGCTCTGGCTTTCTGCTCTGATCCTGGGGACCCTTCCAGGTGAACTTCCTAATTGGACAGCAGCACATTCCCAGGGTTTGCTGCGCACTCCAGCCACGGGCAGCATCGCTGCTCCACGCTGACCAAAGCTCTCAATCAAAGCTCCACGCGAGCGCGGAGCGAACGCTCGGCGCCGCGCCGCTGCTAATTACCATCGCTTCCATAAGGCAGACTTTCCAGGATGGAAAAATGAATCTATGGAGTAAAAATGGGGAAAGTCTATGGAATAGAAACAAAAAACATGTGGCATATAAATAAGACAAAAAAATGTATGGAATAGAAATGAGGACCTTAGGAGCGGGAAAAGCCCGATGTCCATTCGGTAATGTGCTGGTTCAGAAATTAATGCTCTAATTTGTGGTGTTTACAAAAGAGCTAATTTTAGGAATGGGAATTTTCCTCTGTTTATCCAACAAGACCCAGGATTTCCTAAGTAAGTGGATGTTTCCAAAGAGTATAAAATCAACAAAGGGATTAGGGACAGAAAACCCCAGTGAAGCGACGCTTGCTGACAACTCCGACCCCGCTGAATAAAGAATGGTCCGGGCTCTGCTCGGGCCCCAACACATCACTTTGTGCACAATCCAAGGAAACAGCTAATCCGGGAAAAGCAGGAGGCAAGGAACTCGGATACTCCAGTGGATGAGCCCAGGACATGCTGCTGTAGTCTCAGGCTCTAGGCCACTTCCATCTCTGATGCTGGAACTGCCTTATCAGGAAGGCAGTAGCCTCGTCCCTGCTCCTCTCCCAGAATACCTGCTGTCACTTCTCCCTCAAAAACATGAGGAAAACTAGGCCATGCCCTATGGAAGTCTCAGCAGAGACGGACTGTGCTCACAGGCATTCCCAGAGTCCACCCAAACAGCCCCGTGCCACTGGAGTTACAGCGCCTGACGCTGCCCCAGCCTCTTCCCTGCCTGTCTTTGTTCCTGAAATCCCAAAGAAACGAGTCTGTTCTGTGTAATTTCATTAGATCCCAATATTTCAGCTTCTCCTCCGTCAGAGCCCGTGGTCACCTCAAGCAGGGACGCACCCAAGGAGCAGCGTGGGAGCCCCACTGAGGGAAGAGGAGAGTAGAGGGAATTGATTTGGCTTTGCCAGCTTTGCTCCCTGGCTGGAAGTTTGTATTCCAGCCACAAACTTCCCGCCGAGGTTTGTCCTGGAAACGCTGCCGGACTCTTCAGCGCAGTGGCCCTGGCAGGTGCTCCCGCAGTCCAAGGCCATAATTCAATCAAGCCTTGGGCTGACGTCAGGAACAAAAACAACTCAAAGGCTGTTTGTGAACGGGCCCAGAACCCCTGAGATTCAATTAGAGCCTTGATATTCCATGGGGAATCTTATTTAGCTGGATTTAATATTGCCAAAGCTTGGGAGCAGTTATTTATCAAATAGGTTGAACGCATTTAAATGTACAGGCAATGGAACAGCACGCTAACCCCACAATCCCAAATTTTCAGGAGCAGCACAGGCAGGAAAGCAGCACCAGGAGCCAGTCTGATTTTTAGATTCTCCAGCACAAAAAGAACCGAATCCCTGTTTTCTTAGGGACTACATCCATGCCTAAGGTGAACCCAGGGATTTCTGTGTTTTGCCATTTGTGGATCCCTACGATTCCCCTGGGGGAAATGCTGATCTCTACATCCGTGATGTCCCAGAGGGTTTTGGTTTGGGTTTTTAACATACACTTTGCTGGGATCACAGGGTCACACACACACACACACATACAGGGTGGAGGATACACACACGTAGGATGGAGGATACACACACGTAGGATGGAGGATACACACACACACACACACATAGGATGGAGGATACACATACACACACACGTAGGATGGAGGATGCACACACACACACACACATAGGATGGAGGATACACACACACACACACACGTAGGATGGAGGATGCACACACACACACGCACATAGGATGGAGGATACACACACACACACACACGTAGGATGGAGGATACACACACACACACACACGTAGGATGGAGGATACACACACACACACACGTAGGATGGAGGATGCACACACACACACACACGTAGGATGGAGGATGCACACACACACACGCACATAGGATGGAGGATACACACACACACACATAGGATGGAGGATGCACACACACATAGGATGGAGGATGCACACACACACACACACACGTAGGATGGAGGATACACACACACACACATAGGATGGAGGATACACACACACACACACGTAGGATGGAGGATGCACACACACACACACACATATAGGATGGAGGATACACACACACACACACACGCACGTAGGATGGAGGATACACACACACACACACACACAGGATGGAGCACATACACATACACATAGGGTGGAGCACACACACACACACGTAGGATGGAGGATACACACACACACACACGTAGGATGGAGCACATACACACACACATAGGATGGAGGATACACACATGTAGGATGGAGGATACACACACACACACACACAGGATGGAGCACATACACACACACACATATAGGATGGAGGATACACACACGTAGGATGGAGGATACACACACACACACACATAGGATGGAGCACACACACACACATGGGGTGGAGCGGGTAACACATGGGATGAAGAGGGAACCATGCACACACATGACAAAGGGACATATGTGTGTGACAAAGCAGGGTGTCTATACGGACACATCCATGCGACTAGGGGGACCATACACACGCACACACATGACAAAGCAGAAGCCATACACACACGCACACACACACAGGATAAAGCAGAAGCCACACACACGTGTGACACAGCAGACTGCCACACGCATACACACGACGAAGCGGGCTGTCACACACATACGTGACAAAGAAGGAGCCTGTCCCTTCCCACCCGTTCACCGGCCCAGGGTGCCGCACGCACGCAGCGCTGCCCTGCCATTGGGAAGCTGGGCACAGGGCAGGAAGGCCGGAGCTGCCGGGAATCCTGCCAGGAATGCCGCCTGCATCCTGCATGGCACCTGCCGTCGCTGCGAGCCCGGAGCCGGAGCCGCTTCCCCTCTCCCGGGAGCCTGGCTCCTCTGCTCCTGCTGCGGCCCCGTGCCAGGGTCACCGCCGTGCCACAGAGCCGGCACAGCCGGAGCAAACCCCGAGTAAAGGCCACGGCGCCCACGGAGAGGAGCCGGCCGTGCCCGGGCCTGAGAGCCAAGGCTGAGAGCATCGGCCCGATCCCACGGTCCGGCAGCGCTGGTTCCAAACTGGATGCGCACCAGCACAGACAACAATGGGACGCAGCTACTACTGTCATTACTACCAGGAGTAGTCTTGAAAGGTGCGGTGACTGCCACAAAGCTCTCACACCAACAGTGCACCCAAAATCCACCCAAATGAACCCATTTTCCCTTCCCCATGGCTGATTGAAGCTCCACTGCCTAGCATTTACCTTGGAGGAAGGAATAAACACTCCAGCCTCTCTCCAGGCTTTTCCTAATAGACTTTGCTAGGAAAATAAATTCTACGACAGGCTTTAAAACAAGATTTAAAAATTAATTAAGAATTTGGGCATTCCAACCCTCTGCTTTGCCAGGAAGTTTTTCCTGCAAACAGCTCTGAGATGAAAATTTAGCAGGTGAGTGTTACCAGCCCAGGAATTTGTGCCCAAATTTCCAGGCTGGAAACCTCCAAAAGACACAGAGGTGAATTTTGGGCACAGGACACCTCCCAGACAACCAAAAATCAGTGGAGGCCCCTCCACATCTCATTGCCACCAACCGAGGGGCGGCATCAGCTGCGGGAGGAAATTTGGCGACGACTTTTCCCAACAAATAACGGCAAATTCAATTATTCCAGGGAGCGGGATGAAGCGCTGTCATCCCTCCTGGCTGCCGAGGTGCAGCAGGAGCTCCACGGAGTAGCCACTGGCAGATGGCACATCCTATTACATGTATATTCATTTTCTGTGCTGCATCATACTAAACATTCCCAGGTTATTCCAGCTTTTCTCCCTGACATCCACCACCCTGGTATCTGGGAACATTTTGGGAAAAGACCTTTAAGCCATAACTGCTCCTTATAAGACTGCAGAGCTCTTGGTGGCTGATTTAAATCTCAGCAGGATCAGCCCCTGAAAACCACAGGTCACCGGGGCCCTCCCTTTTTCCTGGGCTTTGCAGAGCCCCACATTTCCAGCTACAAGAAGTTTACCATGAGGAGTAAATGTTTGAGCTGTAAAGCTTCCAAAATGACTCTGTTTATCAGAGCAGATGAAGGAAAAAAAAAGCTAAAGGAATCATTTGAAGCTCAAAGCAAAACTGTTTATAGGACAGCTTTTAGTGCTCCAAGATTCCAGAGAGATTTCAGCAATTAACAGCATAAACTTCCATAACTTAATTCCATTCGATATGTTTAGTTGTTCCTGTGCTATTTCAGTTATTCCCTGTTACAATACTACAAGAGATTTGCTGATCTCTTTGCTGATTTAAAAAAAAAAAAAAAAATTCAAGCAGCTTCTTCACAATATCCCTGGGATCCGAAAGAAGGAGCTTAAATCCTTTGACTTCCTACATAAGGAAAATATCCAAATAATGCCCAAAATCTCTTTAAATAATGGAGGGGAGATTAAAAAAAAATTAAATCACTTTATTTCTGCATTAGCAAAAAAATAAGCGGTGAAAGATGAAAATTTGGTGTTCCCAGGATTATTTGTGCCTATTTCATGTTCCTTGGGAATTCAGGCCACAGAAGCCACTTTTGCCTGTGACAACAATCCATATGAATTTGGGAGTGGCACAAGTACAAATGCAATGGGAAGAAGCCAAATTGTACCTCACATGTTTTTTTTTCCCTGAGCAAGCCTTGTACTCCCACTGAACTCCGAGCCAGGCCTAAGTTCCCTGGTTTAACAGAGGCACTTTGTTCCCAGATCCCTCAGATCCAGGCAATAATGTGAACCATCATTCCTGTTCCTGCTAAACTTGGCAAGGGCAGGCACAGTGTCCCCACACCAAGTGACATTTGGCTGCACGTGGGCCCGGAAGGCTTCAGTCGCTCCGACAGGGAATTCTGCATTATTAAATATGTTCCGGAGCCCTGACAAGGTAGCACGGAAAGAGGACGGCAAAAAGCACCTAAAAATGCCCATCTCCATTATCCAGGGGAATGACCGAGCTGGGTTTATCCGTTCCGCTACCACGACAGGCCCACAGCTCCCAGACTGACATATCTGAGGGACTGAAGGCGGCTGCGGAGCGTCCTTTGCAGGCCACGCACTGTTTGCTCCTGCGGGTAAGAGCCAGGATTTCTGCTCTGGAACTCAGTATCCCGCTCCTCCTGCAAGTGTGCTCCGGGCTGGCTCGGGCCACTTCTAAATCCCAGAGCGTGGCTCTTTCGCTGCCCCCACGGAAGCGCCTGGGATCGGGCTGGCAGGGGAGGAGGATCCCGAGTAAACATAGCTGCGAGGATGGGAGGTAACAGCATTCCTCTTCTCCTTAATCATAATTACGAAACATTAGCCACGGAAAATAGGGAAGGAGCCGCTTTTGCGGAGCTGCAGAGATTTCAGCAGCGAAAAGCCAGGAGGAATATGACCCAGGCAGGCTCCAGAGCCCTGGAATGCTGCCTGGCGAAGGTGGCAACGCGGGGCCACGCAGGCCCAGCCAACACCCAAACTCCAGCATCGTTCTCCCTCTTTTCTGGCATATCCCTTGAAAAATGGGGACTGCCCTTCGGAGCCACCCATGGGAGCGCAGCAGCTCCGGACCTGCTGCGCCGCTTCCTTTTTAAAAGCAGGTTTTTACTCCAAAATCTCCCTTACAGGTTTTGTTCCCTCTCTTTTTTATTCCTTTGAGTGGCGTTTCTGCACGATAAGCCCCAAACACATCCCTGGCTTCCCAAATCCTCCCTGGCACACACGCTGTTCCTACTGAGAGCAGCGGGATCCGTGCAGGCATCCCAGGTGTGCCTCACCTGAGCAGCTCCAAAACATCTTCCCGAGAAAGCCTCGATTTAATTCCATTTTTTTGATGATCAAATAACAATAACAAAATCCTGCAGCTTTCCCACCAGGCCACACTCCAAAACCAGACTGTACTTAAAAAAACCCCACAATATTCGATATAATTTCCTCACTGAACATCCCGAATAAAAAAACAAGGAATTTAAACTGTGCTGGCTTTGTGATTCCCTCGTTAGAGATGTATTAATTTGTTGCTCTAATGCAGGCCAAGCCCTAATCAAACTAATGGCAAAATGAAAAGCGAGGATTTAAATCCTTTAAAGGGACTTTGCTTGATTTGGTCAGGCAAAGATTGGAGATTTTTCCCTTTTTTCTGGGCCACGGGAATGGCCAATGATAAAAATTCCACTTTTCTCTGATTCTGCTCCCACCCACACGCTATTCAAACAGCTACAGAGTGGGCAATCCAGAACAGATGCTCCCAAATGGAGGTAAAATTCCAGCCTTTAAATAGAAGGAGCAGAAATTGAACAGAACCAGGAAGATGTGGGCTTTGATTAACAGATAAAAAACTGAAATATGTCAAATGTGACAGACCCAGGGAATTCTTGGGGGAAAAGCTGCTTCAAAATCCGATCCTCAGCCATCATCTCTTCATTTTATAGTGCCTCACCCTTAAATGAGGATAAATTTCAGATAAATTTACTATGGAAGCGATTGCAAACTCCTCCCAAAATTTTAGTAGATGTGAGAAAATGAATTTTTTTTTTGGCAACTGTCCTAAAAAAGGGCAAACAAAGCAGGAAAAATAAAAAGCAACCCCCCACTTCAGCCCGATGAATGTGCATTGTTCAATTGAAGTAACAGCTATTAAATCACTTTCCAAATACGATCTAAATTGGAGGGAACTCCAGGGGAGTTTGCTTCCCAATCCCTCCAGTCTCCCCCAGTTCTCCCAGTGCAGGTCAGAGGCTCCAGCCTTGGTTCAGTGCCCTGTGCCGAACACCTGCAAACATCAAACAGAAACTCCTGGTCCTTTCCTGGGCTGACAAAAGCCTTTCATGTGAAAAATGCTCCCTGGGAATGTCACGGCTGGAGCTCAGGTTACATTCCTTTCTCCCTCGCAGCCCTCCCCGCTTTGGAACATGGGGAGAAGCCATGTTTGTGGAATTCAAGATTCAAAGGGAACGGGGCTTTACTTTCTTTTCCCTCGCACGTCGCAAATCACAACACGGCATCATGGATTAGCTGAGGAAAAAGCCACGGGGATGACTTTAAGCGGGAATTATTCCCACACTTCCTAAAGTCCACTTAGTTTCACTTCCCTGCTTGGGATTACTTTGAGGTGCCTGGTTTTTATTTTAATCTCTGTTTTCTCCGCTCTGTAAGGGAAGTTTGGGGTTAATGCAGAGAATCTCAATAAATCCGTTTTTAAAGAGGAATATTTAAAGGTCAGCTCAAACTTCAGAGGGAGAACTTCCAGGAGGAAAACCAGGACCCAGCCCGCTCCCTGCAATTCCCTGTTGGCAATCTGCACAATTAGAATAACAGACTATGTCCACTGTTATTCATGGAGCTGCCTTTAATCCTGCCACAGAAAGCATCTCTTGGAGCAGCATCCAGGTATTCTCAGATCCAATCCCAGTTTCCCAAGCTCCTCACATGCCTGCCCGGGCAAACAATAGCCACCAACTCCGTCCTCAGGCCACACATCCACCCTCTCTCTGCCCGGGGGCAGCGGGGGGAATTAGCCCCCAACTTTTTGGGAAGCACCATGCACTCGCTGCAGAATTCCCTGTCTGATAAGCAAGCCATAGATATTGCAAGTGGAAAATCGCCTTGATTTTCCCTTCCAGAGACCCCCTTTGCTGCCATTGTGCACACAACCGCCAATGCACGGTGCCCACCGCTCCACCAAGCTTTTCCTTCCTCCTCAGCACCAGACACCCGTGCGCCAGGGAACTCTCTTGGAATTCTGTCCATGCAGACTTCAGGTGTTGTTTTAAGTGGTCTTTAGCTCCTTATTCCTAACTTCCTGCAGCTCATTAAATCATCCTCCTGGCTACGCGAGGATGCGTCAAAATTCCTCCGATTCCTTCAGCTTGCAGGACAACAAAACGCAATTTAATCACCCCCTGCTCCGATTTGTCCTGCTGATCCAAATGACTCTGGAGATGAGGTTGAGGAGGAATTATTAAATATAACTCTGGAGTTATTTGCTGTCAGCCCAAGTGGTGGTTGCTGCATGGACTGGGCTCTGAGCATGACAAATTGATTTGTCTGGCACAACCACTCCGCGCTCCTCTCCAGTGAAAACAAATAGAGTGGAGATTCTAGATCCGGCCCCATCACTTCAAAAATTGTGTCAGAAAAGGACAAAAACTGGGATTCAAACCTATAGCTCATATTTGGAAAGTTATCCCAGCCCTACAGCAAATTTCTCCAAGTTGCTATCTCACAATATAAGCAAGTTTGTGAAGATAAAGCAAACCCAGGCTGTTATTTTGAAAGTCTAAATAGAATAAAAGGCACAAAATTAATGTTTAGGTGGAGACTGATCTGAAAAAAAACCAGACCAAACTTCCAAGCCGAAATCCCGCTCTGGAAATTAAAAGCTAAATGATGTCCCAGTGCATTTAATAAAATACTGAATAAAGAAGAGAGAAACTGAACTGAGAAAACCTGCAAATATCAGGTAGGAAACTCTCTGCAAGGAGGGGCGTCTCCGTGGGCTGCCAGGGAAGCCTTGCCCAAATTGCCCATACAGAGCAGGAGCCGGGTAGACTACGCTGGCCCGTGGTGTGCCGGCATGTGGAATTGCCTGGGAACTGAAAACACCGCAACTGCCTACCTGTACATCGAGGCGCTGAAAAGCAACTGCATCCCAGAGCAAGGAAATGTGCAGTAGGGATCTTTGGGAGCCCTCATCTGTCAGGCACATAAAAGCCTCTCTATAAACTTGAGTTGCCAGACAATTATTGTCCACACATGGTCTACTGCAGAGAGCTCCGAGACTGCTTTTGTCATCCCACTCCTGTTTTTAGGGAGCGCGGGAGATGCCCATCAGCCCTACCACAGCCAAAGGAACAAACCATCCACCTAAATTTCAGGAAAGTCTTCCAGAACACTCTCATGTTTGAAAACAAAATGCCCTGGCTGAAGCAGCAAGAGAAAGTCACTTGAATATTTTAATTCCCAAAAAATATGCCATCAGCAAACAGCCCTCTCTAATCCTAAAGACTTTTTTTCCTGGCGTTTATTCTCGGATACTTGTTTTATTTATTTAACTGCAACAGCCTCGATTCTGCTTCAATTCTAATGCACAAAATTAATTTGCACACAAGAGGTTTTGACTATCGTCCCCGACAGACAAAGAGAGGCTTTGGAATTGGAAATAAAAAATTCTCCAGGGCTCAAATCACTAAAAGGAAAAGATAAATCTACTGTAAAACTAGAACAATTTTAAGCAATGATTAAACAGAGGAGAAGTCCAGGGGTTTTTAAAAAATCAGAAATGTGTGGCAATGCTCTAAAAACCTCCCAGGCTTGTGGAAATAACAATAATAATAATAACAAAAATCAGAATAAGAATAACCAGTGCTTAGGAATAATTCCGCTGCAATCCGAACGAATCTGCTCCCCACAAGAGATTAAAGCACCACAACAAAGGTAATGCCTATGGATAAATAAATCCCAACGTTTTCACTACGGATGGAACAAAAAACGGTACATACTTGAGCCAGTAAAATGTCCACTTGCCAAGGAAGTTGGTCCATTTTTCCCGCTGCTCACAGGAGGTGAAAACATCTAAAAAAAACAAAGAGGCATTACTAGTGCAAAACAAGCAATTCCCGAGTCCACTGGCAGTCCAAAGTTCCTTGCACATTCCTTAGGAGTTTCTCTCCCCCGAACCGTCAGCCCCCACAGCCCTGCAAAGGCGTCCAGATTCCTTCCAGCCCCCAGCGCCCCTCGCCACCAGCATCCCGCTTTTATCAGGCTCATTAGCTTCCCAAACAATCTGCCCTCGCCGAAGCCTTTGAGCCACGCCGGTGCCCAGCAGCGTTCTCCAGGCTGGGAAGCGGGGCTCGCTCCCCTCTCCCCGCCGACAAAGGCGGAAAAAGTTGGGATGGGTCGCAACCTTGGTCATCAACGTAGCAACGTCCATTTCCATCCCGCTCCAGGATTTGCCTGGCATGTGGGAACCCAAATAATAATAATGCAAAGTGCCACCTGCCCTAAATTCTCATTCCGTCTCTCCCACCGAGCAATTGGAAGCCAGGCTCGCTCCTCGCCCCCTCTCCCTCCCTCTCGCACTCCTCTCTCTCTTCCCAGCATTTATTTCGACCCTAATTGGTTTCTCCCTTCTCCGACGTGTCTAGTGGATAATACGCACCTTCCCTGAGTCAGAGCCTGCAAAAAGCCAAGGAACAAATGGGAAAAGTGCACCAACAAGCAGAGAGGGGGCTGCGAAGCTGCCGCAGGCTACGATTCCTGGCCAAACTTCCCCAAGCCATCCCTCAGAAGCCGAGGCTGGAGCAGCAGCACCAGCCTGGAGCACACAGGGGAAAGGGGGGGGCTTGCTGGGCTTTAGGAGCAGACCTGCCTCTCCCAGCAAAAGCTCTTCCCCAAAATAAATAACTAAGTGGATAGAGAGATATTCCTGACATATTGGGGGGAAGGGAGGGGATGGGGAGAGGAAGGAAGGGGCTGGAGGGGGAGGGGGAGCCTGACAAAACTAGACAAGTGCACGCGTCCGGCGCAACGTTCGGCCTCCAAACCAGCCCAGGGGGACAAAAATCCCTCTTTCCTTCGAAAATCACTCCCAGATCCTGGCTAGGGCGGGTAGGAGAAGGTTGGTGCAGTTTTAATGCCAGCAGAAGCCGTAGGAGATTTCAGGGAAAACTTTAAACTGAGACAGTCGTGGATTTCTTTGCACTTTCCATGTGCCAAAATCGAAACAAGGGAAGAACCGAAAGGAGAATATCAGCGAGTCATTAGCAATTAATTAGTTCGTGTGCCAACAACGCTTGAAAATCGAAAGCACAATAAAAGTGCAATATTTGTATGATGGAATGATGAGAAATGGTCAGTTTTTGGGCCGTTTCTTTTGGCAGGAATTATTTGAGCCGTCCGAGACATGAAACCAAGCTGCGAACGCGCCTGCATCTCCCATCACACACAATCAGAAAGACTAAAAATACTCAGTTTGGATTTTTTTTTTTTTAAGCGAAAAAAATATTTACCATGCTTCTAGCTGCTGATTAAAAATTGCCCAATGTACTTAGAGCACAGTTTGGGGTTGGTTTTGTTGCTTTAGGGTTTTTTTTTGGCTGGATTTTTTTTTTTTTTTTTTTGTTAACAGAGCAGCTAGAATTTTTTTTTTACAGCTGTTGCTAATTTCCACCGTTGTTTCTTACCGCACTGAAATCCAGTAAATCACTCAGTTCTTTGTCCGTCCCTAAGGCAGCCATTCGCTGTTGGTGATGCATTTTAGCAAAATCACACAAACCTAGAAACATGGAAATAACCGCAATCAGAAATCCCGAGCCTTGCAGGAAACACAGTCGGATTTTGCTTTTTCAAGGGGGGTCGGGGAGTGGGTGGTTGAGAAGAAGAAGGGAGGGAAAAAAAGATGGAGGGGCAGCAAAAAAAAAAAAAAAAAAAAAAAACCAAAAACACAACAACAAGAGAAAAAAAAAAAAAAAAAAAAGAGCGATATTGTATTTCCAAAGAGGCGAGCCAAACCCGGGAACATCCACTCTTAAACCCAAATCCGGAGGAGAAAAAAAAAGGCAAAGCCTCGCTCCCGGAGCATCATTTATGCAACAGGAGGTTCAGCGAGGAATGAATGAGGATCCCAGAGAAGAAACTACAGCCATCCGCTCCCAACTTTTTCCCTTCTCCTTCTTCCACGCAAAGTAGCGTTTGGAGGCAGAAACGGCAAAGAGCGAGGAGGAAAAAAAGCCACGGCGAGACGCGAAGTGCAGGTTCCGGGGGCGGGGGGGCAGCGGGGGACAATTAGCCCCGATTCCTAATTTGCGGAGAGGAGGGGGGGATGAGGCCGACAACAACCCGGGAGCGGCTCGGGCCTGTGCGGCGGCAGCGCCCGGGGGGAGGGGAGCCGAGGAAGGGAAGGGAAGAGGGAAGGGGCGCGGAGCCCAGCCCAGCGCAGCGGCCCCGACCCCGCCGAGCCCCGGCGCCGCCTCCGTACCCGCCGCCGCCGCTCATGGAGCTCCGCGCTCGGCTCCCGCCCGCTCCCGCCGCACTTTTCCAAGGATTCCACGTTGGATTCGCCCAGCTCGCGCACACACATGGCGAAGCGCGTTTATACGGGGCCGCGGACGCACGTGACGCGGGCACTTGGCCGAAAGGAACAATATTTTTTTCCCCCTTGGATTACCCGTTCCCTTCGTCTTTTTATTTTTTATATTTTTTATCTGTAATCCTGCTTTGTTTTGGTTGCTTCGCTCCCGCCTCCCGGCTCAATCCCAACGCCCAGCTTGCCCATTTTCCCAGAGCATCGGTGCAAACTTTGCAAAGCAGCCCCTTGGATTTACGCGCAAGTTTTCGGGGATGCTGCCAGCCCCCCGCTTCCCCTCCCCTCGCCCTTCCTTCTTCCCTCATCCCCTCTGCCACTTTTATTCCGTATTTTCCTCTCGCAGGCCGGACACCACTAAAAAGAACTCCTTGGAGCTCATTTTCCGGTAGGAAATAAAGCAGCGAGTCCCCGCGTCTGCACCTTGGTGTATCTCCCACACGTGTAGCTATATCGTATCTATGCAATGTATATACAATGTATAGATTTACACAGCCCGGAACTTGCACTTTCTTTTCTTTCCTTTTTTTTTTTTTTTTTTTCTTTAAATAACACATCGGGATCGACAATTTCAATCAAAAAATAAAAATGAAAGGAAAAAAAAAAAAAAGAAAAAACACAGACAAGTTAGTCTAACAGCAAATTGGAACTTTACCTTAAATGGCCACAAATATGTTCACAATATTCCAAAGGGGGGGAAAAAAAGGAAAAAAAGAAGGAATAAAAATAATCAAAATAAAAAGAGAGGAATCTTCTGCCAAAGTGCTTTATTGTCTCACACGTGTGTGACCCTCCAAAACCACCAAAAAGTAGGGAAAGTGTCAGTCCTGCTCCGGGTTATTCCACAGCTTTACAGGCACACTACACCTGGCTTTGTTGGGATTTGGGGGGCCCGGCCACCGGCCACAAAAATAATATAAATTAGATTTTTAAAAAATTAAAAAATTAAAAACCAAGGAAAAAAAAAAAAAAAAAGGAAAAAAAGAAGGTCCGACAACTTTTGCCCTATTGTTTTTACAGACACATGGTGACGGGCTCGCAGCGCCGCGGCTCTCGGGGACTTGCCCCCTCCTTGTCCTTCCTTAAAAAAAACCAAAAACCAAAAAACCCAAATCCCGAAAAAAACAGGCGACTCCCCCCTCGGGGGAGCGCGGGGCCGCCCGTTCCCCAACTTGGTCCAAGTTTAGAGCAGCGCCCGCCGCCTCCTCCGGCTCAGCAGCGCGGCCTCCCCCGCCGAGCCGCGGCCGATCGCATCCCGCCCGGGCAGCCGCATCGCCCGCCGCTCACATCCGGGCAATGCCCGCCGCCTTATAAGCGCCGCCGCCGCCGCTCGCAGACAATGACGAGGAGGAGGAGGAGGAGGAGGAGGAGGAGGAGGAGGAGGAGGAGGAGGGCGGGAGGAAGCGGGCGGGACGGCGCGGCGGGGCTCACAAGATGGAGGGACCCGCCGCGCCTGGCGCCGCGCTGCGCCCCTCGCGCGTTCCGCGCAGGCCCGGGCCACCGGTGCCCGCCGCGCGGCCGGCGCTCGGCCCTGAGCGGCACCGGAGCGGCTCCGTGCCGCCGGCCCTAGCACACCCGGCAGGGGCTCCAGCACCGTCAGCACACCCGGGAGAGGCTCCAGCACCGTCAGAACACCCGGGAGAGGCTCCAGCACCGTCAGCACACCCGGGAGGGGCTCCAGCATCCACAGCACACCCGGGAGAGGCTCCAGCATCCTCAGCACACCCGGGAGGGGCTCCAGCACCCTCAGCACACCCATGAGGGTTCTCAGCACACCCGGGAGAGGCTCCAGCACCGTCAGCACACCCGGGTGGGCTCTCAGCACACCCGGGAGAGGCTCCAGCACCCTCAGCACACCCATGAGGGTTCTCAGCACACCCGGGAGAGGCTCCAGCATCCTCAGCACACCCGGGAGGGGCTCCAGCACCGTCAGCACACCCGGGAGGGGCTCCAGCACCGTCAGCACACCCGGGAGGGGCTCCAGCATCCTCAGCACACCCATGAGGGGCTCCAGCATCCTCAGCACACCCATGAGGGGCTCCAGCACCGTCAGCACACCCATGAGGGGCTCCAGCACCCTCAGCACACCCATGAGGGGCTCCAGCACCCTCAGCACACCCATGAGGGGCTCCAGCACCCTCAGCACACCCGGGAGAGGCTCTCAGCACACCCGGGAGAGGCTCCAGCATCCTCAGCACACCCGGGAGGGTTCTCAGCACGCCCATGAGGGTTCTCAGCATGCCCATGAGGTGTTCCAGCACCCTCAGCACACCATGAGGGGCTCCAGCACCCTCAGCACACCATGTGGGGTTCCAGCACCCTCAGCACACCCATGAGGGATTTCAGCACCTTCAGCACACCCATGAGGGTTCTCAGCACACCCATGAGGGTTCTCAGCACCCTCAGCACACCATGAGGTGTTCCAGCACCTTCAGCACACCCATGAGGGTTCTCAGCACACCCATGAGGGTTCTCAGCACACCCATGAGGGTTCTCAGCACCCTCAGCACACCATGAGGTGTTCCAGCACCTTCAGCACACCCATGAGGGTTCTCAGCACACCCATGAGGGTTCTCAGCACACCCATGAGGGTTCTCAGCACCCTCAGCACACCATGAGGTGTTCCAGCACCTTCAGCACACCCATGAGGGTTCTCAGCACGCCCATGAGGGTTCTCAGCACCCTCAGCACACCATGAGGTGTTCCAGCACCTTCAGCACACCCATGAGGGTTCTCAGCACGCCCATGAGGGTTCTCAACACCCTCAGCACACCCGGGAGAGGCTCCAGCACCCTCAGCACACCCATGAGGGTTCTCAGCACACCCATGAGGGTTCTCAGCACCCTCAGCACACCCGGGAGAGGCTCCAGCACCTTCAGCACACCCATGAGGGTTCTCCGCACACCCATGAGGTGTTCCAGCACCCTCAGCACACCCATGAGCGTTCTCAGCACACCCATGAGGGTTCTCAGCACACCCATGAGGGTTCTCAGCACCCTCAGCACACCCGGGAGAGGCTCCAGCACCCTCAGCACACCCATGAGGGTTCTCAGCACGCCCATGAGGGTTCTCAGCACGCCCATGAGGGTTCTCAGCACCCTCAGCACACCCGGGAGAGGCTCCAGCACCCTCAGCACACCCATGAGGGTTCTCAGCACACCCATGAGGGTTCTCAGCACACCCATGAGGGTTCTCAGCACCCTCAGCACACCATGAGGTGTTCCAGCACCCTCAGCAAGCCCTAGGAGGGCTGCCAGCTCTTCAGCAGACCTGTGAAGTGCTTTAGAGCCCTCTGCAAACCCCGTGAGAGGTTTGAGCCCCCTCAGCAGAACCGTGGGGGCGTTCAGGCCCCTCATCCCACCCAGCACTCAGCAAACCCTGCGAGGGGTTTCACTTGCCCTCAAGCCATCATCAGCCACCGCAACTTGTTCCAGCCGCCTCAGCAGTTACCTGGAGGGCTTCAGGTCCTGCAGACTCTCTATGGGCTTTGCGACCCTCCACCGCGAGTAGACTCCCTGAGGGGGTTTCGGCTTCCCGGGATCCTCCAGGGGCTTCTCACACTCCCGGCCCTCAGCCGATCCCGGGCGGGGTCTGAGGGGGCCCGCGCCTCGTCCCCATGAGGGGGCCCGCGCCTCTTTCCCGTGAGGGGGCCCGCGCCTCGTCCCCATGAGGGGGCCCGCGCCTCTTTCCCGTGAGGGAGCACGCGTCTCTTTCCCGTGAGGGAGCACGCGCCGCTCCATCCTGAGGGGGCACGCGCCTCTTTCCCGTGAGGGAGCACGCGCCGCTCCATCCTGAGGGGGCTCGCGCCACTCCGGCCTGAGGGGGCTCGCGCCGCTCCGCCCTGAGGGAGCACGCGCCGCTCCATCCTGAGGGGGCACGCGCCTCTTTCCCGTGAGGGAGCACGCGCCACTCCGGCCTGAGGGAGCACGCGCCACTCCGGCCTGAGGGAGCACGCGCCGCTCCATCCTGAGGGGGCACGCGCCGCTCCATCCTGAGGGAGCACGCGCCGCTCCGCCCTGAGGGAGCACGCGCCGCTCCGCCCTGAGGGGATTCCCGCCACTCCATCATGAGGGGATTCCCGCCACTCCATACTGAGGGGGCTCGCGCCACTCCGGCCTGAGGAGATTCCCGCCACTCCATACTGAGGGGGCTCGCGCCGCTCCGCCGTGAGGGAGCTCACACCGCCCCGGCCCGAGGGAGATCACACCGCTCCGGCCCGAGGGAGATCACACCGCTCCGGCCCGAGGGAGCTCACACCGCTCCGGCCCGAGGGAGCTCACACCGCTCCGGCCCGAGGGAGATCACACCGCTCCGGCCCGAGGGAGCTCACACCGCCCCGGCCCGAGGGAGATCACACCGCTCCGGCCCGAGGGAGATCACACCGCTCCGGCCCGAGGGAGATCACACCGCTCCGGCCCGAGGGAGCTCACACCGCCCCGGCCCGAGGGAGATCACACCGCTCCGGCCCGAGGGAGCTCACACCGCTCCTGCCCGAGGGAGATCACACCGCTCCGCCGTGAGGGAGCTCACACCGCTCCGGCCCGAGGGAGCTCACACCGCTCCGCCGTGAGGGGCTGGCTCCTCGGGCAGGCCGCCCTGGCGCTCCGGCCCAGCCCTGGCCCCTCAGAGGCCCGGCCAAGTTTCCCGTCTTGGCGCCTCTGCTGAGGCGCCGTGAGGGGCTCCAGCCCCCTCAGCATCAGCGAACCCTGCGAGGGGTTTCAGCGCCTCAGCCGTGACCCGACCCTGGAAGACTTTCAGCCTGCTCAGCCCTCGGCATCCCGCGAAAAGAGGTAGGTTGGAATTATTCCTTTTTCAATGGTTTTTTTGGGTTTTTTTTGGGTGCTGAGCCCGCAATGGGGCTGGTGCACGAGCAAGTGGTGGAAATGAAAATAAAGACGGGAATGAGGAAGGGCGGGGCGGGGGCGGGGACGGAAATGATATAAAACTATGGAATGGTTCGGCTTGGAAGGGTCTGTCACTGGACCGGAATGCTCCGAGCCCCATCCAGCCTAGCTTTGAACACTTCCAGGGATTCTGCCTTCAAAGTAATGATGGATTTGGTTAATAACGGGCTGTGAGGTTTTATTTGGAAATTAAGTAGGAAAAGGGCTAACCCAACAGCCACCCTGGCCCCGGTATTATTCGTTTCCCAGTTTTAATCCTCTGGATTTTCTACTGTCCCCATATGTCCTGTTTTCAGCATGCCCCAGGAATTCCATGTGGACAATCAGCTGAGCAGGGGTGCCTTTGGCCACCTCAGAATTCACGGGAAGCAGACTCGGGACATTTTATCAGACTCCCCTTCCCTGGAAGTGTCCAAGGCTGGTTAGGACAGGGCATGGAAGAGTGGTCAAGGGGGATGGAACTGGGCAATCCTTAAAACCCCAAACCATTCCCTGAGTCTGTGGTGACTGTGAAAATAAGTTGATTAATGTTATGGGCCTGCAGTAGCTGATGCCATGAATGAACCCATGCGATCCAGAGCTGCCGCACTGGGTCTTGTGATAAAACAGGAGTGGAACATAGCTGGACTTATTAAATTTTATGGGATAAGTCCCCCAGTCACCAAAGCGTTTGTTTCTCCACTTCCCGAAAATAAACAAGTGGGAAAATGGAGCAAGAAAAACCTTGTAATTTCCATGCAGTTTCTCCCTTTGTGCTTCCTTGTTGCGGTGTCAACATGAGGCTAGTTTGGCTTAGAGGGGAATGTAAACTTGCTAATTTCAGTACAGCTTTGCAAAGAATATGTTTCATTCATTGCCTCAGAAATACTGCAGATTTCCATGGAAAGGTACTTCTGGAGGTGGGAAAATATTCCTCTGTATTTGCCTGAATTCCGATTAAAATTTGGTTTGTTTTCTAATTCCCTAATGAAATAGGATGTTTGATTTCAATTAAAGTGAAATGTCATCATTTTCGGTTGTACTAATGGATATGGAATACTGGAGTGCATTAGGGAGAAAACAGTGGATTTGGGAAAAGGCCAAGAGGTGCAGGGGATGTAAAGAGATTTTCCATGTATTTTCAATTTTTGTAATGGGCATATGTAGGTCATTATGGAAATCCACGGGTGGTGATGACAGGAATACAGAAAATACAATAAGGCATTCTCTTACCAAGATTTCAGCAGGAATTGTTCATGTTTTGTAAATCTGGAAAAATGCTTGGACGGGGCTTGGAGTAACCTGGGCTAGTGGAAGGTCCCAGGTGGCCAAGGCAGGGGGATGATCCTTCAAATCCCTTGCTCCAAGCTTCTTCCAGCCCAGCCTTCAACAATTCCAGGGCTGGGGCATCCACAGCTTCTCTGGGAATATCATTTGGAGTGACCCTCCGGGACAGCTGATGAGATTTAACAGTTTATTCCCCCGTATGGTATTCTTTACATTTTTGAGTGTTCTTTGAAGTCTCTCCACTGTTGGCAAAAATGTGTTGTTGTTGTTGTTGTTGTTGTTGTTGTTGTTGTTGTTATAAATCCTTTTATATCTGATCTCCTATCTCATTTCTATTATTGCTGTTTGCTGTTGAGCCTGGACCCTTTGGTGGCGGGCGACCCTCGGGCTGAGTCCCGTCCTTATAATTCATTTAAAAGCTGCTGTAAAAAATACATGGGAATAAGAATAGGAGAGGGATGAAGAAGGAAATAATTGGGGGAATACGTGGCTGGATTAGTTATTGTCCCAATTAGCTGCCTGAATTAGCTCCTTGACAAGGAACTCGGAGGGAAGAATAAAGGGCTATCGGTGACAAGGCCGGTTTTAGGGAAGCTGCTCCTCTAAGTGTATTATGATTGCAATATAAAAAGCTGCAGGTTTCAGTTAAATGGATTTTGATTCTGCTTGTTTTTCTAACAGTAGATTGGTTTCACTTCCATATTAATCTCGTTCTATTAAACCATAGAAATGCCAACCTTTGTTTTCCTGGGAGCAGCCTAGGACATAATCTAACTTTACAAAAAATTACAAGTATTTGTGTTTAGTGAAGAGATTGAGGTTGGATTTAAATCCTGTGAACTGGGCACACAATTCCATCATTTCCAGGTCTAGGAGAAGTTGATTATTTGGAACGAACATGAGGACTTGAGCTATTTTTCATGGAAACTGGTTTTAATGTTTTGGAGGGAAACAAATTCCTTTTCAAAGTAATGGCTTTAAAGCTGTGCCGGGGGAGGCTCAGGCTGGACACCAGGAGGAATTTCTGCATGGAAGGGAGTGCTGGAGTCCCCATGCCTGGGGGTGTCCAAGGGACAGGGAACACCCCCAGGATGTGGCACAGAGCGCTCTGGCTGGTGACAAGGGGGGCTCGGCACAGCCTGGGCCCCGTGATCCTGGAGCTCTTTTCCAGCCTGACTGACTCCGGTTTGATACATTTGGAGTCAGATGTTGCTCTGCCCACTCAGGGAGAGGACAGGTGACATTAAGTGCCACGAGTGTCCGCCGTGCCTCGGGGGTGGGTGTGAAGCGAGTGACCCGGAGCAGCCGGGGCTGCCCCGCCCTCGGAGCGCTCGGGGCCGGGCTGGGCCGGGGCGGAGCAGCCGGGGCCGGTGGCGCTCCCCAGCAGAGGCCTGGCTGGAGCTTCCAGACATTCCAGGTGGAGCAGGGGAGACACAGACGCGTTTCTGCAGTGTCTCTGGGCCGCCTCCCACGCAGGCAGGGACACAGCATCCCCTCCCTTAGGAAGAGCGGCAAACGCAGCCTCAGAACCTCCGGCTGCAATGCTCTCCCGCTCCTTATCGGGCACTAAATGCAATAAGCAAATATGCAGTTATGGTTTACAAGCAGCCGTGGAAATGTGTGGAGTTCTCCCCAAAAGCTCCTGTTCCCAGCAGGAGCTCCAGGGCCTTGCTCAGCTCCACTGATTATGTTGTCTGGGGAGAGGGAGCTGAAAAGGTTGCAAAGAAATGAGGGATTAGGGAAAAAGAAGTCAGGGATTTGCACCAGCTGAGTATCCAATAAATGAGATCATTTATGAGAACACTCAGCTGTCACGGAGCTGCCCTCCTGTCCTGTCCCCACCTGGGAGGGACACGGCCCCACGCCCGTCACTGGGTGCTGCGTGGCCATTGGGAAAGGTGCAGCAGCCAGGAGATCCGTAGGATGGGCCTTTCCAGGTCTGGTCTGAGGCTCCAGGGGAAACATCTGATATTCCCGAGCTTAACCCGAGTCCATCCACAGCTAAGCTGCCTCCAGCTGGCATCTCCGGGCACTCAGGCTGGTTCCTGCTTGCAGTCACCGCCTGAGGAGGCCTCTCCCTGCTGGGTACTCCACGATCCGGCAGATCGGCAGGAGTGCCTGCCGTCGGCTCAGGTCTCTCCTTGTGCCGCGGCTCCGGCATCCACAAAGCAGACAGGCCGCAGTGTCCCATGCCTCGAGCTGGCGGTGGCTGGGCGACCTCTGGCTGGCTCGTGGCACCCGGAGCCGCTCTGGCCGTCCCTGCAGCCCTGGCAGTGTCCCAGGCCGGGCTGGACAGGGCTCGGAGCAGTCTGGTGCAGTGGAAGGTGTCCCTGCCCACGGCACGGGCGCAACGAGAGGAGCTTTAAGGTCCTTCCAACCCAAACCGTTCTGGGATTCTGAGACTACTTCCATCAGCAGGAAGCACGAGGAAGCTGAGAGGTGGGGGGGAAGAGGAGTGAGGCAGAAGGGGGGAAGTAAAGGCGTGTTTCCCGCATGGATAACTCCCCAACAATCCGCTGGAGGAGGGATTTGGTCCCCTCCTGAAACCCCAAACCAGCCTCATTTGGATCTGCCAAGCACCTGTGAAAGAATGCAGCTGCAAGGCCCTGGGAAAACAATGGGAACTGTGACAGTTCATTAATATAAGGCAGCCTCGAGATTTATTTGGGAAAGCCATTGATACAGGATTCCACTGGAGGACTCAGTGGCATTCCCGAGGTATGCCAGGGAGCAGCTAGCTAGGGCTGTGGATGTGTGTATGTCATGTAAACCCCAGTTTGGGAACTGGGACAACTTACTGGGTCTGTCAGCAAGACAAATGGAGGAGCACTGATTGCTTCAGCACTTCCTTCCCTTATTTTTTATTCCATATTCATTTCATAGGTTGGGATTTTTCCTTGTTTCTATTTTTTTATAGTTTGCTCTGGCTATTTTTTTCTGGTGAAGCAAGGGTTTGGAAAGTGCAGGCAGCATTTCAAACTGTGATCTGCACAGATGGGAATGAAGGAACATTCTCCAGGCGAAAATTGTTCTCAGAGACATTTGGATTGAGCAGGATTTGTCTGTGTGCGGGGTGGAACATCCTGATTTCCAACAGGAGGGGGCTTGGGCAGCCCAGGGGCGCTGGGCACAGAGCGGGGGACACCTCCCACCAGGCAGTGGGTCCAGCCCAATGGGTCCAACCCGTTCTCCCATGGCAGAGGCATGGTGCGAGGCACAGTAACCCATGGGAAGGGCTGTCCCGTGGAAAACACTCGGGATCAGGCCGCTGAGGCGGTTTGGTGGTGCTGTGTCCTCACAAACCTTGCTGCTTTTAATGAGTTTGAGGTGTGCGTGTAGCCCGGCGCTTGATGAAGAGTTTCTGTCACCACAGGCAGCAGTTACAAATGACAGGGTGGGCAGGGATGGGCTGGGCAAATCCAAAACAATTTGCTTTGCATAGATTAGCAGCTCCTAAAGAGATCCCACATTCATCTGGGAGAGGTTTTCAGGGTGCAGTGTCAGAGAGAGGCTTTGCTGCCCACGTCTTGTGTTTTTCCCCACTTCCCTCCTCTCTTCCCTCCTCCCCCTTTTCGTTTCCAAACTGAATTTCCCGATTTCCAGATGCAACTGCAATATAACGTGGAAATAAAAGCAGGCAGTTAAATTATCAGAGCCCATAATCTCTCCCAAAGAAAAAGGGGGGATGATCCAACTCCATTTTCCTGCTTATGGGTCCCTGTTGCTGTACTAGTGGTAAATACACGAGGAGCTCGGCTCATCAAATTTTTAAGCACAGGATGCACAAAGGAAGCTCCAGAGTGTCTGGAAAAGCTCGTGGCATCGGTCAAAGGCAGCTCTTGGGGCTGAGGCGTTGCCAGCTCCCCATTCATCATCACTTCCCTTCCATGCCTGCGTTCCTTTTGTTCTCTAAACCCTAAATTTCCACGGTTTAATTTTCCTCCTCTCCTGGAATGGCTTTGCAAATGCTTAGCCTTAAGTAATAGTCAGTAAAGGCGAATTACCTTAAATCAAGCAAGGGTTATCTAATTTAGAAAATAGGAAATAGAGAGAAAATCAAACTAAATGAAATGTAAACAGGATAATTCATATCTAATCCATGGGCTTGCTCAACAGGAGGGGTATTTTAGTTGTGCTCCTGTTCTTAGCACCACTCACAGGTCTTTGAGCCCAAACCAGCAGTCTCTTTAGGCCCTGCACTCCCAAAATCCTAAGGGAATGGGATTTCTCATGTCCGTTTTTGCTTTCATCGTAGCACCTCCAGCTGAGCTGCTCCTTCCTCAGTTTCCCTCAGTGCTTTCATTGGCACACACTCACTTACCTGTACTTTTTGTAAGCACATGGGGGTGGGACAGCACCAGGGCAGAGTTTCCCATGACAGCTAGGCAAGACACTCCATAGAATCCCACACTGGCTTGGGTTGGGGAGGACTTAAAGATCACCTCCTTCCACCCAGGGCCACCTCCCACCACCCCAGGTTGCTCCAAGCCCTGTCCAAGCTGGCCTTGGACACTGCCAGGGATGCCACAGCTTCTGTGGGCACCCTGTGCCGGGGCCTCCCCACCCTCCCAGGGAGGACTTCCTTCCCAGTATCCCACCCAAAGCTCCCCAGTTTCCCCAGCCCCTGGTTCTCTCCCCAGCCTTTTTATTAATATGCAGCGCACCGCCGTCCCCCGGACTAATGAAGCTTATTACAGGATCCTGCCAGAAAGCTTTCCAACTTCCTTCCAATTAGCACTCGGTGCTTCAGAGGAATCCTCGCAGTACGGGGAGCTGTTTGGCAATTGCACAGCACCTTTTTTTCAGCAACTTCACTTAAGATGTCCTTGTTAGATTAAAGACTCCTCAGATGCTGATTACCCCCTCCGGGTGGGTTCTTCATTGTTCTCCACACTCAGGAGTTGCTTTATGTGTTTTATTTAAGTTACAGCTTACAGGGATCATCTTGGTTTATCATGGAGTCGTGGAATGGTTTGGCTTGGAAGGGATTTTAAGGATCATCCCATTCCACCCCCTGCCATGGGCAGGGACACCTTCCACTAGCCCAGGTTGCTCCAAGCCCAGTCCAAGCTGGCCTGGGACACTTCCAGGGAAGGGGAGTCCACTCAGAGAAGGGAATTTTAGATTGGCACTTGAGAAAATGCTCTGGGAGCTCGCCCTGCCACCCTGCAGGATGGATCCTGGCAGGGCCTGGTTCCCAAACAAAGGAGAGCATTCCCAGCCATGCAGCAGCACCATCTCACCTGCTGCTGAGCTGCTCCTGTGTGTGCTCCAGGGAGCTTTCCCTGAGACTTCCAGTGGGAAATGCAGGAAAGGCAACCCTGGGATCCGCTCCGGTGACGGCGTTTCCTGCGCCTCATTCCTGCTTAGTGATCCAAGGGCAGCTTGGAGCAACCTGGCATAGTGAAAGGCGTCCCTGCCCATGGCAGAGGGTGCAATGGGATGATCCTTAAAATCCCTTCCAAGCCAAACCATTCCAGAATTCATTCTAGGATTCCAGAACCTTCTCTGCCCCAAAGCCTGTAGCCAGGATTTTTGGTCCTGTTTCCATGCAAGTGATTCCCAAGTGGCACTTTGTCCTTGGTGGTAAAATGAGGACAGTGCTGGGGTATGCTTTCCATGCCTGAGCTTCCCAGTGCAAGGTGGGAGCACAGCCCTGCTCCCAGGAGGCGCAGGGAAACCTGGTCCCGCCCAGGGTCCGTTCCCCTTCTCCCGGTTTTCCCTCAGATTCTGAAGAATTCCCAGTGATTGCTTTTCCAGCGAAACCCTAACAATGAGGATCTTTCAAGGTTAGCAGCACAATTTGGGCAAACGAGCAAACTATTGGGGAGGCTTCATTCCACGGTGGCAATTAAGGACAAGGAATATCAGCAGGTCACATCTTGCTTCCGGTGCATCGGGAATTGTTTTGCCGTGGAGTTTGGAGGAAGCAGGACTGGGGCTGTACTTGGTATTTAAAGCAAACAAACCTATCTATTAAATGAGACTGTGGAATGGGGCTCGGAAGTAAAACCGAGACCGTTAAATTACAGATAACGGGGGAAGAGTCCAAATTTTCCCAAATGTTCTCGGTTTTCGTTTTTTCCTAACGACCGTCGTTATATTTTGATGTGGTTAATAATACAGCAGAGGTTAAATGAAACATGAAAAAGGGCTGTACATTAAAATTGAGATAACTCTTCCTTCAGTGAAGTGGAACCCAGCAGATGTAGCTGCACACTGTAATTGCTGCCTGTTTCCTGTCACTCTGATTAAGTTGCATTGTCCCTGCTCCAAGTGTAGGAATCAGTGGCTTCCCATAGGGCACAGCATGGGACAACTGGCTTCGGCAGGCAAATGACTCTGCGCACCTCCTGCTTGTCCTGGTAATGGTATAGACACACAATATCCATTGATGACTCCTAAAATCAATTGGCTGTGCAGTGGGAGAGGCTCCAGGGCTTCCATGGGAGAGGCACTCCAGTCGAGGGCTGGGATTTTGGAAACGGTTCCATTCCCCAGTTCAGGAGGCCAAATAAGCCCAGGGCCTGGCTGCTGTGCTAATTCTGCTTCTCAGGAGTCCCTCTGCGCCTCCCAGTGTTGCTGTTCTCCTCGTTCCAAAGCCACGGGGTCCCAGCATCATGGGATGGGGCAGCCTGGAAGGGAACATGCGCCTCTGCGGGGCCACCTTCCGCTAGACCAGGCTGCTTCCAGCCCTGTCCAGCCTGGCACCCCTTGGGCACCCCTTTCCCTTTGCAAGCCTGAACCCTAGTGTAGAGGAGTATTTGGAGTTTCCGGGCAGTGTGGGCTGATGCCAGAGGGATCTGGAGCGCCCTGGTGTCATTCCAAACCCAGGGAATACTTCCCTTCCTGACAGTTTTTAGGTGGCTGAGGAACTGGAATGTCTTGCATCCTGAGTCATCAAACGAGCATCTGCTGGGCAGGTGGGCTGTGGATTTGGGATTTAGGCATGTCTCCTCTCCAAGGCTGTGGCTATCCCTGGCAGTGTCCAAGGCCTGGCTGGTGCTTGGAGCACCCTGGGATAGTGGGAGGTGTCCCTGCCCAGGGCAGGTAGTGGGATGAGATGGCTTTGAGGTCCCTCCCAGCCCAAGCCATTCTGGGATACCAGGATTCTATAAAATCCCGTTTTGGCTGCTTAATCCCCAGCTGGATCTGGGGCCTAGCTTTCTGAAAAAGGAAATTAATATTAAAAGTCATTCCTTAACACATGTTTATTTTCTAATTTATAGAATGTACCTATTACACTCTCCAGACACATGTGCTTGATTATAATGATTATCATATGTATTTTCCAAGGCACTCATCACCATAATATCAAATGTCATTAGAGAAATTAGGGAAGAGCAGCAGCATTTCTTCCAAGGAAAAGCCAGTTTCCTCCTTTCCCACCACAGCAGTGAGAGCGCAGAAGCTCAGCTGATTTTCTGCCACTTTTGTTTCAGCTCGACACAAAACAACCAAATCCCCAGGGAAATGTGCAGCGTGCACCTGAAGCCAAAAGCTCTGTGAAATCCCATGTAAAAATGTCCTGGAACAGCGTAGGGAAGCACTCTCCAGAATGGGGGCTGCTTTTCCTCCCTGTGCCCGGCCAGCACAGGCACTCCCAGCACACCCTGGGTATGGGCAGGAGCCGAGCGAGGAGGAAAACACAAGGACCAGCAGATCCTGAGCTCAGGCTTGGGGTCGCAAACCCTGACTTGAATCCTGCTTGCTGCTCCCAGGGGCGCCTTTTTCCTAATTTAAAGACTTCCTGATGAAAATTCCGATTTCTAGAGCAAAACCCGATTTCAAGCCTTCGGAGGAGATAAGCGAGGTGCCAGGGGATTTACATGATGCTCCATGTGTCTTCCCAGAGGTGGGAGAAACGGATCTGGATTGGTTTAGGAGAGCCCAGGGGTTTTTATTTCAATATTTACTTCTTTAAGCTCCAGCAGAGGAGGGAAACAGCTGGAGATGACACAGACATCCCACTATTCCAGACCTAGCTGGTTTGTCTGGAAGACACGTGTTGGGTTTCAAGGCTGTGTGTGTCCAAGAGCAGGAAGGGGGGCTGCTCCGGGGGGAGGCTCCCAGCTCCTCCAGAAGGGGCCAGGAAGAGCAGGGCATGGAGTGATCCGTGGAGTCGGAGCACAGGAAGGTGCAGCTGGAGGTGTCATTCCCTCCCTTTATTCTAATTAATTAAAAATAAGCATTGCTCTCCCGCAACGGCGTCATCTTAGCGCATCCCAAGGTTTTCAACCCGGCTTCCTGCAGTTCCCAGGGATTTCAGGTCTTGGCTTTGGCCGCTGCTCAGCAGAAGAGTCCCTTAAATCCAGTCTGTGTCGTGGGGGTGAGGCAGCAGCAGCAGGGAGCTGCCTTTGGATTGCTGACTCCGACTAAATCCTTGGGTTTTTTCTTCCTTTGCGTCATTTCTGTGATTATTTTTGTGCTTCATATGCTCAAAAATCCCTGGGGAATAGGAAAAAAAAATCTCTCCTTTTTTAAATATTTTTGCTTTGCAAGTCACTTTGTAAAGAAGCACTTTGGTGTCTTCAGAAGGTTTGAAACCCACCTGTTTCCTGGGAGGAGAGGCAGAGCCCGGTGGATCCCGGTGGGAACTTTAGGGGAAATGAAATATATTGGCCCCACACCTGGGAAGAGGGATTTAGAGCAGCATTTTCAGTCTCAAAGCAAAGATTTATTTTGCTTGTAGAAAGAGAGCTGGGAGAACAGAGTGTTCCTCCTGCTCTGGCAGGGATTCCGCTCTGCCTCCGTGCATCCCGGGCATGCCAGCAGCGCTCCCGGGAAGGACTTACCTTGGAAAAGAAGGACCAGAGCAGGGGCAAAGGGACTGGTGGGGCTTGGGAGGACACTTGAACACTTCTAAGGTCACTTGGATAATCTAATCCTACTCAGGATGATATCTAGCTCCGGCAGGAACTCTTGGAAGGCTTTAAACAACATCCATCTTCATTATTTCCCACCCTCGTGTCTGTATGATTGATTCCTGCTAAATTTGGTTTAATTGCTCAGAAGGTCTTAAGGAATGACATTTGGAGAGAGCCAAATGGGATGTCTGAGCTCCCCCTGCTGCTCTGCCGCACGCAGCCACCCAGCACCCAGCACCCGCCGGTGCCGCGGGCCGGAAGCTCCGCAAGGAGCACCGGCAGCTCTTCCCTGCCCGGGGAGCGGCGGGGCTGAGCTCAGCTGGGGCTGTCCGGGCGCTGCTGCGTGTGTGGACGCTGGGGAGCGTCCCAGATCCCAGCTCTTCTGGGGCCAGCCTTTCCGTCCATGTGCGCGCACGGGGCTGGTCGGAGAGGCCTGAGGCTGCAGCTGCTTCCCAGCGGATCCATCGCCCGGCCCCGTGCGGCTGAGCTCCCTGGGGGCAGCCGGGGCAGGAGGGCTCAGGGGGCGCGGCCCCGCTGTGGTGGCTTCCCCTCCTCAGGGCTCTGACCAGCTCTCCCTGCTGACTGAATTAGCAAAGCAGGGCTCGTCCTTAGGGCAGGAATCGTGCAGTCCCACACCGGTTTGGCTTGGAACGGACCTTAGAGCTCGTCTCATTCCACTCCCTGCCACCTTCCGCTATCCCAGGGCGCTCCAAACCAAGTGTCCAAGCTGGCCTTGGACACTGCCAGGGATCCACAGCTTCTCTGGGCACCCTGTGCCAGGGCCTCCCCACCCTCACAGGGAGGAATCTCCTCCCAAAATCCCGTGTAACCCCGCTGTCCTGGACGGAGGTGAGGGGAGAGGGAAGGGAAAGCTGGAAGTAAAGCCATTTTTGTGCCCTAAAGATCAATAACCAGGGAGAAAGCCCCGGCAGCCAGAGGATGGTGGAGCAAATCCGACATTAACTACTCGTTATTTACACTCTGCCATCGCCACGAGCCGGTGCGTGGCCACAAAAGCTGCGGCAAGATCCCCATTTCCAAGCAGAGTTTTAATTATTTGTAAAAGCCTTCAATTGTTCACCAGATAATGTCATGGATTGGTCCTCCCAGTGTGAAGTGCAACCGTCCAGAACCCCCACAGTATTATAAATAGGCTTCGGAGCCGGGATTGATTGATGTTTGGCATAAAATCTATTCCTCGGAGCATGTGTATTCCTTCTGTTCACCAGTTTCATACAAATATACTTGGGCTGATTTTTTATTCAAATCTCCAATTTATGTCGGGTTTCAACTGTTAAATATTTAAAGGCTTTTTCATCTTTTTTTCCGTATCCCTCTTTTCCGCGCGAGGTAGGGAAATCTTGTGCTGAACGCAAACAAGACTCGGAGATTTAGCGCGTTCCTGGGGGGGAGAGAAAAGCTTTATTAATTATATTGAGACTCAAATAATAGTCTTCCCTGACACTAATGTTCCATCAGTTCCAACCACAAGGATCCTGTGGGATAGCTTTAGAGCCCTTTTCAGGATCGAGATTACGGCATTTACGGCTCCATAGAAGGAGCAATTTAATGAACGGCGCTCGGAGTTTGCAGAGAGGGTCGGAGCGGGGGCGACGGCGAGGGAGGAGAGCTGCAGCCACGAGGAGTTATTCCATGGGAGTCCCTGGCACTCCGGCAGGAAGCATCAAATCCCACTGAGTCTGGAGCGCTTTTTCAAGAATCCCCACACGCATTCCAGTTCCTGGCTGAAGGATTCGTCCTTGCTCCACCTGGGCTGCCTCTGACAGCCGCACTCTCCGAGGAGCCGTGTCTTTGGCGCGTCTCTCTTCCCAAGTCTTATTTAAGTTTTCACTTATCAAATCAATACTCGGAAATAACTTTGTTGTGGAATTTTTCTGACATCGGGACTTTTATTCCATCCGCCCTTTTTTCCCCTTGGAATTCACTCTCCTCACCCTGGTGGCTGAGATTAATTCATTTATTCATGCCTTTGCAAGAGTGGGAGTCAGGAGGCCAGACCCAATTATGTCTTATTTATTATTTTGTGTATTAGAGTAAAATCTGGAGACATGGATGAAACAATGGATGTGTATTCCTCCTCCCACTGGAAATTCTAATTCCGGGTAAAAAACCCACGGCTTACCTGTTGCTCGAGCACCCAAATGGCCCTAAATTGATGTGGGGGTGCCTGAGGGGTTGGTGAGGGAAGGGAATAAAGAGATCACAGGGCAGGAATGAGCAGGAATATTAGGGAGGAAATCAGGCTGCAGGATCTCAAAGTCTCACCTAAAACCTACTTTACATTCAGAAAATTCACCTGTATTTTAGAAGTGCTGTGAATTCCACCAGAGCTGGGCAAGGTTCCCTTTTGATGGATACCAGATTGGCAATAGGTTTCTGGCTCCCAGTTTGTTACCCTGGCTAAACTGGTGCCCCATTTCCGACTTGGTGCCCCAATCACCGATACAATTTAATTGTACCTGTCGTGATTTCCCAGGATCTGTTTGTCTCTGGGTGTGAAACCTGCACAAGGTCAGGCACCAAAACCAGGGGAAAGGGATGTTCCAGTGCTCAGTGGAAGCTTAAACTAGGAATTAATTTATCTCTGGTAGCACTTGACAAAGCTCAGCTCCTGATGCCTCAGCCTTTATAGTCACATCTGTTAGTTTAGAGCATTTATTGGAGGAGCCTTGACAAAGACAAAAACAGATGATGGAAATCTCATCTGTCAAAACTGTTATTAAAGCTGGGAACAGTGTGAGGTTTGGTTTAAATTGAAAGCATCATTTATATTTTATCCAACGTTTTGCAAACAATAACACTGGGGAAGGATTTGGGGGGCCCTCAGCGAAGCACAGCTCCTTAGGGTGCCCTGCTGAATGTGCTGAGCAGGGGACGCTGCCCGGCACCTCCGTGGGGCCGGGAGCTGGGAAATCACCTCTGCACAGAGGCACGGACATCTGTCACCAGGGAGCGGGGAATGGGAAACGGGAAATGGGAAATGGGAATGGGAAACGGGGAATGGGAAAGGCAGGCTCTCAGCTGCCCCTGTGGGAGCTTCTTGCAAGGAATCCCAAATGTTGTGGGATGGAGGAAGCCCTAAAGCCCATCTCATTCCAAGCAGGAACTTCCCGCTAGAGCAGGTTGCTCCAGGCCCCATCCAAGCTGGCCCTGGCACAGGGGGCACAGAGCAGCTGTGGCTGCCCCTGGATCCCTGGAAGTGTCCAAGGCCAGGCTGGACAGGGCTCGGAGCAGCCTGGGACAGTGGGAGAGATGCCGCTGGCACCCCAAATCCCACCTTCCCTGCAGGACTGCCAAGTGGGGTTTCAGTGAGTCAGAACAAGGTTCACAGAACAAGGTTTACACGGCAGAGAACGAAGCAGAGCCCATTTCCAAAGCCAGCAATTGACTCCGTGGAGCATCCGAATCCCTGGGCTGCCATTGCAAGCACTGATGGCTGAATTAAACTAATGATGGGGAGATCTCTGAGGAGTCAGCCTGGCAAGTGGGAATGGTGTTTTCCAAACATTCAGCGTTAACCTAACTCTGCTCCATTGAAGTAAAACCCTGGCTGAGTTCAGTGGGAGCAGAGTGCTTCCGTCCCTGCAGGAAGAGCTCAGATTCCCTGTGAGCCTTTCCCGAGTGTTGTGCTCTGTGCCCCAAGAGCCACCAGCAGCCCTCGGATATTCCAAAAACCTGACATCCAGCTGTTCCTGGGGGGTTTCCTTGCTTTGTTTTCCATTAACTAGGCAAGGGCTTCCACTGGAATATTTTATCTAACCTTATTCCAAGCTTGGGAATTTATATTCAAAATACTTCCAGGTCCAAGATGCTCTGTTTGCAATTGGAAATTTGATTTTTTCCACAATTTAGGTCTTACAATTGTCTTTATTCCTCCCTGATCCAGTTATTTGGGGTTGTTACAGTAGCTCTTAATGGATTTGTAGGATCTGTGGGATTTGGGATAGCTGACATTTCCTGAGGATCCAGGTACATATGTATCCCATCCCTCTCCATCCCTGGAAGTGTTCTAGGCCAGGCTGGGCGGGGCCTGGGGCAGCCTGGGATTGTGGAAGGTGTCCCTGCCCATGGAATGAAAGGCTCCCGAAGTTCCCTTCCCACCCAAACCGTTCTGGGATCCTGTGATTTTGCAAAGGCGCGGTGGCCCCGGAAGCAGCTTGGAGGAGTCGCAGGGCCGCATTTCGCCTGGATTTGGGGTCCCAGGCAGGAAGAGGCAGCAGCATTTGCTCAGCTGCCTCCCTGAGCCGCTCCCGTGCCTGCAGGCAGATCCTGTGCCGCAGTCCCCCGGCTCGGAGCGCTGCAGCAGGCCCGGGAATGCCGGATCAGCTGGCTGCCTGCCGGCTCGGGGAGACAGGACTTTCCCTGGGGGCACGGCGAGGAACGCATCTCTGCTGCTCTGGCACTTCCCGTGGGGTGAGCGCGTCCTGCGGCAGGGTGAGCTCCAATCGCTATTCCGGGAAGCAGGCTATCAGATCCCAGCCGCACATCCCTGCCTGCCAGGCACTACCTTGCCTGTCCATACCTCCCATCCAACTTCAGCGCTCAACTTCGGATTTCTTGGGATGGGCTCTGGCTGCCTCCTACTCGTGCCTTTCTATCCTTAGCAGGATTCACAGGCTTTCAGCTCCCTCACACTTCTCGCTCTCTAATCTTAGCGCCGCTGCCAGCTTTAGAGAGGCTTCGAGCTCCAGGGTCTCTCACTTGTGTGCAGGCTCTTTCTGGGACACAGCCAAGTAGGTGAAAAACTCGGGAAGGGGGAAGGGGAGAGCTGGGACTGCTCTCAGATGTTGCAGGCTGGAGCTAAACCTGCCTCAGGATCTGTTGTCATTTTCTGTGGTGCTTTCCTGAGGTGTTCAAAAGGGTTTGGTCAGGGGGAGATGGCAGCTCCTGCCTCGGTGGCCGCGGAACACCTGGACATTGTGCCCCTTGTTCTGGGGGGATTTTCAGCACACACTGGATAAAGATCCACTTGAGCACATTCCCTGTGTTTGGAGCTGGCTCCGTGCTGCTGGCTTGGCTGATTCCATAAGCCACAAGCTGCTCCTCTGTCAAGTGTCTCCTGCTTAGTCTCTATTTGCTCCCAAGGGCGTCTGTGGAGGTTGGATCAACTTTCCAGAGTGAAACAGCTCTTCCCCAAATAAAGCCTTCCAAGGTGGCTGCTGTGCCACATGTTCCCCACAGACCCACTGAGGGGGAAGCCATTCCTGCATCTATCCTGTTGCCCAGAGCAACTGTGGCTGCCCGGTTCCTGGAATGGTTCAAGGCCGGGTTGGGATAGTGGAAAGGTGTTCCTCTGATGGCAGGGGATGGAGCGAGAAGTTCCGTAAGGAACTGCCTGCCCGAGCCATTGGGAGCGGCCTAGCCCAGCTGCCCTCTGACTGCAGTTGGGAATCCCACCTGGAGACGGGCGCAGGAAGGGTGGCACCGTCACTGCCACCCGCACCAAAGGCCAGGGCAAGCTTCCCGGGATTTGGCAGAGCCGCTGCTCCTCTCTGAGCTCTGTGATGCAGTTGTTTGCTGTATTCTGAATTCCCACATATCCTTGTTCCCATGGCTGGGATGACGTTTGCCCAGCATGATTCATGCTGTCAATTCCTGCCCGGAGCTGCATCCAGGAGTTTATTTTGGGATGCGTACCTACCCGGAGGATGGAGATGCAGGGAAAACACTCCTGTGCCAACTGCAAAGGCAGGAGCGGTTTGGCTGTCCCAGAGTCAGGAGCCAAAGGAGTGGTCAGCCCTGGGGCAGGTGGAATTTCTGCTCAGGCTGAGCAGCCCACAGATACAGCCATGTTTTTACACCCACAGCAGGCTGGAAGTTGCAAAGTTGCAACTCTGACCAGATAAATGCTGTAAGAGCTCTGTCTCTCCAAAATAATCCCATGGTTTCCTTGGTGGATAGTCAGAGTCAACCCTCAGGAGCTTCCTGTGGTGCAGGCAAATATTATCCTGCTTTTCCGGAGAAGAAAATCAGGAGGTGGTCCCAGTTCTGAAATCCATGTCCTGCCTTTCAGTCTTTAACTGAAATGCTTAAAGATGGGATGATCCATTGGGATGGAAGCTCTGCTCCCTACTCAAACTCAGGATACATACAGGGTGGCGTGGCTGGAGACACCAGACACTCACGGGGAGCAGTGGACAGTATTTTATAATCATATTCCAAAGGATAAATCCCAGCAAACAGAAATAAAATATTTCATTGTTCATTTCCCCATCTTGTGTTTATGCAGGAGCTCAGCTGCTCCTAAACTCCATGGCCTGGGAGGAAATGCCTTGTTCAGCCTCATTTTCGGTGTATTTGACTCATGAAAACTCCATCTAACCTTGGTTTTGGAATAATAAAATCCCCCTGGAATATTTATTGATGTGAAATGTGCAGCTCCGTGCTTGCTGAAAGAGCCATTGTGAACTGGCGTTTGCAGAACAGTCTGAGCTCTGCAAGCAGAGCCGGAGCAAGTGGAATATTTGCCTGGATTTGGCAAGGAGGAATATTGTAAAGAATTCGGGGAGTGGAATTTGACTCCCGATTTTCCTGGGCTCGGTGGCACATGGCCCTTGTGGGGCTGTTTTCTTTGGGCTGGCTGCCTCTGTTATGTAATGGTTCTTTTTGCTAATTAAGCACCAAGGCCAGCCTGGAATTAGCAGGGAGGAAGTCGGGGTAATGGAAAAGAGGGAGCGCAGACCCTGCTGGGTTACGTCATCCCATTCCTGCCAAGAAACTGGGCTCTGCTGAGGGAGGAGAGCGAGGCAGGGGGAAGCCAGAGGGTCTCTTACTGCTGACCCTTTTTGGGGACCCCTTCCTTGGGATGACGTGCATGCATGGAATCACAGAATCGTGGAATGCCTTGGCTTGGAGGGGACCCCAGAGCTCACCCAGTTCCATCCAGGCTCCAAGCCCTGGCCAGCCTGGCCTTGGACACTGCTTGGGAGCCAGGGGCAGCCACAGCTTCCCTGGGAACCTTTTCCACCCTCTCCATTAGAGCCCTCTTCCTTAAATCCAATGAAATCCGCCTTCCTGACGGTTCAAAGCCCTGTCCTGTCCTATCCCAACACCCTGCTGCCAGACCTGAGGCCCAGGGGAGGATGAATGCAGTGCTTGGGAGGGAAGGGCCAGCTCCCTTCCCCTGTACCTGTGTTTTTCCACAGGGAGCCCCTCAGGTGAGCTGGGGAGCCGAGTGTTACTGTTTATTAGGCACATACATTCCATAATTACTTGGCAAATAGGATCATTATATCTGGAGTTACGGAGCACTTCAAACATTAATTGCCACCTAACTTGCAGATTTCAGCTCTGATACACAAACCTAATCATCACTCATTAAGTATTAAAGAAGAGAGCACTGCAAATATATTAAATTACTGCAGATCACTGATTAAACCAAATCCTTGGGAATTCCTAAAAGCCTCCTGAGGCACTGGGATTCGCTTCCCAAGTGACCATTGGGAATTTAGGCTCCAAACACAACTGAATGGCTTAATGGAACTGCGGAATCCCTGAATGATTTGGGTTTAAGGGACCCTAAATGCCATCCCGCTCCACTCTGTGCCGTGAGCAGGGCCATCTTCCACCAGCCCGGGTTGCTCCAAGCCCTGGCCCAGCCCTGGCCCAGCCAGGCCACTGGAGCCACCCCAGCTCCTGTGTGCTGCTGCCAGTTTGGGTGAGTCCTGGCTCAGAGACAGCCTGGAATCTTCCTGCTTCCCTCCAAACTTCACAAGAGCTTTCCCTCCCGCCCCTCTCCCTGCTGTGCTCTGGTGGTAACTCTGCCATCCAGTGACACCGAGCAGCTTGCCCTGCCGGAGGAAATGCCAGAGAGGGAGAGGAGCTGACACCCACAGGCCACTGCCAGGAGAACTTGGCACCGGGGGCCTGCAGCTGCCAAAGCCTCCCTCCGAGTGGCCACAATCAGCTCCCGCTCGGCAGCGAGCGCCGAGGAGGCGGCGGCGCGGGGCATGTGGTGCACAATCAGCGCTGCAATCAGAGGCGCGGGGCCGTGCCAGCTGCTCGCTCCGCTCCGTCCCGCTGCCAAGGGCACAAAGGCGAGGAGAGGGAAGGGAAGGGAAGGGAAGCAGCCACAAAGGCCGCAGCTTGCGGGGCCCGGCACGGCCGAGCGCGGTGCGGGGCCAGGGGGCTCCGGGGCCCCTTCCCGCCCCCTGCCAGCTCCCGTCAGCCTCGGAGAGCTGCCCTGCTGCTTTCCAAAGCCCGCCCGGTGCCAGGAGAAAGCGGGGCCGTGAGTGCCCGGCTGGCTGGGAGTGCCAGCGGGCTCTGCGGCAGCGGTTGCGGTGCGGAGCCGCTGCGCAGCAGAAGGAGGGTTATGGAGTGCAGATGTCAAGAGGCGCTGCCTGCTTTTAACGGGCTGGGAAGGGCATAATGACCACTGGAATGTGTCAGAGCGGGGAAAACCTCCCAGCAGCTACAGCTCGCTCGGTTTCCTGGGTGGACGGTGCTCGGCAGCTTTTTGGGAATGGATTTCGGGATGGGCAAACGCAGAAGGGAAATAGGGAGAGGGAAAGGACATGTCCGACCACCTCCCCTGATGCTCTGTAATCACATTCCCAAAGTTTCTGCCCAAAAGATAGCCTGGAAGGACTTGGAGAGGTCCCCCAGCCCAGCCTCATTCCCAGCTCCACATTGGTTCGTGTCCAAGCCCTATTGCAACACATGGACAATGACCATCATTTCATGGAGAGCTTCATTATGGGGAGCAGAGCTGATTGTTTCCTGGTTTCATCTTGAATATTTAGAGGAAATTCCAGGGGTCAACTTGATTTTCTGCTCTTTTCCATCCTTTTTTAGCCTGGCTTTGAACAGCTTCTCTGGGAAACCTGGGCCAGTGCCTCAGGAATCTTTGTGTTCGAGTTTTCTGTTGATACTTCACTGTTTCCTTCCCAAAAATGCCCCCATCAGACCCTGCTAGCAGCTGATTCCTTTGCAATGAGTAACTCCAGGTGCTCCAGCGGATGCTTTGGAAGAAGCTGCATTGTTGGGGCTCTGTTCAGACATTTCCAGCTTTGACAAATGGCCCAAACTCCGCAGATTTTACATTCTCCCCCTTTTCCGTTTCCAGAGTCACTTTTAGCAGGCGAACATTCCATGAAAAACAACCTCCAGCCACGTGCCGGCCGTAAGGCAGCCCCTCCACATCCATCCCACCCTTCTCTTTTATGGCATTGACTCCATTTGCTGCCGTGCCCGGCCGGGGACGTGCAGCCAGAGCGAGGAGGGAGCGATCCCACCTGTCCAAGTGCTTCTGTCGCTTTTCCAGGGAGTTTACGGCAGCCTGGCTGCCTGCGAGCCGCCGTGCAGATGGCTGCATCCTGCACGTGCCTCTTCCAGAGGGGGGGCAGCAGCCGCCATCTTCCCCAGCAGCCGCTCCGTGCCACGGGAAGTGCCCGCTCTGGTGGCGGCCTTGGCCGGGGAAAACAGCAGCACAAGGACCTGATCCTTCTGGGAGCCATGGAGGGACCCACAGGGATCATCCCCTCCTGGTCTTGCACAGGGACAGAATCTCGGAGAGGCTTTTCCTGCTCGGAAATATCCTTGTTGAAGTCCGGGGCCAGAGGAAGCAGCCTCAAGCTGCAGCAGGGGAGTTTAGGTTGGAAATTCGGGAAAATGTCTTCATGGAAAACAGCAATTTTGGTATACCCCCCCAAAGACTGCCATGTGAAGTTACACTGGATCTGGGAGTCAGGAGTGCTGGCTGGGGTCTGTGGGATGGGGTTGGGATCTGTGGGATGGGGTTTTGGGGAGTCAGGAGTGCTGGCTGGGGTCTGTGGGATGGGGTTGGGATCTGTGGGATGGGGTTTTGGGGAGAAGGCTGCAGTGCTGTGCTGCAGAGCCCCTTCTCTCCCCGCTGCAGCGGGCTCCTGCCGCAGCCACCTGTTAGTGCTGTGCTGCAGAGCACAGGAAAGTTTGGGAGCTGAGGAGCCTCCCATCATCCCAAACTCCGGCACCACAGGCGGCTCTGGCTGCAAACGCAGGCGATGTTCTGCCAGCCCCAGCCCATTCCATAAACCACACCAGCTCCTGAATATTTCATGGAGCAGCACAAGCCGCAGTGCTCCGTCCTCCATAGCTCCTATCCGGAGCCTCTGCTCTCCTCCCGGTGCTGCTTTCCATTGGCCAGGAATGATTATCCCTGCTTTTGGTGAGAGCGGAGCTGCCAGCCCCAGCCCAGTGCTTGGCTTTGTGAGCAGCCTCGGCGCTGGCGTCGGAGCTGTCGGCTCCGAGGATCCCAGTTAATCTGCGGTCCCTCTTCCGGCTGTTTCTGCAGGAGCAGAGCAGAAGTCATTCCGGGTTATGGAGCAAGAGTGCCCGGGGGGGTTGTACTGGCTTTCGCTGTGTCTGGGATCATTTCGATGGGAGGATTCGATGGCGGGTCAGGGCCGGGCTCTGGCGTTGGGATGTGGGGTTTGGGTGCCCAGAGCCCAAAGGAAGGAGCTGCCAGGGCTGTCCCGCCCCACGGCACCTCCTGGGTGTTCCCAGGTGAGCCACATGGATGGGCTGTGTGTGCATCCCAGAGCATCCCAGGCTCTCCACCTCCTCTCCTCAGCTGCCATGCTGCTTCATTTTCCTTCTGGCTGCTCGGTCTGGGCTGCCTTGGGGAGCCTTTCCATGGGATTAGCACTTTGTTCCCCATCCCATTTGGCAGCTGGCTCCCAAATAGCCACAAGGAAGTTTCTCCCCACTGGGATTACAGAGATCCAGTTTGGATCTGCACACTGGATACCCTGAGGCTCCCACCGGGCCCTCTCCCAGCCCGGGACTGGGATTAGTTGATCTTTACCAATATTTGCAGTAGGAACAGCATTTCACTGAGATTAACAAACTTATTGGCAGCTTTGGAGTTTGTAAATGAAGGGAAAGGCTTGGGAAAAGGGGACTGGGGATGATACACAGGCAAATGTAGTTGGGAGAATTTATCCTCTTCATTAAAAGCCACTAAGACCTTCATCTCTGGTATTTAATGTGCCAAATTCAATATTCTCAACAGAGTTTGCATATAAAAAATAGCAATATCATCTTTTGAAAGAAGGGAGGGAAGGAGGGAGGGAGGAGGGAAAGTTTCAGCTAAACCACACACATTAATAGCTTCTCCCCCTTCCCAAATCCAACCTTTGGGAAATGTTTGCCGGGGAAGAACAAACTCCTTGCAAGAGCTGAAAGCTTTTCTCCCCATGTAAGTTGTGTTTTCTTTCCACACAGAACCACAGAATTATTTGGGTTGGAAGGGGCCGTAAAGATCATCTCATTCCAACACCTGAATCAGGATTTCTGGGAAGGAGAAATTAAGAATCCTTTGGAAAAGCTCTGTTGCCCTTAGCTGAGAGTTTTGAAAACCCTGGGCTGTAAATGAGGGAAAATCTTGAATAATAAAACCCACACCACCTAAAATCAAATTAACTTGAGCGGGTCAATACGTTTCTGCTGCTGGATGCTGGAAACCAGGGAGGCAGGGGAAAAGAGAGATGTGGCATCGCTATGTCCTTCTCATTCAGCTGCTTCAAAAGCCTGGAAAAAATCCCGACACAGTGCCCCTAAATAGAAACACGGCCTTTATTTCTTGGGAGTTCCCTCCAAACCGCTCCTGCTCCCAATTTCCGTGTGTGCATCCACGGATCTGCCCACCAGGAAATGATGTCAGGAGTGCAGGGGCTGTGGGCCCAGGGGCAACCTCCTGGCCGGGCTCCGGGCTGTGCCACCCTCCAGCCCTGCAAGTGCCCGAGGGGCTGGACAGGGCTCGGAGCAACCTGGGCTAGTGCCAGGTGCCCCTGACGAGGCTGCTGTCCCCGAGGAGGGTGCCATCCCGAGGAGGGTGCCATCAAGAGGAGGGTGCTATCCAGAGGAGGGTGCCATCCCGAGGAGGGTGCCATCAAGAGGAGGGTGCTATCCAGAGGAGGGTGCCCCTGAGGAGGGTGTCCCCAAGGAGGGTGCCATCCAGAGGAGGGTGCCATCAAGAGGAGGGTGCTATCCAGAGGAGGGTGCCCCTGAGGAGGGTGTCCCCAAGGAGGGTGCCATCCAGAGGAGGGTGCCATCAAGAGGAGGGTGCTATCCAGAGGAGGGTGCCATCCCGAGGAGGGTGCCATCAAGAGGAGGGTGCTATCCAGAGGAGGGTGCCCCTGAGGAGGGTGTCCCCAAGGAGGGTGCCATCCAGAGGAGGGTGCCATCAAGAGGAGGGTGCTATCCAGAGGAGGGTGCCCCTGAGGAGGGTGTCCCCAAGGAGGGTGCCATCCAGAGGAGGGTGCCATCAAGAGGAGGGTGCTATCCAGAGGAGGGTGCCATCCAGAGGAGGGTGCCATCCAGAGGAGGGTGTCCCCAAGGAGGGTGCCATCCAGAGGAGGGTGCCATCCCGAGGAGGGTGCCATCCAGAGGAGGGTGCCATCCCGAGGAGGGTGCCATCCAGAGGAGGGTGCCATCCAGAGGAGGGTGTCCCCAAGGAGGGTGCCATCCAGAGGAGGGTGCCATCAAGAGGAGGGTGCTATCCAGAGGAGGGTGCCATCCAGAGGAGGGTGTCCCCAAGGAGGGTGCCATCCAGAGGAGGGTGCCCCTGAGGAGGCTGCCCCTGAGGAGGGTGCCATCCAGAGGAGGGTACCATTCCGAGGAGGGTGCCCCCGAGGAGGCTGCCCCCGAGGAGGTGCCACGGTGCCCCCCGCCCCAGAGGCGGCTGGCAGCGCGGTCGGTGCCAGCGGCGCCGGCTCGGGAGCGGGATGCTAAACAAGATATACACGGGATGTCAAAGCTTGGCTGCACGCATCTCAGCCAATCACTCCCAAATAAATTAACCATGGCACTGCCTAATAGGATCCACCTGCTTTCTTCCCGCGCCGTTCCAGCCCCTACCTGAACCCCCCTTTGATTAAATGTCAAAAGCCTGCCTTGTGCCTGCAGATTGCACTGAAGGCGGATAACAGAAAGGTTCCTCCTGTGACTCCATAAAACTGAAATAAATTCCACTGGCATCTTGTAAATTTTTATTTTCTACAATGACTGCAGGCCCCATCTGCGACCCAGCTGTTATTAGAAGGGAAAGCGTTGGCCCTTCTGCATTACAAAACAGCATAGAACAGTAATTGCCAGTGGAAGAGATTAAGTGTAGACACTAAAAATGTTTACTCGCAATGAATATGCATAACGATGGGTAGGAAACAGCCCTGGAAGATTAAAAAGAGAGAAGGGTTTGTTTACAAGGCTGGGAAAAAAAAAAGAGGGGAATGTCAGTTGGCCCCAAGCCTGAAATAGGAACGAAAAACCTTTGGGCAAGGCATTAGGGAGAAAAACAGATGGTTTGTGAACCTTTTATTAGATAGAAAAATCATTAATCAAGCCCAGGCTGGAAATGGCAGGGTTTTGGGTAGTTCAGAGCCGAGTTTATTTTTTCTTAAAGCGACAGCGCGGCGCTCCCGGCGCTCCCAGCCTGCTCCGGCAGCCCTGGGAGCACATCCCGCTCCAGGTCCGCGCTCCCACCGCGCTGCCTGCCGAGGAAATCCCTCAGTAGGGTTTCACATTTCAGCACCTGTTTCGCCCTGCTCGAAAAAAACACGCGAAAGGAGGAGGAGGAGAAGGGGGGGAAGCGCAGCCTGGGTTATTTTTTCATGGTTGTTCCGACTCGCGGCTGAGAGGGGGGAGAAATTTAGGGAATACAACACTCCGCAGGCAGCTTCAGGAATAAATAGGCGCTCAGCAGCCTCGGGGGGCTAGCCCCGGCCTCCAACAGCTCCTGCCCCCCCTGAGTCTGGGGCTAAAACACTACAGAGAATTCATTTTGCTGCCTAGAAATAACGTCGAGGCGCCCGGAAAGAGGGGACGGGGTCTGGTGACCCCCTCTCCTGGCTGGGGGCTCTGTGCCATAGGAGCCCCCACTCCTCCGGCCCCAGGAAGCCGGGGCTTTGTTCCCTTGGCTCTGCTCTCCCGGAGCAGGGAGTTCCTCGGGCGCGCCGGCTGTGTCCCGCCGTGCGGAGCCACCTCGGGGGGCACCTCGGGGTCCCGCCGTGCTGGGGGGACAGCGGGAGGAGGGGAGCAGGATAACGGGAGCGCAGCTCCGCTGCCCCGGTGGCACCGAGCGACGCGGGGACACCTGGTCCCCGAGGTGGAGCAGGCTGGCAGCGTCGGATCGGCAGAGGGACACCTGGAGCTGTCCCTCCCGTGTCCTCGTGCCCTCGAGCAAGGGCGGCCAGTGTCCGCAGCGCATGCCGTGTCCTTGGGATGCTGCCATCTTCAGCATGGCGTTCCAGGGAAAGAATTCCTCGTCTGGGGGCTTTTATACACCAGTCCCTAGGAGTGACAGGAGGTAAATGAAAACCGAGTAAAACCGTCCAGTTTTCAACTGGCTTTCAGTAGCTTGGACTGGGAGCAGCGTCACAGTCCTAGCTTGCACCTTCTCATGGTGCCGGTGGTGTTGCAAATGGGGCACAGATGCACAGATTGCCATGGAATTACCTGGAATTTGTGTTTATAGCACTGAGATCTCCGTTTGGGCTGGGAGTGGTTGAGAAATAAAAAATGCAAAGCTGGAAAGCTCTCTCAAAGCATGGAAGTCAATAAGACAACATCAGGAAGGAGCCACAACATTTTTAACGGCAAACTCAGACCCCGAAATAAAGCCAAAATCCTTCTTTGGGGAATAAAAGGGAACAGCTTCTTCCTCCAATGTCTTTTGTACCACAGAGGAGCTGCCCACACATTTCCTAATTCTCCGACTAATAGCTGGGAGATGAACTTCCTAAAACATATGAGCTCCATCAGAGCCGAGGGAGGGAGGGAAAAGGGAGGGAAAGGGAGGGGAAGGGGGAGAAGGGAGCGGGGGGAAGTACAAACTGATCTTTGTAAGAAAGAGTAGCTGGGATTGCAAGCCTTGCATATGTTACAGCACATCATTAATAACAGTGATCAAAAGCACGGGAACATCTCGGCAGCTGCAGCGAATTATTGGAGAAATTGGAAATTTCAAATGAGCTCACACTTAAGGGAAAAAAGGGGGGGAAAGAAACCCCGAGGGCACTGGGGTCAGGTCACTCTGCAGAGCCTCGGGATAATCCCAAGAGGGCTGCAGGGAAAACAAATTCTGTGCAGTATTTAGGAAAAAAGCGGGGTGAAAGCCCCAGACGTGCTTAGAGCAGCGGGGGGATCGTGACGGAGCGGGGCATGGGCAGCTCTGGCAGGAGCCTTCCCTGCCCGAGACCCCGTGGGGTGCGGCTGGGGGCCCGGGGGGCCGGCCCGGCCCCGCTGGCATCAGCCTCGCGGGCGTCCCAGCCCTGGAGCAGCGAGCTCTGGGCGAAGGTGGCCCGGCCAGGGACGGGGGACCCTTCCCATGCCAGAGGTGCCGCCTGCAGCCCGCCCCGCCTCGCTCCCTGCCCTGCAGCTCCCGGGAGCGCTGGCAGGACGTGGGAGGGCAAGGGCCGCTCGTCTCCCCGGGGATAAGCGGCTTTTCCTCTGACAGCAATTCAGAACTGCGGTGCGCATTCGGGTTTTGCATCCCCGGCGAACGGGGAGCATCCCGCAATGGATCTTTGACAAGGGCGTTGCGCAAAGGCCGCAGCGGGCCCAGCTCGGCCCTCGTGCCGGAAGAATTCCATCCAGGACGAGATCAAGCTTTCCCGGGAAGCTGTGCATCCTGGGAGCGGCCTGGCCCGCCGGGACCCCTGCGTCCAGCCCTTCCCCAGCAGCTGTGGCAGGGTGGGACAGCCCTTTCCGCGGAGAAATCGTCCCCACAGCCAAGCTGGCCGCGGGGCCCGATCCCGCCGGCTCGCAGCAGCCTTTGGAATTAATTGGCTGCTTTGCCCACGGCTGGGACTGGCTGTGGAGAGAGCAGCGCTCAGCAGGAGCTGAAGGTGACGCGAGGAAACTCTTTAAAGATCGAGGTTTGATCTCGAAATAAAAGCCTCGCTCCCAAACGCCTCGCCGAGCCCCCTCCCTTCCTTTGCCAGGCATGTTTTTCTAATTCCGAGCAGCTCCGGCGGCTCGGGTTACACATCTGCCTCCCGCGTGCGCCGCTGCGGCAGTAAAAGTACAGGTGTTGGGGCTTTAAAGGAGCCCTTTCCGAAAGCAGCTCCGCGGGGCCTCCCGCTCGCCCTGCTCGCAGCCGGCCCGCTCCCGGCGCTCCCGGCGCGGCGGCGCGAGGGTTAAACGGCAGAGAAGGGCCGCTCGTGACTTCCGTGCTCTCCCATCTGCTGGGAACCCTGGAACCCATTTGGAAATGAATTTTTTACTCGGAATGCGCGCTGCCGCGTGCAGCCGGCCCCGCACCCCGCACAGACAGCTTGCGCTGCGCTCCCACATGTCTCCAGCGACGGGCTGCGCTCCGGCTGATTGCAAAGGCAGGAGAGCGCCGTCATTAAGTATGTATGGCCATCCTGCCCGCGTGCGCTCTTCCCGCACTTTATTCCATAATTATCATCACATTAGGTTGGTAAATAATGTTGACACATGGTTCCCGAACAGCTGGAGAGTGTCCGTCTGACACCCGCGCCATCCGAGCTCAGCTCCTCGGAAAAGCAGGACGGCTCCCGGCTCCGCTCCCTCGCCAGGCGCGGAGGGGAAGTCTCTCCTTGCCCCAAAATCCCTCCAAGAACCCGCGGCTCCGATCTGGGAGCGGGGCAAGGCGCTCGTTAATCTTCCAAGGTTTGCAGATTAATCTAATTAGACCTCATCGGTCTCAGGCGAAAGCCGCGCTCTTCCCGCCGCTGTCCCGGTCACTGCCCGGCCCAGCACACGCGGCTCCGTGTCGGAGTCAGGATCAATTACGGGGCTGACTTTGCAGCTCCCATCCAGGCCCTGTCAGCGTTCCCATGACAAATTCCAGCGCTGCTTTCAGGGATGTCTTGCTCAGCCACAACATCGGGATGACTCCTGGCATCCCCGAGCCGAGGCCGGCATCGCCGGGTGTTCGGGACAACCTTGGGGATCCCTCGGGGAGAGGGCAGGGAAAGGGCAAACTGGTGCACCGGAGCTCTGAAGAAAGGCTTTGTTTTAGGAATTTTGGTGAACTCAATTCTGTAATGAAAGTTTGCAGTGGGTGGAAAAGGCAAAATGACCAACTCCTGCCACGGGGCCCTGGAGCTGCTCCTTGCTCCTCAGTGTCCCGGCAGGACAGCGGGAGCGGCTCCATGCTCCCCAAGGTGGGCATTTGCCTCCTGCCAAAGGGCAGCTGCCCCTTCCCACCACAGGGACACCCTGCCTGTCCCCAGGAGCACGGCTCCAGGGCTGGAACATCCCTGGGATTGCAGCGCTAAACTCCATTACTGAGACTTTGGTTATTCATTCCGGGGGGGAAAGGAGACGATGCTTCCCAGTGAATAACTTCTATTTTTAGCCAGAAATTGCCCTTTTGGTCCAACAGCTGGATCCTTTGGAGTACTCACTGGATTAAAGGACAAACCTGGCTATTTAACTGACAAGGCAAAAAATGTTAATCCTGCTTGTGGGATAGGGAGAGAAAAAAACCTGCTGGGAAAAAACCCGCCTTCCGTTTGCTCTTGCTCGGCGTGGAGGTAAATCCGAGGGAATGGGAATATTGCGAGGCCCATAATCTTATTTACATTCGGAGCATGACTCCAGCTCCCAGAACATTGCAGACATCTGTCAGACAAACAGACACGACTCGGCAAAGATATTTCAAATGCTCTTCCCTTAAAAGCTAGGAAGCTGTTTGGGGATTTTGGCAGGATAGCTGGGATCTGACATGTCTTTTTTTCCGGCTTTTTTTCCCATTTGTTCTTTTTTTTTCCCCCGAAGCAGATGATTTCTTTGGCTTCCTATGAGCAAGCTTAAGGAATTGGGTTTGCTGAAGTGTTTGTTATGAAAATTGAAGTGCTAACTCCTGGCCTGAGCTAATTTGTCGGGAATTTTCACTTGGAAGGCTCTCCTCTGCCCGTGCCTTGTGCCTTCAGGTGTGTTCTAAGGAACTTTCTCGCTCAGAAATGAAAATAACCTGACTCGGGTCACTCACGTGGCAGAACACACACCCACCGTAGGTGTTCCAGTTTCATCTGAGGGGCACATGCAGCATTTCAGGGAGAAAGCCCCGGGTCAGCAAGCTGAGGGTAATCAGCATTCCCTAAAGACAATCGGCATTTCCTAAAGATAATCAGCATTTCCTAAAGATAACCAGGAGCGCCGCGTTGCCGAGCTCCGCTCCCAGCCTGTTTTCAGCTGCTCGACACAATATTGCTGCATAATTTGGAGTGTCTTTGGAGTGTCTCCTCTCCGGTTTTTTGGATGCGAGACTTAGCAACAGGGAAAGGTGCTAAAGAGAGACAAAACTTGTGTGGGTGGCTGGAGATTAGCCATTTGGAATTCTCTCCTTTGCTTTGTGCCACAAGCTGTTTGCCTGTTCCCATTCCGAGCCCGTCCTCGGGTGCGGTGCCGCGCCGTGCCCGAGATCCCATTGTCCCTGCCGCCACCTCTGCTCCCGCCCGCTGTGCCCACCCCGGCCTTCTCCAGCTGTGCCGTGGCCGTGGCACGTCCCGACGTGGGATCTGCCCCGGAGCCTCTCCCCTGGGACAGAGTCATGGGATTGCTAAGGCTGGGAAGGAGCTTTAAGAGCATCACTCGCCCGTGTCCTCACGTGCCACAGCCCTGCGTTTTCTGAGCACTTCCAGGGATGGGAACTCCACCATCCAGGGCTACAAGCCCTTTCCACGGCGGACTTTTCCCTAAAATCCAGCCTAAAGCTCCGCTGGCACAGCCTGACGCCTTTGTGTCCGTTCCTGTTCCTTGGGGACGAGGCTGATCCCACCTGTTCTCTCCTCCAGGGGAGCAGCACCCACGTCCGCAGGGCCCAAAGCTCTGAAATCCCTTCCTTCCATCGCTGTGAAACCCGGAGCTGCTCGTAGCGAGCTCCACTCAATATTCCCTTCGTTCCCAAAGCCAAAGATGGAGGGAGACACAACCAACTGGGGAGTGGATGGAAATCATTGATTCACAATATTGAAATTCCAGCTTACCTCCAATTAGCCGGCTTCCCAATATTTGAACAGAAGACCATTTTAATGCAATTACAAACACATTTTCGGCATTGGAATTCTGTGCATAATTAGCTCCCTATTAGAGTATTTATGGAGCCCTTTTTCCATCCGAAACAGCGAAAGCCGGAGCATTTTATTCCTTACTGTTACAATAATTAACTATGCAAGGAGAACAGCATATTAATAGAGCATAATTTGTTTACATTGAAAAGAAAATTGTGCTAGATTAGCATAGCAAAAGACTATTTCCATATCCAGGCAGGAATGTTCAGGCCTAATAGCAATTTTCAGTGTCGTTAAGGAATATTATTAATAAAGTAATACAGTGTAATTCCCTTTGCCCCTGCCATATTTCACAATGTCCTTAATTATGGCTAATTCCGGCGGGACTCATTTGGGGGTTATTAAGCTGGAGACACGGGAATCTTAAATACAACCTTTGGTAATGAGGAGGCTGCAAAGTTCCTGGGAATCGGGAACGCCGAGGAGAGCGGAGGGATGGAGGGCAGGGACGGGCAGCCGAGCTCCTGGGAGAATCCTGGCAACACCAGGATTGCTCGGACACACTGGCTCTGGGGACGGGCCTTCCTGCACCCACTTCCAGGGCTCTGGGCATGGCATTGCCACACAGCGAACAGAACTGCAGACAGAAACGTTCCCTCTGCGCACCAGAGAGGTTCTTCTTCCTTCCATGAACTGCCCACGCCTGGGCGCTTTTCTGTCCGAGTTAATTCTTTTCGGGAAGCTAAAAATTTGCCAGCGAGGGGGAGAAGTGTCCGGAGAGCCCCTGGAAAGCGCGGGCGTGCCCGGCTTTGCTCCATCCAAGCAGTAAAAGCAGGGAAGAGAAGGAGCTGGGAGCTGCAGCTCCCACCCGCAGATGGTTAATATTCACATGGAACTGGCAGCCAGGCTCCGGAGCATCCGCTGCGAGCAGCTGAGCCCCGAACCCGCCGGGCCCCCGCACAAGGATCGCAGGCTGCACCCGGAGCTGGCAGCCTCGGGCTCAGCCCCTTCCAACTGCGCAGAGCCCTGGCGAGGCGGGCAGGGCTCCGGGGCCGGGGCTGTGCTCGGCAGCGCCTGCCGCGGCAGCTGGGGAAGGGGACGCTGGCACGGCCTCGCTCCTCCGAACACACCTTTTGGAGCCGGCCCTAGGACACGGGGAATGGCCCGAAGCTGAGGAAGCCGAGAACTCCTCCCCAGGATCCCAGGCACGCTGCCCTCTGGCAGTTTAAAGCCACTGCCCCGGTGCTATCCCTCCATCCTGCAGCCCTTTCCCAAATCAACAACTTTTCCCCCTGCGGGATTCCGAGGCCAATTCCTTTCCTTCCTCTCTTTTGCCGTGTGCCCCGTCTCTGGGAACGAGCAAGGTGTTCCTTCGGTGCAGTTTTTTTTGGGCAGAGCTTGGCGCCCGTTTCTGTCTGGCACGACTCAGCACAGGCTGTTGGGAGCTCGGGAGAGGGAGGCTGGATGTGGGATGCAAGCGTTTCTGGCCTGGAAGAACACGCATGCAAACGACTCCTGCGGTTTAGGGTTCCTCCGGATGGGGAGACAAATAGCGCAAGGTCTGGGAAATGCTGGCTTTTTCTTGGGATTATCCCTGCCCAGCATCCCATCAAACACCCCCAGGAACCCTCCTGGTATCTCCTGGGCGTCCAGTGTGCCTCACACAGCTGCCCACACTTCCACCATCCCCCATAACCCGGCGGGACGAGGGGCTGGGAAGACACTTCCACATTCCCAGTAGCATTTTCCAGGCCTTTCCCTGCTCCTGCGAGGATTTGTGGGTGCAACATTCCAAGCTGGGGCTCCCCATCATTTTTCCATGAGATGCTTTGAGCTGTGCCCCTCCCTCCTGTGAAAAGGTGCCCCTGGCCGTGGCTCTGTCATTCCCAAATGACATTTTCCAAAGGCTCGGGAGCAGCAGCGCTGTCACGTGGCAGCAAGTGGCCGGCAGCAGCTCTCCGTCCTTCCAGATGGAGATTTTTTAATTCCCAAAACCAGGCAGGGTTATCAATCCACAATTAAATGCAGGTTGGAATCACTTTTCCCAAATCCCAGCCCCACCTCGGACGTGCCGATCCCCCCAGACAGCAACAATAAAGCCTCTGTCTTCTTGCAGGATGTTTGTCATCTTTTGGTCCCGTGCCAGCAAACCACGGAATTCTGGGAGAGCAAACCTCCCAAACTGATCCCTGCTCTCCACAGCAAGTGCATTCCGGAAAGATCCGTGCTCCAAAAGGGACAGGGCAGGAAGTTCAGCTCGCTGGGGAAAAACAGGTAAATAAACTTCAAACAGCAGCAGCTGCAGCAGCCCAGGAATTCCCTCCTTACAGGAACCTTGAATAAAATGAAAGCTGTAAAAGTGGGCTAAAATGGAAAATGCTAACATTTAAAATACTGGATCCATATTGAGAAACTCCATCGTGTTGCACCCCCGCCCCAGGGCATGACAGCCCCACTGTCCCAGCAGAATTCCCCATTTTTCTCAGCAGAATTCCCCACTGCTGGCCAGGATGGAAATCATTCTTTTCAAACCTGCCCCCTGCCCTCCCTATAGGGCAGATCCCTACGTGAAATCCCTGCCATTGCATCCCAAGGAAAGGTAAGGTTCCCTGGCACCCGCTCCATGCCACATGTCCTTGGACAGGCTGCCAGAATTCCCCGGGGGGCGACAGCCGCTCCTGGCACAGCCCTTAATCCTGGAAAAGTCCCCTTCCCAGTGCCTGGGAATGCGTCCCTCAGCTGGGAATCACGGGGGGACTCGCCCTCTGCGCCTCTCCTGCCCCCCGATATCCCAGGAGACTGAGATGACGAGCCAGAGGACCCAAGGGCTCTTGGAAAGCTGCTGCTCCGGGGAAGGAGGAGCAAAACGAAGTCAGCGGCCCTGTAAATCCTCAGGAAGCCATAAATTAGAGTTAAGGAGTTCCAATATGATCTGCAATCATTTAATGCGGGTGATGGATGGCCCTTCTCCGAGCCCTTATTTACGGACGCGCCGTTTATTGCTCCTCGGACTTTTTAATTACTGGGCTCCCCCAATTCAATTACCCACCCCAGCAGATATTCTGGCCGATGGAACTGTAAATAAAAGGGACCCAATTAATAATGTGCTTAGTCCAGCAGAGCTAAATCAAACCTGGGAACTGCTCGGGAAGATCCCGGGGGACAGAGGGGCGGGGAGAGCCCAGGTGGTGCTGGGGTGGTTGGACACTCCCCACTTCCAACCACAGCCCTTTCTGGGGCTGCTGGCTGTGGGTTTCTGCTAGCAAAAACTATTAGGGAGAACGGGGACTATGGGAAGCAGGCTTCCACTTGAAGCCAGGCACGTTTCATCCCAAATATTTGGGGTTCTCACCTCGCTCTGTCAACAAACTTTGCCTTAATGGAAAAGTCAGGAGTTGTTCCACAAATATTTCTGTTAGTACATTTCTTATCCTCTCTGGAAATACACAGCCAGAGGCTGTAGATGAATAAATCCCATGGGATAGGATGTGATTCCAAAAGGAAACCTGGATATAATGTTTTAAAATGGCAGTAATACATTTTTTTTCAGCGTTGTATTCAGACAAAGGTCAGAATTTCCTATCACAGGTGGAAATACAATCCCAAATTCCTGGACACTGCCACACAGCAGGGACTTGGGCAAAATTGGGAGCATGAAAGATGGGAATGTTTGCAGGACAAACCAGAGCAGGGAAGGGCTGAGGTTTGCCAGGACGGGATGGGACAGGACAAACCAGAGCAGGGAAGGGCTGAGGTTTGCCAGGACGGGATGGGACAGGACAAACCAGAGCAGGGAAGGGCTGAGGTTTGCCAGGACGGGATGGGACAGGACAAACCAGAGCAGGGAAGGGCTGAGGTTTGCCAGGACGGGATGGGACAGGACAAACCAGAGCAGGGAAGGGCTGAGGTTTGCCAGGATGGGATGGGACAGGACAAACCAGAGCAGGGAAGGGCTGAGGTTTGCCAGGGTGAGAGCACAGCATTTCTCAGCCCTCATTCCCTCTGCTGCTCATCCAGGTGCCCAAATCCCTGAACTCCCTGTGCAGCAGGATCCGAGGGAGCGGGGCTGGGCAGCCTGGGTGCCTTTCCATACTTCCCTTTATTAATGGCCGTCACCTGGCTGAATCCCAGCCAGGGACTCCCATCCCTTGCTCCGCCACCGCGGAGCAGCTTCATTAGGAGAGGAACTTCATTAACAGCTCCTAACTAATGGCTGTCATTAAGCCAACCCCCCCAAAAGGGGGTGACCCCAGGACTGTGGCAGGGAAAACAGATGGAGCCCAAGGGGCACAGTCAGCAAAGGCACGGGACACCGAGATGGATGGAGGGCACATTCCAGAGGGCTCGGTGCAGGTGTTCCAGCTGGGCACTCAGGAAGGACAAGGGAAGGGCTGCAGGGAGGGTGGGGGTCCAGCCCCCCCTCAGGGAAACCTTACCTTGGAAGGCTCTTAAGGATCATCTCACCCAGCCCCTGCCAGGGCAGGGACACCTCCCACTGCCCCAGGCTGCTCCAAGTGTCCAGCCTGGCCTGGGCACTGCCAGGGATCCAGGGGCAGCCCCAGCTGCTCTGGGCACCCTGTGCCAGGGCCTGCCCACCCTCCCAGCCAGCAATTCCTGGTTCCCAATATCCCATCTGTGCCTGCCCTCTGGCAGTGGCAGCCACTGCCTGTGTGCTGTCCCTGCATGCCTTGTCCCCAGTCCCTCTGCAGCTCTCCTGGAGCCCCTTGAGGCCCTGGCAGGGGCTCTGAGCTCTCCCTCCTCTTCTCCAGGTGAACGTTCCCAGTTTTCCCAGCCTGGCTCCATAGCAGAGGGGCTGCAGCCCTGGCAGCAGCTCCGTGGCCCCCTTCAGACTCACTCCAGCTGGACCTCCTGCCCTGGATCCCCACCTTAAATCCCAACATTTAAAGCAAAATCTCTTCCCTTGCATGTTGCATCCCATAAACCCAGGTGCTGCCAAGGAAAAAAGCCCTGCAAAAGTGACTTTGGAAAAGAGTTTGAGGATGTCTGAGGGCAGCCAGGGGGGTTATGGCAGAATTTTCTTTGTGTTTCCATAAAAACCATTCCAGATGGTGCTGGAGAGGAATTCCCACCCGGACCAGGTGCAGGATAGTCTGGATTTGTTTTGCAGGATAGAGGGAAAAACTTGTTGCAGGAAAAAAAAACAACTCCAAAGGAAGGATTTCTTGACAAAAAGTGAAATTATGAAGGTGTTGCCTGGCTGGAAAAGGAAATTAAAGCTTATTTACACTGGAAAAAGGAGGAATTAGTGCAGTTCAATCCCTGTGCCAGGCCAGGAGTGAGGGATGAGGGGAAATAGAGACAAGAGGGATTTATTATTAAATTAAAATCACTTAATTAGTGCAAATGTTAAATATGCACTTTTCTGGCATTTCAAGGATGTTTTTCCCTCAAATTGCAATGAATTGTCCACTTGGAATTCCCCCTCCTCCAGCAGCAGGTAAATGTCAGCCCTAAATTAAAGTTAACTGGGATCTGCTCCACCTCGGAAAAAAAAGATTTAATTAGAATCAATAAAGCACCTTTTATTGGAGTTTTCCAAACACACGGAACCTGAAACCTTGGGAGCTTTTCACAGCCTGGGGTCAAAGGGGAGCACCTGGCTGAGGAAGCCCGGGAACGGCGGCGGCAGCGCCGCGGCCGGCAGCGGGCTCAAATCCAGCCGTGCCCGATGCAGCCCCGACGAGCCACGCATCCCCGCTCCTTTGCTCTTGCTGGGCGTCTCTGGATGGGCTCCACGCGAGCTGGGAGGCAACAACGCCGCCTTCCGCTGCCAATTCCACCCCTATTTGCAACTCCAATGGGAAGGGATGGGCAGCCCTGGCATTCCCAAATCCATCGGCGCTGGAAGTGCTCAGGGCCGGCCTCGGAGCAGCCTGGGGCAGAGGTTGCTGCAAACCCCTCCCAGGCCAGCCAGGCCAGGCCAGGCCGATGCAGGATTCCATGGTTCCATGACCCTTGTTCCCTTGGCAGTCCCATTTCCCTGAGTCCCGTGCCCCCGTCAGCATGGCGGGCGAGCCCTGCCTGCAGAGGAGATGGAAGATGCATTTGCGATCCCCCGACTCCCCGAAACAGAGAGCAAAGCCTCGCGGTGTCGGATTGCTGGGAATTAGTTGTAATTTGATTAGGAACCTCCCAGCAGGCTGCCCGAGCACACAGAGATCAGGGGGAATTAATGCCGTGATCAATTAGATCGGGATTGTTCGGCCGGCACCGAGCAATACCACGGGCTGGGATTTTCTGGGAGCTCTTCCCTTAATCCTCTTGTTCTGCACTTCCTTGGGAGGAGGCACAAAAGCTCCCAAATTAGGACAAGGCGATATTGCACGTCGGGAAAAATCCCGCTGCGGATTATGGAGACACCGGGGGGGGGATTCTCCTCCAGCTCAGCCCAGGGGAGGGAGCAGATCCCAAATTCCTCCCACCGGAGCTGCGCTCCCTCACAGCCCCACTGAAACAGCTCCTCTGCTCCAGACTAATTGTGTGGCCTCGTCCCTCTGGGATTCCGGATTATTTCAGTCAAATTCAATTAATTGTCTGTCTTTGAGTCAGAGTTCTTTACATTTTCAACCAAATTCCCCTTGCCAGGTAGAAATCCATAAACTCACAACATTTCCCAGCGGCTGGGGCTGCAGTCCAGGAGGCCTTTCCCTGGTGCCACACCTCCTGATCCCACTGACGGCCGGGCTGGATCCGCACCGGGACCATCTCGAATCCCAGCAGCAGCCCCCCTCTAAATCCCACCCGGGGATTATAAATCACCCGGGAGCTGCTGTATAACTGGGAAAAGGGGATCAGCTTGAACCCCCCCTTTCCACGAGTAGCTCCATCAGCTGCTCTTGCAGGAAGTGGTGGGATTTTCCCCGGGATTAATCCTGCCACGTTCCCGTTGGCAGGAGCGGGTCGGGAGCAGCACGGCAGGTCGGGAGCTCATCCTGGCTTCACAGATGGAGGCAGCCCCCCCGGATCCCTGGGATCGGCTCCACAACCCCCGAAGGCAGGCGGCAGGAGCCCAGGGCAGCAGCCAAGGTAAGAAGGCAGCGCAAGGTGGGAATTGTCTGCGTGTCGTACACGAGAAAGCCGTAAATAATTCATGGCCATTTATTATTCCGTGAGTAATTCCGACCCGGGCCAAGAGCAGGCGGCTGGAGCCCGGAGGAATTTCCCTCCCAGCCACTACACGTGTCAGGCTGGGAGCCGAGGGATGAATATTTTAAAGGACAACGACTTCTTTTCCCCATTTTTCCCTGCATGTGCCGCCAGGACTAACCCAAACTGCTGATTTGCACTTTGGGCGGCACTGTGACACTTGCTCCCAGCTGGAAAAAGCAGCCCCAATGTGTTTAAAATTCCACAGGAAATGGGATTTCCCTAGCTCTTCCTATTTTTGGATGCTCTGCTCTGGTTTTCAAGATTCCCTCTCTGATGTTTTCTACTTCCTGAGCTGCTATCCCGGATTATCAATCCCAGGATGGAATTTGACACCTCATGCCTGGTCCAAAGCCCCTCTCCAGCTCTCTGGAATTGTGACAGGACAAGCAGTGAAGAGAGGTGCAATTATGACAGGACACAAGGAAACAGCCTCAGGCTGTGCCAGGGGAGCTCAGGCTGCACATCAGGAGGAATTTCCCCAGGGAAGGGACTCTTGGTGTGGGGTGCACATCAGGAGGAATTTCCCCAGGGAAGGACTCTTGGTGTGGGGTGTCCCGGGAGGTCTGGAGGTGTCCAAGGTGTCCTGGACAGGCACTCAGGGGCACAGGCTGGACTCTGTGGCCCGGGAGGTGTTTCCAAGCTCACTGATCCCGCCAGGAGGAGGAGGAGGAGGAGGTTCCCCTGAGGAAGGGCCGAGGTGTGGCCCAAACCTTTCCCCGGTGATTCCCGGCGGGGATTCGGGCAGACAGCCCCGCAGGCACCCCTCCTTCCTTTGTGTCCCTCAGTTGTTGCTGTGCATATTGAGCCATTCCAGCAGGAAATTGCATTTGCATCTTGTGTGGCACAAGCATGTTGTGAATATCATAAAAACACATATGGTCATAAAGGCTGGGAGAGAAGGCGATAAAAGTGACATTTAGGGAACAGCTTTGGGAAAGGCAAAACATGTTCAGGGAGCTGCTTTTGTGCAGCTCCTCCCTGCGAAAGATTCTGGGCTCTCACTTGAGAAGCTTTTGCAGCAAACTTCTTAATTTTGTGACAAACTTCTTAATTTTTTGCGCAGACTTCTTTTTGTACAAACTTCTCCTTTTCCAATCTTCCTTACTTCCTTGGTGCAAACTTCCTAAATTTCATTCTACAAACTTATTTTTTGTTCTTACTTTTTTCTCCCAAACTTCCTCGGTTTTTTTTCCCTAATTATTTTTGTACAATGTATTAAGATGCTCATTTCAAACTTGAGAAATCTTCCTTTGCCTTTTGAGCTTGAACCTCCTGGGATATCCTGGAAGAAACTCAGGAGCCCACCAGCCTTTTCCAACAGTTGCCTTTCCCAGGTGTGGGACAGATTCCGTGGCAGTTATATCCCTGAATTCAGCCTTTTCCTGCCTGAGCTGGGCCTACACTGGAATTCTGGGTAGCAGAAGTCTGTGGGCATCGTGAAATATTAGCTTTAAACAAGGAAAAATAAATAACTGGGGAAAGATTTTCATGGCAGATCAGAGGTCCTGGATGGAAAAGCAGGAAGTCTTTCCCAGAAATAAAGCTGGCATAAAACTGTTGCCAGTTTTCCCCCTGCCTTGATGCTCCCTGGGTCAGGGTTAAGAGCTCGCTGTCAGGGACAGCCATGGCTCATCCCAGAGCTGCCAGCGGGGTGGCTCAGCACAGGCGGCTACATCCCCATCCCCATCCCCATCCCCATCCCCATCCCCATCCCCATCCCCATCCCCTCGGAGCTGCTTTTGCAGCCCTCCTGGTCCACGGGCAGCATCCCTGCGAGTCCTTGCCGTGTGCTCCCAGCAGGGAATTCATTCCAATTTTCCAGGGCTGTAAACTGCAACCCTTTTATCTGGAGCCTTTAGCAGGCTCTGTGACAGCAGATCCGATGGGAGCGTGCTATGCCATAAATCCTCCCAAAATGTTCCTTTCCTCAGAAATGATGGGGCTGATTCATGCTCCAAAGGCGGATCTTCAGCTCCTGCCAAGTCACCATGGCTCCCTTCTGCTTGGAATGATCGGGAGAAGTGTCTACCAAGGGAAGGAGCTCTGCCTCACACGGGGAGGGGGAGGAGGAGGAGGAAGCCTTACAGGCGGCTCCAGATCTGGTTTTCCAGAGGATTTCACTTCCATGCAGCTGTGCACTGTGCTTGCAGCCGCTCCATGGGGACACTTCCCGGGGTGCCTGGATTTCGTTCTGCTTCCTTTCCCTCTTTTCAAAAGGGTTGTGCAAACTGGGAACAGGCGCCCCTGGCTGTGTCCCTGGCCCCGCTCAGGGACTCCTGCTGCGCTCCCAGGGGGTGTCCAGCCTGGAGAAGGGAAGGATCCGGGGAGACGGAGCCCTTCGCAGGGCCTCCAGGAGCGCTGGAGAGGCGTTTGGCCTCCTTCCGTGTCACCGGAGTCATTGCAAGGTCACGGCACTGCCCCGTCCCTCCTGTCCTGCAGGGCCAGGGCGAATCCTCGCGTTGTTCCCGCTGCTGGCCTCCTTCCCCGGGCTGCAGCGAGGATGCCGTTCCCCCCGCGCTTCCCTGGCCCCCCGCCGAGCAGCCGGCGCTGCGGAGAGACTTGGGAAAGAGAGGGAGCCCGCAGGCTTTGGGAATTCACAGCCTGACAAAGTTGTGACTTGCAGAAGCACGAGGTAAGAGGGGGAAGCAGCTCCCTCCCCGCGCCAGCCGCCTTTTCCCGGCAGCTCCCATCCCGGTGAAATTCTTCCCCCTAGTTTCCAGTCATGGAATAGTTGCCGTCGAAGCCAGAGCTGCTGCACTGCGCCGGAGGAGCCGGGCTGGCTTCAGGGTGGCAAGGAGCTGGGAAAGGACCCGGAGGAGAGGAGGAAGGCTGGAGGGTGGGGCAGGGCAGAGATGCCACAGATGTCCCGGGAGCGACGTGCATCCCTCCACCGCCCCGGGATCCACTTCCCAGCTGCTCAATGGAAGCAATTGTTGCTTCTCCCGAAAGAGAAGCAGCTCGGCGAGCCCCCACCGAGCGGCCTCTCCCAGCTCCGCTCCCTCCATCCCTGCGGGAGCAGGAGGAAGAGGGGCAGGAGCAGTCCGGAGCCGGGCAGACAGAAGGGTTTGCCGAGTGGGAAGTGCCCGGGGGCAGAGCTGAAGCCCTTCCAGCCTCCGGGCTGGACAGAGGCAGCAGCAGCAGCAGCAGCGAGTCCCCGGTGCCCAGAGCCCCTCGGATGCACTCTCCCGAGAGCCTCCTGCACCCCACGTTCCCCTGCTCAGCCTGCCTTGTGCTTCCACGCTCTCTTCACATGGATGGGAGAAGCTGCTCCTCCCTGGCTTCACGCAGGTGGCACATTTGTTGCCGAGCAGCCGTAATTTTGGGAAGAGTGTTTGTACTGCAAATGGAAACCTGTCATTCGCAGCACCTCCCTTCCCACTTAATTACAGCAGCCATTGGAGCTGCAGCTCTCGCGTCTCGCTGCTGCTCCCATTAAAACCCAGCACTCCAGAAGCACAATTTCCCCCTTTGTCTCCCAAATTCCAGCAGGCTCCAAGCTCCTTCCTTCCATAGTCAGAAACCATCCAAAGGAGGGGACGGTACAGGAAGTGGAATATTAAATCCCTGTTTTAGCAAATCCTTCTCCCGAGGAGTTGGGGAGCGGGATAGGTGTTGTTTGAAAACTAGCACGGATTAAGGGGCAGGGAGGAAGAGCCACAGCTGGAGAGAGGCTGGGGGTGAGGCTCCCCTGGGATGAGATGCTCCGTTGGAAAGAGATACCATCCCCCTATCCACACACCCCAGCTGTGCTACAGACCGGGAGCTTTGGTTCCTGTTCCTCTTCCCACCGAGGCAGGAATCACACGGAATGTGCTCCAATAAACCCTCGGAGGGCAGTGAATCCACAGCTCCTGGGTGTGGTTTATGTTCCACAGGGATTTCTGGGGTGTGAGCTCCAGGCAGGATCCGGGTGACTGAGGCTCCTCCGAGCCCTGTCCCTGTGCCCACGTCCAGGGCACTGCAGACAATCTGGGCCCACCCCTGTGGCACAGCCACATCCACTTTTCAAACGGGCCTTCTGTGCTCTCCCTTTTCCAGCTCCGTGGCTCCAAACGGAGTGAAAGATGTTCCCAGCTTAGTGGGATTAAAAAGCAAAATCCAGCCCAAATAGCCTGGCAGGCACGGCAGCACTGCCCTAAGACTGCCTGCCACGGGCAGTGCTGGAATGGGGAGCTGAAACACCCGGCAACCCCGAGCCATCACTTCAGGAGTGCCACAAATGGACAGAGAGGGAAGCTCCCCACGGCACACGGAGAGGCAGATGTGGATGGGGATGGAAGGGGCGGGATGGCCACGGGCAGGAAGATGGAGACTGGGACTCCAGAGCTGCTGCTGGGCCCTTTCCATGCTCAGCAGGTTCCCAGTGCCTTTTGCTGCTGCTCAGAAGCAAAAGTCTCCCGGTTGCTGTTCCAGGATTGCAAATTGGAATCAGAGAAAGAGGAACAGGATGAAAATGAGATGAGGAAAAAAGAGAGAAATGGTGCTTTGGAAGCCTGTGCAAGTGTCTGATCTCCTGTGCTGTTTGTGCTGAGAGAATAAATCCATGCTGCATTCCAGGCCAGTGGGGAGGGGAATATCCCCCTTCCCTGGACAGGGAATCATTAAGGATGGAAACGATTTCCCCCTGGAAAGGGTGCTCAGGCACTGGCAGGGGCTGCCCAGGGAGGTTTGGAGTGCCCAGGGAAGGACTGGAGGTGGCACTCAGTGCTCTGGGCTGGGGACAAGGTAGGGACCAGGCGCAGCTTGGACAAGATGGTCTTGGAGCTCCTTTCCAACTGAAATGACTCCGGGATTCTGGGATCCTCGTGTCCCACCCTCATCCAAAAAACAGGCACTGTGTTCAGGCCGTTCATGTGGTCCTTGGGGAAGATTCCAATGTTTCCTTTGAGGGACTGTGAATTCCTGTTGTGTTTTGTTTGTTTTGCTCTTTCCCAGAGCAATCCTGTTTTTCCCTGGTGCCTCAGGAACTTCTCCTGGCCACCTGCACCATTCCCATTGCCGCTTTTCTGCCCAAGCCCTTTGGGTTTTCTCAGCCCAGCTCCCCCGGCAGGCACGCCCTGCCAGCAGACTCGCCTCTGCTCCTCGGGAGAAGGCGGCGGAGGCAGCGCCCCCGGATGGGGACGGAAGCGCGAGGAGCGAGGCTCCGTCCCAGCCCCACGGCCACAAAGCTCCTTCAGAGGCTCATAATGGAGCCATTGAGAACACGGAGTTATTTGGAAAACTCCCGAGCTGGGAGGAATCTGCGCCTGTTGGGGTTGAGTCACGCCTTGGCAGCGGCCAGCCCTGCACAAATTTCCTTTTTTTTAAGTGCACTTTTCTTTTCCAGATCCAGAGACAAGGGACCTTTATCAGCTTGAACTTCATCTCCGCCCCAGAAAAGCTGCACTGGCCCAGTCCTGCCAGAGGAAACTTCCAGAAGGTCTTCATCTGGGGACTTGGAGCTTCCAGTGGCTGCACTCTCATCCCAGTTGGAACTTTGTCCCCAAGCCTGCTTATCTCCAGCCTGAAATTATTTGGCTGCAGCTTCCCCTGTGGATGTCAGTGCCTTCCTGCCTGCAGGATTAAGGGATCCGCTCCAGTCTCTCCACTGGCAGGTGTGTGAAAGCCTCTGGTTTCTCCTACCTTTTCCTGTGCTTTCTGTTAAAAGAACAGGTTTTCCTTAGGGAATTTTGGTGCTCTGGTGCTGCCCGGTGGAGAACACACCACACATTCCTTGACCCCTCCCTTGGCTCCACCATGTCCACACTCAGCTCGTGCCCGGCCTGGATGGAGCAGAGGGGAAAAGGCTCCATCCAAAGCACCCTCAGGCACTGGGTGCTCCAGGGACCCTGCAGCCCGCAGTTCCCGGCTGTTCCACGGGTCCTGCATCCCTGGGCCATCTCCCAGCCCTGCTCCCCAGCCATCCGCACCGAGGTCAGGCTGCTCCCTCCATCCTGCCGTACCCCGCTGGAAAAGCTGCTCTTTCCAGCTCCCCTTCTTCGCTGGGAATCGGGGGGTCGGGCCCTGCCAGGGCCCCTGCCGGCCCGGCCGGAGCCCCGCGCTTCCTGCCGGTGGCAATTGCGGCCGCGGAGCAGCTCCGGGCGGGGCGTGGGGAGCGCGGGAGCTGCCGGGCCATTGTCGGGGAGGCGCTGATGGGATCAGGCACAGATGGGAGACACGGAGCTGTCAGAACGAGCCGGGATTGGAAAATGTTATAATTGGGATGGTAAACAAGTTCACAAGGACCCTATTGAGGCAAGGCATTGCCATGGTAACCGCCCAGAAAAGTCTGGGAATGAGGAAGGGATCGATCCGTGGGGGCAGCGGAGGGAAGGGGCCGGGGGCGCTCCGGGGGATGAGGCTCTGGGATGTGCTCCAAGCCTGCCCCGCTCTCCAGGGAAGCCCTGCTGCTGCAGGCTCCGAGCTTGCTGGGACGAACGCCCCGGGACGGGATCGCGTGCTTGCAGAGCCTGTGGCGCGGGGCTGGAAAAGGCCACAGCCTTTGGGGCTGGAGCCCAGCCCGCAGCCGGGAGCTGCAGGACCGTTCCCATCAGGCCGAGCAGCACCGGAGCTCCGTGGGCCGGGCAGGACGGAGCCTCAGCCCTCCCCAGGTCGGGCTCGCCTCCCGGGGCTGCGCCCGGACAGCAGGCGCAGCAGCCATTTGGGGTGCCCCGTGCAGGGCCAGGAGCTGCACTCCTCACCCGGGGGGCCCTTCACCCCGGGAACTCCTGCGATCCTGCCAGCTGGGGACAGCACGGAGAGCAATCCCCCCTCCCTCTGCAGCCCACATCTCCCTGCCCCGGCCTCTCCCAGGTTTAGGGCCGGAGGTGGGACGTGAGCAGACAAGTAAGTAAAGGGTCCTGCAATGCAAGCAAACTTAGCAGCTTTATACTCCACAACAGTGTTCTCAAAGCCTGATTTTATTAATCAGCTACCTGTCTTTAATGGGAGAATGCTCCACATTCCAAGATGGATGCAGCAATTTTCCTGACTCCAATAAAACTATAAAATTTGTTTATAGGCTAAAAGAAATGTTAAGGGCCCAGGGCCACTGAAAGCCCCAGAACAAATCTTTTTTAAGTGGCAGGGCTGCAGCCCAGGGCAAGGGACACCAGAAGGAGTTGTCTCCCAGGACTGGCGCGGCTCATTTTGGGAAGAGGCCCTTGAAATCCAGCTGCTTTCTTCCTGGAAATGAGTGGCTTTGAAGCGGGGAGGTTGGACTTTTCCAGAAGTGGAGGGAACACACGTGGGCACGGTGCTGTTCAGCCAAGCACCGCGAGCCCAGATTTTCCATCCCTCTCCGAGCTGCACAGCAGCGCTATCCATCATTTTTCCAGAGGCTGCAGTCCCTTCCAATCCCAGTGAATTGCTGGGACAGATCTTTAATAATAACCAGCCACCAAGGCATGGGAGATTTCATTTATTCTGGCACAATCCACACATTACCCGACTCGTGCGGGACCATATGGAGCGCTCTCCGCTGAATTTGGTGGAGTTACTGGGGTGAAACAAGGAGGAATTTTGTTCCTCATGCTCTTCAATTATGCCGTGGATTGGATTGTGCAGCAAACTCGGAGAGCTCATCTGGGCACAGCAATCAGCCCCGAGGAGCCATCGCCGAGCTGGGCTGTGCCAGGAAACACTCGGAGCGAGAACACCGCCGGGAGCCCCTCCCTGGAGAGAGTCACTGGGGCTGAACACTCCCCTAAAGCTGGGCATGGCAGCACAGCCCTCAGGCTGTCACCTCTGGGCAGCAGGAGGCTGTGGGGAGGTGCTGTTTGTGGGGTGGGACAGAGGGAAAAATGACACCAGACCAATCCCTGCTGGATTCTACACTTCCATCGTTTCCTGGGAAATGGAGGAACCTGCCTTTGCTCATTTACAGAGAATCAGGGAGTGGTTTGGGATGGGAGGGACCTTAAAGCTCATGCAGCTCCCACGGGCAGGGACACCTTCCCCTGTGCCAGGCTGTACAAACCCTGGCCTGGGACTCTTCCAGGGATGGGGAGTTCCCAGCCTCTCCGGCCAGCCCACACCCAAACTTCCGTGCCTGTACGAACCCTTCCCCAAAATCTCCCCGATACATAGGCTGCAAGCGACCAAACCCGCCCTTCTCGGAGCCTGAGGCCTAGTGGAACAGGACACTGCTTATCCCGGAGGGGTGCCAGAGGAGTCAAGACGTTGATTCCGTGTGAACAGGCAGAGTGGGATCCCTGCTCCTGCCTCTCGGAGCCATCAATAACAGAACGGCTCCCGTTCCCATTCCATTATGGCTAATAATGACTTATGGATAAAGCCACCACGTCCTGTGCAAAAAGCAGGATCTGGGTTGATTATTAGAGGCTCAAATCAAGAGATTGATGCCCAAAGCCAGCCTAATTAGCAGGAGTCTATTGGAGAGGAAGCTGAGCATGCTGCTCCAGCGCTGCCAAATGAAATTAAGGCCCAATTATTGATAAATGAAGAGTGGTTTGTGCTGGAGCCTGGCCTGGAGTCGAGGAAATGCATCTGTCACTTGGGCTGCCCGGGAGTCACTCATGTGTGACACGGCATCCTGTGCGTTCCCCGTGCTGCAGCTGGAGGCTCCGTCTGACTGGAGCTGCTGCCATGGCAAATGTCCCCACACGGGACAGCAGGGAGAGCTCCTGCCTGCTCCTGCCCGCTCCTGCCTGCTCCTGCCGGCTCCTGCCTGCTCCTCCCTGCTCCTGCCTGCTCCTGCCTGCTCCTCCCTGCTCCTCCCTGCTCCTGCCTGCTCCTGCCTGCTCCTCCTTGCTCCTGCCTGCTCCTGCCTGCTCCTGCCTGCTCCTCCCTGCTCCTGCCTGCTCCTCCCTGCTCCTCCTTGCTCCTGCCTGCTCCTGCCTGCTCCTCCCTGCTCCTGCCTGCTCCTGCCTGCTCCTCCCTGCTCCTCCTTGCTCCTGCCTGCTCCTGCCTGCTCCTCCCTGCTCCTGCCTGCTCCTCCCTGCTCCTGCCTGCTCCTGCCTGCTCCTGCCTGCTCCTGCCCTGGGCTTCCACTTAGCAGGGAGCTGTGGAGACACACGCCCCATCGCTGTGACTTCACTATCACCATGAAAATGGACAGGGGGAGTTTGAAATCCTTCCTTGCCCCGGCCTCTCAAGCCACAGATTCCATAAACGAGATCAGTGGGGTTGGGAAGTGACCACTTTTCAGAAACCTTCAGCTGGGGCAAGAGTTTATTCAGTCCATTGCCAAAGGCAAATGGAAAACTCTGAGTGCCGAGAGTTCTTGAGGAGTTCTGGGGCAAAGGGAGGCCAGGTTCAATCCTTTGAACCCACGGCAGAGGAGACCTGCTGCAGTGACAAGGGGAGGTTTAGATGGGATATCGGGAAGGAATTCCTGGCTGGGAGGGTGGGCAGGCCATGGCACAGCTGTGGCTGCCCCTGGCTCCCTGTGAGTGACCAAGGCCAGGTTGGACACTGGGGCTTGGAGCAGCCTGGTCATGGGGTGGAATGAGCTGATCCTTAAAACCCCTTCCAGCCTAAAGCATTCCGTAATTCCACGGCGATTCAAACAGCCCTGGCCAAGCTCTTGGCTTCAGAGGTCCCAAAATACCGCCGAGGATGTGGGATCACGCCTTGGGAAGTGCCTTTTCTCAGCAGGCACCTGAGAACACGCTCGGAAGCAGGCTGCTCGTCGTCACAGGTGTCACCGCTTCCCTGCTAGGACCCGTGTCTTTTCACCCAAACGTTTTTGGAAATCTGCCCCGATTTTAAGTAGGGCAGGGAATGTCAGTTCATCTGAAGGAGCTGCAGATCCTTTCTGCAGACGAGGAGCCGGGTTTGCCAAGGCACCGGGTGATGGTGGCTCCTCGAGGCTGTGCCTGCAGCCCGGCTTTGCTCGGGGCGTTCCTGGGGCTGTGTGCACCACTGACAGCAGAAACCCTGGGGGTGGCCAGGTGCCAGGGCACAGCTTGTCCGGAGAGGAGGTGGAAGTGTCGGAGGCCAGGCTGGATGGGGCTCGCAGCCGCCTGGGCTGCTGGAATAGCATGGGGTTTAGCGTCTGTTCCAGTTAACGTCGTTCTGGGACAAATCCCCTCACTGCCCGAGGAGGCTGGGACTCCAGTGGGTTTCTGCACCCGGACACTTGGATTTCCCTTGGATTTGACACAGGAACCTTTCCCTCCCCTTCCAAAGAATCCTCACTCTCCAAATGAGGTACTGATAGAATTTGCTACCCTGGATTTAAAGCATTCCCATCTAAGACCAAATCCTTTCTGGAACATGTTTTTCCTCCTGACATTTCTCCTGGTCCCTCCAAACCAGAGAAATTATCCCAGGCTTCTGTTCCATGGATACTTGTCCCCCCGGAGCAGCACCAGGCCTGCAATCGAAGCTATATTTCAAATATTAAAAATAACAATGAAATGTAATTCCAGCTACTCATCCTAACTCGATTTGGGGCTGCCAGGAGAAGCCGGCTGCCATATGGAGATGTGCTGGCCATTCCTGTACCAGTCCCAGTCCCCCTTTCCCATGGGTTGCTGCTCTGCGGCCTCCAGGGCAATTCCCAGGGATTTCATCCATTTGCATCACCTCTGTCTCCCCTGGGAGGTGCGGGGTCCTGGAGGATTCCGGGCTGAGCTCCTGGAGGGGAGCAGAATCCACTGGGTTGCAGCTGCTCCCAGCTCACCTTGGTTGTCCCCTGGCTGTTCCAGCTGTGCCGTGAGCCCGGAATGCGCAGGGAAAAGCAGGGTTTGCTGCCAAGGCCGGCTGTGTGTGTGCAGGAGAATGTGCAGAACAGGGCTGGGGGACAGGGACATCTTCCCATCCCCAAGAGCCACACTGCCTGCTTCACCTGAGTGCACAGCTCCAGGACGGGCTTTGGAGAAACCTGGGACAGTGCAGGGTCCCTGCCAATGGCAAGGGAAGGAGCAGATGAGCCTCAGCTTCCTCCCCACCCGAACCATTGCTGCAGCTCTGGGTGCTGAGGCAGGGTGGAATAAAAAGAGGAAAATGTCTCTTTCTTTTTTAAAAAAGCACATCAATAAAACTCTTCAAGTAAAAAATGAACAGGAGGAAAACAAGCTGAGCTGCAGAGACACAACAATCACCGAGGGCTGAGACCTTGGGAGGAGCTGGAGCCCAGAGTGGGGTTTTGCAGTGAGGTTTAAACCGCTCTCAAATGTCAGGCTGGGCTTTCTGATGCTCTCACATTCCCACCATAAAAATGAAGCGATCTGAGGAGCCTCTGGGGCCCTGGAGCAGCTCCTGCTCTTGCTGTAGAGCCTGAGCTGCACACTCAGTGGGTTTAGCTGCTGCTTGCCCTTTATGGCCCTCTGGTTACTGGGTTACATGAGCAGCACTTCCACAGAACCCTCCATGGATCATAGGGAATCCATGGCTGGGCGGGGGCTTGCATGTGAGGGAATAAATGAGCTCTGTGTTCCCCCAGTAAGCTCCAGGCTTATCAGGGCACTGGGAGCTGCCCTAAACACAGCCAGGATGTTCCAGGAGCACGGGAAGTGCAGTTCCCAGCAATCCCATCTTTACTAGGGAGCTGCAGCGTGGGGCATTTGCACCTTGGCATCGAAACCGCTCCGAGCTCTGCCTTTCCTTTGTGTCCCTGCCACGGCAGCTTCCCCCAGCGAGGGCACGAGGGTTTGGAGCTGGGCTGCTGAAGCTGTCCCTGCCTGGGAAGGAGGTTTGGAGCTGGGCTGCTGAAGCTGTCCCTGCCTGGGAAGGAGGTTTGCAGCTGGGCTGCTGAAGCTGTCCCTGCCTGGGAAGGAGGTTTGCAGCTGGGCTGCTGAAGCTGTCCCTGCCCATGGCAGCTCCCGTGCAGCAGCCCAGGGCTCAGGAGCTCTCCGTGCCCTCCGCAGGGCCGGGGAGGCCGGAGCTCGGTGCCGAGGATGCTCCGCAGCAGGAGCTGAAGCACGGATCGCTGTAATGTGTTATGACACAGATCAGCTGTTGTTTTCCAGTCTCAAAGGAAACCTTGTGGAATCTCATGCCTTTGACTGGATTAAATTAGCTGCAAATGTTGTCCTTTAAACACAAACTCAAGGCCTTTTGCTGGAAAACAAGGATGGCGGAGCGGGCGAAATCTCTTTCAAGCCATTGTTTCTTTGGAGCTGTGGTTTACCTTTGGTTCCCTAACAAAGTAAATTAATAAATGAAGGGGTAGCAGAGTTGTTTCTATAGCAATCCCCATGGAAACATCAAAAATGCCACAAACACTCATCCTCAGCCTCCAGCTCCCAGGAGAGCACAGCTCAGGGTAAAACACAGCCATGGCTCCTGGATTGAGCCCAATTCCTGGTGCCCTTTCTCTTCAGCAGCTTGGATAGCCATAGACCCCAAAAAATTATAGTTTTCATACCAAACCTAGTGACATTCCTCTGGGAAGTGTCCCTGGGAGGAGCTGGAGCTGCTCATGCCTTCAGTCAGCCACAGCAGGGCCACGACGTGGCCACAGGACAGAATAAAGAGGCACCTGCTGGGACCCTCGTGCTGGGTTAAATCCGGGGGGTTCCCTGAAATGGGTCTTGCTTTAGAACTCTAGTGAGTTGAGTGAGGTGGTCCCACGCCTCTGATCCTGGCAGGGTGGGCAGGCCCTGGCACAGGGTGCCCAGAGCAGCTGCGGCTGCCCTGGATCCCTGGCAGCGCCCAGGCCGGGCTGGACAGGGCTTGGAGCAGCCTGGGGCAGCGGAAGGGGTCCCTGCCCTGGCAGGGGTGACCCTCAAGGTCCCTTGCAGCGCTGCAATGGAAGCGCTGAAGGAGCAGAGCACGGAGCAGGGGTGGGCTCTGGAGAACAGCCACATTCCAGGGCCCAGCATCCGGCCGGGATGGATTTGGCTCCCGGTCAGGGCTGACAATTAGGCCGTACAGTTAATATTTTTACAGCTGTTTTATTAATAACGCATCCAGAGCATGCAGCCAGGATTTGTTGGAGACACCTCAGGAAAACGAATGATGTAAATAACAGATGGATGCGGAATAGTTTCACAAACAGGCACCGAGATATTCCCGTCTTGTTTAGGGAGAATCTAAATAGACAGATTGGAGATAAGCACGCAAGTGAGGAGAGGAGAGCCTGGGACTGGGGATGCATAAACTCAGAGGTGCCCGGGGAGCCCCCCGACCCTCGGGAGGGTGGCACCCCTCCGGGTGTGGATGTGGAGCAGCGCCTGAGCAGCCTGTCCTGCACACCTCCAGCCCAGGCGGCCTGCCTGAACCCCGGCAGGGTCTCAGTCCCGGCTCCCGGCCTGGGAAGGGTTATTCGGGATCGTTCCAACAACCCTGCAATGGCTCTGCCTTTAACTCTTAACTCCTCTGTTCCACGGCTTTGCTGCCCTGACTGTGGGGGATTTGGGGGCAGAGAATGAGAAGAGGGGAGGGAGTGGGGACCTGCCCAGGCAAGGACGGATTTGGTGCGGTTTGGGGGCAAACAGCTGCCAAATGTGTGCTCAGCGCGGGCCGGGAATGGTCCCAGTGGCTGATGCGCAGAGCTCTGTGTAGGAAGGGCAAACCAAAGCCGTCCAGCGCTCGGAGCCAGGGAGTCCAAGGATTTGCAGTGGGATTTGACCCTCGGGGCTTTTCTGGAGCTGGCAGAGCCGGTGGTTAACAGCCGGAACTGAGATCCAGCTTTCCTGTGTGTGACGGGAGCAGGGCGCTCCGCAGAGGGGAAGGCTCCCGGGAGAGCCCCTTCCAGAGCCCGAGGGGGCTGCAGGAGAGCTGCGGAGGGACTTTGGGACAGCACGCAGCGAGCGGCTTCCCGTGCCAGAGGGCAGGGACAGAGGGCTGCAGGGCAGCAATTCCCGGCTGGGAGGGGCGCGCAGGGTTCCCAGAGCAGCCGTGGCTCCCCCTGGGTCCCCGGGAGTGTTGCAGGCAGCCCCATGGCGCTCCTGCCGGGATTCTGCGGGCTCGGAGGCGCAGCGGTCCCACGCACACACCTCCAGCATCCCGAATCCACAGGTAGGTGCCGCTCCGCCGTGACCCGAGCGCGCTCCGCGGGGAAGCGGCGCTCGGAATAGCAGCAGGGGCTGGGAAAGCAGGGGGAGCGGAGCGAGGCAGGACTTCCAAAAAGCAAACTGTGATAAATCTCAGCCTCACACGCCTCGGCTGGGAACACACCGTTCTCCCGGAGGAGATGACTGCCTATCAGTGCCTTTGGAAAGGCGCTTTCTCCAGGGCTCGCTGCGGAGCGCAGGAACACAAACACGAGGGCCTTTTGCAGCCCTGGCATCCAAACGGGAGGTTCTGTCGGCAGGGATGGAAGTTCATCCCGGCGGGTTCGGGAGAGGGAGAAACAGCCAGCAATTAGCGCCTGATTAGCGCCTCTGACATTTCCTGCACCCCTGCGTACAGAGCTGCTCCCGTGACTCGCCGCGTCTCAGCGCGGCTCCAGGTGGGATTTCAGGGCAAACTCCTCCGTGGCAAAGGTGGTCAGGCACTGGCACAGCTGGAATCCCCATTCCTAGCGGGATTTAACCGCCCTGTGCTCGCGGCAGTGGTGGCCTGCGCGGTGTGAGACGCGGTGGTGTTGGAGGCCTGTTCCAGCCTCAGTTCCTGTGATTCCAGAGGATTCTAGGAGTATATTCTGGTAATGAAATCACACTCTGTGCACTTCCAGCTGCAGGCGTGGAAACTTCCCAAACCTCCGGCTAGCGACGGAGCTGGCCCGGCCGGCGCTCCGCTGGATCCCGGGACAGTCAGGAGTTCCGATGGAGGCACTTCAGGGAGACAAAGTGGGGGCAGGAAGTCTGAGGAGCTCCGTTTGCCGAGCTCTACAGTACAGACGTGTTAACACATAAATTTAACAATTATTATTGTGTTGCCCTTTTCCAGGAAAGGGTAAAGGAGATTTGTAGGAGCACTTAACACATGCAAATCCCCACCTCTTCAAGGCAAAGCAACGCGCTAAATGGGGCCATAAATATCCCCAGATTTCTGTCCTTTTGGAAATCATACCTTTTCCCCCTCCTCTCTCTGCAATTAAAGCCGGGCCTTGTTCTAACTGCTCCGGGGAAGCAGGCGTTTCAAAGCCTCCAAACAGGTGTTTGTCCAGGGACACGGGAGCTCCCGGGCCTCAGTGGCAGCGGGAGTCAAAGGCACGGGATGGTCTGGTGAGCCTGCAGCCCAGTGTGCTGCTGCTTTCCCAAAAACCGGGATCAGCTCCCAAGCAGGCACACTTTATCCTCGTGCGAGAGCTGAAATTCACCTGCGGCTCCTGTCCCTCCTTCCCAGGGCCTTGGGCAGTGAGGGTGGCAGTCCCTGGACACCAGCACACCTCCCTGAGCAGCGCCTGCCCATTCCCAGGGTTTGCCTTCCAGCCTGTCCTCCACAGCTGCTGCTCCCTGAGAATCCCAGCCCCTTTCCAGGCTGCAGATCCTGAGAATCCCAGCCTCTTTCCAGGCTGGAGATCCTGAGAATCCCAGCCCCTTTCCAGGCTGCAGATCCTGAGAATCCCAGCCCCTTTCCAGGCTGGAGATCCTGAGGAACCCAGTGCCCTTTCCCCTGGCCATCCCGAGACTCCCACGGGTTTCTAGCCCCTTTGCCTCCCGTGTCGTCGACGTGTTATGGCTGGTGTACAAGGCCCCTGCTGTCAGTGACCCGGCTGGCCAGTCCTAAATCCTCAGTCCCAGCTCCAAGTGCCTGCCTGGCCTGCTCCTTTTAGGATTCCTGTCAGAGCTCGGCGGCGCTGCATCGCTGCCAATTGAACTCCACTTGTACCGGGACGACGAGGACGGAAAAATGAAAATCACATTTGGCACATTTAATCAGATAATTATTTTTAAGGAACGAGCAGGAATGTTAAATACATTTCCCCGTTTTTTTCCATCTGTTGAGGCTGACGTGCAAGACTGGGGCTCTACTAGCGAGGCACAGCTCCTGATGAATATTTCAGGATTAGCGGAGCGCCGAGGTGCAGGACATCTGGCTGCCACATGTGCCTCGCTGCTTACACCTGGAAAGGCAGGGTCAGCAGGAACCCGCCAGGAAGGGGTTCTTGATGGATGGGCCGGGTGCTGCTCCAGCTCGGCAATGCTCCTGCCCGGTGTAGGGTGTCGGGAAGCGGGGCTGCAGCCACTCACCACCGCAGCCAGCGTGGTTTGTGGGCAGCCTGGGTCGGCCTCATGCAGGCGCCTCCTGGGTGCAGCAGCGAGCTTGGGGGCGTCCCATCATATTTACCCGTGTGAGGCTCAGAGCCAGGCCTTGGATTCTGGCTGAAATGCCAGGGCTGTGTCCCTGAGCAAGCCCATAGCTCTGCAATGCAGCAAAGAGCGCTCGCCAGGAGGGGAGCCTGCCCCTTTGCAGAGACTTTCCGCGGGTTTGCCAGCCCCAGGGGTCACCGGGCAGGGTGGCACGATGCCGGGAAAGGTCACGGAGCAGGGCGTGGAGCCAGCCGGCCAGGACAGAGCCGGAGAGGGAAGCAGAATCCCTGGGAACAGGAGAAGCAGTTCTGGCGGTCGCCTAAAGTGGGGTTTCAGGGATATAGGGATGTGTGTTCTGGACTCCACAGCTCCCTCTCCAGCTGGGAATGGCAGCCCAGAGGTTTGCTGTGGCTCTGAATTGGTTGCTTTGCTTAGGGAAAGCATTCCTGGAAAACCAGTTCCCTTGTTCTCTGCTCCTTTCTCCTGTGTCCATGTGAATAGCTCATAAGAGCTTTTCTCCCTTCCAGAGGAGGATCCCTCATTCCCAGGACACTCCCGAGACAGGAGGTCTGAGATGGCCACCTCGTGGGAAGTTGTGGCTTCCTGAGGATCTGTTCCACTGGACAGCGCAGCAGGCCTGGAATCCCCCATGGATTTCGGAAGCGCCAGGGTAAGCTGCTGAAAAAGCTGGTTTTCTCAAAGTTTTGAAGTTTGCTTTTCCCCCAGCCAGAGGAACGAGTCCAACCCCCTGGACGTGGAAGAGGGAACATCTCCTGTTGAATTTTGCCGTTGCTATAGCGATTGATTAAATAAAATAAACCCCCCCTCCACTTGTAAATTCCAAATCCTAATTGTACTGACAACAATCTAAATGTGGTTGGAACAGTGAGTCACACTCCAGATTCCGCGTCTCGAGCAGGGCTTCATTTCCATCTAACAAGGCAATTACTGTACCGCTGTTAATTCCGTAGCGTTTGATTAACACCAACGTGCTGGGGAGCTGTAGCACCTCTGCTATTCGGCAGAGCCCTGTCTCGGCCACGGCCGCACCCTGCCCGCCGCGGCGCCGTCCATTAGCACACCGTCTGCGCACGCGGCCGTCCCAAAACGGGGCGCGGGGCAGGAGCCGGCTCTGGTGCCCTCCGGAGCTGCCCCAGCCGGGCCGCAGCGCCCGCAGGGGCTCCCGGCGGGAATCTCCAGCCCACCCAGGGCACGGGCATGGCACGGCCCGGCCCCGGAGCCAGCAGGAGCCCCAGGCGGGCCGATGTCACCGGGCCCCGCTCTCCTGCCGGGACAAACCCAGCTCCGTGGGGAATCACGAGGAAAAGGTTGCCTTTAAAGCTGCGGTCCGTTCTGCAGAGAGGCCTCCGTGGCCTTGTTCTGTTCATTTTCACCTCTAATCCCATAAAAGCTTCTGTTTCTCACTCCTGCAAGCTGCCAAGGAATTCGGGGCCACTTCCAGCAATTAGGTCAATACCCAGAGTCCCCAGAATGAGCTGTCGGTGACTCAGCCCCGGCCTTGGCCAGGGCAGGAGGAGCTTTTCCCACCTGGCTCTGCTCCTTCCTCCCGGAGAGATCCCAGAGGATCCCAAGGAGCAGCTGCAGCCACCCAGACCCTGGCTCAGCCCTGAGCCTCTTCCCCAAAAACAATTTATCGAACAGCCAGGGAGAAGCCAGGAGATGGGGGGCGGGCAGAGCCGGCGTCCCCGAGGCCATTCCAGAATCCCAGGTGGGAAATGAGGCCCTTCCCTCCCCAGAGCTCCCAGACAGGGAGGATGCCATGGCAAACGGAACGTTGGGATGGCTGAGGCAGCACCGGGACGTGACGCTGGGTCCCATTTCCCCCTTTAGTTTAGGCACGACTCCCCAGTTACCCCTGGCACTGATCTGCAGTCATCCTGGATGGATATTCAGCTGCAGACAAATGGCATTTCCTTTTCAATCCCTATTCCCAAGCCCGTGGACAAACACAGTTGAGCACCAAATCCCTTGGAGGGGTGGACTTTGGGATTTGCCACTGGGAAGAGGGAAAAGCAGCTGGAGCTGGGCGTGCTCTGCAGCCCCAGTGCCACGTGCTGAAGCTGTTTGCCTATGAATATAGATTACATTTTTTCCGTGGCAAATAAACAAATGCATAAAGATGCATTATTTCATAAGCATAAAAAACCCTGCTGCAACTATAGTGCTTTTCATTTGTTTTTATGATTACTTGTAATTAATTAGCATCAAAAGAAGATTATCAACATCGCTAAACCCCGAGATTGTACCGGCAAGCGCAGCAATGATGGCGCTGCTTTATCTTTCTATTAAGGTGGGAAAAAAGGAAATTATCCTTTTTTTATTTCATTTTTTAACTCTGCCGAGATTGAAGTGGCAGAACCCGGTGGCAGCACAGCCTCAAATTGCACCAAAATGCACAAAAAGAGAAATAATCTTCTCTAATTACAAGCTGTGCTGAGACCAGGCACATAAATATTTAAGGCGGTTTAAATTGTTATTAAAGTTAGGTTTCCAAAAGCCTTTTTCCAGCCCATGTTTACATTCTATCCAGCAATTGACGAGGTTTGCTGCTCGTGCACCTCATCAAAGCCTTGCCCCGTGCACCGAGAGCCATAAAGCAGAGGCTTTTTGAGGGGATTGGAGACTTTTACCAGGTCCTCACTGCCTGGCCCCGAGCCCCTCCCCTTCTCTGGCTGTGCTCTGGGCACCCAAATGCCACAAAAAGGGATCTTCCTCACCCTCCGCCACTTCTCCTGGCACGCCTGCTGCCGGATCTCTACACAGCCTTTGGGAGAAGGGATTTCAGGAGAGGAGCGGCTGCTTGTATCCCAGGGAATGCGTCAGATCCCATCCTCACATCCAAACCTCCCAGCCGGGAGGGCAAAAACACACAGGCCCAAAGCACAGGTATGTTCCCATTCCTGGTGGGAGTCCAGCAGGTCATGGAGCAGCACAAAGCTCCGCTGCCCTCCCAGCTGGGAGTCTCCCAGCAATCCCCAGGACTGCAGGAGTTTCCAGGAGAAACCCCTGGTCCTCCAGACGCAGCAGATCCTTGGGAGCAAGGCAGTGTGTCCACCCAGAACCCTGTGATCCCAGAGGCTGCCAAGCCTCTTCCCAAGCGCCCCTTTCCTGGGAAGTGCCAGCTCCGAATGCCGCCTTAATTTAACGAATGATTAATTAATGAAGGGCCGTGTTTGGCCCACATTGGTGGGCACGGGTCTGCCCCCACCCTCGTATGAAATATTAACGCAGCACTCGGGCTCAGCACCAGCCTGCAGCCCATTAGCCGTCGTTTGCATATTCATGAGGGCTCATAAATGTTGAAGGAGCCAGAGAGGAGCCCGCAGCAGCAGGCGGGCGGGGCCAAGGCGTATTTACAGCCCTAATAAGGGCTGGCTTTGTGGGACAAAAGGGCCGGAAACAGATCCCGGGAATTCCAGAGTGCCAGGCTGCTCCGAGCCCGCTCCAGCCCTGGAACGCTGCCCCAGCTGCGCCGGGCTGCTGCCCTGGGAAATGAGTGGAAGCCTTGGAAACTGAGGCAGCCACTTCCCTGACCTGATTACAGTCCCTCCTGGCAGGAGGAATGCTCATTTTTTACCTCGGTCCTGTCGATAATAAACTGCTAAATGAATGTTATTAAATAACATTTTCCTGTCTGTTAAGTGTAGCTAAAGCAGGACAGCGATTCATTGGCAAGACAATAAAAGTTCCTTTTCTGCTTACTGGATGTTTTCCCCTCTGCAGAGCATAAATCACATTTTGTGTGAAGTGTGCATCCTTGCTCTGCCAGTTATTTGAATCTCTGGTACTTTATAATAAATGCTTTTTATTGATTTTTATTGTGCAGCGCCAGGAATTGAATAAACTGCGGGAGCGGGCAGCCGAGAGGAGCGGGCTGAAGGAGAAAATGGGATCAGCATCTTTCAGAGGTAAAGGTGCCAGCACACGGGGGGACTCGCCTTGCTCAGCAGCTCCGGGAGCACAAACCTGATGGCCCGGTGGCTCTGTCTTCTTAAAGTGCCGCAGCTGGGCTGGCTCTGGGCAAGGCAGAGAGGGGCTGGAGAGCCGGAGTCCCAGGGCGAGCTGCCTTGGAGGGGTCCTGGAAGCTCAGATGGGGACCTTCACTCGGCAGGTCCCCATTTCCCTTGAAATCCAAAGGGAGTGGAGCAGGCTCAGCTTGGGGCTGTGCTGTCAGGTAACAGCCTGGATCGGGAGCAGCACTGGGCTCTCCCACAGCTCAGCCAAGATGGGATTTCTGGCACAGCAGAGCTTCACACCCGAAAATCACCCGGCAAAGGCCACATCGTTTCCCTGCTGGGCTCGCTGGGAATGTGTTCCTACTCCAGGTAATGCGGGGCTCATTACACAATTACCTCAAGTGCTTCACAATGCATTAATTGCTGCTTGATTTAAACATTCCCCATCCAGGAGCCCACCTCTGTCATTGTGACAAATTGCGAGTCGGTGATCGGGTTCCTCAAGGAGGGAATGGAGAAGCTGCAGGTTCCTGGGTGGAGGGAAGGAACCCTTAGTGAAACCCCTGGCATCAGCTGTGGGATGCAGTGCCCGGATCCCGGGGGCAGCACGGGGTACAAAGATCCTTTCGGCACTCGAATACCAGTCACAGGCTCCCAGAGTCACTTAGGCTGGAAAGGACCTCCAAGGTCCCTGTCCAGCTCAGGCCATTCTGTCACTCCATGACTTCGTGGTATTACTTCAGCGTTATTTACAGAGCATTCCTCCAGCACCGGGCCTTGTCCAGAACTCTGTCCCGGCCACCACCTCCATGCCTCTGTTCCCAAATTCTCCAAAGGGACGGGGGCACCCAAAGCACATCCAGGTAGGCACCTGCTGCCCACACTCGCCCTGTGGAACGACACGTGGAGCTGCAGCCCAGGGCAGGCTGGCAGCAGCTGGGGGAGGCCAGCCCCAGTGGCTGTGCCACCGCCTCCTGCGGATTCTGGATCAGCGCCGCGGTGCTGCTTTGTGCCACAGACCGAGCCTGGCCCAGGACCTGGGGCACAGCCACGAAGGCTGTCCCTTGTGAAACCCAGCTGGATTCAAAAGAGAATCCCCGGAGACACATTCCCCATCAAACAGCAGAGAGGGCAGACTGCACACTGGCAGCCCTTCTCTTCCAGCATTCCATCCCCCTCCCCTCCCAGCCCTGGCATCGGGGTGGTCCCCGCCACGTCCCCGTGCCACAGCCCGGCAGCTCCCGGACGGAACCGGGGCCATTTCGAGGTCACGGCGAGTTTCCCATTCAGTGGGGAGAGGATTTTGCCCGCGGTGCCTGCAGATGTTCCGAGATGCCCCAAGGCCCTGCGGATCACCAGGAGGGGCTCCGCTCACTTCCTGCAGCGCTTCCTTCTGCCTCGCTGCCCATCGGAGCATCCCAAGGAATCCTGCCTGGCTGGCCGAGCCTCGGCAACGCCTGGAGCCTCCCTCTCCACCTGCTGCCGTCCTCCCTCCCTCCCTCCCTCCTCCCTGCCACAGGCCCTCGGCCCTGGCAGGCCTGCAGGATGCTTCCCAGCTCCCAGAGAGAATTCCAGCTGGGGTGGTGAGCTGCCAGCCCGGGTCACGGAGATTTCCCCAAAGGTTTTCTTGCAATAGGGAACTGCGGGCAGAAGAAGGTTCCAGGGGTGCTCCTGGCGGGGCACCATCACGAGAGCTCCTCTCCGGGGAGAAAGCTGTTTGGAACAGCACTCCTCTCCCTGAGATGGGAACCAACAGGTTTAAAAATAATTCCCAGGACTGCCGTTGCAGGCACACGCTGATGAAACGGCTCCGATGGGCCGGGGCCTTAAATTACCAGAGTTTGACGAGCCTGGTGCACACGCACGGAAACTGTCACCGGGAATTCTCCCCATCCAGACTTTATATAATAGGGGAGGTATTAATCAGGAGTGGAGGTCTGCAAATATTTGCCTGTTTCCATAGCGATGGGGAGCCCACACACACAATAAATACCTTTTCCCACATGCGTTATCATCGCTGCCTAATCATATAATCACCAAGCCATGGCTCAGGCGGGGCTGGGAGGAGAATAAACACCATTAATTAACAGATTTATAAACCAGAGGAGGAGGAGGAGGTGGCAAACGAGGAGTGGAGCGGAAAATGCGCTTTGGAGCAGGTTTGGGCCTTTCTCATTTCTCCAGGAAACTTCGCAAACTCCTAATTAGCTCACCAAATCCTCTCTGTCTTCTTCCAAAAATAAAACTTCTGACAACTGTTCAAACCACGCCGCACTCTCACCCACCAAACACACATTTCAGTACAAATAGAAAGCCATGGCGGGGAAGTGTCAGAGGCATTGCTTCGAAGGAGGAAAAGTGAGACTTTTGGCATCGCTCGCGAAATCCGACGAGGTGTCTCCGGAGCGGGCTGCGATTGTCTGGAGCTGCGGGAACGTGGCGCGTGGCGAAGGAGCACGCTTGGCCAGCCAGTGAATTCGGAATGCCTGCAGGCAGCAGCTCCACCGGCCTCAGCTAATCCCTCCTGGCACTTCCAAACACCTTGTCCCAGGGTGGCGGGAGTGGAGCATCCGGACCCAAAGGGACTTTTGGGATTAAGTCGGAAGTTGTTCATTCCTCACTCCATTCTACATCAAAATGGAATTTTGGAAGTAAAGTAGCAAAGTTTGAAGAGTTGCTTTGGTTTCTAAGGGCCAGCAGGCCCCCGAGGATTGAGGCCTGATTTCCAGGGATGAAAGTACCTCTGGCTGCTCCTGCTGCCAGGGGTGAAGAGGAGCCATCCCCAGGGATCGTGCAGTGGATCACGGAATAAACCGTTCCATGGTTTGCGCTGGGCTGGGAAGGGGCCCAAAGCAGGGCCGGGCCACCTTCCACTGTCCCAGGGCGCTCCGAGCGCCGTGCAGCCCGGCCTGGGACTGTCAGGGCGGGAACGCACAGGCTGTCTGTGGAGCTCCCTGCCTGACGGGGTTTGTTCTTTCCGCAGCGCTCCCGGCACGGCCGCGCCGGTTCCCGGCCTCTGCTGCCTTGTGGAACCGCAGCCGGGCTGCGCCACGCCCCGTCCCCGCTGACATCTGAGTAATGTGCGTTTCGCCGGCATGACAAGCTCATTATGGAGCATAATTGCGACGCAATCTCCTGGTAAACACTGGGTTAAACCCCCTGGAAGATGCTTGTTCCTCTCGTTATTAATTAGCACGTGTCCACTCCGCCAGATCCAGAGCCCAAACTTCATTTGTTATGTTCAGCCAAATGCATGAGTAGCTTTGGAGTAATTATTTTCCAACATCATCTAATACCTCTCTGCACATCAATTAAAAATCCTCTTAACAAGGAACTGCATTTTGTTTGAGATCAAATGCCTCGTCCAAAGCTGTATCAATCATGTAGAGCTAATTAGTGGGTCTGCTTTATATCATTTGTTTTACTTTATTATTCTATTATACACTTCCTAATGAAACCAATTGAACAATTTTGAAATCTTTGTTCAATTAATTGAAGGCTTAAAGGCCAGCTCCCTTTTTTTTTTGCTTTAAAAAGCACGGATGCGAAGGGAAATAAGATTCCCTGCGTGTTTTATATCTATTCCTTCTCTGGGGTAAATGCTCCACAGCTGCTTTTAAGGTTCTGGCACTGTTTTTATGTCACCTGCAAACACCTCCCGGCTCAGCGGCCCCTCAAGGCCTTTGTTCACAGGCAGGTGATGGCAAAGGGCTGGAACAGCAGGAGAAGGGTCTGTGGGAGCTGATCCCGGGCCCTGAGCTGCCACATCCTCAATTACTGCCGCTGGACACGGGCGTTTCCCAGGCCAGTTGCAAAAAGGAGCTTTGGAGAGGACTCTCTGAGGAAATGTCTGCAGTGGGAGAAGCGGCTTTGAGCTCCTTCCCGCTGGAAAAGGAGTGGATCCCGTGCTCCAGGAGGCTCCGGAGAGCGGGCGCTGTCAGTGCCGCTGGCCACGAGCTCCTCGCTCCGTGGATTTGGAGGAAGACTGTGCAAGGAAGGCTCTCCAAGCCCTGCTCAGCCCCCAGCAGGTCCAGCAGCTGGAGCTGGCAACTTCCAGCCGTCCTGCAGCTCTGTTTTCCAGACACCACAAGGAGAGGGAGAAGCCCGGGCAGGATTCGAGCCACAAGCAGTAGCGGAGCATCCCGAAAATGGGGATGAGGGATCCCTCCCCAGAGGGAGGGAGACCTGGGACAAGGCACAGGCTGAAGGATGGGATAAGGTGGAGAAAGAAGTGTCTGCATCCAGGAAGGCCGATGGCACCTGGATTGTGTCACCCCTGTGGCAGCAGGAGCAGGGCAGTGCCAAACCTCCCACCCTGGGCACGGTTCTGGGCTCCTCATGACAGGGAAGACATGGAGAGGCTGGAGCAGGGCCAGGGGAGGGAACGGAGCTGGGAAGGGCCTGGAGAACTCCTGAGGGAGCTGGAGAGGGCTCAGCCTGGAGCAAAGGAGCATCCAGAGGGATCTTTTCCCTCTCTGGAGTTCCCTGCCAGGAGGGGAAAGCCGGGGGGTCGGGCTCTGCTCCCAGGGAACAGGGACAGGAGAGGGAGCAGCCTCAGGCTGTCCCAGGGCAGGCTCAGGGTGGACAGCAGCAGGAGTTTCCCCATGGAAAGGGTGCTCAGGAACTGGAACTGCCCGGGGAGGTTTGGAGCCCCCGGGGTCTGAAGTGCCCCGCTCCCCAGCATTGCTGGGACACGTCAGCGTGGCAAAGCGCAGCTCCATCAGTGCCCCAGCGGAGCCGCTCCTGCTGGGAGAGGAGCAGGAATTCTGTGCAGCCAGGCTGCCTGAGCAGCCCCTCTGCAGCCACCGTGAACGCTTCTCAGCTAAATCAAACTGACAAATCAGCAGATGCCGAGGGGCTTGCAGCAAATGGACTGTGTTTCCTTTTTCATATGGAGAAGGAGGGTAAAAATAAGAATGACTTTCACATGCCGTCAGATTGCTTGAGAGAAATCAAGGGATATTATAGAAGCATTGGAGCAGAGGGAATTCAGATTTAGACCTCTCGAAATCTGGGGTTCGAGCTGAGTTCCTACTTGTCAGTAACATAAAAAACTATTCCTCAGTTGGTTACCAGCCGTGCTGAAAGGCCCAGGTCTGTCAGAAGGGACAGCAGGAGCCACGTGTGTGTCCCTCGTGGATGCGCAGGGATCAGCCGTGGCTCTCCACCCCCACCACGCGGGTGCTGCCGTCCCAGAACCAGAACCACGGCAGGCCCCGCCAAGCCTGTGCCAGGGCCGGGAGCAGCTCCCGGCCGAGCAGAGAAGGACTGGGAGCACTTGTGGGTTCCCTGCGAGCAATCAGAGCACTTAGGCTGGATGTTTATTGTGCACACAGGTCCCCCTCGGCTCCAGCTGCTCCAGATGTGCTGGAAGCGCAGCCGAGTGCATCCCGAGTGCGCCGCTGGACGCAGCCCCTGCACACGGGTGGTCCCGGCCCGGCAGAGCCTTTGATGTCCACGCCCAGGTAGGAAGGGCTTGGTTCGGGACATTTGGGAGCCATTAGGGCTCCTCACTCACACACGGCCTGGTTTCCGTCCCTCCCCGCTCGGGAGGGAGGCGGGGGAAGCATCCTTTTCGGATTATCGCGGCTTCCTGTTTGGAGAGCTGTGGCCAGAGAGAGCAGCTCCGCTCGCATCCAGCTAGGAAACAAAAGCAGCCACGCACTCACAGCCCAGGGCCCCTCGGTGTCAGAGGAGAACCGAGCTCCCCTGGCTTTGGGGCCTCAGCCACTTCCGAGCTTAGGAAGCGTCCCAGGAAAAATCCCGATGGCCGGGGGCGTGCAGCCGCTGAATGGAGCACGAGGGGTGCACACAGGCAATTCAAAAAGGAGTGGAAAAGTCGCTGCAGCACCCCCGGCGGCCTGGGCTGGAGCTCACCTCTGTCCTGAGGTGTCACCCAGCCCTCAGGACACTGAAGCCCCGTTGCCAGTCTTAAAGCAGGGCTTCAGCAGGCCAGAAGCGGCGGGGAGCTGGTGCTGCCAGCGCGGGGATGTTCTCAGCTCCAGCGAGCCCCGAGCTCTGGCTCGGCCCGGCGCAGCCCGGCTGGCAGCGAGCCCTGAGCCGGGCTGGGCGGGGGCGGCTGGCTCCCGCCGGGATCCAGCGGCAGCCCAGCGTGAGCCCGGCGCAGTGGGGGCACTCCCGCGGCACTTCCCGGGCAGGAAGGACAGGAGGACGGTCAGCCGCAGGATGTGGCCTCTCTGCCCTGCGAATTTAGAGTATCGGGAGGAAAGCGCAGCCCTCTCCCCACACGGGTTTTCAGGGACAGCAGCTTGTGGCGTCCTGACAAGTAATCCGGGCAAAGGTGGGGAGGGGTCCCCTCCCACTCCTGGTCCACGCAGCCTGGGATCCTCTCCTTCCCCTCAGCCAGCACAGCCATCTGGAAATTAATTTGGAGCAAAGTGTAAAGGGAGAATATTTTTGTGATCTAATCCTGTAGGTCCCATTATTTAATTTACTTATACAAAGCAGGGAACGCGGAGACAGATGCGGGAGAGAGCTCGAGAGGCAGCGAGGACATTGTTCGGCTCTGCTCCTCTGAAGAGCCAATTATTCCCTTCAAGTCCTTTAGTTTCAGGGGCTGCTGCAGTAGTTGCAGGGATAAAAGTGGGAGCCTTTCATCTGGAGCATTCAAGTGCCAGTCCTCCAGGCAGACCAAAGCCACATGGAGTGGGTTGGCTTCTTTTCCTCCTTAATGCATTATTCTGGAATAGGATTATTAAACATTACTGAATGGAGAATTTAAATTTGCAGCATTGACAGCTGATTAATTTTTTTTTAAACAAGGAAAAAAAATTCACTCATCATCAAAAATATAAATGAAACCTTTTAAGGGAACCTTCAAGGAAAAACACAATGGTTGCTGCTTTCCCTGACTCTAGGGCTCCTTTCTGTAATTCTGCATTAAGGGGAAATTTCCCTTTAGCTACCAAATAAAATCCAGATTTCAGTCCATGAAATCAGGAAATTGAACGTGCGTGTCCCATGAATCCCTCACAGCAGGTGCCAAGGAGATCCTGCACATCTGGAATTCCCCATCTCCTTGGCAGCGTCCAGCGCTGACCTGGAACAGGGCCCCAGCCTCTGGCACATCCATGTCCATCCATACCCACACCCATCCGTACCCATCCACATCCATCCATACCCATCCGTACCCATCCAATTCCATCCGTGTCCATCTGTACCCATCCATACCCATCCATACCCATCCGTACCCATCCACATCCATCCATGTCCATCCATGTCCATCTGTACCCATCCATACTCATCTATACCCATCCATGTCCATCCACACCCATCCACATCCATCCATACCCATCTGTACCCATCCATACCCATCCATATCCATCCATACCCATCTGTACCCATCCATACCCATCCATATCCATCCATACCCATCTGTACCCATCCATACCCATCCATACCCATCCGTACCCATCCACATCCATCCATGTCCATCCATGTCCATCTGTACCCATCCATACTCATCTGTACCCATCCATGTCCATCCATACCCATCCACATCCATCCATACCCATCTGTACCCATCCAATTCCATCCATATCCATCCATACCCATCTGTACCCATCCACATCCATCTATATCCATCTGTACCCATCCATACCCATCCATACCAATCCACATCCATCCATACCCATGCACACTGTCAGACAAACTTAATAATAGTAGGAATGACTACACAAATCCAAACAGCTGCCAATTTGTGGGAATGTGGTTTATTAAGTGGTACTATCCCAATCCACAGTCCTACAGCACACCCTGACTCCACATTGGAATGGCTTTAATGAATGGCTTTAATTCAGTTTCACCCTCAAAAAATCAAGTTACTCCCAATTAATGTCACTTTCGTTCCAAATGGAACTGCTTCTCCAATGGCCTAACGGAACTGAGTCATTTGAAATCCCCACCTTTTCCTAATTCCCATTAACTTTCCCACGTGTCCTGGTGGCGAAGGTCTCATCATCGAGCCACAGCACGGTTTCGGTTAGAAGAGGCTGGGAGATTGCCATTAAACACAAACCTGAAGTAAGAGACTTGCGGAGCAGTGCCCTTGGTTCCGCAGGCGGCTCCGGGTCCCCGTTCCCCGGGGAGAGCAGCAGGGGTGCGGCAGCGGCAGCGGCTGTGCTGCGTGGGCAGCAGCGGGTGATTTCCATCGCTCCCGGGAGCTGCCGGCGCGCACCTGTCCCCGGGACAGGTAGGCACAGTAATGGCCCGTGCTGCCGCAGCCGCAGCCGCAGCCGCAGCCGCAGCCGCAGCCGCAGCCGCAGCCGCAGCCGCAGCCGGGCCTGCCTGCTAGTAAAGATGCATGGCCGTGCCGGCCTCCAGCTGCCTGCCCTCAACGCTCTGTGCTGCGGCTGCCGGCCTCGGGACACGGCAGAGCAGAAATCCCCTTCCCGGGCACCTCGGGATGGGGCGTTCCCTGGGATTTGTCATTGTTATCAGTGCCATTATCATTATTGCCCCGGGGCCGCAGTCCAGCCGCTTAGGGTTTAACCGCTTCATGGGCTGGGCATGGATTTAGGTCACCGAGCCGCGGGACCCCGGAATGGTTTCGGCTGGAAGGGGTTTTAAGGCTTGTCTCGTTCCTCCCCTTCCATGGAGGGACACCTTTCCCTAGCCCAGGTTGCTCCGGAAGACCCCGAGTGCCCACAGCCACCACACAGGGAAATGCAGCATCCTATAAAAAATACAGAGCTCTGGAAAAAAGGGGATCCTGCAGCACCTTGCAGCTCTTCGCGTGGAGTTGGGAATCAGAGGGATTAGGGGCTTTAGCTGTAAGCCCAGCTCAGGCTGCTCCACAGCACTTCAAACTCCTAATTTCCCAAAATCTCCATATTACCCGGTCAAGATCTTTGAGCAACCAGCAGATTTCCCCAGACTGTTAATCCCACGTTTCATCCTTTCCTGGGCTTTTTTTAGAGGCTGAGAAATGTAATCCTAATTTAATCCTGACTGGAAGCCGGTGAGGGAGGCGCAAGGGCAGGGCTGCGCTGGGAAGGTCTCCATGTGGCGCTGGCACAGCCATGGGGGTCATGAGGAAAGGGTTTCCCAGAAATTCCCTTTGTGCTCCCGAGGTCAAGGCAGTGACCCCACAGCCCTGCTGGGCGCGTGGGGCAGAAAGGGAATTTGAGGGACACTGGTGGATATTCCCCCCAGGGCATTCCCTGTGGGGTGGGTCCTGGTGGAAGCTGGAAGGTGAGTGGGAAACTTGGATATCTCCACCAAGAGCAGCCTCGGAGACAACCTCAGGTCATTTAATCACCCGTCTGCCTCGGTGCCAAAGTGAATATCCTCAGCTCTCGGGGACCTTGACATACTCAGAGTATTCTAAGAACTTTCATTCTCCTTGTCCCCATCCACCTTTTTCAGAAGAGCTCATCTCTTCTTTTGGTGGGAAAACCAGACTGAGGTTGAGAACACAGAATAAATCAGCAGCTGGACTCTGCTGATCCCTGTGGGTCCCTTCCAGCTCAGGGCAGTCTGTGGTTCCGTGATCCTCCTTCGCTCGTTCAGGTTCCACATTCCGCAGTGCTGGACAGGAGCGTGTCCATGCAAATTCCATTGCGGAGTGACCCCCCCGTGCTCCCTCCCTCCCTCCGAGCCCTCCCAGCTCCTGCCCCTACTGGCTGTCCGCGTTTCCCAGGGAGGAGGGAGCCCCATTCCCACCTCCTGCCCAGCTGCCGGGATAATTCACTGCTGCTGCACAAAGCATTTTTCATCTTTAGTTCTGTGTTGGAAGGGAAAAAAGCAGCTTTCCCTTCCCGTGCTTATTTACACTGCACCTTAGGAATGTCTGACTCAGTCAAACTCAGGTTTAGGTGGTGCTGGAGGGCTCGGGTTCTGGCTTTGGGAGGTAAATAGGAACACAAGTAGGAAATCTGCCGTCCCAAAAAGCAGGTGGAGAGAGGAAGCCAGAGGTCTCGGCCTCCAACCCACTTACTGGAGCCGGGATTTAGGGGACTTTGCGGGATTAGTGGGATGGATCACCTCACTTCCCCCGAAGATTCGCCGGCGCTGTGATTTGTGCCCGCTAAGCCGCTATAATGATGAACAATCCTTTTTATTAACGGGCCTAAAAATAGCAGCTGCAGCCAGCCCTTACATAAAGCAGCAGTGCCATGCGCCAGCCCCGGCCCCAGTCCCCCGAGAGCCGCTCCACCACACAGCTTCGGGGAAGGAGAGAGGGCAGCGTGGGGTTCAGCTGCTCTCAGCTTCCCCTGCGGGCTTTCCCAGCAGATAACGGGGCACTGTGGGGCTGTGGGACTGCACTTGGGCACCGATCCACACACATATCCCGGCAGGACACCCACAGCAGCACGACCCCACTCCCACAAGGGGATTCCAGCCCACATTTACCCTCAGCTGCCCCTGTCGGCGTAACAATGGCCACTCACACACACCAGGGGCTGCTTCCTCTTTTCCCCATGAGTTTTAGGGGGACACGAGACAGCCTGGGTTCCCCAGCGGTCTGTCGGCTCTGATTCCTTGGAGTCCATCTCAGGGATGCCTCAGAGAGCACCTGAGCACCTCTTGGAAGCAGCGTGTCCCCTTTCCACGTGGCCTGTGGCACTCCAGCTGTGCCTTCAGGAATCAGCCCTCAGCAGCTCTGAAACAAAACAGGGGATGAACCAAAAGAGGGAATTCTGTCACTCCTAAGAGAAACCTGGCAGGGATTAACACTGGGGAGAACTCCCAGCTCCGGGCAGATCCTTCCCCAGTGGGCTCTGAGTGCCTGAAGCAGCTCAAAAGGCTGAAAGCCCCCAGTACCCAAGCCCTCGACAGCTTTTCCCCAAGTCTCTGCTGCTCTCCGTAACTTCCAAGACTGAATTAGCAGCGCAATCATGAGAAAAGGAATCGGAGCCTTCTCCAAGCTGTCAAGTGCATTTTGCTGGATGATTAATTGGCAGAGCTCCGGCCAAGCCCTGGGTCCTGCTAAAGGCCATGCCCTTGACTTGCACCTGCCACTGATTGCAGAAAATGGATGTCTTCACTTCTCCGTTTTTTTTCCTCCCAGTTTTTTTTTTTGGTGCAGCTGTTAGACTGCTTTAAGGAAATCTTATTTATCTCGACCAGAAACTTGAACTTCTTCTCTAATCTCAGGAGGCTGAAATGAATGTAATTCTCTGCCTCAGCCTGACTTGTGGAAGCAATATTTTAGGAACTTTAGGAAAGCTGTGATAATTGGACATGATTTCTGTCCTTGTCTAGGAGCTGGGATGTTCCTGTGCTTTCCGGCCTCCACGAGGTGCTGGAGCGGGATCTGCGAAGGGTGAGTGCAGCAGAACGGGGGAAACCCCAAAACAAATTGTGATTTTGCCTGTTGGATCCAGTGGAGGAGTGAAGGAAAAGAAGTTTTTACCCTTGGTGTTGAATTTTGCGGCAGAGACCCAGGCAAAAGGGGCAAGTCCGGTGGCACGTAATGCCAGGTTATTTGGTGTTACAGGGATTCACTAATGGGGACAAACCTGGGGCAGTGGCAGCGAGGAAAAGCCCTCAGAGCTCCTCAGGGAGATTCCCAAAGAATCCTGGCAGCTATGGTCTGGAACGGCAGCTCTGAGCTGGTGCCACTGGAAGTGCCCCTGGACCGGAGGTGACATAACGCGGGGGTGACTGCTGTGATCCCGCGAGGAGGAGGAGGGAAGGGTCTCTGCGCTCCCAGGAAACGTCCCGCAGCATTCCTCTGCTCCCCGCTCCCGGCTCGCCCTGAACCCTGGGGAACCTCGGGAACTGGGCCTTTAAGAGCCGAGCCTAACACTGCACGGCTCGCAGTGCATTGCGAGGGCTGGGAGCACTGTGCTCTATAAATAACTCCTCGTGGAGCCCATCTGCGGCTCCCGTACTCCCAGGCTCCGCAGGCTCGGCGCGGGCGCTCCCGCGAGTGCGGGCTGCTCATGAGCGCCGAGCCGAGGGGAAGGACGGCGCTGCCTGCCGGGCTCCGCCCCGGGCACCTGGGGACGGCCGGGGCTGAGAACGGGGGAAATGCAGCGCTGGTTGCTGGCTCTGCTGGGGACAATCACCGCAGAAACAAGGCAGGACCCTCTGGGCACCCTTCCCTTCCCTTCCCTTCCCCAGGCTGAGCACTGCCAGCTCTGTCCGGGTGATGCCGCTCCTGGAGGTCTCTCAAACCCTCTCCACGCCTCTGCAAGTGGCTCAGGGCTCCTTTGGGAGAGAAGCCTTTGGAGATCCGTGGCAGGGTCTGGACGTGCTCCGAGGTGAGCTGGGAGATACTCCTGGGAGTAAGGAGAGAGCAGATACCAGCCATGGTCCCACTGATCCTTTAAAAGCCAATCTCTGCACGCCTTAAACCAGGAAAGCAACATCTGCTCCGCTCAATCCAGGTGTTTTATGTCCCTGTCATTAATTGGAGGGGACATTATGTCATCATACATCAACGGGGAAAGTTGGTTAAAGTGCCACTTATCTCCGGGGCTGTCATTAATCAGCTCCCTTTCAGCGGGAGCTGTGACACCTTGGAATGCTTTCCTTCTCCTTTCCAGGTGCTGTGGAATTAACAGCGTGGAAATCTCAAACACACACGCACACACGCAGGGGTCACCGGGGGCTCTGGCCTGGGGACACTTCCACTGGAGCAGGTTGTGCAGCCTGGCTGGAACGCTGCCAGGGATGGCTGTGCCAGCCTGGCAGAGGCTGTGCCAGCCTGGCACGCCGGCAGTGCCGTTCCCCTGGCACACCGCAGCAGCCCTGGCCCGTCCCATCCCCTTCCTCCGGCCCTGCCAGCCCCGGGAAGGGAAGCACACGTGGGAAACAGCCTGAGCTGATGGAGAATTGTGAGTCAAACAAATTGAGTGTGACAGAAAAAAAAAGCCAAGTCTTGACTGGATTTGCTTCCCAGGAATGACACGAAGTCAAGTATCTTATTAAGTTCAAGAGAATTACATTTTCCATGCTCCAGCGAGAGACACGGGCCCTTTGGAAAATCATAATGAACGGCTTTCTGCCGCCCTCATTTACATACCTTTGATAAATGGCTGTAACCAGATTAGGGAGATAAAATAACCAGTCTATTAATTACAATGATTATTATTTAATAGAAAATGGGATTCCGGGCGCTGCGGCTGGGAAGAGGGAGGCTTAGCAATGCATTATATGGATGTGGTGGTTTATCTTTAGGAGTAAGATAAGTGTCCGGCTCTTCTGGAGCCCAAAGAATATGTTCATTACCTGGGCAAGATTTATAAGTATAATTGAGTGTAATATTTGAAAACTCTTTGCCTTATTTGGTGGACAAGGCAGGGCTGCTGCTTTAATTAGGCTGGGTAAATGCCTTCATGAAGTTATCAAACAGGGACCCATTTGCAGGGAAGTTACTGCGTTATTTGCAAAGCTTGGGAGCTGCAACCACCCCAGTCCTGCCCGAGCTGAAGTGAGGTGCTGTTGTCTACAGCCCCGTGTGCGTTTTAGGGCTGTCTCGTGGAAATTGAGGCTGTGAGGCCAGAGGGCCCAGGGAGGGCTGAGGCCAAACCTCAGATGGTTCTGGGCTCCTCAGGCCGGGGCAGACCTGGAGCGTGTCCAGGGCAGGGACCGCGGCTGGGAGGGGCTGGAGCCCCGGGAGCGGCTGAGGGAGCTGGGAAGGGGCTCAGCCCGGAGAAAAGGAGCTCGGGGCGGCCTCCTGGCCCTGGAGGTGCCCAGGGCAGGCCTGGACGTGGCGCTGGGTTAGAACAGCATTTCCCAGAGGAGATTTGTCTGGAGCACGGCAGGAGCAGGGCCCGCTGCAGGGGCAGGGCCAGGAGGGGACGGGCCCGGTGCCCCGTGCCCCGTGCCCCTTGTGCAGTGTCCCGTGTCCCGTGTCCCGTGTCCCGCCCTAGCTGCCAGTGGGAAAGGGAATGAAAGATAAATGGTGCCATCTGCGCCCGCACATGCCACGGCGGCAGGGGAGGCGAAATGCTAAGTAGAGCACGAGACGTGTCTGGCAGAGTCACCTATGCATAAAATGAGCCTCCCCGCGGTGCCCGGCGGCCGCGGCCATCCCCGGGCCGCCCCCCGGGATCCGCCGGCTCCGCGCCCGCAGCCGCTCTCGGGCCGGGCCGTGTCCCCTGTCCCGCAGCCGCTCTCGGGCCGGGCCCTGTCCCCTGTCCTGCTCCCCTGTCCCGCAGCCGCTCTCGGGCCGGGCCGTGTCCCCTGTCCCGCTCCCCTGTCCCGCAGCCGCTCTCGGGCCGGGCCGTGTCCCCTGTCCCGCAGCCGCTCTCGGGCCGGGCCGTGTCCCCTGTCCCGCTCCCCGCGGCTCTGTCCCCGGCTGCCGCGCCGCCGGAGCTGCTGTCACCTTTCCCGGAGCCGGTGTGGTGTCTCACATCTCCCGCTGGCACCCGCAGCATCCATCACGCGCAGCCTGGCTCCGTAACTTCTCCTGGCATCTGTCAGGTCACCCTTGCGCTATTTGTTCGGCACAGCCCCCATGCTGCGAGGGAGCCGCTGATTGATCGGGCCCGCCAGCCCTGCGTGCCCGGCGTGCCGAGCAGCTCGGCAGCGCCGCGGGGCCGCCGGCCCGGCCCGGCCCGGGGCAGCCGCCAGGCCGCGTTCCGGGCTGATCTCTGACAGCTGCTTTCGGTCACACATCTGGCAAAGACGGCCGTTCCCGCTGTTTGCCAGCACTCCTGGATGTCCCTGCCTGGCACCCAGCCGCAGCGAGGGCGAGGTCACAGCTCCTCTTTGGGCTGCTCCCGTGCCTAATCAGAATTGCTATTAATTAACTCTCCGACCGCTCGGAGCAGTGGCAGGAGCGTGGCAATGCTGGGAGATCCACATCTGGATGGCAGCTGGGCCCCGAGTCACCCCAGCCAGGGGCCGGGCCGGGCACCCCGAGCCACGCTCACGGACCGGGAGCTGCCCGGATCGGGACCCAGTCCCCCGTGCCAGGCCCTGTCAGGTGTTGCTGTCCACCTGCTGTCCACCTGCTGAGTGCACTGGAATTCCTCAGGAATGACAATGAAATGCTCCCTAGGTTGTTGAGCACTCTGCCAGCAGTGGGGGAGTAAGTGCTGGCAGCAGCAGCCCCACTGCACAGTGAGCCCACGAGCAGGGCTCCGCTTCGATCTGTCAGGAATTGGGTAACTGCCCTCTCTGCAGCACTCCGCTGCTCTCCCTCGCTGCAGCTGGCCACTTGCTTCCATGCCCGCCCAGGAGGATGCTGCCAAAGGGAAAGGATTTGGTTCTGCTTCCTTTGCGCCTGGAATAAAATACTTTTTTTTGTGTGTCCTCATTTAATACCCCCAGAAACGATATCTATGGCCTGAGACCATTTCCCTTCCACACTCATTCCCACATAGGTGCAGGAGAGAGGATAAACTGGAAAACCGTGCGAGAAACAGCAGAGCAGTCCCTGAGCCAGCAGGATTTCGTGAGGATGGAGCTGACACATTTATGGGTTCTGTCCTGAACCCCTGTGTGTGACGCCCTTGGCTCCAGGTCAGAGAGGGAGCCTGGCCCTCTTCCCCCTACATACCCCTCACACACAGCTTCCAAGCCCAGACATTCCTTCAGGGAGCTGCTGCTCGGTGCGGTGCCACGAGAAATCAGGAGTAGTGGTGGTTAATAATAAACCAGGCAGCACGGGAAGAACAGATTGCAGTGGGAATTACTGTCTTCCCCGAGATTTGAGGGGTTGGCTTGGGGGGGGGCTTTTTTGGGTTCGTCGCTGTTGTTTTTAGCTGCGAGATCCCAGCTGGGCCTGAGAATTCGTGTGTGTGGGGAGCTATTTTCCTCCCTGTCTGTGCATCCATGGGGATGCTTTAGCAGATAGCAGCACTTCCCCTGCCACAGCCACACACAGAAATCCTGGGAGAAGAGCTCTGTCCGTGGCCTGCTGCTCTGTTCAGTTTCCCACCGGAAAAGTGGCCCCGTGGGGATAGGCCCTGGTGACAGCAGTATGAGCACCCCAAAAAAGGAGGGGATGCAGGACCTACCTGTGGTTATGCCAAGGGTTAAATAAAATAAACCGCACACCCATCATCCCGCAGGCAAAGCCAAAAGCATTGCAGCGTTTCCTTGTGGGAGCACCGGGCTCCTCTCACAGGGATGTGATGTAAGGACACGCAGGCACCTGCAGCCAGCTCTGGCTTGGGAATCGGTGGGAAATTCCTCGCTGCTGCCCGCAGGGATGGAGGGGAAACGCAGAGGGCAAGCGCTGGGAGGAGCGTGTGTGTTTATCCAGCACTTTAACTAACAGGGAGTGATGCTCTCCAGAGCGGGAGATAAAGTGGGAGATGAAATACGAGGCCATAACCGCGCCACGGAGGCGACGGCGCTGTGTTTAATGGGTGCCTCGTCGGGAGCAGATAGGCCATAACACGACAATAATGAAATATAAATGACCTACATAAAAACCAGATCGAATCAGGCCATTACCGAAGCGTCAGTTCTTTACAAAATAATTGCTAATGACCTTTGATAAAGAAATCACTCGTGTGATATTGCTGACAGCACCTCTTCCAGCGGAGGCATCGGAGCAGCCGCCTCTAAATCAGGGCCAGGGCTCTGTCCCACTCAGGATGGGCTCAGGATGGGCTCAGGATGGGCTGTGACTCCGGGAGCTCCACAGGGCGCTGTCCCACTCAGCACGGGCTCAGGATGGGCTGTGACTCCGGGAGCTCCACAGGGCTCTGTCCCACTCAGGATGGGCTCAGGATGGGCTGTGACTCCGGGAGCTCCACAGGGCTCTGTCCCACTCAGCACCTGACAAAGCCATCACATCCAAGCTGGGATGCAGAGCATGGCTCGAGCATCCCAAAGGAGCCACAGGGACCTGCTGGAGGCAACCCCCGTGTGGATCCCCCAGAGCAGCACTGAGCATTTTAATCCCTGTGCCGATTGTCCCAGCAGGAAAACAGCGAGTGACTGCTGGGTTGAGGGCCACCCAGCAGCTCTCCGTGGCAGCAGGAAGAGCAGATCCGAAGCAGGGAGATCCCGCTGCAGAGGGCAGGGCCTGCACCTCCCTGTGCATGCACAGGATCCTCAGGATCTCCGCCTTGGAGCGGTGTGGGGATCGTGGCCCGCAGCTCTGGTTTTCTCTCAGAACATCCTGCTCACGCTGGCTATTCCGGCTTTGCCAGACCAGGAAGCGACCCAAAAGCGACAGCACGGACCAGTTCATGCCCGGGGTCCCTGGACCGGCTCGGGGGCCGGGCTGGGCGGCGGGGCCGCGCTTCCCAGCGGGATTCCCAGCAGAGCTCAGCGATGGAATCGTGCCGCAGGGCTGAGGAACAGCTGCCGAGCGAGCGGCGCGACAAGATCAGCGCATTTCCCGAGCGGGGTGGAGGAGCAAGAAAACCCATCAGAATAGGCCGGCCTGTGGCGGAGCCGCATTCCCGACATTCCCGGGCACGGCATCTCTGCTCGAAGTGCCAAAGCTCGCAGCACACCCACTGCCCTCCCTTCCCCCAGCCCCACGCAGGGAAACCAGCTTCACACTTCCCCTAATAGCAGCTGGTTCATTTATATTGCACGAGTTCCCGAGACGGTTCCTGACAGCGATATCCCAAGCACGGGCCTGCAGAGCGATTGCATCAAATGAGGAGGGCGGCCCCAGAATCCTGCAGAAAGCCTGGAAAACCCAGCTGGCCTCCCAGGCAGAGGGATTCCTGCTCTGGGGCTCAGTTTTCCAGGTTGGAAAAGCCTTCCAAGACGCCCAAGTTCAACCATTCCCAGCACTGACTCAGGTCCCCAAGTGCCACATCCACAGGGCCTTTAATCCTGCCTGATCCAAGGCTTTCTCACTCTTTCAGGGGGGAATTATTTCCCCGAGCCTCCCCTGGGAAGGAGTTTGCAGGGATTTTGCTCAAACTGCCTGGTTCTGAAATTGTTGGGGTGTTTTGGGTGCTGCCCAGTGTCCCTGGAAATCAGGAAACTCAGGTCTTTGTGATCCTCCACTCTGAGTGCCTAAAACAGGGAAGGGGAGGAAGGATCATTCCCATTTCCTTGCTAAAGTGAGGGGGAAAATTGGAAAAACAGGTGCTTTAAAATTTTCCAAGGCGCAGACTAAATGACAAAACGCAGGAGCATTTCATTGTTTGAGTTTGGAATAAAAGACAGATAATTAGGAAATTGGGAGTCTATTAATTTCCCAAATTTACTCAGGCACGAAGCACTGAGCTCTGGTGATATTTGCTTACCTCGTCATTATGCAAAAATATATTAGCTAATTATTTTGACTAATGCAATTAAGATATGCATATTTAGCATAAACTCCACAATAGAAACGTTCCAGTCAGCAGTTGCCGGGTTGCACTCGTGGGCAGCGGAGAGGGAAAAGGCAAACAGGGATCTCGCTCCTGCTCTGCCGCACGAGGTGCCACAGAGGCTGTGCCAGCTCCGCCAAATCCCTGCCAGGCACCTTTAGGACACTCAGGGCCTCCTTTCATGGAATCGTGGAATGCTTCAGGCTGGCTCTGGGCACCCTGCTCATCCCTGTGCCCTTTTCCCTTTTGAGCAGCTCAGCTGTCCCGGTCCAGCACGGAATGCCAGCCTGGCACTCCCAGCATTGCCAGCCCCCCTGCCCAGCTCCCCAGGGCTGTGGGGCGGGTGAGGGAACACAGCAGGGCTGGGAATTTTCCTCTCCTCCCCAGGGACTGCGTGAGGAGCAAGAGGCTGCTGGAGCCGGGGGAGGAATCGCGCCTGGTTTTCTTTCCCTCTTCCAGCAGAGACCGAAGGCAAATCCAGGGATTTTGCAGCGCCTGGCAGGCTTGTGTGGTCCAGATGTGGCCTTTGGGATTCAGGGCTGGGTCTCCCAGCCTTGCACCGAGCCACCTCCCAGTGTTGGGGGAGAGGAAGGAGCAGCAGGGACGCAAGGAGAGCCCTGCACGGGAATCTGGGAGTGTTTGGGTGGCTCCTGCTCCACAGCTCCAGCTCTGCCCAGCGCTGGCTGTGCTTCCAGCGGAGCCACTTTGGCTAATTCCTCCCGAGCCATGTGGGCTGTCAAATGGCTTCTGCTGTATTTTGTTGCCCTTTCAAATATTTCTCCGAGAGTGGGATGTACCATCTGCTGGCCAATCTGGCTGTGTCTGCAACAGCGCGGCTCCCAGCGCCGCGCCCATGGGCGCTCGGCACCCTCCAGCAGCCGGCAGAGCCGGCCAGGGCGCCCAGCTGGCACCCACCCGCTGCACCCGGGCCCGGCAGCGACCTCACGGGTGCCTCCCGACCGCAGCTGCCCCGTGGAGGGGCCGCCCCGAGCCCTGGCTGCGGCCCTGAGCGGCCTGGATGAGCGGCTGGCCTCGGGGTTTTGGAGCTGGGTGACCTTTGGGCCCCTTCCAGCCCGAAGCGTTCCATGATGGCACACCTGCAGGACCAGGAGTCCTGGCAGTGCCATCCCTGGGGGCAGCCGTGCCCTGCCGGCGTTCCTCCATCCTCGCCCAGCGCAGGACAGGCAGAGCCAGCATTTATTTCCCTGTTCTGCAGCCGCAAGAGCAAGCTTTAAAGCTCTTCCCTTGCCTTTTTCTTGATTTCTTTTCCCATCCTGCACATTCCCAGTTCCTGCTGACTCCACACTGCCCTTCCCAGCACGCTGCCAGCCGGGTTAGGGCAGGAGGATTAGACATTGCTGACGGTGCCCAGAAATCCTCGTTTCTAGCCTGCCATGGCAAGAGCAGGCTGGCCTTAGGGAAATCACTGCAGTAATTCCCCGGGGATTGTTAGCCAAAGCGCAGGGCTCAGGATCAGCAGGGGAAAGCAATGCTATCAACGCTGCTCTCCCGACGTGAGCGAGCCAGGCACGGGAAAATAATCTCCTTAAGCGTGGCCGATCCTTCCCGCCGCCTGTGCACACCCTGAGTAGCAGCTACACCTGGGAGTAGGGTGTGTGTAACGCCCCACACGCACCAGGCACCCCCAGAGCACCTCGAGGTTCCGTCCCAGCGGTGCCGCCTCAGCCTTGCTCGCTTCTCACCCCAAAATCTGCTCCTGATCACAGGCATCGAGTCAAACTCAACCGGTTTAACTCTGCTTCATCTCCTGGGTATGGGCTGAAAATTCCTGATTTTTCCAGCCTTCTTTTTTCCTCCCAGAGTTTTCATGACGGCGTTAAGGTGCAGTTTCATGGCTTGGGAATACGCTTGGGTGCAGGAAGAGTTGAAGGGATCAGGGAATGGACTTGCAGGCGGGACTTCCTCCCCAGCAGCTCCAAAACTCAAGGCACAAGGAGCCCATCTAAAAATGGGAATTGTCAGCCCCTCCTTGGCTGGACTTTCATCTTGTCTGGATTTAGGGAAGTTTTGGGCCGTGGTGATATAAAATTTAAAAAGCAGGGGGTTGCTGTGCCCCAGGAAAGCCCCTGGATTTGCTCCTGCGTGCCCGAGATCCCAGCACATCCCAGCTGCCGCCCAGGGTCGCCCCTCCACAGGCAGTGATTTTATCTCCCCCTCCCAGCGCTTTACTTTTATTCCCTTATTATTTTAGAGGCGCTTAACAAGTGTGATGGGAACAGCTTTGGGGGCAGATTATTCCGGCGGTCGCTGGAATGCAAATCCCATTAGGCTCCGCCGGAGCTGTGGCACACATCTGACAGGGATATCTGGCAGCCCATCTCACCCCGCTCGCTCCTGAAGGGATCTCTGCTCCCCGGGAAGCTGCACTGAAACTTAATCGGGAATTACACCCTCTAAATACCCGCGGAGGAGAGAGTGGACTTTCCAAACCCAAAGCCGTTAATCTTCTTAGGTAATGAGGGGAAAAGCAGCCGAGATGGTGCTGTAACTCTGCTGCTCCGGTGACTGGGGGCTGCAGGAAAACTCCGGCTCCTCCTCTGGTTATCCCGTTCTCCACTTCATTACCGTCCCCAGACATTTGAGACACCCCCAAAACTGCCTGCAGAAAGGGAAAAGCGGCTCCCAGCAGCCGGCAGAGAAGGCCTTTTCCTTTTCTTTTCCCCCTAATTAATTCCACAAGGATGGCAGGAGGGAGGAGACCTCGGCACGGTCGGCGCGGGGCAGCAGGTGGATCCTGGGGGGTCGCAGGAGATCCCGGGGATGCTCGGGGCTCAGGAGCGGGGGCAGAGCCAGCTGGGGCTCCTGGAGCTCGGGGAGGAATCCTGCTGGCTGAGGTGCTCCGGAATCCCAACGCTGGGATGCCGGAGGAAGGGGGTCTGGGGGCCCTGTGTCCCAAACCGCAGGAGAGATCACTGATGGGATCCTGCCCGCAATCGTTAACAAATCATCTCGTGACTAAGAGAGAATTATTAGGGTCACCATTGCACTGGCCCGAGCTGCAGACAATTGCACACAAGATCATCTTCCAGGGATGGGGAATCCACAGCCTTTCCACTCAACGGTGGACGGTGGGGAAAAGGCAAAAACAAGGCAGGGCCAACTTCAGCTGTGCCTTGCTGGGAAAGGACACAGCTTCAAGCAGTGATTCTTTTTATTTCGGAATATCCGGGGGCCTGTTTCCAAGGAAAGCAGTCTGGGTTGTGTCTGGGCTGAGCACACAGTGATCCCGCTGCAAAAGCAGCCCCGCGGAACCAGGAGGCCGGCAGGAATGTCACACATGTGGGACACACGTGGGACACACATGCGGGAGCCCTCGCTCCGGGAAGGGCTCAGCTGCAGAGCAGGCTCAGCCCTGGGAGAAGCTGGGCAGCCCCTGGAGCCGGGCCAGGGAGAGCAGCGAGGAGCATCCCGCACGGAAAATGGAAAATCCCGGGAGGGCAGGCTGTTGAGTCTGGGACAAGGTGGCAGGGGAAACGAGCTCTCCATGCGCTGGACTGCAGCAGGGAGGGAGTGCTGGATCCCACCGACACGGGACAAGGTTCTGCACAGCTGAGCCCACCTACAGCTGGGGGTGTCCCATAGGAATCACCGCATTTCTCATCCAGCAAAAGGAGGAGCACCGTTTCCTGATGTGTCCGCTGCTTTTATCCCCATGCCTGAGCGGGGTGGAGCTGGAGCATGGAGCAGGATCCTGTCTCCCTGCTGCTCCTGCTCCGCAGAGACCCTGCGGGGCTGAGCAGGAGCCCGGTGAGCAGAACTCCACGAGGCTGGAGCCCAGGACAGCCGTCCCTCGGGAGGGAGGAACCTGTGAGCTCGTGCTGTAAGCACTTCCAGGCCGGCCGGCAGTGGGACTGAAAGCATTTCTGGGCCTCCCAGGGCACGGCAGGGCCACTCCCGGGGTCCCCGCAACGCCCCGAGCTCCGGGAAGACTCGGAGAGAAAGGGAGAAGCCAAAAGAGTTCGGGGTTTGGGAGACCCATTTTCATTAGGGTTTCCATTGCAATTTTGCCTAATTAGTCTCCAATAATTAATGCTGCGAGCGCAACGGAGATGGAATCAGACAAAATGCTGGTGAGGAAGCCCCATGGAAGCCATCCGTCTTTGGATAGTAATGATTATGTTCTTTTTTATTATTAAAGATCCCATTAGAAAGAATTTATGATTTTTCCCCTTTGTGAGAGAAATAATCAACATTCCGTTGGCTGCTCCCGGTTTTGGTGCGGAGCAGCCGCGGATCCGTAATTAGGCACAGTTAAAAAGAGATTTTGCCTGAATGGCTTTTGGGGAACATTACATCCAAATTACAGCCCCGCCGATTTATTTCCAGGGAAAATGCGCTCCCAATAAATAACTCAAATCCACTCGGTCTGAAAAAACATTTGATCCAGGAGAAGGCAGGCAGGGAAGGAGGATCTCCCACCGCTCCTCGGTGGAAGGCAGCGGCCTCTCGGGGCCCTGCCGGCCCGAAGCACTCCAGGATTTAGGGCCAGCAGGAAGGGGCAGCCCCCAGCCAGCCCCGGTGCCTCCAGGGGGGCTCCACGTCTGGCTGACATTCCCGGGGGTCGGGGGTTGGCCTGGCTTTGTCCGGATATAAACAGCGCTTCGCCGGGATCGCGTTGTAGCTCAAGGTTCATCTTCCATGGGTGCCATCTCCGCAGCTGCACTTGGAAGTGCCTTTAATGGGAAGCCATTACAAGAGGAAGTCATTTGGAGATCATTCCCATGCTGGGAAATTTTGTTTCCGGAGCCATTTAATGCAAATTTCACTCTTTGCTTGTTGGGAGTTGATGAATTCCAACGGCGCTCGCCTCGAGTGAAAAGATCCGAGTTTTATGCCGTCGGATTCGCTGCGGATCTTAAAAACAATGCCTGCACAACTTCCATTTAATGTGGGAATTCAGCTTTTAATTTCCAGCCCGCAGCGCAGCGCAGCCCGGAGTTTGGCAGGCGGCTGCATTCCGTATCCAGGAAGGATGTAGCGGGGAGCCTTTTCCATCCTGAATCAAATGGAATTGGTGATTTGCATGCACCTTTGGAGTCAAAATCAAACATTTGCCCTGGCTTGGCCCTCGTTTAATTAAAATGATGAGAACGTGCGATAGGCTTTTGGTCTGAGGCAAAAAGGATGCACAGCCCTGAAATTTGGAACAAACATAAAAAAAATTGCGAAAGGCATGGTTGGAAGTGATAAGAAATGCCAAGACTATGTATTACATGGGATCACGGGATGAAAATAGAAAATATCCTTAAAAAAATCCCGGCGTGCTGTGAAACTGTTGTAGGAAGAGCTGGATTGGATTACAGGCTTTATGGATAATGTCCCTGCACCCAGCACTGCCCAGGCTTGTCCCCCGGCTGAGGGGGCAGGAGAGGGAAGGGAATGGGAATTTTCCCTCAGATGCGGGCTGGAAGGACGGGTGGGTTCTTATTTGCATTTGTGAGCACAGATTCATTTCTTTAATTGGGAGTTTAATGCATTTGAAATGAGTTGAAATGCAAGTTCTGGAAAACAACTGCTCATTCGTAGGGAGCGCCATCCATTTCGGGAGCCGAGGGTTCCCTCTCTGCCATTCCCATCCCTTCTGGCTCCAGGGACCCGGGCTGTCGATATTTCAGGTAAACTGGGGGGGGTGGAGTGTTAGAAGAACACGTTTTCTGCACTGAATAAAGAAGTTTCTTTTAAAAACTGTAATTTCAAATGGCTGTTCAAAGAGCTGATTGGAATCGAGGGTTTTTTTCCCCAAGACCAAATCACCACTTGAACAGCTGAGCTATTTTTAGCCCCAGAGCTCTGCACTTTTAAGTTGCTTGTTTGATAGCGGTCAAATAAAGAACAAAGGAGGAATTCATCTGACCCCGTTTCACCCTCCAGAATCTGGGCTCTGCTCTGGCCCGGTCGCTTGGGTGTCCTGGGTGTGCCTTTACAGGGCCATTTTCAGAACCACCACCCCAGCTCCCTGTCAGCTGCACGCAGCAGCTCCACAGGGGAGAATTCCTGCCCGTATGAATTCTCCTCTTGGGAAGAGCCCCACACTGGGTTTTCTCCACCAGCCCATCCCGTTTCCTACAGCACCACAAGAGCCGACTTTATTTTCATTTGTGAACACTTTGATGTCTGGGGACTTGGCTCTTGTACAGTCCCAAACTTCCAGCAGGAGGGAACAGTTTCCAGGACTTTTAACTTGACTCGATTTCCCACTGTTCTTCACGATCTGCATTCGTCTCACGGGGGAACCGCTCCCTTTCCCAGTGAGATTCTCTCCTGCTCTTGGGCTTGCTGCTGTCCCCGGAGTCACGCGAGGCGAGGCTCCTGCAAACCCACCCGTGCATCTGCTTTGGGAAGGACTGCTGGGAACGGCAATGGCAATGGGATGGGAACGGCAATGGCAATGGGAATGGGCAATGGAAATGGGAATGGCAATGGCAATGGCAATGGGAATGACAATGGGAATGGGAATGGCAATGGCAATGGCAATGGGCAATGGCAATGGAAATGGGAATGGCAGTGACAATGGCAATGGCAATGGCAATGGGAATGGGCAATGGCAATGGAAATGGGAATGACAATGGCAATGGCAATGGCGATGGCAATGGCAATGGCAATGGCGATGGCAATGGCAATGGCAATGGCAGTGACAATGGGAATGACAATGGCAATGGCAATAACAGTGGGAATGGCAATGGCAATGGCAATGGCAATGGCAATGGCAATGGCAATGGAAATGGGAATGGGAATGGCAATGGGGATGGGGATGGGAATGGAAGGGGCCAAGTGGCAAAACTCCAGAGGATTTGGGAAGGGGAGAGGAGGAAGGAGGAGATGCAAAGGGGCTGAGCTAGACTGGGAACTGGAACTGGGGGCTTTGTGCTGCTGTCGACACTCCTGTGGCGTCTGAAGGAAGAGGGCGGTGTAAGAAAACTTCAATTTTTCCCTGTAACTGCAGCAATAGTTCCAGGAGACCTCTCCTGGTTCCATCCATCCACCATCCCTCCCTCCCTCCCTCCCTCCCTCCATCCATGCCTCCCTCCCTGTCTCCCTGCCTGTCTCCCGGCCGGGCAGACGCCGGCTGCAGCCTCCAGGCGCTCCCGGCGCTGCTCCAGGCCGGCCCTAATGCGCCTGCCGGGGAGCGCGGCCCCCCCTCGCAGTTCTGGTTTGGTGCCCAGAACATCTGGTCACCCTGTAGCCTTTTCTAATCCAATCGCGCCGTTCCCTGGGCGCATTCCCGGCTGCCAGCACCGAGCCGCGGCTGCTGGCAGCGGGGCCCGGCCGGCCCCGGGCGCTGCCCGAGCTCCTCCTCCCGCCGGCACGGCAGCGTTTGTTCCCCGGGCCTCGCCGAGGTCCTGCCCTGCCCGGGGGACACGGCAGCCGGTGCCGTGCCCAGCCCTGCCGCGGCGGAGGGGTGCAGGGGTGCTTCCCTGGCATTCTGGGGGGTAGGGGCAGGGACGGCCCGCCGGCACTGCCGGCACAGGAGCCTCGCTGCCTGCAGCCAGCACACGCTACGGGAGGCAGACTTTGCCTCTCTCTGGTGGATTCCCTACAAACCCATCTAAAATGTTGCTATAATGTCAAAAGACACCCTTAGGACCATCAGATTTCAGAGGCCTGACTTAAAATAATAAAGCCCAAGGACCTCAGCACATGGAACAAGAAGAGCTGGGCCGGGAATGGGGATAAATCCCTCTCCAGCACAGCACCAAAGCGGTTCCTGTGTGTGGGCACACGGCCTGGATCCCCTGTGGGGCCATTGCAGGGGAGCAGGAGCACCACCCCAGCAGCGTTCATCGCTGGGGCCATTCCAGGGGAGCAGGAGCATGGTCCCGGGGCCACCCCATCAGCATTGCAGCCCCCAGGGCAGTGGGAGCAGGGCGTCTCGGCAGCTCCCCAGCGAGTGTTTGGGTGAGCGAGGCGCTGGGCATTAGCAGGAGTCCTGGCGCTTCCCAAACCCAGCAGATCCAGCCTCTGGTTTTCCCCGGTCCCTCAGCCGTGGCATAAGTGCCCCAGGATGTTCACCAAAGGATTACGCATCGCAGTGTGGGCTATCAGTCTGGCAAGGAGCAGCACGAGCTCTGGTATTTGCGAGTGATATTTGAAATCCTAACCCCAGAAGAAAATCGTCAGGCAATAACATCCTGTTTTCCACGCACAGCGTCCCGCTTCCCCAGCAGTGGGAAAAGGCTGCTCCTCGTTCCTCAGCGCTGTACGCCGCGCTCCGAGCTGGGAGCAAATATTTTTCCACCAACATCACCACATGGAAAGCGTTTCACACATCTCAAACCTTCCCACCACGTTGTTTTGGGAATAAAACACAACCTGCCACAGCAAGCCTTGAGGGACAGCTGGGCTGATGGCCTTCAGCTGGGGACTTTAGGTGGCATTTGGGGAGGGAACTGTTCCCTGGCAGGGTGGGCAGGGCTGTGGCTGCCCCTGGATCCTTGGCAGCGCCCAGGCCAGGCTGGACAGGGCTTGGAGCAGCCTCGGACAGTGGAGCTGTCCCTGCCGTGGGTCGCTGTCACTGCCGTGGGTCCCTGCCATGGGTCCCTGTCCCTGCTATGGGTCACCGTCATGGGTCACTGTCCCTGCTGTGGGTCACTGCCGTGGGTCCCTGTCCCTGCCGTGGGTCCCTGTCCCTGCCGTGGGTCACTGTCCCTGCCGTGGGTCGCTGTCACTGCCGTGGGTCACTGTCACTGCCATGGGTCACTGTCACTGCCGTGGGTCCCTGCCATGGGTCACTGTCCCTGCCGTGGGTCACTGCCGTGGGTCCCTGTCCCTGCCATGGGTCCCTGTCCCTGCCATGGGTCCCTGTCCCTGCCGTGGGTCGCTGTCCCCGCCGTGGGTCCCTGTCCCTGCCGTGGGTCCCTGTCCCTGCCATGGGTCCCTGTCCCTGCCGTGGGTCCCTGTCCCTGCCATGGGTCGCTGTCCCTGCCGTGGGTCCCCGCCGTGGGTCCCTGTCCCTGCCGTGGGTCCCTGTCCCTGCCGTGGGTCGCTGTCACTGCCATGGGTCCCTGTCCCTGCCGTGGGTCGCTGTCCCTGCCGTGGGTCGCTGTCCCCGCCGGTTTCCCGCCCCCAGCCGGCGCTGGCGCTCGCGCTGGCCACAAGGTGGCGCCGTCGCCCCTCGCTCTCCCCTCACGGGGCGGCGGGAAGCGGCTCTCCCCTCACGGGACGCCGCTCTCCCCTCACGGGGCGGCGGGAAGCGGCTCTCCCCTCACGGGGCGGCGGGAAGCGGCTCTCCCCTCACGGGACGCCGCTCTCCCCTCACGGGGCGGCGGGAAGCGGCTCTCCCCCCTCACGGGGCGGCGGGAAGCGGCTCTCCCCTCACGGGGCGCCGGGACGCCGCTCTCCCCTCACGGAGCCAGCGCGGAGCCACGAGCGGCTCGGGACGGAGGCGGCCTCAGGGATCAGCCGGTGCCACACCTGTGCCTTCCACAGCCCAGGTAATTCTAAATTGCCCTGGAGCGCTTCCAGCGATGGGGCCGCCGCAGCTGCTGTGGGCACGCAGTGCCAGGCCTCAGCGCCCTCACGGCCTGAAACCGCTTCCCGATATCCCGTCTAACCCGGCCCTCAGTCGAAGGGAAGCCGCTCCCCCTTGTCTTGGCGTTGCTGCCTTGTCCAAAGGCCCTCTGCAGCTCTCCTGCAGCCCCCTGGGGCCCTGGAAGGGGTCCCAAAGCCTCGCTGGGGAGCTGCCACATCCCCCATCCCGGGCGCTCCGGGGAGGGGAACACCGGCCCGCTGGGACTGGAATGAAATGTATGACAGATGGCTTAAAAAACTAAAAAAGCAATTATCAAAGGGGAAGGGTTTGGAACATGTCCTTTGAAATCCAAATTTGTTTAGCATTTTTAGCAGCTGAAATAATTTTCGGAGCATCTGATGAGAGCTTTGAGTGCTTCCTTCCCTCCTCTCCCTCGCCAAGCCACCCGTTCGAAGGCTGCCACTGGCACAGCAAGTTCCCTGCTTTATTGCCATTGGAATTTTTCATTGGGGAACGGTGGAATGAGGGGACGAACTGCGCTATGTCCTTTTGAAATCTTCTGCAGCTTTGCAGAGGGTGGAAGCGCAGTACTCTGTGATTCTTCAAACAACTACACGAGAATGTGCCTCATTATAGCTCCCTTCCTTCCTCACTCTGGCCTGATCCTCCGTTCTCCCTCCACCAAAAAGACGGGAATTAATCATTCCCCTTGTCCATTAGCCACAGCAAGTAACAGATCACTGGAAAAATTAATGACACCCCATAGCTGAGGGGTGAAGGAAGCACCTTTTTGTCACAGGCAGCTGCTCGGCTGTCCTGATGATTTGAAACTGCTCCAAAACATGGCAGCTCCCCCAGGGAGTGTGGGTGATGGGGAGTTAATCGGTGTGTGGCCCCAGATAGCTCCCATGAAAGCAGACCCAGGTCATGGAGAGGTTTTCCAGCCTCCCCACACAGCCCTGCCACAGGCAGGGGGCAATTTCCCTGCTCCGCCTTGGGCCCATGGGCAGCTGAAGGGGCAGAGCCCCTGGGAACCTCTAGAGATGCTGCACATCCGATGGGATGAGTCTCAGAAAAGAGGATAACAAGGCCCTGGAGGAGATTAAAGTTCGCTCCTTCTGGTGTGAGTCTGGAGCACAAGCACCCTCTAATCCCGCTCCAAAGGGGAGATCCAAGGCCTTTAAGTCTCTTAAGCCGCGTTGGTTTGGGCTCAGCCGGGAGCTGCCCTCCGGCTCTGCAGCTCCTTCCTGCTGCCAGGCTGGGGGCTGGGGGGCTCTGTGCCAGGAAGGGGGCACATCCCAGCGAGGGGGGCTCTAAACCCCCAAATCCGGCTTCTTCCCTGGGTTCAAGGCAGTGGGATGGCAGCGAGGCCGTGCACTTGCTTTAAGTGGGACTCCCAAACCGGAGCTGAATTCAGAATCCGGCGTCATCCCTAGAAAAACTTAACGCTGTCTTGGAGCAACTTCCCGGGACTGAGGCCTGTTTGCTTCTTTCATTACAACTCTGAGGGAGGCAAATCCCGGGTTTCCTAGAATGGAGCTGTGAAAGGACACTCAGTCAGGAATGCGGAGCAGGGAGTGTGGGGGCGAGTTTGGGAACACGCTAAGTCGTTGTGCGTTATGGGGGGTCATTGAGATGTGACTCACCCCGAGGGGCATGACGTTCTCCTTCAAGGCTTTCATGTCCATCCTCGGGATTTCCACCAGAAATTCCACAATTGTCACCCACCACAGGCTCCCGAGGTGCAGTAAGCATCACCCAAAAAGCCCCGCCTGTCCCAGGGACTCCGGTGTCTCCTGGAAGCGGCCCCAGATGGGCTGGGCAAGCAGCAGCTTTCCTCTGCAAGAGGAACCACCAGGCTGCAAATTGGGGCTCCCGGTGAGAGAGCTGGAAGGTGCTGCCAGGTGTGCGGCCTCCTACCTGGAACGGGGACATCGGGCTGGAAAATAAACACGGGAGGGAGCGGATCGGCGGGATGGAGGCAGCGCGGGCACGGGGCTGAGGCAGCGCGGGGAGCTGAGGCGCGGCTAACGCAATTGCACATCCCCTCCTCGGCTGCGCGAGCAGGCGAAGCAGCACTAATCCCCAGGCCGATACCTGCGGGGAGAGAGCGGGAGCAGCTGCTGGGACAGCGAGGAGCCAGCGCACGCGGCTCTGGGAAGCGAGTGCTGCTCCGAGAGCAGCGGCAGGGCTTCCCCTGGCAGAAACCCCTCTGCCAGCTCCCTGTTAGCGCCGGGCCGCTGTGGCTGGTGCTGGAGAGCATTTCTCCATGCTTCCCAAAGCCGCCCTGCGTCGGGTGGCACGAGGGGCACACAAAGCCTCGGGACAAAAGGAAGGGAGGGGGCAGTCGTTGGGGGATTTGGGAGTTACTAAATAAGAGGGACAGTCCTGGCCCGAGCGGCGCTGCCCTTGGATTGCTCCGGGAATGTCCTGCTCGTGACTGGGACGGTGTTTCCCTGCCAGCACCGGCAGAGCACATTTAATTCCAGAGCCTCTAAACTCTTCACCACGACATTACAGCGCTTTGGTAACCTGGGTTTTATTTACACCTCATTCCTGGGTCTGGGACCTTCCCAGGAACGATCAGGATGACTCCGGGGGTATCCCAGCACATGCAGGCTCCAGGCCCTCTCCCGTGTCTGCTCCCACTTCTGAGTTTGTCTGTTGGTGTCAGTGAGGGAAACGGTAGAAAAATAAAATATTTGTACATGTCCACCTAAAGGCAGCTTTCCCAAGGGCACTTCCATAACACACTGCCAGGAGGCAATTTTGGAAAGTGCAGGAGGTGTTTGGGAGCCTTTGAGCCCCAGAAATAGTCAGTGGTCCTTTAAAATAGGGACTTACCAGGTATGGCACAAGCTCCCCCAGGATACACTGCCTTGTGCCTGGGAGGATTTCCCAAAGGGTTCCCAGTGCCTGGACTTGTTCCAAATGGAGGACTCCGGGTGAGCAGCAGCTCGAACCAAATCGTTTGGAATTCATAAAGGGATGGTGTGTCTATATAGGGGTAATCAGGTGTCTCTATATAGTTATGGCTAATGTTATAGATATTAGAAAGCTATGCAGAATAGAATGCTATGTATTATGAATTTATATTTATTATAACATTATTAGAGATTTGTTTCCCCATGGAGAAACGGTGGATAGAGGTCAGGGAAGCCCCAGTCCCCGTGGAGTTTGGTTTTCAGCAGGGGTCTGATCAGTTCAGCTAAAGCTGCACGGAGCCACGGCCACAGAAGCAATTCTGAGGGGATGCTCTCCCTGCTCCTGGCCTGTGGACGGGGTGCCATGTGTGTCCCGCTTTCAGGAATCAGTGTCCTCCCTCCACAGCCCCCAGTGCTGCTGGATTATTGGTGACATTGTGGATGCCACCTCCGAGGGCAGCACGGGAAGGCCGGGCTGGCTCCTGTCTGCGTGGCACTGGTGCCGAGGCCTCTGCTCAGGCCCGGCCTCTCCTCCAGCTGGGCTGCAAATGAGCACAGTTCCTGTCTGCTGCTGACAGGAATCGGGTACGGCTCTGCTCCCACGGGATCGGGCAGTCCCGGGACGGTTTGGGGCAGAAGGGACCCTTAGGATTGTTCCATTCACTCCCTGCCACGAGCAGGGACAGCTGCCACTGTCCCCGGGTGCGCCAAGCCCCAGCGTCCAGCCTGGCCTTGGGCACTGCCAGCGACGGGGCACCAGGGCTGCTCTGGGTCCCCGGAGCAGATCCCGTGGGATCCAGGGCTGGGACCCCCTGAAATGACTCCTCCGTTCGTACTTTGCACAGCAGACCCGACGTGGCTCCCAGCCCCGACATTCCAGCTCAAATAATGATTGCCATTAAAGCAGCGACAGCGCTGCCGGATAATGTGCGGAGGATAAAGGAGGCATTTAGAGGATGGAAAACTAATTGGTTTAGGAATCAAATTTGAAAAAGGCAGCATCTTCCTGGAGCAGTGGGAGTGCAAACCCTCCGCCTCTAATGAGCTGCCTCCAAAGGAGGCGGATGTGTCATATTTCTCGGGATGAGCTTGCATTAGGAAGCTGCTGAGAAGGGAATAGTCATTACCTGCTTCCCACAAAGCCATTGGCTCCTGCGGAGTGAGGCACGCGATTCGGGGGGCTCGGGGCGGGCGTGGTGCGAGCCGCGCCTGGAGCAGCCGTCGGCGCGGGCAGGTGCTGCAACGACTCTCCAGGAGCTGCCCGCGATGGATATTAAAGGAATTGGGGAACCTCTCGCTCCTGATGGCTCGCATCACATTTCTAATGAGGCTCATTTACTGGGGCAAACATCTTTCCCTCATTATTCCTCCGGAATTCTGCCTACGCGCTGCGGCTTCGGGGGGAGCCAGGCTGCCGTGCACACACGGGGTGACAGCCGCAGCCCCACAGCCAGGATATCCGGGATACCTGGATGTGCCGGCAGCCATGCCAGCCCCTGGAAGGGAGCTGGGCGCCGCAGCCATGTGCTAAGGGATCAGTATGCACAGGAAATGGATTGCACCGGGATCCTGCCCACCGGTGTTTTATCTTTCCTTGCCCTAAGCCCTGGGAAGGCAGTTCAACACTGCACGTAGCCTTGGAGCAGCACGGTGGAATGAGCAGGGATTATACCTATAGAGCTGTATCCCAGTTAATCCCAGTTACCACCACCTTTGATCCACAGGCAGTGGGCCGGGGGGTCACTGAAAATATCCCGTGCCGTGCCGTGCCGTTCCTGTTGGCCAGGGAGCACCTGGCAGGTGCCTGGGAGCGTTTGGGAAGCTGCTCCTCCCTTTCCCTGTCTGGTCAGGGCGCTGGGAGCTCCAGGTCCCAGGCAGAGCACACAGGTGCCCCTCGGGCCGCCTGGCAGCTGCAGCTGGCAAGCCTTGGAAAGGTCAGAGGAATCCATTAAACTGTCTCCCGGCCACCTCGGCAGATGCCGCGGGCTCTTCCGTGGCCGGGACCTGGGGCAAAGCTGGCCTGGCAGCCGCAGCCCCTCGGCTCAGCCTCCCCGGGGTCCCCTGGCCCCGGGGTCCCCTGGCCCCGGCGCGGGGAAAAGCAGCGGCCGGGCTGAGGGCTGTCAGGAGGAGGGATGGGGCTCCAGCGCTGAGCACGCAGCCTCGCTGGATCCTCCGCAGGGCCGAGGGCTGAGGGAGAGCAGAGCGTGGCCAGCGGCTGGCAGAGATAAGCCCTGCTCGCTCCTGACCGCGGAGCAGGGGTAATGAGGTGATACTGCCGCTGATAAGGAGCCCTCCCGTTATCAGCAGCGAAGGCAGGTGTTCCCAGTGTTTGTGTTCGCAGCGGAACACGCCGCGTTGAAATCGATACCACCACGAAGCTGCTGTTCCCTAGGGAAAATGCAAATCAGTGTGCCAGGCTCCGGCCCTGGGATGCTGGAGCTGGGTGCCCTAGAGAATCACGCGGTGCTGTGGCTTGCAAGGGACTTCAGGACCGTGGTGTTCCACCGGTGGCACGGCAGGGACGGCTCCCCTAGCCCAGGTGGCTCCAAGCCCCTGGAGCTGCCCTTGGGCACGGGGCGAACGCCAGCAGCGGGAAAGGCTCGTGGCACGGGGAGCACCCTGCAGCTGTCCGCGGCCACTGCCGGGCACGGGAAGCTGCGGGTGGGGCCTGGGGCCGTCCCCAAACCCCATGGCTCTTTGTGCCAGCCCTCCCAGCTCCACGTGTTTACATTCCTTCTGCTTAATATTTCTGCAATCTTCTCTGGCATCATCCACTCGGAATTTTTCTCCTCCCACTTCACACCTCGGCGGAGCCTTCTGGTCCCGCAGCAGATGCATTGTGAGGCTTCTCCTTCTCCGGCGCCCGCATATGCTCCATTAAAAGTGTTTGTTTCTTCGAGCAGCTCCCAGTTGGGATGTGACAAAAAAAAAACCCTCCCAACTTTTTTGGCCTGGGCTCGGCAGCCCCCGGCCCCGCGCCGAGGAGCTCCAGGCGCGGGGTCCCCGTGTCACCCGCCCGCTCCGTGCCAGCGATTTCCCTGTCCTCGCGCCGGTGCCTCCGACGTGCACTGGCACCCAAAGATAGAAATTGGGCTTTGCATCCCCTGCACGGCAAGAACATGGTGGGAGGTGCCAACTGGGAGCTCAGAAACCGGGATCGAGCCGTTGCCTAGTGATGGGAAGCGCGGGCAGGCTGGCATTTCCCGCGGCAGGAATGCCAGCCCCCACCTGGCACCGGCGCGGGGTGCTCCGAGGGGAGAGGGCATGCGGAGGTCACCCCGGAGGGAAACTGAGGCACGGCCAGCGCGGTGCGCACACACATCTCTCCTCAGGGATGCCCGGTGCCCTCGGGTGCTCCAGGGAGCTCTGCTGGCTCCTGCAAGGACGCTGCAAAAACTGGGGCTATTTCCCCCGAATATCCCAGCGTGAGCAGCAGGGAAGGGCCTGCTCCAGACACCCTGCACAGAGCCAGCAGAACTCCTGCCTGCATCAACAGCCCCGCGCAGTTTATGGGACGGCTCTGGACACAGCTGCCACCCATGAAATCCCGCGGGCCGCGCTTTTATTCCTGCTGGAAAAGGTGTTTGCTTACAATTCCTGCAAATGTGGGAGTTTCCAAGTAACGGTGTCCCGCACGCCCTGGCACCTTGGGGAGTTTACCTTCCGTGCAGCACATCCCTGGTTCCGCAGCTCTCTGGGCTCCCGGGTTCCCGTTCTCTGGGCTCCCGGGTTCCCGTTCTCTGCGCTCCCGGGTTCCCGTTCTCTGCGTTCCCGTTCTCTGCGCTCCCGGGTTCCCGTTCTCTGGGCTCCCGGGTTCCCGTTCTCTGCGTTCCCGGGTTCCCGTTCTCTGCGTTCCCGGGTTCCCTGCCCGCACTGCGCACGCCGGCCTCGCCGCGGCTCCCGGCGGCGGCAGCGGGGCCGCAGCGCAGCCCGGGGCCTCCATCCGCGGCTCCCGGCGCAAGGAACAGATGCTCGCCCCGCTCCCGCTGGCCTGCGAGCCGCTGAGCAATTTGGGGCTGATGGATGACACGCTCCGAGATGATTTCCGAGCGTGGCACGGGAAAGAGACCCCCATCCTTCCAGAGATGGGAATTGCTGCTGAGCGCGGTGTCCTCTTGGTCCCTCCGGAGCCCAGGGCCGGTGTCCCGCACCGAGCCCATCCAGCAGCAGACCCCAGGGATCTGCAGCACCAGCAGCTGCGGGGGGCAGTTCCAGCTCCACAGCCAGCTGGAAATCAGCAGTTTTGGTCACCTTCCCTCGGCTTTAGCACAATTCCCAGCACGCGGAACGACTCCGCACTGGGCGTGCTCCCGTCCCTCCCCGCGGGGCGAGCTCCCTCAGGCCGGGCAGCCCCTTCCTCGCCCGTGCCCAGCGCTCGGGTGCCCTCTTTGCTGGAGGGGATTCCAGCGGGGAAACCTCGGCCCCGGGGAGCCGAGGGAGCGGCAGCAGGCCCGGTGCGGCACTCGCCAGCCGGCTGGGCTCCTCCTTGTCGCCGAAAGCCGCCGTGCCCCCCGCCGCTGCCGCGTTTCGCATCCCATTTTTCCGCTGTCTGCCATGAAAAATGCGGCTGCCGCGGGTCCTCCCCCGGCAGGTACCGCTGTCGAACATGTTGCCTTCACAACATGACACGGCGCCTAAAAACTCACAGAGAGACTAATTACTGCAGGAAAACTGCGGGCCGAGCCCGCTCCCGGAGCCGCAGCTGACAGCCCGGGCCGGCCCCGCCGCTGCGGGCAGCTCTCCCGGGAGCGGCTGTCGCCCCGTCCCGCTCCGGCTGCGACCCCGCGTCCTCAGGGCTGAGCCCTGGGGGCAGCAGCCAGCAGCACCTAAGCCAGGCCTAAAACACCCCAAATTAGAACCCGCCAGCCCTTCCCTCTGCTCCCCAGCCTTCCCAGGAATTAGAGACATTCCTGTAGAAAAATGGCTTTCAATTCATGCCTCAGGAGCTACAAACAATCCTGTGCCCGGAAGATTTTATGTCCAAGAAAACACGGGGGGATGGCTGGTCTGGCAGCTGGGCTGGGGCTGGGCAGCTGGCTCACACTTACCTGGGGGTGTGGAAGAAATGCAGCCTGTTTCTGTCTGGACGTTTCAAATTTCCCTGGCATCAGGAAACAATGCCTTGCTAATTCCTCTAAAAGGCCTTTTCCCCCAGGAAAATCAGCCTGGGAGAGCACATGGTTGTCCACGAACAAGTGGAGTCATTCCATGCTCTGAGCAGAGCTAGGAGCACCTTGACTCCCCTTGGAGCGCCCGGGAGGTGTAAAACCCTGCCGTTCCGGTGGTCGGAAATGGGGGAATTTCACCAGGTGCCATCGTTTTTCTCCCTTTTCCCACTGACATTAAAATACAATAAACTGAGAAACCACCTCCAACTTCCTTTCCCCTTCCCTTTTCCCTTCCCTTGCCCTTGCCCTTTCCCTTGTCCGTGTGAGTTATTTTGCGAGCTAATCTTGATACGAATAAAAATAGAAATAGTCAATAAAACATTTCAAAACTGCCCAGGGTTTCAGCCCTGGGATGGAGACTTTGGGGCATTTCATCCATGCCCGGAACCGTGACGGTTTTCCTGGCTCAGGGAGCAGCTCCAGGAGCCCCTGGGGCTCTGCCCACCCTCAGGTAAGCACAGAAGGGATCGGAGCGCAGCATGGAAGGAGTGGGAATTGGGGACTGCAGGAAAGAGCGGGGATCACTGTGCACCCCGTTGGTGACTGAAGTGTCATTCTGCAGGACACGGAGCCTTTTGGGGTGTGATCCATGATCCCACAACTGTCCCCCGCGCGCCTTGGGGACGTAGAGCCCACAGAAACCCACCGGGTCACCGGCCACGGGGTCACCTGTCACGGTGTCACCTGTCACGGGGTCACCTGTCACGGTGTCACCTGTCACAGGGTCACCTGTCACGGGGTCACCTGTGTCATTCTGCAGGACACGGAGCCTTTTGGGGTGTGATCCATGATCCCACAACTGTCCCCCTCGCGCCTTGGGGACGTAGAGCCCACAGAAACCCACCAGGTCACCTGCCACGGGGTCACCTGTCACGGTGTCACCTGTCATGGTGTCACCTGTCGCGGGGTCACCTGTCACGGTGTCACCTGCCACGGGGTCACCTGTCACGGGGTCACCTGCCACGGTGTCACCTGCCATGGTGTCACCTGTCACGGTGTCACCTGTCACAGGGTCACCTGCCATGGTGTCACCTGTCGCGGGGTCACCTGTCACGGTGTCACCTGCCACGGGGTCACCTGTCACGGGGTCACCTGTCACGGTGTCACCTGCCATGGTGTCACCTGTCACGGGGTCACCTGTCACGGTGTCACCTGTCACGGGGTCACCTGTCACGGGGTCACCTCTCATGGTGTCACCTGTCGCGGTGTCACCTGTCATGGTGTCACCTGTCGCGGTGTCACCTGCCACAGTGTCACCTGTCATGGGGTCACCTGTCACGGGGTCACCTGTCACGGGGTCACCTGCCACGGTGTCACCTGCCATGGTGTCACCTGTCACGGTGTCACCTGTCACAGGGTCACCTGCCATGGTGTCACCTGTCGCGGGGTCACCTGCCATGGTGTCACCTGCCACGGTGTCACCTGTCATGGGGTCACCTGTCACAGGGTCACCTGCCATGGTGTCACCTGTCACGGTGTCACCTGTCGCGGTGTCACCTGCCACGGTGTCACCTGTCACGGGGTCACCTGTCACGGTGTCACCTGCCATGGTGTCACCTGTCATGGTGTCACCTGTCATGGTGTCACCTGCCATGGTGTCACCTGTCGCGGTGTCACCTGCCATGGTGTCACCTGTCACAGGGTCACCTGCCATGGTGTCACCTGTCACGGTGTCACCTGTCACGGTGTCACCCATCACAGGGTCACCTGTCACAGGGTCACCTGCCACGGTGTCACCTGTCATGGGGTCACCTGTCACGGTGTCACCTGTCACGGGGTCACCTGTCACGGGGTCACCTGTCATGGGGTCACCTGTCACGGTGTCACCTGTCGCGGGGTCACCTGGCGGTGCCACACCCGGGCTGTGACATCGGGCACGCGTGGTCACCGGGGCTGCCCTGGTGTCCATGCCCGGACCCTCTTTGTGTCCTTGGTGGGGCAACTGTGGCGCAGCCACTCGTGTGCAGGGCCACCCTGCCCTAAGGGACCCCAGAAGGGGGTGACACCCTGCGTGTCCTGGGGTGACACCACTGAGTGTCCTGGGGGTGACACCCTGTGTGTCCTGGGGGTGACACCACTGAGTGTCCTGGGGGTGACACCCTGCGTGTCCTGGGGGTGACACCACTGAGTGTCCTGGGGGTGACACCCTGCGTGTCCTGGGGGTGACACCCTGCGTGTCCTGGGGGTGACACCCTGCGTGTCCTGGGGGTGACACCACTGAGTGTCCTGGGGGTGACACCCTGCGTGTCCTGGGGGTGACACCACTGAGTGTCATGGGGGTGACACCCTGCGTGTCCTGGGGGTGACACCCTGAGTGTCATGGGGGTGACACCCTGCGTGTCCTGGGGGTGACACCCTGAGTGTCCTGGGGGTGACACCCTGCGTGTCCTGGGGGTGACACCCTGCGTGTCCTGGGGGTGACACCACTGAGTGTCCTGGGGGTGACACCCTGCGTGTCCTGGGGGTGACACCACTGAGTGTCATGGGGGTGACACCCCTGAGTGTCCCTGTCCCCAAGTGTGTCCTGGGAGGGTGACACAACTGCGTGTCCTGTGTCCCCAGGTGTGTTCTGGGGGAGGTGACACAAACACATGTCCCTGGGGAGGTGACACAAATGCGGGTCCCTGGGGAGGTGTCCCGTGTCCCTTGGCGAAGGTGTCCCTGTCCCCTGTCCCCGGTGAGGTGTCCCTGTTCCCTGTCCCTGGGGAGGTGTCCCTGGGTGCAGGTGTCCCTGTCCCCTGTCCCTGGGTGCAGGTGTCCCTGTCCCCTGTCCCTGGGTGCAGGTGTCCCTGTCCCCTGTCCCTGGGGAGGTGTCCCTGTCCCGTCCCTGGGTGCATGTGTCCCTGTCCCCTGTCCCCTGTCCCTGGGTGCAGGTGACACTGTCCCTGTCCCCTGTCCCTGGGTGCAGGTGACACTGTCCCCTGTCCCTTGGTGTCCCTATCCCCTGTCCCATGTCCCTTGGTGTCCCTGTCCCTGGGTGTCCCGGTCCCTGGGTGTCCCTGTCCCTTGCTGTCCCTGTCCCTTGCTGTCCCTGTCCCTTGCTGTCCCGGTCCCTTGGTGTCCCTGTCCCTTGGTGAAGTTGTCCCTGTCCCTGTCCCTGGGTGCAGGTGTCCCTGTCCCTTGTCCCCTGTCCCTGGGTGCAGGTGTCCCTGTCCCCTGTCCCCTGTCCCTGGGTGCAGGTGACACTGTCCCTGTCCCTTGGTGTCCCTGTCCCTTGCTGTCCCTGTCCCTTGGTGTCCCTGTCCCTGGGTGTCCCTGTCCCTGGCTGTCCCTGTCCCTTGCTGTCCCTGTCCCTGGGTGTCCCTGTCCCTTGGTGTCCCGGTCCCTTGGTGTCCCTGTCTCTTGCTGTCCCTGTCCCTGGCTGTCCCTGTCCCTGGGTGAAGTTGTCCCTGTCCCTGGCTGTCCCTGTCCCTTGCTGTCCCCTGGTGTCCCGGTGCCGGCCGTGCGGCGGCCCCGGCGGCGGGCGGGCCGGCAGCGCCATCTGGTGGCCGAGAGCAGCAACAGCAGCGGCGGCGGGAGAGCAGCGCCGGGAAACTCATCAGCATGATTAATGATTAATGATTAATGATTAATGATTAATTAATAACGAAATGTCCGACAATAGGGACTTAATGACAGTCAGGCACAATAGAGATTGGGGTCCACGAAAAGATTAACAATAAACAATTAGGTTATTATCAGCAACTTCCAGTAAGTTATAGATAATTACTAATTAATAATAACAACTTGATAACAGTAAATAATAATTTATATAGCCATATATAACCAATAACAAAATTAATTATTAATTAAGTAATTATCAAGGTCCAATTCTTTATTATTAAATGACTACCTATAATTTTAAAATAAAAAATTTTAATAAAATGCATACTAAAAATATAATTAATAAATGTCATATTAAATAATTAATTATTAATTATTAATTAGAATTAGTAATTAAAATTTATTACTTCAAATGATACGAATTACTGAGATTAATAAAAATTGTTCAGTAAGAAACAATTAAACAACATTATTAATTAATAATTAATTAGTATTTATTGCCAGATACTAATAAGTACCATTTGGCACGTGATGATTATTATTAATTAATTATCTAATTAACGACTAACTAATTGTTCATTATGTTATAATTAATTATTAATTACACAAATATTGATTAATAAATCATTGATTAGGTAGGTATCCTAATTATTGAATGATTAATTAATAATTAGCCCATTATTAATGACATATTAATTAATTAATTACACGACTCTTTATGAATAAATTATTAATTAGGTAATAATGAATTAGGTCATTAAGCATCTAATTATTAATGATGTCATTAATTCAGCAAGTAATTAATTGCAAAATTATTTGTAACATATTAATTATGTAACCGAGGAAATGTAATTAACAATTAAGTGATAATTAATTAATAATAGCTACGCCATTAATTACCTATATTAATAATTAATATCCAATAATTACCTCGGTAATTAAGCGTCATTTGCCAGGTAAAAATGAATTTTATAATTATTGGGGAATTAATGATAAGGCTTAATTCATTAATGAAATTAATTAGGGAACCAATTAATTAGCTAATAATTAGATAAATAATTACATGGCAAGATAATGAGTTAATTAGGTAACAAGCGCATACATTAATTTGGTAATTAACAAAGCATTTAATTCGGCAATGAAGTAATTAAATGATCAATAATAAGGTAATTAATTAGGTAATTAGGTAACGATTAGCTACCAATCTAATTAGATAATTATATACCGATATAAGATAACAATCTAATTAAATAGAAATAACTAGCTAATTAGCCGATCAGGTAATTAATCAGATAATTGGATAATTAATTAGATAATTACATATTAATTAGATAATTGCATAAGCAGTAGCCATCAATCCAATTAAGTAATTAGATACCTCGATCAGCTAATTAGCTTAGCTAAATATATAATTATTTCATTAGCAGCTTCGCTAATTGGATAAGCAATTAATTAGATGATTAGCTAATAAATTAATTGGTTCACTAATTAATTCTATATTGAATAATTATTAGCCAATTAAAGAGATAATAATACAATTAGATCATTATTGAATAATTATTAATTAGCGTACCAGATAATGAGATAATTGGATAATTATTTATTAGCCAATTAGATAATTAGCTAATTAATTATTTAGATAATTGGATAATTAGGAAAATATTAATTAGAAGATTACTCTAATAAGCTAGATAATTAATTGGATAATTGGCTAATTAGAGCATTAGCTCGCTAGGTAATTAGTACTGAGCAAAGCAAATAATTAATTAGCTAATTAATTATATTGTTAATAAGCTAATCAGATAATAATTAATTAGCAATTTTATTAGTTAACTGGATAATGATATAATTAAATAATTCTGTAATTAGCTAATTAATTAGATAATAATATAATTAATTACTTTATTACATAAAGAAATCATTAATTAGCTAATTGGTTAATGAGATAATTAAATAATTTGATCATTAGCAAATTAATTAGATAAGAGGATAATGGGATAATTAAATAATTACTTAATTACATAAACAGATAATTAATAGCTAATTGGATGTTCTATAATATGATTATTGATTAGATAACTAATTAACTAATGGAATAATGAGATAATTACATAATAAGTTAATTAGATAATTAATTAGATTCTTAATTAGATAATTGGGTAATTGTATAGTTAGATAATCATTAATTAAGCAATTAATCAGCTAATTGGAAGCTGTGTAAATTACATAATTAATGATTGAGTAATTAGATAAATTGCTGTTCTAATCATCAGCTAATTACATCAAAATAATTACACAATTGGTTAATTACATAATTAGATAATTAGTTAATTACATCACTAGATAATTAGATAATTAGCTTATTGGATAATTAAATAATTAAACAATTACCTGCATAATTTGATAATGAATTAATTAACTAATTGTATAATGAGATTATTAAAAAATTTTGATAATTATAAAATTATTTAATTAGGAAAACGGATGAAGAGATAATTAACTAATTGCTTGATTACATAATCGGAGAATTAATTTGCGAATTGGATAATTAGGTAATTAATAAGCTCATTAGAAAAGGATTACTTCTAATTAGATAACTAATGAGTCATTTAGATAATTAATTGGATAATTATTCAGATAATTAAATAATTAGATCTCAATTAATTAGATAATTGGCTAATTAGATATTTTAGATAATTATTAATTAGATAATTAATTAATTAGGTATGAGACAATTAAATAATTATGTAATTATTTAATTAAGTAAATAATTGGATAATGAGCTTATCATATAATTAGGTAATTAAATCTATATTTGCATAATGAGATAATTAGGTAATGACGTCAATACATAATTAGGTAATTGGATAATGAGTTAATTAAATAATTACTTAATTACATAATTAATTACCTAATTGGGTAATTAGATAATTAGATAATTAATTAACTAGATAATTACATAATTGGTTAATTAGCTCATTTGATCGTTATTATTTTGCTAATTGGCTAATTAGCCAATTAGATAATTCATTGGATAATTAATTAGATTTTTAGCTAAGTAGTTATAACTTAATTATATTATTAGATAATTAATTGGATAATTATTAGCTAATTGGATAATTGCATAATCAGCTGATTATTAATGAGATGAAGAATGAGCTAATGGAATAAAGAGATAATTAAATAATACATTAATTAGTAATGAGATAATCAATTAGATAAGTAATTAGATTATCGGATAATTAGATAATTATTAATTAGACAACTAATTGGATAATGGGATGATTACATAATTAATTATATTATGAGCTAATTGGATAATTAATTAATGAGATGATTGGACGATGAGATAATTAGATAATTACATGATAAGCTAATTGGATAATTAGATAATCAGGTAATTAGCTAATTAATTGGGTAATTAGTTTATTATTTATTAAATAATTAGCTAATGGAATTATGGGATGATTAATTAGATAATTAATTAATTAGCTGATTGGATAATGAGAAAATTAAATGATAAGTTATTTACATAATTAGCTAATAGGCTAATGAGGTAATAAATTCGATAATTAAGTGTATATTTGGATAATCAGATAATTAGGCAATTAATTAGCTATCAGATAATTAATGAATAAGATAATTGGTTAACTCAACAATTATTTAGATAATAGACCATTATTAATTAGGAAGCTCATCAGTGACTCAATTATGTAATTAAATAATTAATAATTTATTGCGCCTATGTGGTGTAATTAGGGAATATTTAAATGAGGAATTAATTATTTAATAATTAGCTAGAAATATTAAGGGGTAATTAGCATTTAACGCAGGCCTGCATTAATGAATGGGCAATTAAGAATCGGTAATTAGGTAATGAGGCGAGGGGTCAATTAAGAAGGCAATTATGTGAACAGAGACTCAGTGATCATTAAATTAATTGTTGATTATCGATCACTTCTTAATCAATAGTACTAAATAATCATTAATTAAGTTTTAATTATGGGTCATCAATTAATTATTGATTAAGTATTGAATATAGATTATGGAATAATAGTTATTAATGTATTATTAATAATTAATAATATAGAATTAATTATTAATTAATCATCGGATACATCTGTGTCGTTAATTTATTATTAATTATTAATGGATAACCAGTGTGGCATTAATGATTTGTTATATTTTTGTAATGAGTAATGATTAGCAGTTATTGATTATGAATACCTCGTGCCTGGCTAATTGCGTTTTACTGATTCCCTGATCAATATCTGTGCAGTGGGGGAGCCCGTGATGGCGAACAATTAATTAACAATTAATTAACAATTCCCGACGGAGGAGTGACCGCGGCCATCGACCGCATTCGTTAGCGAGGCAGGACTTAACGACTCCTTCGTCAGGACACCGGCCGTGACCACGCCCGTTAATGGGGGTCCAGCACCGGCCTCACTGCGCCGCGCTGGGTCGTCGGCTAACTACTAACGAATTAGTAACTAATGATTATTAATCGATTAACTACTAATTGATTACTAATTAATCATTATTAATTAATTAACTACTAATTAATTATTAATAATTCGCGTTAGTTATCAGTTAACTATTAATTATTAATTAATAATTATTAATTAAGAAACTATTGATTAATTAATAATTAATTAATAATTAATTGTCAATTAATAATTAATTATTAATTGTTAATTAATTAACTGTTAATTAATTATTAATTGATAATTGGTTTTAGTTATCCATTTGAACGTGGTTCCTAGTAGAATAATTAGTAAATAATTAGCGTTAATTATCAGTTAACTAATCCTGGCTGTGTCTGTGCATTAACAGATGAAATCCTGGCTGTGTCTGTGCATTAACAGATGAAATCCTGGCTGTGTCTGTGCATTATCATAAAATCCTGGCTGTGTTTGTGGATTATCAGATAAAATCCTGGCTGTGTCTGTGGATTATCAGCTGAAATCCTGGCTGTGCTTATGGATTATCATAAAATCCTGGTTGTGTCTGTGCATTATCAGCTGAAATCCTGGCTGTGTCTGTGCATTAACACTGAAATCCTGGCTGTGTCTGTGGATTATCAGCTGAAATCCTGGTTGTGTTTATGGATTATCATAAAATCCTGGCTGTGTCTGTGCATTATCAGATAAAATCCTGGCTGTGTCTGTGCATTATCAGCTGAAATCCTGGCTGTGTCTGTGGATTATCAGATAAAATCCTGGCTGTGCTTATGGATTATCATAAAATCCTGGCTGTGTCTGTGCATTAACACTGAAATCCTGGCTGTGTCTGTGCATTAACACTGAAATCCTGGCTGTGTCTGTGGATTATCAGCTAAAATCCTGGCTGTGTTTATGGATTATCAGATAAAATCCTGGCTGTGTTTATGGATTATCAGATAAAATCCTGGCTGTGCTTATGGATTATCATAAAATCCTGGCTGTGTCTGTGCATTAACACTGAAATCCTGGCTGTGTCTGTGGATTATCAGATAAAATCCTGGTTGTGTCTGTGCATTATCAGATAAAATCCTGGTTGTGTTTGTGGATTATCATAAAATCCTGGCTGTGTCTGTGGATTATCAGATAAAATCCTGGTTGTGTCTGTGCATTATCAGATAAAATCCTGGTTGTGTTTGTGGATTATCATAAAATCCTGGTTGTGTCTGTGCATTAACACTGAAATCCTGGCTGTGTCTGTGGATTATCAGCTGAAATCCTGGCTGTGTTTGTGGGATTAAGAGCAAAGGAACTCCAACCTTACTTGCACTGGACATCTGAAACTCTCAGCGGGGCTGGCGCGCTCAGCGGAACACACGAGCCTCGATTCCTGCAATAATAAAATCCAGCTTGGCAAAAGTCAGGAGTTTTATTTACAAATCCAGCAGGAGCAGCAGGAGGAGGAGACCAGGACCACGCTCCAGCGGAAAGCAATGGTTTATTGGGAATGGCAGCAAATCCAAGGGACAGTGCCCGGCCCTGGCCAGGCAATCATCCGGGAATGGAGAGAACGTGGGACCCGGAGCGGGACGGGCCTCGCGGCGCCTCTGCTCTAGTGGCTCTCTCCCTTCTTGCCCACTACCTGCAAGAGGAAAGAGCAGCGGTGAAGCGGCGGGGCCGCGCCGGCCGGAGCCCCGGGACAGACCCGGGGCACCGCGGGCTCCGGGCGGGGAAAGGCCCGGCCGGGCTCAGGGCAGCGCGCACAGCCGGGCCTGCGGGAACAGCAGCACAGCTTCAGCTCAGGCCAGCCCCACACCCGGCACGCTCCAGGAGCAACTCAGCTGCCAGAAACATTCCTCCCCACTAAACTCCTTTTTCTCCTCCCCAAAATTCACTTTTCTCCCCAAAACTCACATTTTCCCTCCCAAAAAAATCCCCTTTTTTCACCCAGATATTCCCATTTCCCCCCCACAAATTTCCCCTATTCTTTTCCTCTAAATTCCTTTTGTTCTTTTTTTCTTTTGGAAAAGAATGGGAAAATGAGACCTCACCATACAGCTGCTAAGAAAGTGGAGAAGCTACGGAAATCCCCCAGAAATCCCTGGATTTCCAGCTGGTAGAGAGCAAAGCCCCAGCCCTGCCAGGCCTGAACTCCGGAGCTGCGGAAGCCCTCTGTGCTCCTTCCCGGGGTCATTCCTGGCTGAATGAACTCCGGAGCTGCCGGAAGCCCTCTGTGCTCCTTCCCGGGGTCATTCCTGGCAGGCTGGGGCAGGGAGGAATTCCCCCTGTCCAGCTGAGTGCTCCCCCGGGCACAGGAGCTGCTAGGAAAAGCTTGTGAGGCCTTTGCCAGAGTTAACTTTGGCGTTGCTGTGAATTGCTCTGGTTCCACACCAGCTCACACGCATCAGGCACAGAAGTGAGGAAAAGAAGGAAAAGCAGAGCCCAAGGATTAAGGATTAGGTGTGAGCAATATGGAACACCAACAGAAAGGTTCTGTACCAGTCGGAGGCAGACAGGGACAAGCGGCCCATGTGTATGATCTGAAAAGCCAGTACATGGACGTGGGTGGGTGTGGGCATTCCAGCATTCCAGCATCCCAGCTCACGCGCACGCCGTGCCACGCTCCCCAGGGAACCCCTCCTTACCCCCGTGTCCCTCCCTTCCAGCAGGACACTGCAAAGCCTTGGCAGAGCTGCTCCCACAGCTCCACAGGACGCAAGCGGCCTGGCCTGACACAGGATGCTGGGTGCACCTGACAGGGGCGAGGGCAGCAGAGAAACGCGACAGCATTTGGAAAGCAAAGTGCTGAAGGCAGGATCTGGGGCAGGGAGAGGAGGGGAAAGCTGAGCTGATGAGTCAGGAGGTGCGATGCTGCGGGATTTGGGAGGGGTGGGAGCTGAGCACGGGGAGGAGAGTGAGGCCACACCAGTGCCGTTATTCTTTTCAATTTCTTCTGCCTGCTTGGCTCTTTGGGAATGGGGAGCGAAGCTGGAACACGAACAAAAGGAGGGTTACCAGAACCAAAGCAGCAGCAAAGCGTGTCCAAAGCGCGCTGCAAGCGAGCAGGTGTGAGGAGAGAGCAGGGATTTCTTTATTCCAGGGGGACACAAGTGTCCCTCTGCCAGGCAGTGCTCCTCTCTGGCTCTTGCCACTGCTCTCTGAGGACACAGGCAACAGCTTTCCCCTGGTGTCCCCTTCCCAGCAGCGCGAACACTTCCCTTCTGCTCAGCTCCGCGTTCAGGACGGAAAATAGGAATATCATCATTACACAGACTGTCCGTGAGGGTGCGACTGAGGCAGGACAGCAGCTCCCAATGCACTGCTGCTCCAGGATTGCTGAGCTGCTCCTTCCCACCCCCAAGCCCTGGCTGCTGGGTCCAGACTCCTTCTCATGCAGCTTAAAAAGCCACAGGAACCCAAAGAAAAAAGATCAAGCATCAATTCACATGTTTCTACTCCGGGGAGAATGAGGGAGCTCCAAAATCTGTATTTTAGAACAGCAGAATGAATTTTCATGGTCCTGAGTGGCAGGGAAGGGCAGCAAAAGCTGTTAAACTCCTTTATTAACTTATTAGCAGCAGAGAAATTAAGTTTTAAGTTTAGTTAAGATCAAGTTTTGCTGCTAAAAATTAAGTAGGTGCCATATTGGTGTTAGTGCTTTTAATCTTCTGAAATTAGAGGGTATTTGTACCATAAATACTGAAGCGGTTTATTTTAAAATAAGACTTTTTACAATGAAGTTGCCAAAAGAGAGAGTCCCAAAATCAAGGTGTAGATCTCACAGCTATTAAAAAAATGTGGCCTTTGGTGTGTATAAGTTGCCAGCCCCTCGTGTTTTCAGTTCTTACCCTTGCTTTTGACCAAGCCGACGATTAAAACCCTGCGGAAAGCTCAGAAAAACCCATGCCAAAGGTACACATCCCCGCCAGGTGCCCTGAGTGTGGAACTGTGTCCCCCCAGGGGCGTGCTCCCTCAGCCCGGCGCGCAGCAGGCTCGGGCTGCTCCCCAGGGGCGTTAGCAAGGGACTCACTCGTTTGAAGTCGTTCATGTTGGTGGCCTGCACTGGAGTGCCAATGAACGTGAAGTACGTGATTCTTGTCGTCTCCTCGCCACCATGATTGGACTGGACGAACAACTGCAGAGGGAGAAAGCCAAAAGGAGGACTTTAATTTCATCCCTGCATTAATACCTACAGCATCAGCTGCTCCAGATGTGTGAAGTGACCAAATGAAAGCTTTTTCCCCATTACAAAGGTCTCTGTCCTCTTCATGTCAATCATTATTTCTCTGCTGCTTTCCTGGCAGCTTGTTAAAGCCCCCCAGGTGGGATTTTTCCCCAGCTCCCGCTTCCCACACCCAGCCAACGCAGGAGCTAAGAAGTGACAGCTTCGCTGGGATGTGACTAGAAAGTGAGCTCCCATCGGCGCGCTGACGTCTGCGGAGCTCCCGGGCAGGCCCCCGCCCGAGGCTCGGGGCTGCTGTGGCTGCGCGATGCCCCGTGCTCCGCAGCGACAAGGGACTCACAGTGACACTGTTGACATTCTGGAATTTCACGTAGCGCAGCTGGACGATGCCGTCCTCCCTGATGTCCTCCGGGCCCAGCTCCAGGGCCTGCGTGGGCTCGCTGCGCTCCGCCTCCTCGAAGTCCATGGAGCGCGGCAGGTTGATGAAGATCTTGATGTACTTGGGCCCTTGCCCTGGCACGACAGAGAGGGAGAACCGTGTGAGGGACACGCCGCAGGGAATGCAGGAAACGGCGCACCACTGCGCAATGTAAGCTGGACAACGGGAAAAGGCATGGGGCCTCTTCCAGTGAACCTCCCCTCGGCCTGCGCCTCCATCCAGGTGTGCCTCTGCAGGCTACCAAACCAGAAACACTTCGACTTGTGCATCCAACGACAGGAAACGCTTTCCTTGTGCATCAAACTACAGGAAACATTTCTGCTTGTGCGTCAAACTGCAGGAAACGCTTTCCTTGTGCATCAAACTACAGGAAACATTTCTGCTTGTGTATCAAACCACAGGAAACACTTTGTGTATCAAACCACAAGAAACATTTCTACTTGTGTATCAAACTGCAGGAAACATTTCTGCTTGAGTATCAAACTACAGGAAACATTTCTGCTTGTGTATCAAACCACAGGAAACACTTTCCTTGTGTATCAAACTACAGGAAACATTTCTATTTGTGTATCAAACTACAGCAAACGCTTTCCTTGTGTATCAAACTACAGGAAACATTTCTACTCCTGTATGAAACTACAGGAAACATTTCTTCTTGTGTATCAAACCACAGGAAACACTTTCCTTGTGTATCAAACTACAGGAAACACTTCCTTTGTCTACCAAACTACAGTAAATACTTTATTTGTGTATCAACCTATAGTAAATATTTCTATTTGTATATCAAATTACTATAAATACTATTTGTGTATAAAACTACAATAAATAATTTATGTATCAATCTATAATAAATACTTCTATGTCTGCATCAATCCATAATAAATATTTCTACGTGTGTATCAATCTCTAATAAATACTTCTGTGTGTGTATCAATCTATAACAAATACTTCTGTGTGTGTATCAATCTGTAACAAATATTTCCACGTGTCTATCAATCTATAATAAATACTGCTATGTGTGTATCAGTCTATAAGAAATACTTGGTGTATCAATCTGTAAGAAATACTCTGATTTGTGTATCAAACTGTAGTCTTTGCCCATCAATCAGTAATAAATATTTCCACCTGCAGCACTCACCATTGTCTGGCCCCTGAAGTTTCATAGAGTAAAGCTTGACAGGCTGACTAAAAGCGACGGTGATGAGCAGCTGTGGAGGAGAGAAAGCACAGTTATTCACTGTGTCCTCACGCGAAACCAAGCGCAGCACAGCGGGGCAGGGGAGCTCTGGAACAAAATGCTGCGCTCACTTCCCCTATCCCACACGTTCTGGCCCTTCACTTCCCCGCGCACGCTCCTGAGCCTGGCCGTGCTCAGTGGGGAAAGCACTGGCACGCCCAGCCCTGTACCCGGCTTTCCTCCATGCTCCCAGCCCCGGCAGAGCCCTCCTGCAGGAGAACATCCCCAGGAATGCAGCAATCCCTGGAGCTGCGGCAGCACAGCCCCCTGCAGAACATCCCCGGGAATGCAGCAATCCCTGGAGCTGCGGCAGCACAGCCCCCTGCAGGAGAACATCCCCAGGAATGCAGCAATCCCTGGAGCTGCGGCAGCACAGCCCCCTGCAGGAGAACATCCCCGGGAATGCAGCAATCCCTGGAGCTGCGGCAGCACAGCTCCCTGCAGGAGAACATCCCCGGGAATGCAGCAATCCCTGGAGCTGCGGCAGCACAGCTCCCTGCAGAACATCCCCAGGAATGCAGCAATCCCTGGAGCTGCGGCAGCACAGCCCCCTGCAGGAGAACATCCCCAGGAATGCAGCAATCCCTGGAGCTGCGGCAGCACAGCTCCCTGCAGAACATCCCCAGGAATGCAGCAATCCCTGGAGCTGCGGCAGCACAGCCCCCTGCAGGAGAACATCCCCGGGAATGCAGCAATCCCTGGAGCTGTGGCAGCACAGCCCCCTGCAGGAGAATAGCCCCGGGAATGCAGCAATCCCTGGAGCTGCGGCAGCACAGCCCCCTGCAGGAGAACATCCCCGGGAATGCAGCAATCCCTGGAGCTGCGGCAGCACAGCTCCCTGCAGGAGAACATCCCCGGGAATGCAGCAATCCCTGGAGCTGCGGCAGCACAGCCCCCTGCAGAACATCCCCGGGAATGCAGCAATCCCTGGAGCTGTGGCAGCACAGCCCCCTGCAGGAGAACATCCCCGGGAATGCAGCAATCCCTGGAGCTGCGGCAGCACAGCCCCCTGCAGGAGAACATCCCCGGGAATGCAGCAATCCCTGGAGCTGCGGCAGCACAGCTCCCTGCAGGAGAACATCCCCGGGAATGCAGCAATCCCTGGAGCTGCGGCAGCACAGCCCCCTGCAGGAGAATAGCCCCGGGAATGCAGCAATCCCTGGAGCTGTGGCAGCACACCTGCTCGTCGCAGTCGGACTCCAGGTAGGAGGAGTCCTTGCGCAGACAGTTCTCGAAGCCGTGCTCGTCGCTCTCGTTGAGGCACTCGCAGCCAGCCTTGTTGATGAAGGGCAGCAGATCCATCTGGGGACAGAGAGCACAGCTGCTCACAGCTGGGACAGCACGGCATGGGACACAAAATTCATTTCCATGACTAGGAAGATCCTTTATTCTTAAAAACAGTGGGAAAAAAAGCCCAGACAAATGATTTTCTTGGGCAGCTTTGCCTGAAAAGCAGTTCTTTGACTTCAAGGACATTTGAAAAGGGGGGTTTTTTAACACCCGAGCTGCTCAAGCACTCCAGTAAAGCTCTGGGGAGATACTCACATATCCTTTGGGGATGTCTGTGTCTTCGCTGTTGCCGGGATCATTCTCCAGGTGCTGTTTGATTTTGTCTTCCAGGCCCACGGCATCTGCTCCCTGGTACTGGTCGATCCGCACCTTGTTCCGGAAGAACAGGAAGGTGGGCGTTGCCGAGATGTTGTTGGTGGCAGCCGTGCCCTGGGAGCAGACATCAGTCCCCATTCAGTGCTGTAGGTCAGTCCCGCGGCACCGCTGGCAGCCAGCTGGTGCCACCAGTAAATCCACTGATTGGTTTTTGCCTCTGCCGCCCACTGGTGCTGTGTCCAACGGCTAAAGCATGACTTTAGCAGGGGCTGAGAACCAGCGAATTACTGCGCTGTTACACCGCTCACGGGAAGGGCAGCACGGCGGGCACTGCAGGCACAGTTCCTCCAAGGAGGGACTTGTTCTCCCAGCTTGGGAGAGTCACTGGCACAGCTCCTGCGCCGCAACAGGCACAGCGAGAGGCGCGGACACCGCTGGAGCCCTTCCCTCCCAGCTCCCATTCCCTGCTCTCCCTGCCCACCCTGGACAGGACACCGCTGGAGCCTCTCCCAGCTCCCATTCCCTGCTCTCCCTGCCCACCCTGGACAGGACACCGCTGGAGCCTCTCCCAGCTCCCATTCCCTGCTCTCCCTGCCCACCCTGGACAGGACACCGCTGGAGCCTCTCCCAGCTCCCATTCCCTGCTCTCCCTGCCCACCCTGCACAGGACACCGCTGGAGCCTCTCCCAGCTCCCATTCCCTGCTCTCCCTGCCCACCCTGGACAGGACACCGCTGGAGCCTCTCCCAGCTCCCATTCCCTGCTCTCCCTGCCCACCCTGCACAGGACACCGCTGGAGCCTCTCCCAGCTCCCATTCCCTGCTCTCCCTGCCCACCCTGCACAGGACACCGCTGGAGCCTCTCCCAGCTCCCATTCCCTGCTCTCCCTGCCCACCCTGGACAGGACACCGCTGGAGCCTCTCCCAGCTCCCATTCCCTGCTCTCCCTGCCCACCCTGGACAGGACACCGCTGGAGCCTCTCCCAGCTCCCATTCCCTGCTCTCCCTGCCCACCCTGCACAGGACACCGCTGGAGCCTCTCCCAGCTCCCATTCCCTGCTCTCCCTGCCCACCCTGCACAGGACACCGCTGGAGCCTCTCCCAGCTCCCATTCCCTGCTCTCCCTGCCCACCCTGCACAGGACACCGCTGGAGCCTCTCCCAGCTCCCATTCCCTGCTCTCCCTGCCCACCCTGCACAGGACACCGCTGGAGCCTCTCCCAGCTCCCATTCCCTGCTCTCCCTCCCAGCAGCAGGAGGGCCCTGGAGCCCACACCTGGCACTGGTGCACGTCCACCTCCAGGAACGTTGCCTGCGGGTATTTGTTACTCAGGGCGTTGAAGGCGGGCGCGATCCGCAGGCAAGGGCCGCACCTGTGGGAAAAGCGACACTTCCACTCAGTTCCACTTTTGTTTTCTTTTTCAGTGCTTGCCCCAAATGGAACCAGAGAGTTCCTCTCTTCCTGCTGTAAAAACAGCCTCTCTACCTGCCTGCCAGCTGGTGATACAATGCAAGATGACATCTGGGAATCTGCAATTTAGTGTCTTTATTTGCAGCACTTTTACCACAGTCCTGCTCAACGAAGTGTGACCAACGAGGGCGAAATCAGAAAAAAAACACTACTAACAAAAATCGCGTAACATTAGTCCATGCTACCTCACGGGAAAAAATTATACTTACGCATAACTTAAATATTTAATGGTCAACCTGTATCCAAGCTTCAGGGACCATGAAATTTTTCCCACAATAAATCTCATTTACACCTGTAACCAGCTATTCCCATATTTATTTGGCCCTGGGAGGACAGAGTTGGTTTCTTTTGATTTAATGGCATTGCCTTGGATGAAAATGTGTATTTTTTACTTATTCTGCGTCAGCAAAGGTGTAGGAAGTGCTCAGCTGCACCAATTCCCGTAAAGGGAGTTTCTCACTGAGAAAGAGAAAGGAAAAGTGGATCAAAAGACCCCGACGTAGAAAATTGGCAAAAAAGCCCCCACAGCTAAGAGGGAGCAGCCGAAAAATAATGAGGTGCCCTATGAACCCCCAACCCCCCGGGATTATCACTATTCTCCCTAATTTCACAGATTAACGGGAATGATTCAGATGTTTAGGTTTATTTGGTGACAAATTCATCCCGATGTCGCCACAGCTGCACCTCCCTGCTGAGGAGGGAAAAGGGATAATCCACTTATCCTGCGCAAACGGGATACGGATCCAGCCCAGTTTCATAGGGCAAAAGATGTTTTTCCAAGTTTTTAGGTGTTTTTAGTGTTGTTCGTGCCTTGTTTCCATCGGTTTCCTGCCCTATAAGAGGGCTTTAAACCAGCGCAGCCCCTGCTCCCTCAGAGCGCCTGAGGGCTGGCGGGTCCGCGGGCGGTGGGTTCGGCGGGAAAAACGGGAATTTATTCCAGGACCTGGGAACACGGTGTTAAAAATCCCATAACTTCTAAAGGCGCCGATGCTGAGACTGCACTGACGCGTTACGGAGCGCCCCTCACGCTGCAAACCGCGCCGGGGAACCGCGAATAAAAACACGGGAACGCCGGAGCCCTTCCCGGGAGCCTGAGGCGGGACGGGCGCGCAGGAGCCGCATCCCGCCCTCACTCACCCCCTCATGGTGAACTTCACCACGGCCAGGCGGGAGCCGGCGGCGCTCAGCTCGGGCTGGAACTCGGTGTCGTTGGCGATCACCTTCACGCCCGCCATGGCCGCGGGCCCCGGTGGCGGTGCCGGGTGCGATGTGCAGCGTCACGGCGGGCAGGACGCCCGGCATGCACCGCTGGGACGGGCGCAGGCGCGGCCGCCCCGCTCCGCTCCGCTCTCGCCCGGCCGCCGCCGCCATCTTGGCAACGGGCAGCGCGTGAGGCGGCGACGCCCCCCGGCGGCCATCTTGGGAACGGGCAGCGCGTGAGGGCGCGACGCCCCCCGGCGGCCATCTTGGGAACGGGCAGGCCGTGAGGGCGCGACGCCCCCCGGCGGCCATCTTGGGAACGGGCAGGCCGTGAGGGCGCGACGCCCCCCGGCGGCCATCTTGGGAACGGGTAAGCGCAGGGATGCTGTGAGGGGAGACGCGCCCTCAAAGTTTAACATAAAAACTTAGTACCAGTTTCGTCATTAACTCGTTTTTCGGTGACGCCAAAAGGGGGAAAATAAAAGATGAGCGCTTGTAACAATTACAAAGTACAACCAAAATTAAACCCATGACTTTCTCTGACTGCATTTGCAGCGTCATTCCTGACAACTTCCCAACGTACTTTATAACACAAAATAGTGTCGCTTCAAGAGGTCTCACATTCCCGCTTTTCCGACCAAACACCAGGAATATCCCCAGCATCCTGCTCCCGCCTGCTGTAATTCAAAAGCCTTGCAGTAATCGCTAATTAATTATTAATTAAGTAAGCAAGTAATCACCGGCTCCTGACGCGCCCTCAGCGGCACCCCGCAGTTTCCACGGCGGCGGCCCCTGCCGTCAAGCGCGCCGGCCGGAGCTTTGCGCCAGTGTCGCGGGACGCGGTGTCATCCGGCCGCTGCCGCACCGAGCGCGGCGGGGCCGCGGCGCCCGGGACACGTGAGGGCCGGGACAGGCACCGGCACCGGCACCGGCACCGGCACCGGACAGGTGCGACCGGGGACCGGGGCGGGAGGACGGCTCGCTCCCAGCGGGAGGGGTAGGGCGAGCCCGCGGCTCTCCGCAGGCCCCGCAGCATCCGCGCCGGGAGCGCTGAGGAGGCTGCGGCACCGGGAGCGCAGGGACCCGGGCATTCCGGGACCCGAGACTCGGCTGGGCCGGAGCCCAAGGAGCCCCGGTATCGCGGGACACCGGGAGCGGCCCGCGCTGGTGACGGGCGGGACTGGCTTTGGAACTCCGTCACCGCAAAGGCAGCGCCAGGTTATTAATGGATGGAGCTTTCCATCGCTGCTAACGGAGCCTTACCTAAGGGGAGGCTCCTCACAGGAATTGATCCTCCTGGGGGCTTAAATGCCTTTTAAATGCCGCTTTCCTGCTAGCTCGCGGCCTTCCCCGGTTTTATTTCCCTTCCCCGTGCCAGCCGCGGTGCTCTTGGCACCCAGGGATGGGATTTGGAGTGCTCCAGCTGCTTTGGATAACTGTCCTTTGTGGCAGCTCGAAACAGGAAAAATTGCTGTGGGTTCAGTGCGCCATCAAAGGAAGCACCAGGAAAACCTGCAAGTGGCTTCCAAAGGTGTCCATTAACGCCGGTCTCGTGTCCCACATTAGTGTTGTGTTCTCTGTCTAGGTTTGGAGCCTCCTGCATTCCCAGGGAAGGTGTTCTCGTTGTCTTCTCCCTCTCTCCCTCCCTCAGTGGTCCCTTTTCTCCATCCCTAAATAACAACTAGGAAGTCCAGTCTGCCATTCAATTGAAAATCGTTAGATCTTTCTAAAGTGCAGCAATAGCCCACTCGTGGCTCTGCGGAGCTATTTAACACTACCTGGTGCTATTTATTAGTATTTTGGGGCGGTAATTGGAGTGTGCACACACATGCTGAGATGAATTCCGTCACAAGTGTCTGGGGAGAGTTGCTCTGGTGGAACCGAGGTGGGCTCGCTTTGGTTTCACCCCTTCCTCCCAGGGATTTGCTCTCTTTGGGGCCTTTTCTGGCTGTAAGCATCCACGGGGTGGATGTCTGGGTAGACAGCTTGAAAAGGGGTTTAGTTGAGTCTTGGGTTCAGAATTTAATTCCTTGTGCTTGAAAAATCAGTTTAGTGGCTTTACTGAAATAGGAATTGATCCGGGATTATTCAGTGTGCCTAAGTCCCACCTTCAAGCAGAGCAGTTCAGACAGTCACTGGATTATTCTGTCAGGTTAACACGTTATTTAACATTCTCTTTTTTGTTCATTTCCTAATTTAAATAGTTGCTTTCTGTTGGAATACTTTAACAGTCCTGGTTTTGGGAGGGTGTTTTTTCCACACCCCTGCATTTGTTCTATTTATTGTTACGTGTGCTCCCCGCCTGTCTAAGATTAGAATGATTTCCGAGTTATTTATTTATTATCATTTGCAAGGTTTTAGGTTAGAAAATCTCAAGGGAAGGCACTAAATAAACCCAAGGATGCTGAGATAGCTACGTGTGAGTATCCCTGTGTACAGGGAGTAACAGAACAGTCTGCTTTGTTGTGTTTTGGGAGGAAAACCAGGGGTTTGGCTCTTGTGGATCGAGACAGACGTACCCCATGGAGTACAGGAAGAGCTGTCCTTGTGGCATCTCCATTTCCTGTTTCCAAGTTCCCTTTTCTGCAGGAAACGGGGGGTTTGGGGCAGTTCTGAGTGGCTGCCAGGTGGCACTTGGTGGCAGTGATTCCCTGCCTGCTTTTGGGCCCGTTTGGCACCGGGACAGTGTCGATTTGCTCCTGTACTTTGTCATCACTGATGGCAAAAAATGGAATTATTGATTGTTTTCGGACAAAAAGGGATTTTGGTGCTGGCAGGGCCGCACTTGGTGTTTGCTGGGGCTGAGCTCTGGAATCCAAATTCCTGGGGAATGAAAATGTGGTTTTTCCTGAAAAAGAAGTTTTTTATGAAGGCCTTGCGCTGCCATGGTCACAAACTAGAAGGAAAGAGGTAGTTTTTCTTTTTCCTCTCTCTCCCAGAGCCTTGCTATGAAATATTCTGAGAACTTGTGTTTGAAATGGGACTGTCAGGGGGGTGGTAATGTGTTTTCTGCATGGAAAGTCTGGAATCTCTTAGGTTAGTTGTGTGCTAATGCTCTTGTATGTTGTGATATCCTCCCGTGTGTTCCTTTTGAAAATCCCCTTTATTCAGAGTGGCGTGGGTTTGGAAGTGTCCAGGAGTAGCTTTAAATGCAGAGTTGTGAAATGCGGGATCTCAAGCAGCAGTTCTGTGCCCCCGTAGGGGACTTCCTGTGTTTATTAAAAAATGCAGCTGCTTTTGACAGCCAGGTGACACGGGAACGCTGTGACTTGTTCCCTGAACTGGGAGCAGTAGGGCAGCAGAGGAGTGGGAAGGGATTTTTGTGTTGCTCACAGGTGCTTTTCAGCTCTGGTTTAGTCATTTTTGGTTTGTTTCCTCACAGAAATTGAGTAGGTATTTGTGTTTGCTGAGAGTGTTTTTGTTCTAGTTGTTGATATTTACATTTTGTTCTATTGCATCTGGACACTTTATTCCTGCTTTTATCCCATTTTTATGATGATTTCCCTGCAAATCAAGCCTGGTTTAATTGTAGCCCTTTGTTTGTCACCCTGTTGTTTAAAATGCTGAATGAATTTCTCTTTCTGTGTTGTGATGGTCCAGACAGAGCAATTGATCCAGCATTGCATAACAATTAACTCTGCAGGGCCAGGTGTGGTTTGCAGTGTGGAGAAAGACTGGATTTTTGGTCCCTATTGATCCTGATCATTACATTCGAGCTCTTAATTAAATAGCTGTTAATGAAGATGGGCCAGTGGGCTGCCAGAAATGAGCTGCTTCGCTGGGAAGGGTCATTTGATGTGATGTTAGTGATTTTGTGATGTGGATTTTGTGGAAACCCCACAACTGATCCCTGACTTGTCGGGAGCCTCCCGCGAGCCATGTGTAATCCTTAGCCATTCATTACCCTGCCCTTGCTCCCTCCCTTCCCCCTTTTTTCCAGGGACACAGTCGTGTTCCAGTTCCGTGGCCGCAGAGGGTGGCAGCACTCATCAAATGGAGTAACAGTTCCTGTGGTTTTCCCCCGGATAAGAAATGACAGGGATTTCTATTGGAATGACTGGGGTGCTGGCACAGCTTGTGCAGGGAAGCTGTGGATACCCCATCCCTGGAAGTGTCCAGGTTGGAGTGACCTTTATTTTTCTGTCATAATTCAGATTTATTCCCTTTGAAGTGCTATGAAACAGGTTTACAGACCAGTGAAAACTCAAGGTAGAAGAATGTGTATATAACTATTAAAAACCCCACAAAAACACACATATTTTAAAATTGTTCTTCCACGAATCCTGCCTGTTTTGGTGTGTTCATGCTCCTCTAAATCAGAGCTCTGGTTTGAGCTGGGGTGAGTTCAGAGCATAAACCTCCACAAGATAATCCGCAAGGAGTGTTTGGTTATTAATTTAACACGACCTTTTCACCGGTAAGAAAAGCTCAGTTCTAAAAGCATGGAAGTGCTCAGCAAGCTGGGAATGTTGCTACCATAAACAGAGGGTTGTTGTGGGGTTTAAATCTTGTGCAAATTCAAGTGGGTTTTATTGCCACGACTTGAGTTTCTATTCCCAGTCATTGAGACTGTTTTGGCCTGGGGACAACTGAAATTCCACTGTGCTTTTTCTGTCAACACGTTCGGAAGATCCGAAATGTTGCTGTAAAGATAGTGCTGGACCTGTTTCCTGCTGGAGAGTGGCCAGGATCCAGTTTATCAGTGGATTATACCAGGTTGATTTCACCTAAGGCAGGATATTCCGTATTCCAGCATGAATGTTTGTGTAGCAGGGGCATAACAACATCAGGGGTATAAAAACTGCTGCAGCCTCAGGGCTTAAAACATATGTAACTTCAAAATTACTCTAAAAAGAGGCATTTAGGCAAAAATCCTTGTGTGCACAGGGATGTGCTCTTTGTCCCCCACCTTTTACTCCCCTCCCTCTTGGTTTGAAGGATAATATTTTGGATTTTGGGAGACTGCAGACTTCCCCCCCACCCCCATAATATAAATAAACAGCACCATTGGCTCCTACCTGGGGGGGGTCATGTCCGTCTGTCCGTCTGCTGCACCCCATCTGCTGCGTCCTGGGATCCCCCAAATGTGAGGGGAACGTGGCGGGAACCGTGAGGGGACAGAATGGCAGAGACGGGAAGGGACAAGATGGTGGAAACATGAGGGGGAAAAGGCAGGAAACACGAGAGGAAAAGGTGGCACAAACATGGGGGGACAAGGGCAGGAAGCTTGAGGGGAAAAGATGGCAAAAACATGAGGGGAAAAGATGGCAAAAACATGAGGGGAAGAGGGCAGGAAACATGAGGGGAAAAGGGCAGGAAACATGAGGGGAAAAGATGGCAAAAACATGAGGGGACAAGTGGGAAACATGAGGGGGAAAAGATGAGAAAAACATGAGGGGGAAAGAGAAGAAAACATCAGGGGAAAAGGTGGCAAAAACATGAGGGAAAAAGAGCAGGAAACCTGAGGGGAAGAGTGGGAAACATGAAGGGGAAAAGATGGCAAAAACATGAGGGGACAAGGGCAGGAAACATGAGGGGAAAAGGGTGGGAAACATGAGGGGAAAAGGGTGGGAAACATGAGGGGAAAAGTGGGAAACATGAGGGGAAAAGATGACAAAAACATGAGGGGGAAAGAGAAGAAAACATCAGGGGAAAAGGTGGCAAAAACATGAGGGAAAAAGAGCAGGAAACCTGAGGGGAAGAGTGGGAAACATGAAGGGGAAAAGATGGCACAAACATGAGGGGATAAGGGCAGGAAACATGAGGGGAAAAGGGTGGGAAACATGAGGGGAAAAGTGGGAAACATGAGGGGGAAAAGATGACAAAAACATGAGGGGGAAAGAGAAGAAAACATCAGGGGAAAAGGTGGCAAAAACATGAGGGAAAAAGAGCAGGAAACCTGAGGGGAAGAGTGGGAAACATGAGGGGAAAAGGTGGCGAAAACCTGAGGGGAAAAGGGCGGGAAACCTGAGGGGAAAAGATGGCAAAAACCTGAGGGGGAAAAGATGGCAAAAACCTGAGGGGGAAAAGGTGGCAAAACATGAGGGGAAAAGATGGCAAAAACATGAGGGGAAAAGATGGCAAAAATATGAGTAAAAAAGGCAGGAAACCTGAGGGGAAAAGATGGCAAAAACATGAGGGGAAAAAAGAAGGAAACATGAGGGGGAAAGATGAGAAAAACATGAGGGGAAGAGTGGGAAACATGAGGGGAAAAGATGGCAAAAACATGAGGGGAAAAGAGAAGGAAACATGAGGGGAAAAGATGACAAAAACATGAGGGGAAAAGGGCAGGAAACATGAGGGGAAAAGATGGCAAAAACATGAGGGGAAAAGAGAAGAAAACATCAGGGGAAAAGGTGGCAAAAACATGAGGGAAAAAGAGCAGGAAACCTGAGGGGAAGAGTGGGAAACATGAAGGGGAAAAGATGGCAAAAACATGAGGGGAAAAGGGTGGGAAACCTGAGGGGAAAAGGGTGGGAGACATGAGGGGAAAAGGGTGGGAAACATGAGGGGTAGAGAGTGGGGAACCTGAGGGGAAAAGATGGCAAAAACATGAGGGGAAAAGTTTGGGAAACGCGAGGGAGCGAAGTGGCAGAGACAGAAGGGGACAAGATGGTAGAAAGGTGAGGGAAAAGGTGGCGGGAGCACGAGGGAAGGGAGCAGCGCGGGCTGCGTCTGACGTTGCTGCGCTGCTGGAATTGCAGGCGCTCGGTGGCCATGGCCGCGAACAGCCTGGTGCTGCCCATCGTGCTGTGGGGCCGGCGCGCCCCCACGCACTGCGTGTCCTCCCTGCTGCTCGTGGATGGCTCTGTCATCGTCACCGGCTGCCACGACGGGCAGATCTGCCTCTGGGACCTGGCTGCTGACCTGCAGGTGATGCACGCGCCGTTCACCTTCCCGCTGCACCCTCGGCCTGTCCTCCCTCGCGCCCTGCTTGGGCGGCTGCTCCGCCCTTCCCATGGCGCTGCCAAGGGCTACAGAGAGGTGTTCTGGCTCCTGGCCTTCCTTGCTGCTCCTGTAGGAAGCTTTTTTAACTCATTCCACTTTCTTGCAGCTGCTCCAAACCAGTTGCTTTCTAGTCGAGATGCTTCATACTATGTTGTTCCTTCCCAGTATCCCATCTGGCAGTGGGAAGCCATTCCCCCTTTTCCTGGCACTCCATTCCCTGTCCCAAGTCCCTCTCCAGCTCTCTTGGAGCCCCTTTTGGCACTGGAAGGAGCTCTGAGGTCTCCTCTTATTTATGGGTATACAGGAACTCAACTGGGGAAAACTCTGTAATGTGCAGCACAATCTCTTTCATTTGGCCAGACTCAGTTTAAATTGAACTGAGCCAAATTCAGCTCCTGATTTGTAAATATTGAGAGGAATGCTTTTCCCCCCAAATTCTCATTCCTGTGTGAAGTAGAAAGTCTTCCAAGATGATAGCACTGCTGTGCTAATTAAACGTGTGTGCACATATTAATGGATATATAATACATGAAGTAGACAGCTGGGATATGGGTATTCTGGTCATTTGTGTGCTTTTGACTCCCTGTTTTCTTTCCCTGCTCCCAGATCAATCCCAGAGCTCTGCTCTTTGGTCATACAGCCTCAGTTACTTGTTTATCCAAGGCCTCAGCTTCCAGTGAAAAGCAATATATAGTGAGTGCATCAGAGAGTGGGTGAGTTTCTAAGTGTTTATTATGTGCAGAACTGCCGTAATGGGAATTTGTGCCCAGTTTATCCATATATTCAACACTTGGTTTGATTTTTACCCCCAAGAAAAAATTCCTCAGCAAATACATTTTATTTCTTGATTGTTTTTTTTAAATTAATCATAGAGCAGGAGTTAAGTGGTAGAAGCAGGAAGGATTTATTGTGCAATTGATATCCAAATAGATAGAGATTTTTTTATCCAGAAAAGCTAAGGAATTTGGGGGTTTGTCAAAATGTGTCACAATTTAGAATTTCCACCTTGGGCTGATTTCAGGGCTAAGTAATCTCCTCCCATTGGATTTAAAACCAAAATATGTTTTCCTCAGGAATTTATCTGTCTGACGGAAAGTAGAAAGCACCTCACAGATTCTGTTGTGATTAAATTTGAATATGAAGTTTTAAATGAAAAAGTACTGTAAAGGGGGTAATAGCTGCTCATTTGAACTCCTGCGGGTTCTGTAATTTATCCTCATAGGGAGCAGGAGGTTGTGTGGATTTAGGAGGACTGCAAAGTCCAGTTGGTTTTGAGTTTCTCCAAATGCAATTGGCCTAATCCCTAATAAATGGTTCAAGCGAGGTTCCTCCCAGTGTGAAGGGTTTGAAGTGCTTGGAAGCCTGGCCTGTTTTCCATGTGGTGTCCCTGTGTTTCAGGGAGATGTGCCTGTGGGATGTGAACGACGGGAGGTGCATCGAGTTCACCAAGCTGGCCTGTGCTCACACGGGCATCCAGGTGAGCGCTGGGAGCGATGGCAGGGCTATGGGGAAGGGTCCTCTGCAGGCAGCAGAATGCGTCTGGGAAGCACACCCCAGGTGTGCTCCCAGAAGGAAGGAATCCCTGTCCTACCCGGATTCTGACTGGTGTTTGTTCCCATCTGTGCAGTTCTATCAGTTCACAGTCGGCACGCAGCGGGAAGGGAGGCTGCTGTGCCACGGGCATTATCCTGAAATTCTGGTCGTGGATGCAACCAGCCTTGAGGTTCTTTATTCTCTGATATCCAAGATCTCTCCTGACTGGATCAGCTCCATGACCATCATCCGGTCCAACCGGACACAAGGTGATTATTTCTAGTGGCAGGGAGAACTGTTTGGTGCAGTACGACCCAGGGACCCCTTCCACTGCCCCAGGCTGCTCCAAGCCCTGGCCAGCCTGGCCTCGGGCACTGCCAGGGATCCAGGGGCAGCCACAGCTTCCCTGGGAATCCTGCTGCAGCTGGATCAGCTGGCACGGGCTGAAGCGTCACCTGAGCACAGACTGGGTTGGTTCTGCTCATTGGTGTTAATTTGGTGGGCTTTAATTTCTGGCAGACGAGTGTCGTGTTGGGGTGTTCCTGTTGTGGAGTGTGGAATTCCTGAGAGGCTTGGGGGACACTGAGGAGAAAATCCTGACCGCAGGACTTCTCTCTTGAGTGAAGGCTCAGCAGCAGTTGTAAACTGGGCATTCCCAAAATCCTGGGGTGGGAATGCTCAGCTCCTATCCCCACAACAAATAAATTGCTGGAAGAACTGGAAATGGGCTCTGCTGTGAAGGGTTTCCTGCTAATGCCTTTCATTTATTCCTTGTTCCATCTTCACCAATAAACATTCCATTGGGAAGCAGATGCTCCAGGAATGCTTGGATCAGGTTTTCATTTATGCTCAGATGTGCACAGGTGAGTAGCTCCTTGTGCCTCAGGCTCATTTTGTGTTTCCCAGAGGACACTGTCGTGGCCGTGTCCGTGACTGGCATCCTGAAAGTCTGGATCATCACCTCGGAAGTCAGTCGGATGCAGGTAGGCACAGGCTGCTGGATTAGTGGCATTTCCTGGTGGGATGGAGGGTTCTGTTCCTGATATTCTGCTGCTGAAGGTCTTTTTCCTCTTTGCTTTACTGAATTTCCCTTTACTGATTTGAGTTGCCACCAGAATTCCTAATACTTCTCAGAGAGCTGATTTCCAAATGAAGTGTAGGATTATGTCCAATTTTTCCAAATCTGTTTTTTATTTGCGCCATGTAGTGATTTGGGTTAATATTTTGCAGAGCAGGCCACGCAGTTTTTAGGAGTACTCATTATATGGGATTATCTCCAGCTCCCTGTTTTTCGGCGTTTCCTGGGTACTAATGAATAAAAGTCTTAAAGGAGATTTGCCCCAGGTCTCAGACCTGCGGTAAATCAGCTCCTCACCAAAGCCTCTTGTAAAATACATTTATCAACTAAGGAAAAATCACCTTCTCTTAGGGAGTGACATGGGAGTGGAATCTGCTTCACTCCAGCTGCCTGCCTGGCTGCAAGGCCAGCACCACTAATCTGTGCTGCTGGGAAGCTGGGAGGCTTCAGTGCCCAGAGGGGACACCACGTGCTCCTGCAGATCTGCTCAGGAGGAGCCAGGGAATAACAGCTGCTCCGAGGGTGTGGGTTTTGCACAGAAATCGGCCACGTGGCGCCTGCAGAAGCACCCCAGTGTCTGCCGCGGGCCTGGCCCGGTGCTGAGTGCGGTGGGAGCAGGGAGGAGTTGGTTGAGCTGGTTCTCTTTGGTTCAGGACACCGCGCCCGTGTTTGAGGAGGAGTCCAAACCCATCTACTGCGAGAACTGCCAGAGCATTGCCTTCTGCGCCTTCACGCAGCGCTCGCTCCTCGTCGTGTGCTCCAAGTACTGGAGGGTAAGGCACAGCCCCTGGGCTTCTCCCTCAGGAGCCTCCATGGAACTGCGTGGAAACATCCAGATGGAGGTGCTCCGAGTCCCTTCAGTGTACCTCTGCTGTATATTTAACGCGGTTCTGGATATTTAATCCAAATCTCTGCCCGTGGTGCAGGTTTGGAGCAAGATGACCCTTAAGGTTCTAACACCCCAAACCGTTCCGTGATTCTCTGGTACTGAACCCAAAATCAGCTGCTGCCTGGGCATTTTGATGTGTAATTACTGGTTAATAACAGCAGATTTGTTCCTGTTTCCTCTCAGGTCTTTGATGCTGGAGATTATTCCCTCTTGTGTTCGGTGCCCAGTGAAAATGAGCAGACCTGGACTGGCGGGGACTTTGTGGCAGCTGATAAAGTGATTGTATGGACAGAGGATGGACAAAGCTTCATCTATAAATTACCAGCCAGGTACTCAACAGGAAAACACTCCCTTTACTTAATTTCTGATTAATTTGAGTTGAACTGAGTTCATTAAAGGACTACTGAAATATTGGTCTAGTGAGGGAAGACATGTAAATATAAAACTATAAAATTAATTCAAAATTTGGCATCAAAGAGGTTAAAAATGACAAGCGTAAAATCAAACACTTTCTTTCTGACATCTTCATGGTGTGCAGATGTGTTTGTTCAGGGTAGAGATAGTGTTTTGTCTTGAATATTGCCACATAAATCATGTGGGAACTCCTTCCTTGCCCTCACATCATCAGAGCATGAGGATGGGAGCAACATCCACGTCCTCCTGTAGGAATCACTCCTTAAATGCAAGGAATTTTATTACTATAAATTTGTTATCTCCTTTCTTTGTTCCCACACCCAGCTGCCTCCCAGCCAGCGATTCGTTCCGCAGGGATGTGGGGAAAGCAGTGGAGAACTTGATTCCACCTTTGCTGTACAGCGTGTTGGACAGAGCAGAGAAACAGGTGCATCTCTTTCTGTGGAGCTCTGTAATGGGCTCTGTTAGGTTTTGTCCTGCTTTGAAAGGAAGGAAGCTGGGGGCTGAGCACGTGCTTGCTGCGTGGTCTGAGGCTGTTCCTTATTTTTCAAACAGCTCCTGATATGTCCTCCAGTGACTCGCTTCTTCTGTGGCCAGAGAGAGTTTTCCTACAGGCTGTTAATCCAAGGGGACTCCTCAGGGAGGCTGTGCATTTGGAGCGTGCCCGACGCCCTTGACCAGCAGGAGGGTGCCAAAGGTACCTAACTGATAGCCAGATCTTTGTGCTTTCTGCGTGCTTTTGCTGGGTAAAGCCGTGCTGCTTGTCCCACGGATCATGAAGCTGGGGTTTAATTGGGACCTCCTTGCAGGAGTTGTATTATCTTCATCTGATCAGATATGCTCAAAACCTTAATTAGCATTATTCTTGAAGTGACTCCATTCCCAGTAGAGAATCCCACAGGGGGCTGGGAGAGGCCTTAAATATCCAATTCCAGCTCCCAGCACCTCCCAGTAGGTGCGGTCGCTGGAAAGCTCCCACCTTAGCCCTGGTATTCCCCTCCTTTCCCAGGCCTGCAGACAGCCACGTCCACATCCCTGCAGGAAGCCTTCGACCAGCTGAGCCCCCGGCCCGCGGGGATCATCGACCAGCTCAGCATGGTGGCCAACGCGAGCGAGCCGCTGCGCGTCACGGCCAGCGTCTACATGCCGGCCCACGGGCGGCTGGTGTGTGGCCGCGAGGACGGCAGCATCGTCATCGTGCCGGCCACGCAGACCGCCATCGTGCAGCTGCTGCAGGGCGAGCACACGCTGCGCCGAGGTACGGCATGCACGGGTGGGAATTCACAAATCTGCTGCACCCTTCTGTGCCGGCAGTCCCTTCAGCTGTTCACCCAGGCAAGGCCAACTTGGGTATTTCTGCAGGGCTCCTGAGATGCAGGAGCAGACGTAAGGCAAGGGAGCATCTCCTGCCTTGTCCAGAATAGTTCCTGGCACTGCAGAGCTGGGTACTGATGTGCCAGTAGAAGTCTCCATGGGGAAGACCTGCCACGGTTCCTAGTGGGATCCGTGTGTTGTGCTTGGGCTGCTCTTGGATGTGTGGGTTCCGTGTAACATTAGCTTCATAGCATCTTCATAGGTCTGAGCTGCAGAGCACACACTTGGGAGTCAACCGTTCTGTTGAATTTCTGTTTTCCCTCTCTTTTTCTGTGCTTTTGCCCGTCCTCCCGCTTGCCAGGCTGGCCCCCGCACCGGACGCTCCGAGGCCACCGGAACAAGGTCACGTGTTTGCTGTACCCTCACCAGGTGTCCTCCCGCTACGACCAGAGGTACCTGATCTCCGGTGGGGTGGATTTCTCCGTCATCATCTGGGATATCTTCTCGGGAGAGATGAAACATATCTTCTGTGTCCACGGGGGAGAAATCACCCAGCTGCTCGTTCCACCAGAAAACTGCAGTGTAAGTTCTCTAGGATAACCTTTCCAGCACCTCAGTCCTCCTTGAGAAAGGGAATGCAGCGTGGAATGCTGGGGGGGTAGCACCGACCCAGCTCTTGCAAGAGCTTCACAAAAAAGAGCTTGATTTTTCTGTTATTTCTGGTTTCTTCCACCATGCTTCAATTCTGTAAAGGGTTGAAATTGGGGGCTTTATTAAACCTATTAAAAATAGGGTTTAGAGACAATTTTGCCTCTTGAAACTTAGCTGAATAAATAGAATTTAAGGAGCAAAGTGACATTGATTGAAAACTCTGGGGTTTGCTTAGCAAAATGGAGTTTAATACCCATTTTCTCTTCATGATGTGCAAAGGATGGATTAAAGGGAATTTCTGGTCAGGGAATTCTGCTCCCCGTGACCTCAGCGAGTTTGAGCATTGGTGTAGGTGCCTGACTTTTGTGCGTTAAAGAGGCTTTTGGTCACCCTGCTCGGCCCAGTGGGGGAAAGGTTTTTAGTACCACCTCTGCATTATGATTAAGCTTTTTCTCTCTTTTCCTTTGTTAGGCCAGAGTCCAGCACTGTGTTTGCTCTGTTGCCAGCGATCACTCCGTGGGTCTGCTGAGCCTGAGGGAGAAGAAGTGCATCATGCTGGCGTCCCGCCACCTGTTTCCAATCCAAGTGATCAAGTGGAGGCCGTCCGATGACTACCTGGTGGTGGGGTGCTCCGACGGCTCCGTGTACGTCTGGCAGATGGACACTGGTGAGCTCAGAGACCGTGCTTAATCCATTTTTAATGGACATAAATACAGATCTGCTCTCAGTGCTGTCGAAGCTGTGTCTGAGGGGAGAATTCAAGCGCTTTGGCACATTTCTGTTTGGAGCTAATCGCTCCAGGCGTTCGGTGCAGAATCACGCTGGGGGCTCTGCGAACCTCACGGAAACGTAGGGAATTCCGTCCTTTTAGCAGTGTTCGTTCAGAGCCCAGCTGCTAAAGCGCGGGAGGCTGCGCGTCGCACCCAGGTGTTTGTGCCCCGTGCCGTTGGGGATGCTGAGCTGTCCCCTCCCCGTTCCAGGGGCGCTGGACCGGTGCGTGATGGGGATCACGGCCGTGGAGATCCTCAGCGCCTGCGACGAGGCCGTGCCGGCGGCCGTGGACGCACTGAGCCACCCCGCCGTCAACCTGAAGCAGGCCATGACCCGCCGCAGCCTGGCCGCCCTCAAGAACGTGGCCCACCAGAAGCTGCAGACCCTGGCCACCAACCTGCTGGCCTCCGAGGCCTCGGATAAGGTGGGCGTGCTGTCTTTCCAGAAGGAGATGGAATTCGGGAAGTTTCCATCCTTGTAACCGGAAGGTTCTCGGCCTGAGCTCTCCAAAACCTAAACATGGTTCTTCCCCAGTTTGTGTCGCTGTCCACGATAGCACTCCAGTGTGTGTCCTGCTCTTTGGTTTTGTGCAGGCGGAGTTACAGAATCTGGAATCATGCAGTGGTTTGGGCTGGATAAGCCCTCTAAAATCAAGTCCGAGCATTCCCCAGCCCTGCCAAGGCCGCCGCTATCCCACCAGTGTCCCCAAGTGCCACATCCACAGGGCTTGAATCCCCCCAGGGATGGGGACTCCCCCCCTGCCCTGGGTTTGGACAGCCCGTTCCATGAGCAGCTGTTCCCAACATCCGGCCTAGAGCTCCCCTGTACAGCTTGTGGCCAACAGAGAGCAGCAGGGCTCCACTCCCAGCTTCTCCCATGTATCCCCTTCTTTTGCCTTGTGCTGTCACCTTCTGTTGGGAGAGAAATGTCCCGTGCTGAGATCATTCCTTAGAGCACCACCGGCATGTTCCCATAAAAAAATGTCTGCTCAGGGTTTCTGCTGCTGCTCCTGCTGGATCCAGGCAGAGCTGGGAATGCTGCATTTGTACCTTCAGGGTTTTATGTGTGGGCTCCTCATCCAGTGAAGGTGCTGGGAATGAAGGCGTTAGGGAGAATAATGCTTAAAAGCTTCTGTTAGTGTTCTGGTTTCCAGTCTCCTTTCTGACATTCTTCAGCTTTTTTGCCACAGCACCTTCATTCCCTGCCTCCTCCCTTTTTTCCCCCTTGGGAGGGAGGGAAGGAGGAAGAAGATGGACTGAAGGGGAGTGACCAAGTGGTGCAGTAATTGCGGGTCCGGGTGAATCTGAGCAGCTTCTTCTCCAATGGCATATATTGATTCCATAGCTCACCCTCCAAATAGGAAATCTTTAATGTGTTTTAAGCCTGATAACAGTTTTGCTGTTGTTTGGAATATAACTACGCTCTCACAGGGTTCAGGAGGAGGAAGTGTGAACTTGTGTCTCACCTGGAGAGCTCCATTTATCTATAAACACCTGTAAATTGAATTTCCGTGGTTCGTGGGTGTGTTTCAACCTTGGCTCATCCACAGCTTCCCTACTGGAAATTTCAGTTTGCCCTCTTGTTTTCCAGGGGAATTTACCGAAATACTCCCACAACTCCCTGATGGTTCAGGCCATCAAGACGAACCTGACGGACCCGGACATCCACGTGCTGTTCTTCGACGTGGAGGCGCTGATCATCCAGCTGCTGACGGAGGAGGCCTCCCGGCCCAGCGCCGCCCTCGTGTCTCCGGAGAACCTCCAGAAAGCCTCCGGCGCCTCCGACAAGGGAGGCTCCTTCCTCACCGGCAAACGAGCGGCCGTGCTTTTCCAGCAGGTCAAGGAGACCATCAAGGAGAACATCAAGGAGCACCTCCTCGACGATGAGGATGAGGATGAAGAGGCCGTGAGGCAGAGGAGAGAAGACGGCGACCCGGAGTATCGCTCCAGCAAATCCAAACCGCTGACTTTGTTGGAGTACAATCTAACCATGGACACGGCCAAGCTCTTCATGTCCTGCCTGCACGCCTGGGGCCTGAACTCGGTGCTGGACGAGCTCTGCCTGGACCGCCTGGGCATGCTGAAGCCGCACTGCTCCGTGTCCTTCGGCCTCCTGTCGCGAGGGGGCCACATGTCCCTGATGCTCCCTGGCTACAACCAGCCCGTGGGCAGGGCGGCCTTGGAGGAGCTGGGCCGGAAGATGTCGGTGACGGAGGGCCTGGGGAAGGGCACCTACGGGGTGTCACGGGCTGTCACCACGCAGCACCTGCTGTCCGTCATCTCCCTGGCCAACACGCTGATGAGCATGACCAACGCCACCTTCATCGGGGACCACATGAAGAAAGGCCCCACCAGGTACGGCGAGCGCTGCCGTGGCAGTCCCCGCTGGAATCCAGCGGTGGGTTTGCTGTGGTTTGCCTTGTGGAGCACGGGATGGCTCCCGAGGCCTTTGGGGCTGGAGCTGATGTGTCTCTCCGTGGATATTTCGTGTTTAGGCCACCCAGGCCGGGCACCCCCGAGATGGCCAAGGTGAAGCCGCCCCCTCCCATGTCCAGCCATGCAGCACAAGGGCAAATCAAACAAGGTAAAAGCCACTTCCCCTGCAACCCTTGGATCTCTTATTGCAGCTCATTACACTGAATTTAGCACCTTGTTGTCAAGAGATAAAATTACTGCATGGGAGGACAAAGCAAGGTACTGATGTAACGTTAATCTCCGTGAAATTATTGGGGATTAGGACTTGTTCCAGAACTGGTACAAGATGCTGATTCTGCCATGACATCATTCCCTGACAAGGAGTTTTTGCCTGTGTTAAGTGCTCCCAAACATTCTGGCTTTGAGGAGGCTTTGCAGCCTGGAAATAAAGGCTCTACAGACTCATCCCAAAGTGTTTCTGTGGGAATGATCCCAGCTCGGTGCCAGGATCACTCCTTGGCTGGTTGGAACTCCTCGTGTTGGAACAGAGTGAGCAACTCCAGCAAAGCCAGGCAAAAAACTCTGGGGTGAAGCTTTAGTTTCAGTCTGGGGTGGGTTTGTGCAGCTATCATTTATGTTTTTCCTAAATTAAGCATCTTTTTTGATGCACCTGGTGCAGGTGGGGTGGGAAGGGATTTACTGCAGCCACTCTGTGCCTCCCACGTGCTGGAAAAATGGTTGCATGCAGATGTCCCCTGGACACAGGAGTGGTGGGCACTGTGGGGCCAGCTCCTGGTTGGATTCGATCATCTCCCAGGTCTTTTCCAGCCTTAACAGCTTGGTGACGTGGGAGTTTCCAAAAGACATGTCCCAGGTACTCTTTTGGGTTCCAGGCCTGAATTTGTGTCCTTCTCCTTTAGGCTGTTCGGCATTTCTGTGGTAAAGAGTTACATTTTTTGCCTAGAGCCCCATTTAAAGTGAAGTTAAATTCCAGCCAGCCCTCAGGAATTCATCCTGGACATCTTGGAGTGACAGATGAGGCAGCTCAGGGTGAATAAGGTTTATTTTTGGGGCCGTTGTTGCACAGTACAACTTCCAAATCTGTGGAAATATGGGAAAAGCATGGAAAGAAGCAGCAAAATTCCTGGGTTTCTAATTCACAGTCAAGCATGAAGTCAAACCAAAGCCACCTGCCTAAAAACATATGTAAAATCACTTAATTCTGATGTATTTTGGTCTTTTCAAAACATCCCAGTTTCTGTCGCTGTCTCCATGTTCCTCTGCAGCTGCATGTCTGCCTCTTCCTTCTTGGAAAACCTGGAATTCTCATTAAGTTGGACATTATTTTGAGTTGAATATTATTTTGAAGCTGGTGTTATTTTTAAGTTGAAGATCATCACAGCCCCCCCTTGTTTTCCACTCTCCAGTGATACTAACCTGTTTTTCTGCTGCTGCTCTCCTCACTTCCCTCTTTTTTTCTCTCTTTTATTTCTTCTTCTTTCCTCTGCAAGTTGCTCCTGCTGCTGCTTCCAGCACGGAATCTGGGCACTCTGACACTTCTGCTTTCCATTCCAGTTTCTTAGTCAACGAAGGTATTCCTTCCTCACTTTTCTACTTGTCCTTTACTTCAGCTGAAATCCTTTCTCATTGTTATTTTTATTTGATTTTTGCGGGTATTTTTCTTTGGACACGGGGCACCTGGGGTAGGCTTCCCTGTTGGCTTTTAACCAAGTTTCACACCACTTACATCTGAGTTTTGGTGTTGATGGAGATTCGAATATAACAGTGGACATATATTTAATAGAGTGTGGAATGTTTTTACACACTGTGTTATTTGAACTCTGTGTTTCTCTCCTGGTTTTACCTGCACAGAACTGCAGAGCTGTAGTAGGAATGTAGTAGGAAGTGTGCTAAAAGAAGGATTCAGGTGGGAAATAAGGGTAGCAGGCAAACTGTGCTTGGATCTATTTGCATAACTTTAGAGGAGGACAGAAAACGCTGTGTGGTCCTTGAAGGGGTCATTCCTCTGAGTTTGCTGTAAGCGGCTGATGAAATGTGACCAGAAGTGAATGTAGCTGAGCTGGAGATGTGTCCGTTCCCTGTGTCCTCCCAGGCTGGAGCCAGCTGGCTGCCATGCACTGCGTGATGCTCCCGGACCTGCTGGGGCTGGAGAAGTTCCGGCCTCCTCTGCTGGAGATGCTGGCCCACAGGTGGCAGGATCGCTGCCTGGAGGTGAGCTCAGCCTTCCTGCTCTGGGGGTGCTGCTGGTGTTGAGTGATTAATGCTCCCTTTGCACGAGAGCCCCACGTGATTCATTTCCAGCAGTGAGCTTGCAGTCCTTACTCGTGATTCGGGAGTATTTTCTGGTTAAAGCCACTTTAACCCTGTCAGGAATGGCATGGAACCTTTGTGTTTGTGTGGTCTGTGAGCCTCTGGGAGCTGATGCCTAGAGAGGCTGCCTGGAACAGAGGCTGGGCACAGTTAAAGAATACAGTAGGCATTTATTAGAAGGCCTCAAAGGATCCACCTCGGGCAGTACAAGAGCCCGGCTGTGGCTGCACCCAAGATGGGCCCCAGGTCTCGAGTTTTCACACTTTTATAAGTTTTGGTCCATTTCCATAATGAGGTTAATTGTCCAATTCCAGCTCCAGGTTGTGCATCCCATCCTCCCAGATTGCTCTCCTCGGTTCCCTGTTGTTTGCACTTTTTGGGCCTGACGCTGCAACAGTGTCCTTGGTTCTGGGGCTGGAAAATGGTTGTTCTGTGTGACTAAACTCTGAAGGGAACGTGCTAACTCTTATGTGAAGTTCAGAGTTACACACTAATGCAGCACAGAATCTGGAAAACATGGGAGCCAAAACTGAAGGTACCAGAACTGTGTTTGTGCTGGCTGTGGCTGGGTGTCCTGCAGGTGCTGCTGCTGGAATATTCTCCAGCTAAAGCCCAGTTTAACCCTGTGAGGAGTGGCACTGAGCCTTGCTGTCCGTGTGGTTTGTGACCCCTGGGAGCTGTGCTGTTCCCTGCAGGTTCGGGAGGCGGCGCAGGCGCTGCTGCTGGCGGAGCTGCGCAGGATCGAGCAGGCGGGCCGCAAGGAGACCATCGACACCTGGGCTCCCTACCTGCCCCAGTACATGGACAGCGTCATCTCCCGTAAGGAGCACCCTGGCACTGCCCCTCACCGGGGAAACGGGGGGAGAGGGCCTCGGGATCCCCGCATTCCCACTCGTCCATCCAGGGAAAGGGCCTCAGGATCCCCGCATTCCCACTCGTCCATCCAGGGAAAGGGCCTCAGGAACCCCGCATTCCCACTCGTCCATCCAGGGAAAGGGCCTCGGGATCCCCGCATTCCCACTCGTCCATCCAGGGAAAGGGCCTCAGGAACCCCGCATTCCCACTCGTCCATCCAGGGAAAGGGCCTCGGGAACCCCGCATTCCCACTCGTCCATCCAGGGAAAGGGCCTCGGGATCCCCGCATTCCCACTCGTCCATCCAGGGAAAGGGCCTCGGGATCCCCGCATTCCCACTCGTCCATCCAGGGAAAGGGCCTCAGGAACCCCGCATTCCCACTCGTCCATCCAGGGAAAGGGCCTCGGGATCCCCGCATTCCCACTCATCCATCCAAGGTTGGGAACCCCACATTCCCACTCGTCCACCCAGTGCTCACTGCTTGTCCCTAAGGGACTCCTGCAAAGGTGTCCCAGGCCTGCAGGGAATGCACAGATCCTCCTGCAGCGAGAGCATGTCAGGGGGCTTAGAAGGAGCTTTTTTCCCCCAAAAAATGTGGCCTCTGTTATTCAGCAACTGATTTTGGGGTGTCTAATCACGGGATTAAATCTTAATGGAAGATGTTAGGATGTGGTTTGTGTTTCTCTGAGCTCAGTTAGGCTGGAAACCATTCCAGTGGGTCAAAACTAGCAAATTGGGATTAGGTTTTTATGGCAGGTGTTGGAAGTCTTGTAATTAAGGATCCAGAGCTGGAGGAATTGAAGGGAATAAGAATTATTTGGGATATGACAGACTTGTGTAAAGTCTCATTTTCTGCTAGAAGGAGAGGGAGGAGCATAGGAAAGATAAAGAAATATTCTTTATTCTAGCTTCTTTCTGCCCAGAAACTACCCGTGAAGCCTTCTGCTTCCCATATTCCCAAAATTCTGTTAGTTTGGGTGAACTGTGGTTTGTTTTGAAGGGAAAATCTGCAGTGTGGCAGCACAGGTGGAAGGGATTTGATGGTTGTCTGGAATGCTCTGGGCTGGAGCGGGCAGGGACACCTCCCAGCAGACCAGGTTGTTCCGGGCCAGGCCCAGACTGACCTGGGACACTCCCAGGGGTGGGGAATAATCCATGTTGGCCCTGGAAAGCCAAATAAATATCAAATTTCTAGGTGAGGTTGAGCATCCTGTGCGAGGTTGGAGTTGAAGGAGCCCAAAGCAAGGCAGGACGAGAAGGAGTGAAATGAAGTTTAGCTGCTGCAGAAACAGGGAATTCTTTCCCCAGATCCCTGATTTTGGGGTGTTGGGTTGTTCCTCCAGCTGGAGTGACCACAGAAGCCCTTCAGACTGCGAGTGCCAGCCCGGATCCCTCGGGAGCAGAAGCCAAAGCCCAGGAGGAGGAGCACGACCTGGTGGATGATGACATTGCAGCAGGTGAGCATTCAGATCACTCATGTTACCAAGATAATTTATTAATTCATGTGTCTCTAGTTCACTGCATTTGGAGCTCTTAAATCTGCCCACAGCCACCAACACTTCTTCAAAAATAAAGGCTTTCTGTGTTTGTCATTCTTTATGATCGTTCCCTAAACAATTTGTTCTGGTGAATGTAAAATGAATTAATTTCTAAAGCAACCTAGAATGAATTCCAAAGTGATTGATTATTTGTTCTGTGTGATATTACAACTGTTTACTTGAAGAAATCAACTCTTTCAGAAGAAGATTCTGTAACAAATGGTAAGTGCTCTTTTAATTTCAGTTGCTCCTGTTGAGGTTGTAGCAGTGTGAATTTTTAGTGACCTGAGTTCTGCAGCTCCTCTGGCAGTTTCTTTTCCTTGAGGGAGGAGTGGGAGGGGTTGGAAGGGAGGGGGAGCAGCAGGTGCTGTTCCCAGTGTGTCCCTCCTGTTTTCCAGCCCCGGGAAATCCGGGCTGGGCTGGAGCTGCACAGCAAACAGCACCATCTGGCAGCCCCTTCCCACCCGAAATTCCTGCTGGCTTTCCTTTAAGGAGGCTCCACTGGAGCTGAGCACCTCCCAGAAGCTGTCAGAGGCAGGCTGTGTGCCCCAGACCCACTGGCAGAGGGGGAAAAGCCTTTAATTTGTGTGACCACTCACTGGAACCCATGCAGCACACCACGGACTGTTGTGTGACGGTTCCAAAAGAAGTGAGGGTTTGTCATCCAGACCTCGGTCCCTTTCAGATGCTAACGGGGGAATGCAGAGCACTCCTCCCTCTGCTGGGTCCTGGTACCGTTGCAAATGGAATGGGAGCGCGGGGACACGGCATTTAGCAGTGTTTAGCACGGACACCTTGGCTTTCAGGGCAGTTTTTGGGTGCCCTAACAGGAGTTCAGAATCTGAGGGATATCTGCGAGTGCAAGGGATCAGAGAATTTGGGTTCATGCTGTTTGCAGGCAGCTGTTCGTGGCAGAGCAGAGCTCACCGGGCACACTGTTCCTTTTTCCTTTTTAAAGGAGTGGGCTCAGGAAAAGGGGCCTTTCCAGCAGAGCCCGTGCTGGGAAGCTTTGGGCAGCTGCCAGGGAAGCAGATGTCTCCCGGTGAGGCCCATTCAGCTCCAGGGGGCTTTGGGGCTGGACGTGCGTGGGGTCAGCATCTGCCGCTGGGGATATCCGTTAGGGAAGGTCCCAGCCCCACCAGAGGCTTCCAGCCTGCTCCAGGGGAGCTTCCCTGCCCTGGGGCCCTGGAGCTCTGCAGAGCTCCTCTTTAGTGGGAAAAGCTGGCTCTCTCTGCTGAGCCATCTTTGCTGTGGTCTTACCCTGCTGGCTCAGGGACGTGGGCAGGGATGCTCTGCTGGGATGGTTTCCTGAGCTGCAGGACTGCTGGCGCTGGGAACTTCCCAGGTTTCCTGCATTTTCCTGCTGGGATCTCACTGGAGCTGTGGTGTTGAAGTGTGTGGCAGGAATGTGCTCCTGGCTTGTCCTTCAGCTCCCTAAACCACGTGCTGGGACTCCTTCAGGCTGTCCAGCTCCAGGAGTGGGGTGGAGGGGAAGGAGAGCTCCTAACTGGACTGTGCAGTTCCTTGTGCTTCCTTACTGAAAGAGAAATCGATGAGTTAGTTCCATTAATTCCCTTTTGAAATGGTATTTCTTGATCTGTGGGTCCATTCTGCGGGGAAATTTTTGTCGGTAAATTGCTGCCAAGGACTCTGACACTCCAAAATCCCATTTCTGCACATCAAAAATCTGGTGAAAGTTTTTTTTTTTTTTTTTTTTTTAAAGCCTTATTGTACCAAAAAGTGTGGGGTTTTTTTTATTTTATTTTGGCTGGAATTTGGGCTGTAACTACTCCAAATTAAGTCTTACTCATCACTGTTTGTTCCAAGTTATCCTGTTGGGAAGTTGTCACTAAAGTTCAAATCCAGTTTATTTAAGTGTTAAAGATCATTGTTCTAAAGGCTCTTTATATTAAGATCCTGTTAACAATTAACAGATCTTTTAAAAATTGAGATTCTCATCCCTTAAATGTGCCCCTCTGAGGGGAATTTTGATGGATGGGCCCAGTGCTTTAAAACCTGGGTGAAAGGTGCCTGATATTCCCCATCCGAGCAGCACAGAATCCATTTTGTCTCTGCCTATTTCCCTGGAAAAGGCTGCAGCATCCTCACCCATTTTGTGCTCCCAGATGCTGCAGCACAGTGAAATATTCCCTCATAAAAGGGAGCAGAAAATTCCACTAAACTGCAGGAGATGGGAATGGCTGCAAAAATACTCATTTTATGTGTGGAAAAGCACATCTTCCACCTGCAAATAAAGAAATTAAGTTGTTATTTCTAATGCATGACAACTCCCAGCACTTAAAGAGCTCTGCCATGAAATAATTCCCAGTTTAGAATTCCTGATATTCCGGAGCACTGATTGTGTTGGCGCTATTTCTTATTAGAAGTGAGTAATTGGCACCGAGTTGTTATGGCAGGCATACGACAGGGCGGGCTGTCAGGGAGGAATTCCCCAAACTCCTCTTGGGGAATTCCCGGCAGGAATTGCCGCTCCCCTGCCGGGCTCCCGGGGCCCCCCGTCAGCTGGGCCAGCAGAGGGAGCCGTGGATCTGGGAATGGCCGCGCTCCCAAGCGCTGCGGAGGCTGGGCACGGGTGACACGGCTCGTATAAAATATCCTCCCCTTTGCCTGCGTTTTCCTTGTGCTCACTGTCACTGGGGCTCCTAGGTCATATCGGCACTCCTGGTTTATTCGGAGGGAGTGCTCGAGACTCTCTGTGCGCTGAGCAAATGATTTATCCACGGGAAGTCTCCCTTTCCAGTATTTCTGTATTTCCAGGTGGTTTTTATGCACGTGCGGTGCCGTGAGTAAGCCCCAGTGCCGAGCCTGCTGGGAGTGTTGAGTAGCTACACCCCCGAGGTGGGGGTCCCCGGGGGATTCTGCGGGGCTGTCCAGAGCACGGATTTGGTGGGTCAGGTTGGGTTTCGGGGCGGGCTCCTGGCTCTGCGCCCAGCTCCTGCAGCAGGGGAGTGCCCCCAGCGTGCACCTGCTGGCAGAGCCAGAGCGCACCTCTCCCGAAACCGCCCGAACCTCGCCCACTGACTCCTCTGCCTGCTCCACCTGGAGAGCTTACTCGGGCTCTAATCCTTTTATTGTAAGCTGGGCTGAAATTAATTTCCCCCAGAAGTGTGCAAAGCCAATTAAGGGGAGCTCGGAGCCGCGTGCTCCCGAGTGTTAACTGCAGCCTGACCCCGGCTCCGGCAGCCATCGATCGCGCAGCCTGGAAACCATGGAAATTTGGGCACGTTCCCCCCGCAGCCCCAGCCCTGCTTCCAGCGCCGCTGGGCTGCAGTGCTTGCAGTGGGTGTGCTTGGGGATACCGAGGATTATTTTGTTTTGCCATCAGCCCGAAGTGGGATTTTTCCAACTGAAATCCCGACGGTTTTTGTCCTCCTGGCGCCGCAGCTTGTGTTTTGCACGCAGACCTATTGGAGGTTATTAATTTTCTCCCTGTGATAGGGTGATCAAGCGTCCTGTCAGGAAAATGGATCTGTGTGTCAGCCCGTGCCGTGATTAAAAGGGGACGCGGCGCGGGGAGAAAATACCAAATTGTCACGGCCAAATGAAAGGGCTCCTCTTCCAGGTGCTGTTCCAGAGGAAATTCTGCCTGCCAGCTCAGTTGGGGAAAATCATTCCCATTAATTGGGGGCTTCCCCTAGTAATTAAAAAAAAAAAAAAACCTAAAGCATTAAGGAGGTTTTATCCTACTCTGTTTAAGCAGGATTTTCCCCATCCCGAGGTTTCCAGGGGAATGGTCGGGATTTTGCTGTATGTGAGGGGTTTGGTTGGTTAGGATTTTAATTTCTTGGAGTTTCAGCAGGTTTGGGGGATTTTGGGGGTTGTTTTCTTTCTGAGGCAGAAAATCCTTCATGGCAGCTGTGAGGATGAAACTGTTCACATTCTAATGGAACACTGTGGATCCTTCCCACCACGTCCCTGTTGGAATTCCTTGTGGGGTTAACAAAGAGGGATGTCTTGGCACAGGGGGAGCAGCAGGAAGGAGCTCAGCTCCTGGTGCCCAACCCAGGCCTGGGAGCTTTCCCAGTGGAAAAGAGTGGATGAGGGTGAGATCCAGGCGGAGCTTGTGGATTTCCAGTAGAATGGTTTTTTTGCCGTTCCAGGTTGATACATGAAAATTCTCTTGGTACAGATTCTGTTGCCCAGAGAGCTTGAGGCTTCCCCATCCCTGCAAGTGTCCAAAGCCAGGCTGGATAGTGCCTGGAGCAACCTGTGCTAGTGGAAGGATGGGATGATCCTTAAAATCCTTGCACCCCAAACCATTCCGCGGTCTGAAGGATGCTCCCTGCGGGATGCAGTAAGGGTTAACTCGGTGTTGCTGCAGTCCCTGGCTGCGGGGGGAGGCCCGCAGTGGATAATTTCCTCCTGGAAGCCGCACATGTGTTGGCTTTTCCTTTCTTCCCGCGGCTGGAGCGGCGCGGGCCGGGGTCAGCCCTGGGCTATTGATCCATCCGCATGCCGGCCCTGCTCCAGCATCTGCCGCGCTCCCGCGCAGGGAGAGCCCTCCCCGGGCTGCGCCCAGCCCGTCGGGCCGGGCCTGGCACGGGTAGGACATCCTGCAGCGGCCTCGGGCCATCCAGCCCGGCCGCGGCCGTCTGCTGAGCCCCTGGAACGAGCGGGCTGGCCCTGGAACGAGCGGGCTGGCCCTGGAGCAAACGGGCTGGCCCTGGAGCGGGCTGGTCCTGGAGCAAACGGGCTGGCCCTGGAGCAAACGGGCTGGCCCTGGAACAAACGGGCTGGCCCTGGAGCAAACGGGCTGGTCCTGGAACAAACGGGCTGGCCTTGGAACCAACGGGCTGGCCCTGGAACGGGCTGGTCCTGGAACGGGCTGGCCCTGGAACAAACGGGCTGGCCCTGGAACGGGCTGGTCCTGGAACGGGCTGACCCTGGAACAAACGGGCTGGTCCTGGAACAGGCTGGCCCTGGAACAAACGGGCTGCCCCTGGAGCGGGCTGGCCCTGGAGCGGGCTGCGGGGCCGCCGCGGGCTTTGACATCAGTGGGACACTGCACGTGTGACCTCAGAGAGCTCAGACAGCTCTTGGACAGTTCCCACTGTTCTGCCCTGCTTTGTTCCAGCCCGTTTGCATCCTTCTTCCTCCAAAGGCAGCTGCTATCGATTTTTCCCCCTTTTTTCCCTCCCTTCCCATTGTTAAGCTTTCCCTTGTTTTTCTCTCTCTTTTGGCTGGCAGGGTTGCCTGACCACAGCTCCTAAAATTTGGTTAACTTCCTTATTATCCTTATTATTCCCCACATATGTCATTAACACAGACATCCCGTGCACTTCATTAACCCACCCATCATTAATCCATGAGCCTCGTCCTGTGTCAGGTGATGCCTCCCAACTCCACAGCAAACAGCACTTGGGAAGGATTCAAACTTCCCTGTTTTTTGGAACAAATGCTAGGGAACTTCCCAGGATGCTGGAAATTAACATCTAGGTAAGAGTGGACTTTATTTGTCAGAATAAGTGACTGCGGTTTCGTTCCAATAATTTCTTCAAAGATTTTGGGATTTTACTCTAAATAAAAAAGCTCCTCTGCTTAGTGGAATTCAGAATCCTTGGGCCATGTTAAACTAATAACACATATTTCACTTTTATGTCAAATTCGTAATTGTGGTTTTGTCCCGTTGTTAAAATTCCATAGGTGCCATTTTACTGTATGAAAATACCCATTTGGTTTAATGGTGTGTACTGTTATCCTAAAATTTAAATATCCTGAAATTTAATAGGAAGCTGGATGTGGTGATGGATCCTATATCAAAAATGCTTTTATGTCATACATAATGCAAAGAACTTATCCTGAAAAAAAGTCCATCTTTTAAAGACAATAAAAATTGCAACTTGTCCATTTAAAGTGAACAAAAAGCAACCCAGAAATCCCTAGATAAACACAGAAATCCAAGGATCTTCTATCACTGGGCAAACAAAGCTGGAAATGAGGGAGTTTGCTGGTGGCTTTTTTCCCCATGAGCTCGGGGCAGCTTTTGAAGGGATAATTTGGCTCGTCCGGGGTGGAACTACCTCCGTGCCCGCAGATCCCGGTGTTCCCAAGGCCGCGGCTGACGCCGCGGGCGACGGGAGCGCGCCTGGCGCCGTTGGTGCTCAGGCGTGCGGTGTGCACTGCTAAACCCCCCTTGCCCTGGGCTCTCCCCTGCAGGCTGCCTGCCGGGGCTGCCGCAGCCCAAGAAGGTGTCCACGTCCTACGAGGAGCGGCGCAAGCAGGCCACGGCCATCGTGCTGCTGGGAGTCATCGGCGCCGAGTTCGGCGCCGAGATCGAGCCGCCCAAGCTGCTCACGCGGCCCCGCAGCTCCAGCCAGATCCCCGAGGGCTTCGGCCTCACCAGCGGGGGATCCAATTATTCCCTGGCCAGGCACACGTGTGAGTACCCCCGGGCCTCTCCTGCCTCGCTTGGTTCCAGTTTTCGTGGGGAAGAGCAAGATGAGGGAGCGGGAACGGGCGGTAGGAGGTTGCCAAGGAATCGGTCTGCTGGAATTCTGACGGGCTTTATTCTCCTGCCAGGTAAAGCAGAGCACTTGCACTGCATTTATCTGTTTTGTTCTTGGTTATTTGTCACCTTCCACCACCCCAGGCTGCTCCGAGCCCTGCCCGACCTGGCCTTGGAGACTTGCGCAGCTTCTCCGGGCAAGCTTAAATCCATCAAATGCAGGGTATTTCTCTGCCTTCAGTGACATGGAGCTGGCCTTGGAGACTTCCAGGGGTGGGGAATGCACAGCTTCTCCGGGCAAGCTTAAATCCATCAAATGCAGGGTATTTCTCTGCCTTCGGTGACATGGAGCTGTGACTGTGTGCCTTTTGGAGAGGGTGGAATTCTCTAGAAACTCCCGCTGTGCCCTTGCCTGCATTAGTCCCTGGAGCCCTCACAGCTCCTTCCCAGAGCTATTCCCTGATGAAATGGCACCCCAGGAATCGCTGGCTGCAGATGCCCCACGTGCCCCCAGAACTGCAGCTGATGCTGTGTTTACAGAGCTAATGGGCTGGGAAATGGGGCTGCTGTGGCCAGGCCGTGGAAATGCTGGATTCCATGGATAATCCAGGGGGTTTTCCAGGCAGCTGCCATCCCTGCAGTTATTAATGAGCAGCTCCTTGCCCTTTAGCTCTGGCTGTGCCGCAGGTGACGCCGTGGCCACGGAGTTACTGAGATCTCCGGGCCACTGTCTTGGGCTCCTTCCAAAGGGAATGGCAGGGTTTCCATGCTGCCTGATCCATGCAGTTTGGCGGGAGTCTGGATTCCACAAGCCAGCCAGCAGTTCAGTTCCCAACTCCAACCCCTCTGCCTTTATGGTGTCCCAAATTCCTGGCAGCTGGTGGGCAGGAGGGGAAGCAGGTGAAATTTCTGAACAGAAAGAGAAATCTCCCTGCCTGGATAATTGTGGGTGTTGTTTGGCTGGGATATTGGGAAGGAATTGCTGGCTGCGAGGATGCTGAGGCCCTGGCAGAGGGTGCCCAGAGAAGCTGTGGCTGTCCCATCCCATGTGCAAGGATAATTCCCATTAGCCGAGGGTGCTCCAAGCTTGCCCAGCCTGCCCTGGAGCGATTCCAGATGGGAGGTGATTGTAACTGGGGACAAAAAAAACCAAAAATCTGGTCATCATTATGCAAAAAACAAGTGATTTTTAATTTAGACCTGAAAATATCTTGATTTGATACCTGAGAGCAGATCTGGAATAAAAATAAAAGACTAAAAATTGGCTGGGCCAGGAGCAGAAAGGGATGAAGGGATATGGAATTTTAACCCAGCACTCCAAATTTCTGTCTCTGTGGACAATCAAGGGAAAAAAAATCATCTAGAAAGGGTCACAATCAAGTTAAATCCTATTCTTGGAGTTCATCATTTGGATTTAGTTGGATCTTGATCAGAGTTCTCAGTGTCGCATTCCTGCCTGGGCTATTGATTTTCCGGAGCAAATAATTTCATTTTTTAAAATCCATTGGCAAACTGGGGATAACAAGGCTGCCTGGAGCCTTGTGCTCGGAGGGATTCCAAGGCAGGGAAAGGCATTTTGGGAATCCAGGGGCTTCTGTGCAGTGACAATAAGTGATAAACTTTAGCATTTGGGCACATCTGGGTTAATAAAGTGATACAAGGAGCAAATGTGCCAGTGCAGAATGAAACACCTGGAATAAAATTCAGTTTTAATTCCCCTTTTAGTGGGAATGGCATTCCCTGAGCTCCGGGGCTGCCTGAGCAATCGTGCCCACCTGCATTTTAGTCTCGAGAGCATTAATGGGCAGCAGCACACCGGGCTCTGGGGACGCGCATCATCCCGGGGAGTTCCAGCCCCGCTGTGCCCAGCCCTTCCAGGGCTAATTACCTCGTCGGGGCTGACTCTAATGTGACATGTTTATTGCCCTAACGAGCGACTCATTAGCGCCGCGATGTTTTTGTCAATATCCATTCCTTCGCCTTAGCGCAGGCCGAGCTTTAAACAAAGATGTCCCGGCCGGGGCCCACGGGCACCGGGCCTCTGGGGCAGTGCTGCTGTGGCTGGAGCCAGCAGCAGGGAGCTGGGGGGAAGGAGGAGGGCTTCATTGGACCACTGCTCGAGGAGGCACGTTTCCAATAAGGCTCTGCGTCTGAGGCAGAAAATCGACCTCGTGGCATGACAAGGAGGGATTTTGGGGGTTGTTTCGCACGGATCGGGGTTGGCTGGTGTGAATCAACTGGAAAAACGCTGTTGGCTTTTCCCAGCCCTAAAAACAACAGGAGGCTTGTTTAATAAACAAAACAAGCAACTTGTTGAGGACACTTCAAGAAAAACCTGATAAAATCAGCAATTATCTTTACCACAAGAAGCAGTATTGAGGGGTAATAAATAATGATGGAGAGATAATGATAAATTATCGGCAGGCGCTGCTTGGTTTAGCCCTCCTCCATTTCTGTGTGTGTAATTGCTTTTATTTAAGAGCAGGCTGTTAAATGCAGTATTAATAAGTATTTCCAAAATGTGCAGAACCTGGATCGGGATTCAGGATTGGTGAAGTTGTTTGGGATGTTTCTCTACCCTTCCCTCTTAAGCTCTGTTTCTCAGAAGTGCTCGGGCATGTGCACTTCTCCTGTTTTCCCCCCCAAAATCCATTTACTGCTATTTCTTAGGCAGTGAAAATACCGTGTTTGAGAGTCAGCAGCGGCACCGAGGGTGTCCAAGGGCGGGCCGGACGGGCCTGGGGCAAGCTGGGCTAGTGGAAGGCTGTGTCGGGGGTGGCCCTGGGTGTCCGCGGGGCGCGTGCCAGCCACCCTGACCGCCCCGCTGTCCCCTCCTGCCAGGCAAGGCGCTGACGTTCCTGCTGCTGCAGCCGCCCAGCGCGCGGCTCCCGGCGCACAGCACCATCCGCAGGACCGCCATCGACCTCATCGGCCGCGGCTTCACCGTCTGGGAGCCCTACATGGACGTCTCGGCCGTGCTCATGGGGCTGCTGGAGCTCTGCGCCGACGCCGAGAAGCAGCTGGCCAAGTGCGTACCGCGGCCGGCCCGCCGGGCGCCGCCGGGCATCGCGGCCCGGGGCGAGCGCCGCTCACGCCCTGGGCTCCGCAGCTGGGCAGGAGCGGGGCACAGGAGACACGAGCAAGGGGCAGCCCTGAGGTGGAGGGCAGGGGTGGGTGGATATCGGAAAGGGATGGGTGGGGAGGAGTGGAATTCCCAGAGGAGCTGCGGCTGCCCCATCCCTGAAGTGTCCCAGGCCAGGCTGCACAAAGCGTGGAGCAGCCTGGGCTAGTGGATGGTGTCCCCTGCCCGTGGCATCCTTAGGGTTCCTTTCAACCCGGACCATTCCGTGATTCCAGGAAATATTTGTTGCCAAACACAGAATGTAAATGGCACCTGCAATAAGGAGCTGCCCAGGGCTGTTTTATCCCAGAAATGTGTTTCCACATCCATCAGTGTTGAGGATTCTGACATTATTCTAAGGTAGCTTTTGCCCATTTTATGTAAGTTTTAATTTCCTCAACATACACAGAATGAATCCGTGCCCTGTGTTAGCAGGAGAAATGTGGACAAATTGGATTACCATTGTTTTTTGTCTGAATTCCAGTTATTCCTTGTAGTGTGACAGGAGGCACCACCACCTTGTCCCTTCCCAAAGCCCCTCCTAAGCCCCACTTTATGTAAATCCTGACTTCCAGGATCCAAGTGACCGCAGTTCTTCAGCAAGTCCTTTTGCTCGTGTGATTCCACCCTTAGCTGTCAGGAAGATTAGTCTGGCTCTCCCTCCAAAGAGCAGGGAATAAATGAAGGGATCAGCGTGGAGCCTTGAGGAGCCTGGCGCAATTTTCCTCATGATAAATTGCATAATAAGCGCGAAAGCGTTTGCTTATTAATCCATAACAAGATTTAGATTGAAAATGGCCTGTTACATTCCTGACAGATCCAGGATGGAGGGAGATGGAAAGAAATGGAGCAACAATGTGTGCAGGGGTTAAGTGTGGATCTCACCCTGCTGGAGCCCCGCTGAGCTCCCGCTTTGTGCCGGATTTGCCGTGGACACAATAACGGCACACAGCTGCCGGTGCCTCTCCCGGAGGTTTTATTAAAGAGCTTTTATGTCAAGCTTCTGCTTTTAGATAGAAAAGAAGAAATCACATTTATTGACCAGGAAAACGAGTGGGTTTCTTTTTTCCCTGCTGAATCAAGGGAATATCCGAGCTGTTAGGCAAAACTCAGGTGCTTGGAACTCCTCAGCTTGCCCAGCTCGTCCTGCTTCCCAAAGGTTAGACTGTGCCAAGGGAAACTGCTCAGTTATGAGGATCAAGAGTGTTCTCCCAGCATTTTGAGGCTTTGATGCCTTGGCTTGGGTGATGATAGGAATCATTTTTGGCTGTATTTTTGCTTTCTGAGTTAAGCTATGTTTCTCACAGACTTTCATGGAATGATTTGGGCTGTGGGGTATTTTAAGGATCATCCCATTGCACCCCCTGCCACGGTCAGGAACACCTTCTACTTGCCCAGGTTGCTCCGAGTCCCGTCCAGCCTGGCCTGGAACAATTCCAGGGACAGGGCAGCCACAGCCTCTCTGGGCCCCCTGTTCTGCTCTGAAACAGCCAGATTAGCAGATGACCTTAGGATCAATCCAAACGTTTCTATCCGTGCCTTGGAGCAATCTGACCTGGTGGAAGGTGCAGTAGGATGGTCTGGCTGCTTTTGTCCTGGCTGGAATGTCCCCTCGCAGGGCTGGCCCCGAGCTCTCCCCTGTCACATCCTCCCAGGCCAAGGCATTCACTAAAGGCCTGTTGCTTTCCAGGGAAACACACACTTTGCCAAGCATCCTGTAAGGGAAAACACTGCTGGCGTGCCACTGAGCCTTCGAAAGTGCCAGAGGGGCACTCGGGGTTTGCTGGCTTTGGCAACCCCCTCCAAAAGTTAGCTGGAATAACTCCTTCCCTGGCTTATTGCTTTTTCTTGGAACACTTGGACAGGAGCTTGGAAGTGACATTAAATGTGGTTTTCCAAGGAAAGGCCAGTGGGGACATCACCTTGTGGAAGAGACTTTATTTACTTCCACATTTTCATTTGTACAGTGATGGAGAGAGATGGGAAAGGAAAATAAACTGGTTGGGATTATAAACTCCTGCTAGTCTCTTCCAAAAAAATCAGAGGGCACAGGGGAGAAGGAGGAACCCCTTCCACAGGTTATCTACAAATATATGTGGCTGCCCTGTCCCTGGAAGTGTTCAAGGCCGGGTTGGACAGGGCTTGGAGCAATCTGGGAGAGTGGAAGGTGTCCCTGCCCGTGGTGTGGAGTGGAATAGGTGACCCTTAAAGCCCTTCCAACCCAAACCAGCCTGTGAGTCCATGTTTCTGCATCTAGGGGAATTTTTGGCTAATGTGCAGGGCACGTAGAAATTTTATTTTTGCAGTTGCTGGGCACTTACCACCTTACTGCTTTTTGCTTTTATCTTGTCACGGCAAGTAAAAGCCTTGAATTAAGGAGAATTACTCTGGCCGGGGGATTTTTCAGGCCGTGTTTAAAATACTGTAAAAGACCAAACCATAAATCCTTGGGAAGACGCTCTGGGCTCGCCTGGGCCTCCTTGGGGTGATATGTATTCAGCACATACAGATAATTTGTTAACAAGGCCTTTTGCCCACTTTGGACAGATGCACTTACTGTTTTCAATCTTCATGGTTAATTATTCGATTTGGGGTTGATGCTGGAACACCCTGACTCCTAATCACTGCTCTTTGTTGGGAGTCCATTATATTGGAACTGCCGGAGTGCTCCCGGTGACCTTGAACTGACATTATAAGCTGGTTCTAATCTTTTCACTCTATATTTCTAACGCTGCTCTCCTTTGTCCCTGCCTTTGTGCGGCCGCCGTTTAGCATCACAATGGGGCTGCCCCTGAGCCCGGCGGCCGACTCGGCGCGCTCGGCTCGCCACGCGCTGTCCCTCATCGCCACCGCCCGCCCGCCCGCCTTCATCACCACCATCGCCAAGGAGGTGAGCGGCCCGCTGTCCCGGGACAGCCGGGGGCGTCCCTGGAGACCGTTCCTGCGCTTTGGAGCGTTCGCAGGGTGGGCAGGACCGGGCGGTGCTGGGGGCCCGGTGTGCACCGGGTGTGGTCTGTCCGGGGGTGAGCTGAGACGGGCTGAGCTGAGCTGAGCCGGGCTGAGCTGAGCTGGGCTGGGCTGAGCTGAGCTGAGCTGAGCTGGGCTGAGCTGAGCTGAGCTGAGCTGAGCTGGGCTGAGCTGGGCTGGGCTGAGCTGGGCTGAGCTGGGCTGGGCTGGGCTGAGCTGGGCTGAGCTGGGCTGAGCTGAGCTGAGCTGAGCTGGGCTGAGCTGAGCTCAGGGACGGGCTTAGCAGTGACCGTGGAGATGGTGCTGTGTTCGAGGCCGGCCTCGCTGATCCCGGAGCGCTCCCGGGTCCCGCTGCTGCCCGTGTCCCCGCTCCTGCAGGTGCACCGGCACACGGCGCTGGCGGCCAACACGCAGTCGCAGCAGAACATCCACACCAGCACGCTGGCCCGCGCCAAGGGCGAGATCCTGCGCGTCATCGAGATCCTCATCGACAAGATGCCCTCCGACGTCGTGGACCTGCTGGTGGAGGTGAGGCCCTCTGCGCTGGGCTCGGGGCCAGGGATGAGGCTGACCGCGCTCCAGGAGTTCCTTTTCGTGTGGGCTTCGGGAGTGCAGAGGATTTGCTTTATTTTGAGTTAATTTCTTAAACTTTAAATCGCATTAAATAGATCATGCTCTTGGGGAAAATATCCCAAGCAAAAGAAGGTCAAGGCCAGGGTGGACACAGCTTGGAACAATCTGATCTGCTGGAAAGTGTCCCTGCCCATGGCAGGGCTTGGAATGGGATGACCTTCGGAACCTTAATTATACAGCATAAAACACAGGTTGTCAACTGATGGTAATTTTTGTTTCCAAGGTGATGGACATCATCATGTACTGCCTGGAAGGATCTTTAGTTAAGAAAAAGGGTCTTCAGGAATGTTTTCCAGCCATCTGCAGGTGAGCTCTTCCTCTGGGAATACTGTGAAGTAAATGATGGGATCACCAGCAGGATATATTTCCTCATTAAGAGTGAAACAGTCTTTTAGGTGACACAACCAAGAGTAAAAGGTGATTTATAAAATGGGAGCATTTCCAGTATCTTTAAACGTAGCTAAATAGCCCAGTCACCCTCTTAAACTGGTCCGACCGATAAATTCTAATAATCACCTGTCGGCCATTGCATTTTAATTTAATAACCTATTAAAATACTGAATAGTTTCACGGAAAGAACAGTTATCCTGTTGCCAGGTTGGATACTGATGGAGATGATCTTCCTCCTTCCTGATGCTTTAAGTGGCTTTCCTTAGAACATAAAGGGAAGGATAAATGGGAATTAGTGCCCAATCTCCCTATTCCTGTGTGTATTTATAGCCATCCAGTATTTTAAAGTTCTCTGCAGTTGCTGGTCATATTTCCTGGTTATAGCCAGTGTAAAAATGATCCAGCGCCCAGCGACAGCGTGGCGGAGCCCGAGGGAAATTGCCACCAGGTCGCAGCAAATGGGGAGGTCTCCGGAGAGATTCCGGGTGCAAGCACCGGTACAGCATCCCATTGTTAATCCCTTTGATATCCAGTTCCTCAGTCTGTACTGGAACGTGTGCGCGTGTGCCAAACCCTTGGATCAAGGGAGCGGGAAGAGCAGGCTGAGGGGAAGGACAGCCAGCACCTCGGGGAGGGATACACCCTGCCCCATGCAGAGCTGCAGCTGAGCTGCACTTTCCGCTTTCCCTGCACAAACACTGGGGATTTTCTTCCTTCTCTTTTATTCTTTATTGGCTATTCCCCGTGTTTCATCCTGCTTTTCTTCCCAGCTGCCGTCCTGCAGTGCGGGACGTGTCTCGTACCTGCGTGTGAGCAGTTGCTATGGCACTGGGAATCCCCAGGAACCGGGAGAGAAGTCAGAAAGATGGGTTGTTTGAAGCCCTAAATATGCTCAGCAGTATGGTTTTTGAGACTGATTCCAGGTATTTCTGGCAGATTTTGGCAGAGGAAAATTTAGCTGCAAAATTCCAACCTAATTCGGAATGCAGCTGGCACTTCCACAGGTCTGCTCTCCCTGTGATAAGGCACAGTGATATCCCCAAGGATTTGAATTTGCAATTCGGATTTAGTGTCTCAGGGGTTTCAAAGTGTTGAAATTCCTTGGATTTTGCAGCTGCTGGCATTCCATTAAATGCCACATGGTCACGCTGGGTGTTCAGGACTATTGCAGGCTTTACCCCAAGGGTGTTACTGGAGTAGAAAGTGTGTGATGGCGAATTTCCCTATTCCTTTTTCCTTATGCCCATCAAAAATTGATGAGTTTGCTTATTTCTCCCTCCACTTCCCTTCCTTTCTGTCTGACTTTCACGGGGAATGAATGCCCTCGGTCACGCGGGGTGTTGGATGGGCACTTAACCATTTGACTTCCAGCTTTGCTGAGGTGTTCCAGCACAGGGAGGATACACCGTGGCCGTCCAGGGACTTGGTGGCTATCCCACAGACTATTCCCAAGTAAATCAGTGTGATGGGCCAATCTGGTCAGATGCCATGGTAACATACCAGCCGCCAGCTGTTCTCGTGGAATGCCAGGTGTTAAACCGGCAGCGAGCGGATGTTCACCTCAGCTCTCAGTTCCGGCCCTAGTTAATTGCCCCGTGGAGTCCCAGGCGAGTCTCCCCCGCCAGCCTCACCTTGTTTCCCCGTGTTGCTGCCCCCAGGTTCTACATGGTGAGCTACTACGAGCGCAGCCACCGCATCGCGGTGGGAGCGCGCCACGGCTCGGTGGCGCTCTACGACATCCGCACGGGCAAGTGCCAGGTGAGGAGGGGCTGGGCGTGGCTGCAGCACACCTGGGGGCAGTGGGGGCGCACGGCCGCTGGGCACTGCGGACAGCCCACAGCCCGGGGACCGGCAGCTTAGTGAGGGGCTCGCGGATAGCGAGTCCTGCTGCCTCCGTCCCTGCCACTCGTAAGGGAAACCTCAGTCTGGGGGTTCTTGCCCCAGAAATTCGGAATTATTTACTCTGTGCTGGGGAATACTCACAGTTCCTTGCTTTTCTTAATGATCTTCCACATTAACCTTGGAAAGCAGAGCTGGGGGTGACCAAAGGGGCTCCCAGGATGATTAGGACAGGTCCTTCTCAGGTTTAATTGTTTTTCAGGAGATATAGAAATTTTCCAGGTAAATTACTATGGGGCAGCACCGTCTATTGGATATAGATTCCTGCCTCCAAGTCCGATTTCACGCGTAATTTCTCACAACTGCAGAGTCTTCTGGCTGCTCAAAAACATGGAATAACTTGAGGATGGTGCAGCTGAAAAAGTTGTGTCATTGGAGAAAAGCTCAGGTTTTTAATTTCCTTTCCTGTGAGGAATTTTGGGATCCTGGAAAGCATTTTGGGTTTGTTTTTCCCCTTCCAGGTAATTTAAATTTTTTAAGAAAGGTGGTTGTAGGAACTGACTGAGAAATTACTTGGAATGATCAATAGGATGATGGATATCAAAAATCCCCCTTTTTTAACAAAATAAATCAGCATTTATCTAGGGTGGGGTTTCCCCTCAGTAAAATGTACTGTGTTAGTAGATTGTATTGTGACTGTTCCAAATGCAAAGATTGGATGTATTTTTCCGTAACTCCGTATCAGAAGCAGGTTCTCTCTCCTCCTGCTCCTCGAAATGGCTTTATGAACCCTCTCTGGGTGTTGCTGCTGTCCCGACGTGGCGCAGGGCGCGGCTGGCTCCGTGGGTTGCTGGAGCCGGGCAGTGCCCTTCCCATGCCGCTATTGATTTGTCCTGCAGCTGCTGGCAGCTCCCAGAGAGCCCGGGGCTGGCTGCTGATTATTCCCACAGCAGAGCTATTGACCCGGGGCTGCTCCTGCCCATGGCTCCGGCTTTCTCACCCGTCTCCATGACGCTCCTGATAAACTGCCTGCGAGCTCTGTGCCTCTGGGAGCCAGCTCGTCCTCAGCGAGGGCTTTTCCCTCCAGGAGCCAGCTGGGAGAGAGGCTTGTCCCCCATGCCAAGGGGCATCCCTGCCCTGCACTCAGCTTCTGTCCCTCACAGCACCACCAGCTTTCCGTATTCCCCCTCCATGTTCCCCCTCACATATTCCCCCTCACATATTCCCTCTCACATATTCCCTCTCACATATTCTCTCTCACATATTCCCCTTCACTCATTCCTGCTCCATATTCCCCTTCCATATTCCCCCTCACTCATTCCTGCTCCATATTCTCCCTCACACGTTCCTGCACCATATTCCTCCTCCAGATTCCCCCTCAGTCATTGCTCCTCCGTATTCCTCCTCACATATTCCCCCTCCAGATTCCCCCTACAACACCCCCTCACTCATTCCCTCTCATATATTCCCCCCTACACGTTCCTGCTCCATATTCCTCCTCCATATTCCCCCTCAGTCATTGCTCCTCCATATTCCCCTCACACATTCCCGCTCCATATTCCTCCTCCCTATTTCCCCTCACTCATTCCCGCTCCATATTCCCCCTCCATATTCCCACTCACCCATTCCCCCACAGAGATTTCAGGAATTCCATTCTGAAGTTGAGAATTCCCCACGAGCTAGCTAAACTCCGTTATCATTTTGGAAATAACGAGCTGTAACATTTGCTGTGGAATCCGTGGCATGCTTTCCCAGCTGGAGCAGCAGTGGCTTTGTGGGCAGGCTCTTTGAACTCCTGAGATGCGTGGAATTCCTGGCTGGGTGGGCGGGAGGTCGGGGCTCCGTGCCAGGGTTGCCCAGGTGGGTGATGTGTGGAGCAGCACCCGCCCAGGAGATGTGAGCCCTGCACAGCTGGGGAGGAGCCGCGTGCCCCATGGCGCTCGTGTATGAGCTTATCCTGGTGTTTTACCTCATCCCGCTTTTATCCTGGAGCGCAGGGAGCTCCTGCCATGAAATAGCCAGATCCTGGCCCCAGTGCCACCGGGGCTGAGCCTGCCGGGAGCCCAGGGCAGTGCTGGTTCTGAGCTCCATCCCCGGGGCCGTTCGGTGGGACGGCTCCGCGGCCATTCCTGCGGCCTTCGGAGCGCTCCCGTGTGCGCCGTGCCTTGAGCACGGCCCCGGCTCTCGGGTGAGGCAAAGGTTAAACTCGAGCAGCTTCCCAAAAAGACGGTGGAGCTTCCATGTGCACCTTGCCCAGCACCCCCTGAGCTGCAGCAATCCCATGATGACTATTGATCCCTTCCTTCCCTCCCAGCTCTTCCCTGGCCCCGGCCTCACTGCAGTCCTGCTCCGGCGGGGCTCCATCTTGATCAGGGGCTGAGATGAGATCTGGGATTTGATAAAGATAATTGATGCTTCACAGGGAATTGGAAAACAGTTCCAGAGCAGTGGCTCCACCTGGAAATGTGCCCTTTGTTGGTCCAGCCTGAAACCCCACGGCCACGGCCCGAGCCAAGCACGCGGGATCGAGCGCCGATGGCAATTTTTATCCCAAAAGAAACCCCTTGGATAATAATTGCAACTGTAATTAATGCATAACAATAGTCAAAGGATTAGGCAACAGGATTAAGGTATCGCTGAGCACAAGCTCCGTTTGCCCAGTTAAGCACTCAAATAATATTAAATTCCAACCAACTTATTAATATTTTGCATAAGATTCCGAATTATTAACACACAGCTAAAAATCCTGCACTTAAAGGTGCGGGAACACAGGAAAATACTGATGCTATAAATGCTGTTTGATATCAAACACTAAAATCAGACTGGAGAGGTTGCAGGTAACTGGATTTTAGGATACCTGATAGTTGATTTTGGGGTGATGGGAAAATACTCATATTTTCCCAGGTGAATTCTTGCTGAGTACCAGAGTCTGGCCCAAAGTCCCCCAATTAATTCCTCAGTACAGGATCTTTAATTATCTTCTTTTCCTTTACGACCATGTTTGGGTCTATAAGGAGGGACTCTGAAATATTCCATTTCTATCGATTAAATCTTGGGATTCATCATAAATATTTAGAGCTGCATTTCAGAAATACATGTAATTTTTGTACCTAAAACCTGGGTCATTTGCACCGGAAGATTAAAGAGAAACATAAGTTATTTAGGGTTTATTTCAAAGCAAAAACTACTTTTAAGCGTGGGCTGGAATCAATAATGTTTGGTCCCGGGTCCTTCCAGAATTAAAATCCCAGCAATCCAAGCATTAATTGGATTGTGCAGGGCTGATTTTATTTCAGTCCTGGATGCCTTGGCGAAGTTTGATTTATGTGGAAGGCAGAAAAGGATTTAATATTCCATTTGGAATGAATCGTGGCTTGGCTTAATTAATTTCAGAGTAAAAGATGCTGTTCTTGAAAACAGCACTTTAAAGGTGTTTGTCCTGCAGTCCACTCCTGCATTCCCAGGGAAACCTGGCCACTGGAAAGCACATCCCAGAATTTCAGAGAAGAGGGGATTCCTGCGTGTAACCTCAAATGCATAGGCCAGAGGCCTTTTCTAAACACAGAAATGACAGAGGAGGGGATTCTCTTCAGTTTATTTATTTGTGAAATCAAGCGATCAAAGGTGCTGAAGCTGGTGTGGGCTAATAGAGCTTTCCATTCCATTGCTTCCAAAACTGGGATTTCTTCTGGGAGGGAACATTGCTCCTCTGCCTTGTCCGTGGCTCTCCTCCGTGGCTCCAGGCTCATCCGGGAAGGGTTCCAGTCACCTCCTGCTCGGTGTCCCGTGCCGTCCTGGGGTGCCTCGTGTCCTGTGCAGAGCTCGGAGCTGGCGCTTCCCTGGCACTGCCTGGGGGGTTCCCAGCTGGGCACTGCAGGGCCGCTGCTGCTTTCCAGCCCAGCAGGGCTTGCCCCTTTATGGAAGGAACCCCTGGCATTCGGAATGATAAATGCCAGCTAGCACAGGGGATCGGGTATTAGCGGGTGTCTCCAGGAGGGCATTTCCAATTTAAAAGGTGCATTTCCCTGCATTTATTAACCTAAAATCGATCCGGTGTGGGTGGGTTTTTCCATCACCCTTCGTGGAACGCTGCAGCTCAGTGGAGACTTTCCCAAGCACTGCACTTGGAACTGGGTTGCTGGAATGGCTGGAGTGTGTGCTGTGGTGCAGGGGGCAGGTGCACCGGGCCAGGAGGCTCCCAGGAGCACAGAGCAGCTGCATTCAGTCCCACCGTCCTTGTGGGACAGGATGAGGACATTTCCAAACTGGTGTCACACGGATTTTCCCAGTTTCCACTGTGTGTTCACACAGCTGAGCAGCTGCACGGGGTAGCTTGCAGTATTTGGAACAGCAGCGGTGATCTTTGCTTCACTTCCTCCTGGAAAACACAAGCTAAGACCACAAAAATCCTGGCTGGAAAGGATTAGCATCAATTAGAGAAGCACTTCCTTTAAATAACAAAGCAGCCGGATTCCCTGAAGGATTTGTACTTCTTGGAACGTATTCCAGGAGTAAAAAGAGCAACAAGTGTGCTGCTTCTATTGATTTCTACCTTTGTCTCACCTAAACATATTTTATTGACAAGTATTCCATGCTTGTTAAGTGCTGAAGACTGGGATGGGGCTAAACGTGGGATCAGCTAATTAACTGTGGGGATCCCATTAAAGAGAGAGATTTGGGGCTCACTCACCTTTTCCACCAGGAATAAATTATACCTTAATGGGTTCTTAATATATCAGGCTCATTCCAGGTGCACACACTGAGCAGGGCTTTTAATAACGCGGGGATGGGCACAGGAGCTCTGCTAATGGGGTTTTGCCAGCGCTGATCCAGTAGGGAGTGGGATGTTCCAGGAGAAGATCGGGTGGCATCTTGGATTTAATACAGACCTGGGTTTGCGATCCTTTCTGGGGGTGCTGCTGCGGGAGAGGAGCTCGCTGGGGAGCCATTTCCGGGGGGGCTCTTGTTTTGGGGCTGCCAGCTCCTGGGTGTCCCACATCGCTGTTCTGTGCCGTTCCCAGACCATCCATGGCCACAAAGGGCCCATCACTGCCGTGGCGTTTGCCCCCGACGGCCGGTACCTGGCCACGTACTCCAACGCGGACAGCCACCTGTGCTTCTGGCAGGTGAGGACGCGCCCCTGCCCTGCTGCGTGCCACGCCAGCGGCAAGCTCCCCTGGGCTTCCGTCCCCGCATTGCACACACTGAGTGGCTCCAGCGCGGGAGGATCCCAGCGCAGGGGGAGGCACGGCGGGACGGGGCTTGGAGCAGCCTGGACAGTGGAAGGTGACCCTGCCCATGGTGGGGTGTGGAATGAGCTGATCCTTGCAATCCCTCCCATCCCAGCGTGCGGGGTTAAGTGTCCTCCGTGTAGTTCTCAAGTGTGACCTCGCGCGCTGGTGATTTTTCCCTTCCGTGTCCTGTTTGGCACGATTATTAATGCAGGAAAATCAGGAACATTAGTCATCCTAAAAGGGTTATTACTCAAGATGATTTAAATTGTGAAAATGTCAGCGGGGCTCGCACGCTGCCGGGCCCGGGTGCCGTGATTTACACCCCTGACACCGCTCCGCTGCCGGGGAGAGCCGGCAGAAGGGTGCCTGGGACAAGGGACTGCTCAGGGCTCAGGACACGGCAGCAGCACTGAAACAGCCCGGGGTTTGCCAGGGTTCCTGGGGACAAATCCCAGGCTTGCCGTGTGTCTGTGGGGGGAAGGAGAGCGATGTCCCGAGGGGCTGGCCTGGGGAGTCTCAGTGTTCAGAGTTTGGAGCTGGCACCAGCAGTGCCCAGCCTGTTTTCCCAAGAGTGGAACCCGGCAGATCCCTGGAGGTGTCCAAGGCCAGGTTAGGCAGGGCTTGGAGAACCTCGCGGGGGTGGGTGGGCAGGACTGGGTGAGCTCCGAGGCCCCTTCCCACCCAAACCATCCCTGATCTGCAGTGCGGCCTCTTGCTGGGCGGCACCCGCGGCGCCCGAGCCCCGCTGCCGGCGGCGTCCGGGGTGCGGGAGCTCTGACCTCCGGGAGCCGCTGAGCCGGGCTGTCCCCGCAGATGAACACCTCTCTCCTGGGAAGCATCGGCATGCTCAACTCCGCGCCCCAGCTGCGCTGCGTCAAGACCTACCAGGTGCCGCCGGTGCAGCCGGCGTCGCCCGGCTCCCACAACGCGCTCCGGCTGGCCCGGCTCATCTGGACCTCCAACCGCAACATCATCCTCATGGCCCACGACGGCAAGGAGCACCGCTTCATGGTCTAGGTGAGCCGGGCGCCGGAACCACACCGGAACCGCGCCGGGCATCGCCCGGGGGCAACCCGGGAGGGTCCAGTGGGGTCTGAGGGGCTCAGTGGGGTCTGAGGGGCTCAGTGGGGTCTGAGGGGCTCAGCCGGGGTCTGAGGGAATCCTGCTGGGCTCTGAGGGGCTCAGTGGAGTCTGAGGGGCTCAGTGGGGTCTGAGGGGCTCAGCTGGGAGCTGAGGTAATCCTGCCAGGGTCTGAGGGGCTCAGCCGGGATCTGAGGGAATCCTGCCAGGGTCTGAGGGGCTCAGTGGGGTCTGAGGGGCTCAGTGGGGTCTGAGGGGCTCAGTGGGGTCTGAGGGGCTCAGCCAGGGTCTGAGGGGCTCAGCCGGGATCTGAGGGAATCCTGCTGGGGTCTGAGGGAATCCTGCCAGGGTCTGAGGGCCTCAGCTGGGATCTGAGGGGCTCAGTGGGCTCTGAGGAGCTCAGCCGGGATCTGAGGGGCTCAGCCGGGATCTAAGGGAATCCTGCCAGGGTCTGAGGGGTTCAGCCAGGGTCTGAGGGAATCCTGCTGGGATCTGAGGGGCTCAGTGGGCTCTGAGGGGCTCAGCCGGGGTCTGAGGGGCTCAGGCAGGGTCTGAGGGGCTCAATGGGGTCTGAGGGGCTCAGGCAGGGTCTGAGGGGCTCAATGGGGTCTGAGGGGCTCAGCCAGGGTCTGAGGGAATCCTGCTGGGATCTGAGGGGCTCAGTGGGCTCTGAGGGGCTCAGCCGGGGTCTGAGGGGCTCAGTGGGGTCTGAGGGGCTCAGCCGGGGTCTGAGGGGCTCAGCCAGGGTCTGAGGGGCTCAGTGGGGTCTGAGGGGCTCAGGCAGGGTCTGAGGGAATCCTGCCAGGGTCTGAGGGGCTCAGTGGGGTATGAGGGAATCCTGCCGGGGTCTGAGGGAATCCTGCCAGGGTCTGAGGGGCTCAGTGGGGTCTGAGGGGCTCAGTGGGGTCTGAGGGGCTCAGCTGGGAGCTGAGGGAATCCTGCCGGGATCTGAGGGAATCCTGCCAGGGTCTGAGGGGCTCAGTGGGGTCTGAGGGGCTCAGCCGGGGTCTGAGGGAATCCTGCCAGGGTCTGAGGGGCTCAGCCAGGGTCTGAGGGAATCCTGCTGGGATCTGAGGGGCTCAGTGGGCTCTGAGGGGCTCAGCCGGGGTCTGAGGGGCTCAGTGGGGTCTGAGGGGCTCAGCCGGGGTCTGAGGGGCTCAGTGGGGTCTGAGGGGCTCAGTGGGGTCTGAGGGGCTCAGCTGGGAGCTGAGGGAATCCTGCCGGGGTCTGAGGGAATCCTGCCGGGGTCTGAGGGGCTCAGTCGGGGTCTGAGGGAATCCTGCTGGGATCTGAGGGGCTCAGTGGGCTCTGAGGGGCTCAGCCGGGGTCTGAGGGGCTCAGTGGGGTCTGAGGGGCTCAGCCGGGGTCTGAGGGAATCCTGCCGGGGTCTGAGGGGCTCAGTCGGGGTCTGAGGGAATCCTGCTGGGATCTGAGGGGCTCAGCGGGGTCTGAGGGGCTCAGTGGGATCTGAGGGAATCCTGCCGGGATCTGAGGGAATCCTGCCGGGGTCTGAGGGGCTCACCCCCCGTCTTTGCTGGCCGGCTGGTGGCTCTGACAGCTTTTCCGTGCATCCAGGAGGAAGAGGGCCCGGGGGCCTCTGCTCCGGCAGAGCAGGATCAGGAGCAGCTCCTCCCGAGGCCGGCTGAGCCCGGCCCCTCCGCGCTGGATGTCACCCGAGCCCTTCTCCCTTCGGAGCCTCCCAGAATCTCAGTGTTTACCGCAAAGGCTCGTGTTTACATGGACGTGCTCCCGGTGACCCTGGAATGCTGGTGGGTGCTGCCCCCGGAGCCAGGTACCTGCCTGGGAATGGGGGCTGGAATTTGGGGGCTGTGGCCTGTGTGCTGATCCCAAGGGGTGAAGGCTCCTTTCTGAGGGGATTGGAAGTGCTGCTGTGCCCAGGCCGGAAGGAAAAATGATAGTCCACGTGTAAATAAATAATTTAAAAATCCTGTTAAATGGCAGACTTGGAAAAAAGCAGTATTTATATAGAAAGGTGGTTTTTGCCACCAGTGCAAGTATTTATTTAAATAAAGGACAAAGGGGGCCATTTTGAATGGAAAAATTATCAAAATTATGGAAAAAATGAATTATTGACTGGATGTACTGAAATATTTCCTTCAGTAGGAATATTCCTGTGTGACACTCGCTGTGACTGTGTTTCCTTCTTACATATCTGGTTTTGTGGAATATTTTGTGTGAAATTTTCTGGTTTCTGCTCATGGGAAGGAGAAAAAAATCTCTCAAATCCTTTTATTTCAATATCTCTGTTTGTGCAGCTTTTCCTTGGCTGCAGAGCTCGGACCTGAGGCTGCCGCTACCTGCTAAGCTAAAAATGGTACTTGGAGCCCAAATCTGAGGGAATTCATTTTCCACATGGCTCCGAAAGAGAAAATCAATGTGTTTTACTGTGCTGTGGGTTGTCTGTGCAGTGCCCAGGTGGGGTTTGCAGCCCAGAAGCCCCATATCTATGTGCTGTTCCAATTGGGCTCCAGAGCAGGAGGCTCAGGCCCTGAGGAGCGGTGAGCACAAGCTGCTGGGAGGTTGGTCTGTGCCAGGGGCTGTTCCCGATCCCGCTGTTCCGCTGTGAGCTTTCCGTGTCCTTGACGCTGTTTGGCCTTGTCCCTGCTCGTGTGGAGGTGTCCGGGGGGTGATGAAGTCACCGTGTGATGGTTCCAGTGTCTGCTTCTCCACAAATGCGCTCCCTGCCCTCTGTGGATTGACATTCCTGGTGTAAATATGCTTGTGGAATAAAGCTGGACTGAAACGCGTCGGTTTGCGTGGGTGTCGGTGGTCTCCTGCTGATGGTTCTTGGCCCAGTCATCAGGAATCGGCCTCTCTTAAACAAACCTCTCCCATTCCCTTTGGAATGCGAGCCGAGTCCTGCAATGGTTTGGGTTGGGAGGGTATTAGGGCTCCTGGTTCCCTGCCGTGTCCCCAGTCCCTCGGCAGCTCTCCCCCGTGCAGGTGAGCACCCCAGCTGTGCCGGGCTGGCTCCTGAGCAGGGGTGAGTTCCGCCACAGGAGTTAACTGCCGTGAGTAAAGGGCTGTGCTGCACTGTCTCTGGGCTGGAATCTGGGCTGTCCACTGCTTTCGGGACACGGCCGCCGTTGGCTGCAGAGGAAGCCCCTGTGCCATGGCATGCTCCGGAGCAGGTCGGGAACTGCCTGCTCAGCGTCCAAATGCAAGCCCCACGGGAGTTGTGTGGATGTGTTCAGCCTCTGTTCCCTGCAGGCTGGGGCGGCAGTGCCAGGTGGGATCCAGGGAGGGACTGGGCAGAGGCAGTGCCTGCGGAAGCCTCTCCTCTCCTCTCCTTCAGCTGCAGGGCAGAGCAGAGCCTTGGAAAATCAGTAGCTGGGAGCCAGGAGGGAGACACTTCCAAGCTCTAAGTGGAGGATGTGTTGTGACAAGGCCGGGATGCTCCGGCAGCACGGGGAGGGAGGGAGGGAAGCAGAGTCGCGTTTAACACCTGGCACCTCAGGGTGGGTCTGGGCACAGGAGCCTCCACCCAGCCAGCACCGAAGGTCCCGGAGCACTGGAGAATTCCCAAGCCAGGGGCTGCTGCTGCCCCCCAGCCCCACGGCTGGGGAGACGCAAAGGGGGAGCTCCCTGCTCGCTGCCTTCTCCTTCAAGGGCAGTGATGGCCCGTGGAAGCCCAGGGCACACCCGGAGCCGTGCCCTCCTGCTCTCGGTGTGCGCTGGGGCCGTTTTTCCTGCTGCCTTCGCCCTGGCTGTGTTCCCACGCACGAGCCATTGCTGGGTTCCCTGGCTGCAGCCCCGGCTCGGGGCAGTGAAATACCCGCACGGAGCAGCCAGGGCCCTTCTGCTCCTCCAGCGGCAGCTGAGGGGGCTGCAAGAGAGGCTTTGCTGCTGTCCAGCCTGTTCCCAGCTTTTAGAAAACTTCACCAGCATTAATACTTTTGTCTGAACAAAAAAAAAAAAGAAAAAATCTGGAAAAATCTGGATGGGAGCCTCTGGTGTGATAAATTGACACTCGATCCAGCGGTTGCCTGGAGCGCGCTTTGAAGCGGGAGAGGCTCCTGGGGAACTTCCCCCTCTCTCTGATGTCTGAAAATTAAAAATTAATCCGCTATGAAAAATTAAAAGGTGAAACTTTCTGCTCTTTCAGCAGCAGAGCTTTTGGAATGCTGATGTGGGGCTTGGAATGGAGGCTGAGTGACATCTCCGGGAACATCACCGTGGGCTGGTGCATTCTAATATCAGATTTTAATTGATTTTTCTAAATTGGAAACCTGTTTGCAAGGACTGGAGATGCTTAAAAAGGGGTAAATATTTATTTATTGATGTAAATAACCTTAAACAGGCATTTACTCACTCCTACAGAGCTACTCGCCGTTTACAACACAGTGAAAGGAAACCGATGCTTCCAGCTTGGAAGTGATGCTGGAATCTGCACACCTTGCAAGGTTTAATTTGGGTTTTGTATAAAGCAATGGATTCAGGCAGAAAGTGGGTTAAAATGCACTTTATTCCAGGAAGGTGCTGCTGCTGGTGGCCTCGTGGGAGGAGGCAGAGGCAGGAGGGAGAGGGTGGGGAGTGGGATGGTCCTGGGGTGCCAGAGGGGTTTCCTTGGCCCTCCCTTTCCTTGGGTGTTTGTCCAGCACAGGTCTGTTTTCCACACGGAGACGGAGGGAAATCCCTGTCTTGCTGAGGAGAACAGAGCCGCCTGTGTTCCATAGGTGAGGATGTCTGCTGAGCTGGAAGGAAGGGGAGCAAATCAGAGCAGAGCCCCAGTCCACTCTGTGAAATGGATTCAGGGATTCAGCCAAGCCGAAAGCGGCCGTGTCCCACCCCGGGGATGCCAGGGAAGCCGTGGGGAGCGCAGAGATGAGTTCCCATCAAGTGCATTGGCTTGGAAAATGGGGAAGGTTTAGGGTCAGGCGCACACGGTCCCGGGGGAAGGTTTGCCAGGGGAAATGGGAAGAGCTGCAGCCACGCTGCTGTGATTGCTCCTTTCAGTGTCAATTTTCTGTAGGTTTCAGTTGTCCAGAGCCATCACCTGCTCCTGGAGCACCGCTGTGGGAGGGGGGGTACAGAATCCTGGAGTCTTGGAGTGGTTTGGGCTGGAAGGGACCATAAAGCTCAGCCACTTCCAGCCCCTGCCATGGGCAGGGACAGAGCACAGGATAGCAGCTCCCCAATGGAATTCTGTCACACACGTGATGGGGGGGCTGGGAAGGAGGATAAATGGGACTCGTGGACTCAGAACCGCACACTGCCTGTCAGGGACAGCTTATGCGTTCCCTGGGCAGCTGCTGGGAGCTATTCTCTGTACAGTGAGAATAACTACAGAGAGATGGTGAGAGCTCCAGCTCCACACCTGCCTGTCCCAGTATCCCAGCGTGCGGGAGGTTGGGACTGGATGGTCTTGAAGGTCCTTTCCAAGCCAAACCGTGCAGGAACTCAGCAGGCTGCAGGTCACCTCCTTCCAGGATGGATCTGGAGCCCACCTGCAGAGGCAGCTGGCAGCAAAGCCTACCTGGGATATAGGGAGCAGCACTTCCTGGCATACAGGGAAGGGCTGGTTGCAAACCACCAGCCCTCTGTGCCTGTGTCCTGTCCCGTGGGATGTGGGTGGTTGAGGGTTCCAGGTCAGAGGTCTGAGTCCTGAGGGATTAAGAAAGATTAAATACCTTTTTCTCCCAAACTGGAGGTTTGGATAATGAATTCCTCCTGAACATGGTGGCTGGAAATGGTCACCCTCCATCTACACCAGATTCCTTCTGCTGCTCTCCTTGGCTGTCTCCGCAGGGGAAACACCCGTGGAGGGTAACAGATACTCCCTGTTTTTGGTAAAACACTGCATTATTCCACCCAAACCGCTTGGAGTAGCCGCAGCCAAAGGCTGTGCCTGAGGGAGACATGGGCAGGCAGCCCCTGCTGGGGGGGAAAAGGAGCCTTGGGATCCAGAGCACGGCTGGTTGGAATGCCGTGCCCTGCTGGGAAGGTGCCCAGGGAGCCCCCCCAGCTGCTCCTCGGAGCATCTTGTCCAACTCTGCTAAGGATTTAAACACCCGCTGAAATTAATCTGCTGGATAAAACCTTTTCTTCATAGTCTTCATTAATCACCCGTCCTTCCCGTAGATCCTTGCAGGAAAATAGATTTTTAAACCTGTCAGCTGTGGTTTTGTGGGATTCATTTCGTGCCTGCTCTGTCTGTTCTCCTGCACTGCCGGGGAGGAGGGAGACAACCCGGGGCTTAAAACCTCCGAGTGCTCATTGCTGCACCGAGCCCGCAGCTGGGAATTCTGTAACCACGGGGTGGGCTGGGGGCATTAAATGTAGAGGTTGAGTCGGGGACTTTGAGTTTTCCGGCAAGCCAGGAGATTGGCAGGGCTGAAAATCCGTCCCGAGCCACCTCCCTGGGACAGCGGGGGCTGCCAGCCGTGTGTCCCGGAGAGTTTGGGAAGGGGAGCCAGCGCTGGCGACGGCACCTGCACACCTGGGGCCGAAGCTCATGCCTGATAACGAGCTCACGGGGGGCAGGTTTCCATCCAAACGAGCCCCATCCGTGTCCCACGGCCCCCCAACCAGCAGGGCGGGCAGCTCGTGGGTGGGATGCCACAGCATGTGGTCCGCCGTTCCACCCCACGCCCCAGCTCCGGTCCCTCCCTGGCATCAATTATGGATTGAGGCGGAACTGCAGGGGCCCGGGGAGGAAACACTTCCAGGAAAGGCGGCAGAGGAGCCCCCGGGGAGCGGCGCGGAGGGAGCGCGGCTGTCGCTCCCTAACGAAGCCGAGCAATTAGCGCCGCGGTGCCGGGAAGGGCGGCTGCGCTGCCAAGCGCCTGCCGGGCCCGGGAGGGGGAACCAGCCTCAGAGAGCAGCTGGGGACGTGCCGGGGGCCCGAGGGCAGCACGCAGAGGGACCCAGGGCGTCCCGAGCACGCACAGGGATCCGGGGCATCCCGAGCACACACGGGCACCCGGGGCATCCCGAGCACACACGGGCACCCGGGGCATCCCGAGGATGCAGCGGCGGATGAAGCAGCGGCGGGCAGAGGCAGCACTGCCGAGCTCTCCCCTGTTCCTGCAGTGTGTCCGTGTCCAGCCCCAGGCTGAGCTGTTTCCCGTGTTTGAACGCGGGCCTAGGGGTAAAATACAGATTTATTTATTCTGTTTTAGCCCCCACAGGAAGGGGAGGGAATAAGGAGCACATTCCTGGCTTTGAGGATTGCCCAGAGCAGCTGTGGCTGTCCCTGGCTCCCTGGCAGTGCCCAAGGCCAGGCTGGACAGGGCTTGGAGCCACCTGGGACAGTGGGAGGTGTCCCTGCCATGGCAGAGCTGGCACTGGACGGGCTCTAAGCTCCTTTCCAACCCAACCCATCCTGGAATTCTGTGGCTTCCAGCACAGCCCACGCCTGGCAGAACACCACCCCATGGGGAGGGCTCTGAGGTTGCTCCGGGAGAGACACGGCCGATCACTGTGCTCGTTTCCATATGGAGAAATCTATACACCAGTGACATTTCTAGGACACGCTATTTTTGCCTTGTGAGTGGGCTGCAAAAATCAGAGTGGCTTTCAAGAAATGAAAGCACCCTATTTAAGCTGAGAAAATTGTTCTTGCTGATTAACTTCGAGCTTTTCTGCAGTGTTTCTGGTGACATAATCCCATGGGATCTAAGGTGGGAAGGACAGGTTTGGTGGAGGTGCTGGAACATGCAGTGGTGAAGGGTCCAAATGGGGTTTGGAAACCTCTCGAGCTGCTCCATGGTGATGTGTTGGGGTGCTGTAAATGGTCACCCTGGAAAGTAACCCCCCAAAACTGGGGGTCAGAGGCTGCTCCTTAGCAAAGAGCAGTGGGACACGGCAGCTTGGAAGTTACAAAAGTAATTCCCTGATGGAAAGCAACCACAGATTTAGATAGGCAAAGGGGCAAAAAGACAGAAAATAAATTCCCCTAAATTTCTTGTACTTCATTTGCTGCAAAGTTTGCAAAATTTCTCGAGTTCATAGATATTTTTTTAATGCAGGAAACTCCATGAAATTTATGACAATTCTGGGAAGTGAAAACCAGTGCATGTCTCTGGGAGTGTAGATCCAGCGGGGGAGATTTAGCTCTTCCAGCCTAGAGACACACCAACTGCAGTGTGGAGAGGCTCCCAGAGTTTCTTTCCCTTTCTTTTTTCCCTTTTTTTCTCCGTGGGGATAATAATAACAGTGTCAAGGACACCATTCAAGCTGATGCCTGGAGAGCTATTCAGTCCAGGCCTATTTACAGCCATTATAAAATGCCTGTGGATAGTTCAACGACCGATTTTCAAGAGTCTTTCTCTACCTTTTGAAGGCTCAGGAAAATCTATCAAACTGCAGAAATTAAGCTATTTTTCTTCAGGGGAAGAGAAACAGAGCAGGGAGCTTCTCACATTAAAATGCTGCCGTAGATTCCCAATGAATGAAAAATTGCTCGGCATAATAATGAGCTGGGAGATGGATTTTGAAACGGCTTAAAGCCCTTCTGCAGGCTCTGTGGCAGCAGTGCTGGGGATTTGGAGGTGAAAGATGGGCCTTCTCTGGGTGCTGCTGTTCCCACATCCATCCAGGGTGTGCGCAGGGAGTGAGGGATGCAGCCAGGCCTCAGAGCACCCAGCACCTGCTGGGATACAACCAGGGCCGCCCTTGCCGTGGCACGGGGTGGAGGATGGAGCTGGGCTGGCCAGCTCTCGGGATCGGAGGTGCGCGTTGTGCAGCAGCTCCCTGGCTGTGCACCCGCAGCGGGAGGGAAGCCCTCCCTGTCACACAGTGCTGTGCCCAGGTGCCCTAAAGGCCCAAAACCCACTCAGGAAGGGGCACACCCCAGCGTGTCCTCCCTGTCACCCTGCCTTCCTCCTGTCTGCTCCAGCCACTCACCTGCGTCCCTGGAAAACAGCACACGGAGCAGTTTGCTCTGGAAAATGGGGGGTTTGAGTGCTGTGTTAATTCTCACACGACAAAAGCAGTCCGTGTGCTGAACAAACGGCTCTCCCCTGAATGGGTTCCAGCATGATTTGGTTCTCAAAGCCCTGCCCTCCTGCCATCCCAAAACCATAAATGGAGCCATAAAACCCACTGGCTTTTCCAAAGCCTCCAGTTACATTTCATTGAGTGGGAAACAAGTTTCTTTTTCCCTTCCAAGATGCCAGCTCCCTCCTGTGTGTAACCACAGAGCATCATCTCCCCGACCTGCAGGCAGGGCCCAGCCTGCTTCCCACCGGGAGCGGAGGCCCAAACGTCCTCGCCTTGGGGAGCAGCACGTGCTCCTCCAGCTCTCCTCCTGTCCCTGTTCCCTGGGAGCAGAGCCCGACACCCACCCGGCTCCACCCTGCTGTCAGGGAGTTGTGGAGAGCCAGAGGGTCCCTCCTGAACCTCCTTTTCTCCTTTGCTTGTGCCCTCTGGAGCTGTGGGATATTCCAGGGTGGTGGCACATCCCAGCCTCCGAGCACTCCTGGGAGGCTGCCACGGTGCCACTCCCGTGGCACTTCCCCTGCTGTCCTACGGCCTGGCAGTGCCGTGGGGGATGCCCTGCCCTGCCCATGGGAAGTTCCTCCCTGGACACCACATCCTGCTTTCAGGGCCTGCTGTGCAAGCTCCCGCTCCGGCCTTCCCTCCCTTCCCAGCCCGGCCCCGCATCCCAGGTTCCTTTTTCGTGCTCTCGGATGGATTGCGTCTGTCCAAGCCCCCGGTCTGTACAAGGGGAATATGAATAAATAATGCCAAAATATCAGTGAGGATGAAGGGGATTCGGAGCTGCCACGTGCTCCTTGGGTAAAACCCTTTCCTTCCAGCAGCAGCCGTCGCCTCTGCCACTTCTGCATTTTCTTTTCTGCTGCCGAGGCTTTTGCTTCCCGTTAGAGCAGGAGCTGTGTCCAAGGCATTCCTGAGGGACAAGAACTCGGCTGGTGAATTTCCACGGCTGACACCACGCTGTCAGTGCTCCAGGACCCTCTGCTGTGGGGTGGTGCTGCAAGGCAGGGGCTCGGTTTACACGCAGCAAGCAGAGCTTTGGGATTTGCAGGGTGGGAAACGGGAATGCCGAGTCCCTCTGCTAGGATGCGCCTGGGTGCCCGAAGCGTGCCTGGGCTGCTGGCTGGCATGTGTTCCCTGCTGGGGCGGTGCTGGGGCACTGCAGAGCTGCCCAGGGCAGGTGCCAGGGGATGGGACGCACTGGGGACACAGCACACCGCCCTGAGGTTCCAGCACCTCTGGTGCCCACACTCCTCGCTCGTCTGACCCGGAAAGACAGGGAAAGCGCTTGGCTCTCCGGCGCCAGGCAGCGAAATGTTGTAGATGTCACAGCGAAATGTCGCTGTCACCAGCTGGCTGCCCGGCGAGGCGCAGGAGCCGCCGGGGCAGAGCTCCCTCCTCCTCCTCCGCCCAGCCCAGCCCAGGAGCTCCCCGTGTCCGGCCCGAGGCCCCGGTGTGGCCGCGGCGTTCCGGGGCCGAGCCCCTCGCAGCCCTCCGGCCCGGCTGCCCGCGGCTCCCGGCGGGACGCCGGCCGGACAGGACGGTCCCCGCGGGCAGCAGCTGCCCGCTCCCGTGGGAAAGGCGCCGGCCCCGGCCCTGCGCTGCCTCCGCCGCCGCAGCACTTTGTTCTTTGTGAAAAGCGGGAGCTGCAGCCGCCCTTTGTGCCGCCGATTTGAATTTGACCCTTTCCAGCACCAAAAATCGATATTCCCGGGGAGAAGCAGTGGGTGCTATTTTTCCAAGCCCTGTTTACAGCGGAGCAGTCCTCGAGGCAGATGTTATCTCGCGGACTTTACCAAATTTTACAAAGCATTTTCTGAGCACATAATGACAGTATTATCTTTGTCCACCTGCTGAGAGGAGCGGTGGGCTCACAATAAATATCGGCTTCCGAGACGGGCGAGTCAGAGTCCGTCTTATCTGTCCAGATGGGGGAAAAAAAGGCCCTAATTTACATCCCAGAAAGCACTGGGGTGTGACAAAGGTCATCGGCTGACACTGTACCCTCAACTGGGATGAAAAATATATGAGTCCAGGCTGCATTGTCTGAAGGGGACACAGTCCCTTCCAGCGGCTCCTGCCCCCTGCTCTGCGCTTCCACCCTGCGCCACCTGAGCCATGGCATTCCCTGGCTGGCAAAAAGCGCCCGGCTCCACTGGGCCTCTCACCCCGTGCCGGGTTCACACAGCTCCCTTCCCCCGAGGAAGCACCTCCAGGGCACTGACAGTGAGCTGGGAGCAGATCCACGGGTTTGGGTCCAGGTGCCACCTCCCACGGAGTCTCCTGGCTGGGAAAGGAGGCGAATCCCTCCTTTCCCTCCATTTCCTGGACATTTCTGGGTTTTACAAATACCCCACAATTAGTGAGTTAATGAGCTAATGAGGGAATTCTAGCCAGCTTCCCTCTCATCTCACAGGATCCTCCCTGCTCAGCGTCTCAGCACCAGACCCGGCACAACCTGCCTGGCGCATCCCGGGGGGCACAGCCCATTATGGAGTGACAGATTCCTGGAATTAGTCGTTAGATTCAGGTACGTGGCCCCGGAATTAGCAAAGGCAGGTGTGATGATGAGGTGATACCTGAGGGGTCCAGAGGGGCTGAGTCAAACCAGGGTGCGTGCTCTGCTCCGAGGGGCCACGGAGGCTCCGGCCGCTGGGATGTCACCGTGGAACATGTCCCACTACCCTGTTAAAATGACAAAAAGACAAAGAAAAACGAGTGGGGAGTCAGAAGGGAATATAAAATCATTAACACAGCGCCTAATACAGTGGGAGAAATGTCAATGGGGACGCTGAGCTAATGGGCGAGTGTCCTCCAGACTTTTATTATCTCTGAAGTTTTAAATAATGCATCACATTCGGGTCCCGGTGTCCCTGCTGCCGTCAGTCTGTGATTCCCCAGTCCAGCACAAGGAAGTGGTAAAGCAGAGACACTCGCCCTTGTCTACACATTCCACAGGTAGTGATTGAGCCAAGGTTTATTTATTAGTCAGGCTGTGATTGATTTAGAGGAGATTTGCTTGCTGGAGTTAATTACAAGCAATAATGGCTGCGCTGGCTGCCCGGAAAGCTCGGCTGCTGCTCCGGGGACATCCTGCTTTGTGCCTGCTTCACCCCGCGCCTCGGCATCAGCTACCTGGGGCACATGAAGCACTTGCTGCCGAGAATATTCACCTTGATTTGGTCCATGTCCTATCCCTGGAAGTGTTCGAGGCCAGCTGTAGCAGCCCGGGCTGTGGCAGGGTCCCTGGAATTGGGAACTGGAATTGGAATTGGGTGGACTCCGTCCTTCCCAGCGCAAAGCCTGCCCGGCCCCGCGGCACGCACGTTCCCTAAAGCCGGAGCTCTGCAGGGGCTGTTGCCGCCGGGCCCCCAGAGGCGCAGGGGAACCCGCTGGGAGCGGGATGCTGTGCCGAGAGCCGCCTGCACAGCCCGGCCTGCTGCCGTGCCCCGAGCAGGAGGCAGAGAAGGGAGCGGAGGAGCGGCCGCGCTGCTCGGGGCCCCGCCGTGGGGCAGCCACCGCCGCCCGGGGCCCGCAGCTGTCCCTGCCGGCCCCTGCCCTGTCCCGGGAGCGTTCCCGGGTTCCTTCCGTGCCCCGGGCTCGGCCCTGTGCCGCCGTGTGAGGGTGCAGGTGCCCATGAGAACAGGAGCGGCTGTGAGCCCGCGCCCCGAGCTCCTGCCTCGGCCAGAACCAGCCGAGATCGAGTTGTTCGGGAGCCAAACAGGCCAGGGCACACACGGCTTCTCCAGTGGAAAAGGAACGAACCACTTAAAAAACCCCAAACAAGTAGAGAACCCAAAACAAGCTCTTTAAATTTCATCTCCCAAGGCAAGCCCTTTAATGTCAAGCGTCAGTCCCAGGGTTTTTTGTGCTCATTATCACCCTGTAAAGCCCCTGCTAGAGGGATGTTTCCTGCCTGGCACTGGGGTTTGTCATGGAAAAGCTGACCCAGCCAGGAGGGAGCTGGGAAAACATCCTGCCATGAGCGTTCCAGGGGCACTGTCGTGCTCGGTGCTGGCACAAGTGGCACAGACTGAGTGCGCCCCCGGTCACCCCAGGAGTGGCACGTGCACAGCCACCAGCCTCTGGCCCCTCCGCTGGCTCTCAGCATGTTAATTAATTAATTAATTGATTGTCTCTTCCCTCGCTGGCTCTTTGGGTCGGGCTCCCCATGCCCATCACAGTGAGAGCACCCCGGGGAGCCCTTTGTTCCACAGAGGTGAAAAATTGTACCCACAAAAAGAGCTCCCCCTGCGATCAATTCCCTCTAACAACTTTATTGATTAGCTGCAGTAACATCTCCCATTTATTAATTATGGAGAAGATGTTCCAGTGATTGCTTAAAGTTAACTGTTGTGCTTTCCCTCTGCCCTCAGGCCCCAGCCCAGCCAGCACTGCCCAGAGTGGCATCCCTGTCCCTGGAGGGATTTAAAGCTTCAGGGATGTGGCTCCTGGGGACGTGGGTCAGTGGTGGCCTGGGCAGTGCTGGGGGAACATTTGGTCTCAGTGAACTTGGAGGGCTTTCCAGCCTGTAGAGATTCTAGAATCCCTCTATGCCCTTCTTGATCCAGGATCCCAGAGCTGGCACCTGGCCATGGGTTTGTGTCCCTGCAGCACTGGGACCAGAGGGGTGCTTTGTCCCAGACCTTCTGCACGGGGAACAACCAGGATGTCTCCGTGGCTTTCGCTGTTGGAATTACTGACAGCAGAGGTGACAAATGCCAGTGCTGGGACCAAGAGTCCTTTACACACGGGGAAGGGATGTTGGGGTAGTTTCAACAGCCCAAAGGAGAGCTTGCCCACATCCTTTGCTGTGGAGCTTTTCCAGGCCCAAACCCAGCCTGGCAAGGGGCTGCTCCCACCTCTGCTCCAGCCTCAGGAACACGCCACCCCAAAATCCCGTGTCACCAGGGCTGAGGGGGCTCATAAACCACGATCACACCGTAAATAAATGAAGGAGTCCAGCGAGGGCAGGGAAGCCCAGGAGCAAGCTGGAAGAAGGGGTGAGGAAGGAAAAGGAAGGTCAGGAAGAGGGTAATTAAGGAAATGCAGCAAAGAGAAATTATACAAGAGAGGATTAGAAATGTACAATTGGTGTCGCTACCCAGGGCCATAAATCACCCGCGGTGGGAAGGAGATGCTGAGGGAAGCCGAGGGTGATGCTGGACTGATTATGAGTTTGAAATATGGCACATTGGCAAAAAATCCACGGCGATTTATCTTCTGTCACCGGCCATCCCGGGAAGGTGGCAGCCATCCCCACACAGCTCTTCTGAGACTGAAACTCCGACGCTGAATTGATTTCTGAGCCTGCCAGCCTGCATTCGTCTGAGCAGGTAACAAATAACACAGGGAGGGAAAAATTGGGAAATCAAAGAGATCACAGTCATGGCAAAACAAATGGATGGGGTGGAGGACAGGGATTTGGATAACTCAGACTCCATTTACACCCTGCAAGCAAACAGAACACCAAATAAGCCTTTAGCATGGTGTCCTGGATATGTAAAGATTTAATAACTCAGATTTGCAGTCCTACCCACACAGAGTGATTGCCAGCCCGAGAGAAGGGTGAAAATCTATACTTTTAGTAAGTATCTAGATCTAAAAATAAGAGGGGGATACAAATCCTAGCAATGCAGAGGGGTTGGCTGGGAGCTGAATGAAATCTCTGGATTAAAATATGAACATGTGCTGTAACTACAAATCCAAGCCCAACCTCCCAAAGCCCCTCCATGGGCACAGTGCTGGAGCAGGGCCGGGACCATGGGGAGCCAGCCAGGAGGGCCTGGGGAGGGCTGGAGATGCTGCAGTGCCGGTGGGAGGCAAAGCAAGAGCCTGAGAAAAGCTCCAGAAGGATCTGCTGGCAGGAAGCATAAACCAAAAATAGGCAGTGGCAGGAATCAAGCCGAGAGTGGGGAAAATGGAGACGGCGATCAATACCTGGAGACCAGAGACACAGAGGATGTGAACAGGTTTTATTCCTGACCTGTGCAACCTGGGGCTGAGCTGACAACCTGATTTCTCTTAGAGAATTCATAGGCATAGTTCAGAAATGTCTGAAAATTAAACATGTAAATGAGGGCATTGACTGCAAGGTGTCCCTGTGCCTTTAGCACTCCTGAGCTGCTCCCAGAGGCTGGATGGGGGTCCTGACACAGGGAAAGGGGACCCTGGGGCATCTCTGCCCAACCACATGGGCACAGCCCAGTTCAGGGATCAGGGAACGTGCCTCTGTCCCAGGACAGTGATGACTGGCTGCTGCTGCTGCTGCTGCTGCCCTGAGGGTGCTGGAGACACAACCTGTGGGTCCGGAGCATCCAGAGTGGATGGGAAACATCCATTCTCCAGCTCTTCCGTGGTGAGAATGCAATGAGCAGGGAAGAGCTCAGAGCTGGAGATGCTTTGTCCCACAGAAAAGAATCCCAGCACGGGGCTTGCTCCTGAGCACCTGGATCAGCCCCACTCCCACTGCAGGCCCAGACCTCCAGCCTGAGATCCCACAGCCTCTCCAGGACACTTCACCGCCCCACCATTAGGAGAACTGCCCCCATTTCCTAAAAATATTGACCTAATTGGCCCTTGCGCTTCATTTCCCTGTGAGACCCCAGCAGAAGCACAGCACCTCAGCTTTCCTGCTGTCCCACTTCCACTCTGGCTCCGTCTGGGAGACAAGGAGGTCATGGGAGCAGCTCGTTCGGGATGGCCGCAGCCCCGCTGCCACGGCCAGGATTAGAGCCAGGGAGTCCCAGGGCTCAAGGTCCTCCCCTAAGCATGGGAGTCCTGCTGGAAAACAGATGGTGAGGAAAAATGATTGGAGGAGGAGATTAATAATAACACTGATAGAAAACCAGATCGAAGGGATCAGGGCGTAGCAGAGGGGCTGAGCCATAATTTGGTGCCTTGTGGGAAATGAGGAGGACAGATGCTTGCCTAAATTTGGGGATTAGATCTTGTAGCCTAAAGAAGATAATAAATGAAATGATTATGGCATTAAAGTGCTGGTCCCTGTGGACAAGTGGGTTGGGAAGACTCTTGGCATTAAGAGCCAGGGATGAGGGGACAGGTCAGTTTTAGGGCACCCTATCAAAGGTCATCTCCTGGCTATTGAGAGCTGCTTTAGCCCAGGGGAAATTCCTCCTTCAGGGAATCTATGGAGCACGGGGCAAGGACCCTGTGGTCATGACCTTCCAGGAAAGTTTAGCAAAAAAAAGCCTTTTTTTTTTTTTCTTTTTACCTGGCTCGTGCACTATTTGGGCTTTGGGAACGTCATGGCATTTCAGTGGGACAGAGCTCCAGGGGCATCTTTCCTTGCTGGAAGGGCAAGGGTGTGTGGAGCCACCAAGCCCAGGCTGCACTGGCAGAGGCACCCTCAGCTCAGCCGACTCCCCAGGCTCCACACTCAGAGCTGCCCTGAACAAAGAGGCGCTTTGGTTTCTGGGGATTTTTCCCGGCATTTGTCCGCAGCCTGAAGCCCGAGTGGCAGCGGAGCTGACCCAAGGTGGGACCCCAGCCCGTTTAGGGGTGCCCGGGGCTGCTGGAGGTGCGGGGGCTCCCCTGCGCTCGGGAGCGCCGGGGGCGGACGGCGCTGCCCCTGCTCCGGAGGGACGGTGCCTTGATCCCCGCCTTCTTCTCCCTGGGAGGGTAATTGGCGCTCGGGCTCGAGATGAGGATCCGGCACTGCCTGGGGTCCCCGCGCTGCGGCCCGCTGGTTATCCGTGCTCCAGTTAAAGAGTTTCCCATGGAGAAGTGGCTAATGATGGCCCGAAAAGATGAGCAGGGAGGAGGCAACTGCAGCCGCTCGTCGCCGAGCTGTTCCTGCTCGGCGAACGCAGCAGCCCCTCTGCCGGAGAGGGAAGCGGCGTGGGAGAGCTCGGGAGCCGGGAGGAGGAGGAGGAGGAGGAGGAGGAGGAGGAGGAGGAGGAGGAGAGGGAAGTGCTTTACGAGGGGAGCCTCTCCTCTCCCCCACAAATATCTAAAAACTATTAATTTCGGGCAGCAGCTAGGAAGATATACATGAAAGGGAAATTGATTTCTATTTAAATGGTATGTTTTCATCACCTTTTTTCAGAGCATGAACATTCATCTCTGAGTACCTGTGCTAATTGATTTCAAATGCAATTCAACACAATCACTGTAGAATAATAAATCTGGGGGCCAAGAAGGGAAAGGAGGGAGATCAGCACGGCTGGGAGAGGGAGAGCCTGCGGGCACAGGGAGCAGCCTGTCTCAGGGACGGGAGGTACATCCAGCCTGGAAAAGGTGGCACAACCCCATTACAGCCGTGCTTTGGGATCTGCGAGGTTTATGGATAACGCAAAGGGACCTGCTAATCCACATAAACTCTCGGGGAGAGAGACATTACGAGCGAGATGGGGCACAACCCAGGAAAGGAGCCGGGCCTCCCAGGGCTGGGGGGGCTGGTTTGGGCTGGGAGGGACCTTACGGACAATCCAGTCCTGTGCCGTGGGCAGGGACACCTTCCACTAGAACAGGTTGCTCCAAGCCCCATCCTGAACGCTTCCAGGAATGCAGCAGGCAGAGGAGCAGGGGGAGGCTGGAGGAGCTGGGGGGGCACCAGTAAAAGCTGCAGCTGGAGATGCAGTGTCATGTGCGATGTCCTGGGAGGACGCCGCACAGGAGACCACTCCGGGAGCAACAGCTCTGAAAACATCCAGCTTTTAGGTGTTTGTCCTCAAATAAGTAATGGAACGTGATACCCAAAAAGCTGCTGTGGGAAAATGGGCTAATGGAAGCCCTGGGTAAATGTAGGTGGGGTGGAGGGGAGCTGCTCCTGCCTCAGCATGGGGCACTTGCAGTCAGATATTGCGGTGCTACAGCCTGTTGTGGTACTCAGGGCTCGGAAGGATGCTGGAAACTGGGGAGAGAGCAGAAAATAGCCATAAAAATTACCTGCAGCCAAAAAGACACTGCACAGCAACCAGCTGAAAGAACCTGACGTGTTTAGCTCATCAAGGAAAGAGGGGAAAATGCCCTGATAGCTGGATATGGGAACTTCTGCAGGAAAAATGACAGAATAACAAAGCAGCTTCAACCCGAGGCTGCTCCATAAGGAAAGAGCCCCCAGACTGGAGCTGGGGGGAAGCTGTGCAAGCCCTTCCCCACTGACACAGGCACACACTCTTGGGTACAAGTAGGATTAGGGAGTGAAATTCCAAGGCCTTTGCCAAATGAGCAATCTATGAATTCAGCGTGGCACTGTAGGATAAAGCTCAATAGCAATATTCATGTGGAGTTAGCCCCATGTACCCTGGCTGGTTTGGCTCCCAGCTAATCCGAGCCATTTCACACCTCGCTGGGAAGGGAAGGGGATGTATGTGAACACTGCTCAAACTGGAGATGATGCTGCAAATTCTCTGTTCTTGTGCTCTCTCCACTGCTGGGACAGAGACAGGCACTTTTGCTGGACTCTGAAGCAGTTTTTATGGATATCATCTTTTCCCAGGACCTGTAACCTTGCCAGGGAGAGGGTTAGAGCTAAAAACCCACCTCCAGACCACTTGGAGCTCTTATATTGATGCAGCTGGGACTGTAAGCAAAATAAACCCAGTGAAATAATGTCCAGTGGACAGGCAGAGACTGTGGAGAGGATATTGATTGGAACAGGGTCTCTTTTCTGCACAGCACAGTGAGCTCCAGAGGGCTGAGCTTCAGGTAATTTCTAGCAAATAATGTGTTGTACACTGTTATTTGTGGATCCTGGAAATCAAACTGGAGCATCCGGGGCTCTTGTCTAACAAGTCCCTGTAGCTAGAGCCAGTAGCTGGTGCCTTGAGAGAGGAATAAAAGCAGGAAATCAGAAATAAATCGGAATAAAATAAAAGGCAGCATGCTTGGCAGTGGTGGGACGCCGGGTGCACCCCCAGGCGGCAGCACCTTCCCTGGGTCCGTATGTAAACCCTGCCAGGAAAACCCCATGGAAGCTGAGCCCTGCCAGCCCCGGCCGCGAGCCCACAGCCCCGGCATCCCGGCTGGCTTCGCTCCGCCGGCCTCCTGCACGGGTAACAAAGAGATTGCAGCACCGGTTCAGAGGTGGAGAATTTGATAAACTGGCTCATATTTTTAAATGAACAAATGACACTTCATCGTGGCCATGACAGAGGGCTCGGTGCTGCTTTACAGTAATCTATGCCTTCTTTAACACACGGCTGCAATCCTGGCCGCCGGCAGATGAAGGATGGAGGAGCAGGCAAAAGGTTAATAGAGCATTGGGCCTTTTTTAATTGAAAAAATGACTGAGGGACCATGTAGCAGAGCGAGCAGTAATATTATTACAGGCTGTAAGTACTGTTCCAGAGACTTACTGTTCATCTGGGAGCAGAGTAATGAGCACCAGGCTGCGGCTCCCGCCTCGGCCGGAATGCCGATGGCTCTCCAACAGGAACAGCTGCCTTGGGAAAGGGACAGGATAGCCTAAATGTTTGTGTTCCTTTGCAAACTTTGAGTTCCTCCAGGAAGAAGTACCCTGGGTGCCTGGCAAATCTGATTCCTCCACATGATGCTTCAGCAGTGCCATACCAGATCGGCATCGGCGTGAGAGAGGCTCCAGCTGAGCTGGGGTTTGTGGTTAAAGGGAGAGGCTGCAGGGAGCTGCCTCCTGATCCAGCCTGTGTGGCACAGGGTAAATCAGCACAGCTGCGTCCATCGCAGGAAGTGACAGGCCTTTATACCACCAGGGATGGGCCCTGTGTCCTTCCCTGGCACTGCTGGTGCTCCCTGCTGTGAGTCTGGCACAGGGCACAGCATGGAGCATTCCTGCACCGGGACATCCCTGTGCTGAGCATCCCTGCGCCAGCTCCTGCACTGGGACATCCCTGTGCCAATTCCTGCTCTGGGACATCCCTGTGCCAGCTCCTGCACCTGAACATCCCTGTGCTGAGCATCCCTGTGCCAATTCCTGCACTGGGACATCCCTGTGCCAATTCCTGCACTGGGACATCCCTGTGCCAATTCCTGCACTGGGACATCCCTGTGCCAATTCCTGCACTGGGACATCCCTGTGCTGAGCATCCCTGCGCCAGCTCCTGCACTGGGACATCCCTGTGCCAATTCCTGCACTGGGACATCCCTGTGCTGAGCATCCCTGTGCCAGCTCCTGCACTGGGACATCCCTGTGCTGAGCATCCCTGTGCCAATTCCTGCACCGGGACATCCCTGTGCTGAGCATCCCTGTGCCAATTCCTGCACTGGGACATCCCTGTGCTGAACATCCCTGTGCCAGCTCCTGCACCGGGACATCCCTGTGCTGAGCATCCCTGTGCCAGCTCCTGCACCGGGACATCCCTGTGCTGAGCATCCCTGTGCCAATTCCTGCACTGGGACATCCCTGTGCTGAGCATCCCTGTGCCAGCTCCTGCACCGGGACATCCCTGTGCTGAGCATCCCTGTGCCAATTCCTGCACTGGGACATTCCTGTGCTGAGCATCCCTGTGCCAATTCCTGCACTGGGACATCCCTGTGCTGAGCATCCCTGTGCCAGCTCCTGCACTGGGACATCCCTGTGCTGAGCATCCCTGTGCCAATTCCTGCACTGGGACATCCCTGTGCTGAGCATCCCTGTGCCAGCTCCTGCACTGGGACATCCCTGTGCTGAGCATCCCTGTGCCAATTCCTGCACTGGGACATCCCTGTGCTGAGCATCCCTGTGCCAATTCCTGCACTGGGACATCCCTGTGCTGAGCATCCCTGTGCCAATTCCTGCACTGGGACATCCCTGTGCTGAGCATCCCTGTGCCAATTCCTGCACTGGGACATTCCTGTGCTGAGCATCCCTGTGCCAATTCCTGCACTGGGACATCCCTGTGCTGAGCATCCCTGTGCCAGCTCCTGCACTGGGGCACCCCTGTGCTCCTGCCATGGGCGCCCTGGTTGGAATCTGCAGCACAGACCCTCTGCTCAGCCCCAACATCCCGGGGAGCTCCGTGACCCCGCAGTGCCATCTGCTCCAGAGGTCAGGAACAGGGATAAACGGCACATGGGAGAGCCTGCAAGGAGAGAGAGGACGAGGGGGAGGAGGATGTCCCGGAGAAGCCGGCAGACAAGGGGAATGGCTTGCAGCCCGCAGCAGTGGAGGGAAGCCCATCCTTGGAGGAAGTTTATCTCGGAGCAGGGTCAGTGCCCGGCTCAGCGGAGCGGCGGCGGGGCCCAGCGGTGCCGACAGGGCTAATTGATGAGGAATTGCCACCAGAGCGCTGTGTCATCCCGAGGAGCTGAACTCGGGGCTGGGGGAAGCAGGCTGTTAAACAGGCTGTGGCGGCACTTTGGGCTGCCAGGATTTATGCTCCGCAGGAGCAGCTCTATCTGTCATCTGTGAAAAGCCTCATTTACAGAGAGACTCCGTCAGGAAAGGCAATCAGCCTGGAACCTGCTCTGCTGGGAATTTATAACTGCCGTGCCAGGGAGAGCTCATCCCTCCCCTCCTCAGGAGCCGCAGGAGCAGTGGCAGGATCTGGCCTGCGCCTAGGAACGGGTGTTCGCTCCCCCGGGAAATCCCCCGGCCCCAGCACCGCCTCAAAGAGCTCCGAGTCTGGAGAGTGACACGGTGATGGGGACACCCGTCTGTGGCACGGCTGGGAATGCTTCTGTCAGGAATACACAGACCTGCCTCCCGTGGGCAAAAGAGAATTCTCATGGGAAAAAGCAGGGGAAAGGGCTGTGACTCACCTCTGGGCCTGGAGATGCCCCGGGGCTTTGCCTCTGGTGTGGAGGAGGATTCCCAGGCATGGGAAACCACAGAATCCCAGAATGGCTTGATTTGGAAGGGGTCTTAAAGCCTAGTGTAAAAGGGGGTCAGTGCCACCCCCTGCCACGGGCAGGGCCATCTTTCCCTAGCCTAGGTTGCTCCAAGCCTCTCACCACAGCCCGGTGTGGATGTCCTCTCCTTCCCGGGACCCCTGGGAGCCCCAGCAGGGCACAGCACTGGGGGACCTGCTGTGCAGCTGGGAGCAATGGGTTAATATGGCTGCGCATGTTCCTGCACCAGCGGAGCCCACTCTGGTGCCGTGCTCCAGTCCTCCCATGATGGACCTCAGAATAAAGGCCCTGACCCACGGATGGATGGCTAACATCATCATTTGTGCTGCATTTTCCTCTCCCGTGGAGGATGAGCTCCAGTTACTCCCATCCATCTCATTCTTTCAAGTAATCTTCATTCTGCAATTTCCCCTCACCCCGAAAAGAGTCAAAGATCGATCCATTTCTTTCCAATTTCAGGGAGAGGGAAGGAGCCCAGGGAGAGGCAGAGGATGCCTTTTGCCTCCCCCAGCACATGCCTGTCCCTGCTCCTCCCTGTTCAGAGCGGGAGCACGGCTGGCTGGGTATTGATCCCTCCCAGGGAAGTGCTGCAGCCTGTGCCCTGACCTCCTGCTCACCTGCCAGAGCCAAAACCAGTCATCTTCGTGTCTCTGCGAGGCAGAAAAGGAGTTTCTCCCCTCAAAAAGGCAAAGGGTGTCCCAGCCAGGACAGCGGCCTGCAAGGCCAGCCACTGCCACTCTGCAGCAGCCCAGAAAGGAGTTGGGAATAAATCCCGACAGGAGGAGGGTGAGCCTTGCCCTCATCTGCAGAGAGCTGTCTCAGCTGCTCTGTTCACGGCCAGGTGGGACCCCGAGGCTGACAGTGGGGGATGTGGCCCTGGGATCAAAAATGGAATTCATACACCCGCCATGAAACACTTCAGACCCAAACGTCTCTGCCACAGCATGGTCACTGTCCCACTAAATCCTTGCTCCAACACATCCCTGCTGTGCCCCTTGCCATGTCTGGTAACAAGTCTGATTTTAGGTGTCATGCAGCAGGTGTTTAATTATCAGAGACAGGACTTAATGGCATTTGTGTCCCAGCAGGGAGCAGTTTGGATGCAGTTTGGCTCCAGGAGCTGCCAGCGCTGCCTCCCAAACTCCCTCTCTGATAACAGGTGCTTTTACAAACATTGTTAAATGAGACGGATTCAAAATAGGCCTGGTTTTCCCACCTGATCAATAGATCTGAAAGGAACAATGCCAAATATCTGGAGTTATTGTGCGGCACTGATGGCTGTCAGGACAATGGGCAGAGCAAAGACAAATACACACCTTTGCCGGGGTTATTACTTTAAGCCTGTTATTATCATTATTATGGGTGATTAAAAATCCCATTAATCAGATGCTAAACAGATTAAGCCCTATGAATTAATTTTCTGGAAATAACTAAGATAAACATTCTGTGCAGAGCTCATTTAATGAAATAGAAGCTGTTTATCTGCAAAATTAGGGCTTGAGTGTAGCTGAGCATTGGCTGGAAAAATCCAGTACGGTGTGGGCACAGCGGGCACAGGCTGGAGCCAACGCCGATTTTTTACCCATTCTAAGTAAAAGAAAAATCTTGCTGTAAGTAATTTATGATGCATTACACAAAGAGCTCATTAGCGAGAGCTACAAAATAAAATTACAGTCAGTTAGGAAATAATTCCTTGATTTAGTGTGTAAGGAGAGGGGGCTGAAGGACAGAGGCCGCGTGTGCTGCTGATGGGAGCGCTGAGCTCTGCTGGGGGAGCTTGGCATGACCCTGTCTGCTCTACTGCCCAGGTGTGCACACCTGAGGGAGCTGGGCCTCCTCCTGCCCGCACTCTGCACCACCCCGATGGACCTGACACATCTGGGCACGTGATGGCAGCAGCAGCAGGAGGACCTGGAAGAGGAGATTTCTAAGTTGTTTTCCTGGAAGCAATCTCATTACCATGTTAGTTCATTGTCATGACTTATCGCTGACACTTTTTTAATGGTTGTGTATCACAGTTCCACCTGCTGCTGGGTCCAGACAGCTTTAGGCCTCTTCTGCAATGGGGACCAAGAAGGAGAACCCTAAGGCTGAATTAAGAATGTGAGATATCAAAATATAAGAGATAAATAAAAATAAAATGTGTTCTGGTGTGTTGGCAAAACAGAGAAAGATCTGGAGCCACAGGATTTTCTTCCTGGTTTATGTGCACCCCTGCACTGCGCACAACCTCCACCATTTCCCTGCGAGCAGGAGGCAGCTGGGAGCCTAGACCCCTGGAAAACCATTTTCTCCTAAAACAGTTAAACAAGAGGGCTCTTACTGGCTTTGCCATTCATGACAATGATATAGGAAATGAACATTAATTGATTTTTCACCACCATCTTTCCCTTCCATGATTATGGAGTTGCCTCTGAGAGCAGACTATTGGAACCAATGGGGTAAAGAAGTTTCACTGTGGTGAAATAAATAAGAGAGCCATGCAGCTGTGGCAGTGTCCTCATCCTGAAATTGTCCAGCTGTTCCTGCTGCTATCCCAGCCCTGGGGTGACGGACATCCCAATCTCCAGGGCATTGCTCTGGTTCCTTTTCTGCCGAGAGGAGCTTCACAGCCCAGTATCCAACCCCCAAAGTGTCACCAGGGACAAGTGGGCCTTCCCTTTGCTTCCATTTATAGCCTTCTCCAGAAATTGCCTATGGAATTTCTGTTTCTTGTGTCTGTTTTAATAAATGGGTGTGTTTGCTATTGCTGTTGAAAGTTCTGTGTTTGGCCTTTTAAAGTCATTTGATTAGGAAGTACAGAGAATATTTTAGCAGCAGAGAAGGCTCTCACAATCAGCACTAGAAGAAATAATCCAATTTTCTTGGCAAAGAAGGGCAAGGGTCCTCCTAGGAGGTCAAAGCTCTCTTAGCACAATTAGAACTTTAATTAATGAAATTGGTTGAGCTTCCACCAGCAGAAGCAGTGTATTTGTGGAGCTCTGGGAGTGGAGACAGCAGCTCCCTGCTGGCTCTCCTGAGCACACCCTGGGCCCCCAAAATGCACCCAGACACCACCATGGAGGACATTTCTTCCAGAGATGCAACTTTGGGGCTCTTGGTTGGACATCAGAGCCAAATTGGCCTCTCCAGCAGCTCTGTGAGGAGCGGCACGACTCACCGTGTGTCGTGCTGTTCAGACATGCTGTCTGCAATTAATATTGCATAATGGCCTCCTGATTCCTAAATTATGTATTTCTCCTTCTCAGCATCGTGTGGCTTTTTTACAGGGTTAATTATTTTCCATCATTCTGCCTTTAGTAACAGTCGTCTTAATTAAGGGGGCCAAGTTCCGTTCTCATTCCTGCCTGGCAGATCCTAATGAAATCAATGGAGCCGTGCGGTGTAAATGGGAGGGACGCCGGCCATCCAGTAAAAGTAAAACGTTCCCTCTCTTGTTGATTAATGCATAAAATTAACCCAGGCCTAATGTCCAACTCCTGACTGAGTGAATCACTGCAGAGCCCCCTCTCGGGCTGCTTTTCCACGCGCAGTTCTGACCTTGTTCATCCCGTGTGCACGCCAGCAGCGCTCTGCCACCACACCAGCAGGTGCTGGGTGCCCTGGCTCTACTTTTGGGTTTGAGAAACACGGCAGAAGTTTGCAAGCAGGACTCCAAGTCACTGTCACCTCTCCCTCCAGTGGCTTCAGACAGGGCTGAGCAAGTGATCCCTGTCCCTTTGCTCCTGCCCAGGGCTCTGCCAGCAGGCAGCTCCCCCAAAGCCATGTGCTGTTCGCTTGCAGGGATCAAACACCTGAGGCAGGGATTTAAATCATCCCAGAGCCCCATCCCTGGCAGCGCCCCCGGCTCACTCCCTGACTCTCCCCCCCAGCTTCGCCTGCTGGCACCAAAAGGGCTGATCCCCAATTATTCCTCCCTGGCTTGCATTTCCTGACAGCCCAACATTAAACCAGGCCCAGGCAGCCATGCAGGGGAGGCGAGGCTCCAATAAGTGGATCCACATGCAATATTCATGGATGGCTTCAGAATAGTTGCAGATCCATCACACTTGGCAGCGGGATGGGGATGGCGTGCTCTCCTAATGCTAGGCTTAAGCACCTTCTTGAACCCGAGCCCTGAGGATGGATGACCGCCTGGAGCCGGGGGTGCCAGCATGGTCCCGCTGCTGGTGGGTCCCCATCTGTCCTGCCAAAGCCCCCTGCCTGCTCCACAGTCTCCCTCCCACCTCAGGGAAGCCCTGGAAAGCCTTTTGGGACCTGGGCCTCTGGGCATCCCTGGCCACCCCGTGATGCGCTGCTCCTGCACCCAGCTGTAGCTCTGGATAAAGAGCAGGGAAAACAAGGGAGCCACTGGAGCTTAATGCCCTCACTCCAGGAAAGGTTTGTTTACCAGCTTCTGGCCAGCACCACACTGCAGCTCCAAACCTGATCTCATCCCCCAGGATTAATTTTTACACAATCATTCCGCAGTCTATGATAATCACTCCATAAAAAAATGAAGAGATTTGGGATTTTTTCCAGCGCGGAGGATTAGGCCTAAAGACAAGTAATCTGCAGGAAGCTCAGCTGCATGCACACCACTAATCGCTCCGCACTCTTCCCAGCTTTAGCTCTTTCATTAGGATTTTCCACAGTGGGCTGGCCGTCCTTGCTGAGGCCGGCTGCCACAGACAGGCAGGCACATCCCGAGGGATCCGGCCGTGTGCCAGCCCACGGGGGTCATGGCAGCAGCTTGGGCGAGCAGCAGCGCCATGAGTCCCTGCAGTGCCGCGCATCCCCGGGGTGCCGCGCATCCCCGGGGTGCCGCGCATCCCCGTGTGCCCTCCAACCCTGCCATGCTGGGCACACGGCTGGGCTCATCACCTCTCTCTCCACTACAAAGAGGAGACTCTGGAACAGGCTCCCCACTCTGGGATCTCTCCAGCTTCCTTGGGAAGGAGGTGAAGCAATTATCACAGGAGACATTAGTGCAGTGCAACGAACCAGGTGGTGGGATGGTTTTAAAATGCAATAAACTATTGAAAGAAATTATGAGCTTAAATCCTGAAGCCTTTAGTAAATTCCCGGTGGTTTAACTAGATGAGGAGTGAATAATAACTGGGGAACTGGCAATTTCCCTGTTCCAGGGACAGCCATGTTCTCCTGAGCCCCCAGGAACCTCCTTCAGCTGCCATCCTTGCCAGGCCTGGCTTAACTAACCCTGGTCCTGCACTAAGAGCAGCAGTGGGTGCAAGAGGTAGCAACACACACCCCAATCACTCCTCATGGGCACACCAGGATTATTCTCACTGTTTCCCACTGAGGCTTGGGACTGAATTCCCAAAGATTCCTGATGGGATGTGATCCCATGCCTGGGGCCTGGTGGGCTCCTGGCACTGCCAGAAGGGTGAGAGCTCACAGGCTGAGAGAAATCGCTGCACGGTTTAGAGTCAGGAGAAGAGACATGCCCGTTGTGCCCAGCAAGCGTTTTTCCAAATATAATTAAAATAAGTACATCTCTACGATGGCTCCGACCACAGGGATAAGGATGCAATGCCAGGTTTTTAAAACAAAATAATGTAAGCACTTAGAAAAGGACTCGAGCAGACTTTGGGTACTTATGTTCAAAATAATTGTCCCAGGAAACCCGATTCAGCAGCCACCCAGGCTGAAAGCACTTAGGCACACGCGGGCAGGCGTTCAACAAAGCATTTAGTGACCCCGGCGCTGCATCAGCAGGAACGCGGCGCTCCGGGCAGGGAGTGACTCAGGGAAACCGCGGGGCTCAGGCGGACGACGTCCCGCCGGGGGACGGCCGGGGTTCCGCCCGGGTCCCGCCTGGATCCCGCCTGGCTCCTGCCAGGGTCCCTCTACGGTCGTACCTGGTCGCGCATGGGTTCATTGGGATCCCACCTGGTTCCAGGCTGCATCCTGCCCAGCCCTCACTGGGGTCCCGTCTGGCCCCACGCACGGGCGCCAGTGTCCCCCTGTGCCCCCCGTTTGCCGCTGGCTCCTGCCCGCGTGGCTGCTCCCACTGCCTTAAGGGCCGGGATGTGAGGGTTCCTTAGCCCAGCGGGATGACCCAGGAGCCGCAGGAGCTCGCTCCTCACACCCTTCCCCGGGAATACCTTTGCAGTCCCAGCGGAGCTGCTGTAATCCAGCAGCCGCGGCTGCTAAACGCAGCCGAGGAGGGAGAAGGCTCGTGGTAATAAATTCATGGACCTTCACACCCCAGCAGGCTGACAAGCACCTGTTTTTAAAGAGACTTTAAAACCACTTGGAGCGCTGTGAGGCAGACCGAGACCCCCTTATGCTTGGAGACCCCAAACAGCAGCTTCAAAGGAGGGAGGGAAATTGCAAAGATAGCCTGGAAAAAGTGGATTTCAGCGGGGGCAAATCTTCAAAGCACAAGTTTCCTGTGCTGTTATAAAGACCGTGTACCTTTTGCATGAATAAGTCAAAACTGGGAAACTTTCCTAAGCACATGCCCAACCTGACAGGTGGCTCCTCTGCTGGGCTGTGAAGTGATCGATGCTCCTGGTTCCTCTTGTGTGGTGCAGCCATGCTTCTCCTCGATGGAACCCATCCCTCCTGCAGTGCCACCCCTGCTGCCCGGGGACTCTGCCCCAGGACAGGGTGTCCATGGGTGCCCAGAGAGCGGGGTCTGTCCCACTGCCCAGCTGAGAGGTTTCACACACGAGGCAATTTCTCCTTGGAGAGCCTCCGATCCCAGCTAACCAGATTTCCTGCCGCTGCCACTGCTGGATTTTCCTGACTTTAGGGCCGGTGTTTCTCACCAGCTGAGGGCTTGGTGCACCTGGGGCTATGCCAGGACTGGTGGGGAGCTGCTGACAGCCTGGGACATGTCCTTCCAAACTTCCCCTTGTCCTCAAGGCTGCTTGCAGAGCACCCTGTGACCCGCTGGCTCCTTTGGAGCTGGCCCCAGCCCTGAGCTGCCTAATTGAGGCGGGAGCGGTACCTGGGCCTCCCCGCTCCTGCCGCAGCCTCCGGCGAGCCGAGCTCTGTGTCAATTACAGGAAAATCAATGAAGATACTGTTCAGGACTCCTTTTCACCATTCAGCACGGATGATATCCTTCACTTTCTAGCACTGATTCATTTACTTTCAGCCTCTCCAGGGGCTCCTGACATATTGCTATCTCTGAAGAATCTGAAGCAAGAACTGCCTTTGTTTCAACTGCAACTTGTTGGTGGGGCTGGGGCTCACTGAGGGTCAGGGGAGAGGTTGCAGCACTCGGCAGGGTTTAAACATTTCTTAGCAAAACACCTTCCCAAGGTCCTCCCAGATCGCTTTTGCATGGGCAGAATCAGAGGAAAAACGGGTCCAAACACAGGACCAGAGTGCCATCACTGTCCCTGCTCCAGCTCCAGGCTGCTCCAGCTGAGCTGTCCCCAAAAATGGTGACACCGCAGTAGTGCTGCTTCTCTTGTTGGCCATGTTGGATGGGGATTGGAGCAACCTGGTCCTGTGGAAGTTGCCTGTGGCAGGGGCTTGGAACTGCATGGTCTTTCCCAGTCCAGCGGCTGTGAACTCTCCTGTAAGAGAAAAGCCAGGATAGTGGACAGGATTGTGACACCAGGGCTGCACAGTCTCACTCTGGGGTTTATTCCTACCCCCAAGACTCAAGGTCAGAAACTACAGAAGACAATATTAAATGTTACAGAACTGATTTCTAAAATATTTAAAGCTAAAGTTTGCAGCTGGTTTATCCGGGAAAGCCTTGGATTTCACTGAGACAACACTAACCATGTTGAAGCTGGGGACACCATGCACTGGGTGGACAATAGCAGACATCAGGTGACAGCCACAAAAAAATGCCTATGTCCTGTATCAAACCACTGCTATTTCCTGCATTCCCAGCCTTTTCTCTCGCTCCACCAAAGCCACAGGCATCCCGCAGCAGTCGGATATAGACCTCAGGCCGTACTCTGGCCGAACTCCCACTGCAGGCGGAAGAACCACACTGATGCAAGCCCCAGCCCTGCAAGCTCCTCATGTTCCTGCTCTTCAAAGAGAGCTCCGTGCATGGAGAGCAGGAGGAAATAGCCCAGAGCAAGGACGGGGCTACAAAGACAGGATCTATTATTTATGAGGCACTTCAGTGAACCTGGGGCTTGGAGGCAGAGTGGGCTGGGGGGGGCTTTGTGAGGGGAAAAATGGAGTTTGAAGAAACACTGAGTGTGATGCAGCATGCAGGGGTCGTGTTCATGAGAGACATCCCTGGGAGTGCAAAAGGCTCTCTCAGAGTTCACATGGGATTTGCTCTGTGGTTTAGCGGGCAGTTTAGTGACCCGTGCTCCAGACACCAGGCTTTTAAAGAGCAAGGGGTTTTCTGAGCCGGCACAGAGCCTGCACTGCCCAGCACAGGCTCCCACTGCTCCGTATAGGCCACCTGGGATCTACGGTGTCACAGGGAAATGGGAGCTGGGGATGCTGTGCACCCACCCAGACATGGGTCCCCCAGCAGAGGCACAGGCCCCCATGGCTGAGCCGTGCTCAGCCTTCATGCATATCTGGGGGCTCCATGGGGTCGGGGGGGGTCCCTGTGGCTGCCAGACTGGGACACACAAGGCTTTTGGGGGGTCACTTGGGCACCCCAGGGCAGTGGGAAGGGTGGTCTGGGCACCTTAGGGTTGCTGGGAGAACACTGAGGATGTCAGGGTGGGCACACTGGGGAGGGAACTGCTGCTGCGGAGACCCCCGGGCTGTTGGGGGGCACTGGGGCTTTCTGTGTGGCACTGGGGCTTTTGAGGGCACACTGGGGACGTTGAGGGGAAACCTGGCTCTGTTGGTGAGCACGCTGGGGCTGGGGGATGGCACAGGGCCTTCACGGGGGCTCGCTGGGCCTATCGGGAGGGAAGCACGGGGGTGTCGGGGGCTCGCCGGTGCTGTCGGGGGTCACGGGGGCGCTGGGCTGTGCCCGAGGCCGTCCCGCCGTGACTGCCGCGGCAGCGGGGGTCCCTGCGGGGCCGTGCGGGCGCTCCCGGCTGCCATTTCACCGCCCCGTCCCTCCATTTTCCTGCGAGCGCGGCGGAGCCGGCCCGGCCCCGGCCCCGCCGCCGCCCCCAATGTAGCGGCGCGGCCGCCCCGCACCCGCCCAGCCGCGGGGCCGCCTCCGGCATGCGGAGCTGCAAGATGGTGCGGGTGGCCAGCGTGCTGGGGCTCGTCATGCTCAGCGTGGCGCTGCTCATCCTGTCCCTCATCAGCTACGTCTCGCTCAAGAAGGACAACATCTTCGGGGCGCCCCGCGCCGCCGGCGCCGCCGGGCCCCGCATGTACATGTTCCACGCGGGATTCCGGTGAGGCGCGGCCCGCCATGGCGGGCCCGGGCCCGGCCGGCCGGGCAGCGAGGGGAACGGGGGAGCGGGGCCGGAGAGCGCCGGGAGCGGCAACGGCATGGCCCGGGGTGCGGGGAGGCGGGCGGGGGGCACCGGCGCGGCCGCATCCCCGGCGGCGGCGCCCGCCGCTCTCCGTGGTGCTGATGGCGGCGGCCGCGGGGACGGGTCGGGCACGGCCGGTAACGGGCTGCGGGTCTGTGCGGGCAGTGTGGGGGCCCGTGGGGTGTGTGGGCTGTCTGCGTGTGGTCTGTGTGTGCATGTGTGTTGTGTGCTTGCGTGGGTATCTCTGTGTCTGCGTGGGTGGACTCGTGTGCTGCATGGATGTCTCCATGTGTCACCATGTGTGTGCGTGGGTGTCTCCATATGTGTGCACGGGTGTCTCCATGTGTGTGCGTGGGTGTCTCCATGTGTGTGCACGGGTGTCCCCATGTGTGTGCGTGGGTGTCTCCATGTGTGTGCGTGGGTGTCTCCATGTGTGTGCACGGGTGTCCCCATGTGTGTGTGTGGGTGTCCCCATGTGTGTGTGTGGGTGTCCCCATGTGTGTGCGTGGGTGTCCCCATGTGTGTGCGTGGGTGTCTCCATATGTGTGCACGGGTGTCCCCATGTGTGTGCACGGGTGTCCCCATGTCTGTGCACGGGTGTCCCCATGTCTGTGCACGGGTGTCTCCATGTCTGTGCACGGGTGTCCCCATGTGTGTGCACGGGTGTCCCCATGTCTGTGCACGGGTGTCCCCATGTCTGTCCACGGGTGTCTCCATGTGTGTGCACAGGTGTCCCCATGTCTGTCCACGGGTGTCTCCATGTGTGTGCACAGGTGTCCCCATGTCTGTCCACGGGTGTCTCCATGTGTGTGCACAGGTGTCCCCATGTGAGTAAGTTGCTGTCTCTGTGTCTCCATGTGTATGCATGGATGTCCCCATGTGTGAACATGGCTGTCTCTGTGTCTCCATGTGTCTCCATGCGTGTGCATGTTTTGGTGTCTGTGCCCATCTCCAGGTCTCAGTTTGCACTGAAATTCCTGGACCCCTCGTTCGTCCCCATCACCAACTCCCTGGGCCAAGAGCTGCAGGACAAGCCCTCCAAGTGGGTCTTCAACCGGAGCGCCTTCGCCCACCAGAGGTGAGCAAGCACCTGGGCACGGCCCCGGCTGTGCCCCTTCCCACCGGCAGTTAAGGGAATGCAGCACTCTGCTGAGCACTCTGAGCTGCGAGGAATTTGCCAGCGGCAAGAGACAAAGGCGGAATCAGAGCTTTTCCCCAGACAGTTGCAGCTGTCCCGAAAGATTTGATTATTTCAGAGCAGGACACCAGGCTGCAACACACATTATTGTACTAGAACGTGACCCAGTTTCCTGGTGTGCAAGTGGAATTGTCCTTACTCCAGGATAAATAACTGTGGTTTAAGAGTGGAAACACTTCGGCCTGTAACAGCCATGAAAGGCTGTGTTCATGGAGGCCAAAGACACGCAGAGAAACTTCCCAGCTGCTGGCAGTTCTGAGCAAGTGCAGTGCTGCTCCTGCCTCCAGCTCCGCTCCGGCTGCAGGGGCAGGCACAGAGCTTTGTACTCCTTATACATACATCTATTTGCTGATTACATATATTTAGCATTTCTATAAAAGAAAATAAAACCGTGCAGCCATTTAAGACAGCTACTGCCATCTTGGACTGTAATTTTGTCCTGACAAATGCCTGCTGGTTTAGGGACTGCCTCGTGGCTCTGCTCACATGTGCCACCTGGGGAGAAGGAATCTGGCTCTGTGGCCAGGCAGGATGGAGCTGCTGCACCTCTCAGTGCAGGGTTTGGGCTTTTCTCCTCCCTTCAGGCCACTGTCCAAGGACAGCAGGACAAGTAATTCCCTTCCAGTGCTGCCACACGCTGCCCTCAGGAGCCGTGGGCTACAGAGAAGAGGTGGCACTTAGTCCGATCTTTTCCCCAGGACCTCCCAGGCTGTGTGACCGTGGCCACCCTCAGTGTTACTCCATCCCTGGCACCAGCAGCTCCATAAGCTTGTTCCTGTGCGACCCCTCTGCTGATTTTAGCTGATGCCTCAGCAGCTGCCTTTGCACTTGTCCGTCAGCCAGAACCCATAATTAGGGCACCCAGTGGGACTCCATTATTGCTCAGACATTGGAGGATGTGAGCTGGAGGAATGGTTGTTTGTTTTCCATAAACATAAGTAAATAAAGTCCTATTCAGTTTCTAATTTTATGCCCTGCAAGGGAAATTCCCAAGCAGGATTGGTTTTGTTTGCTTTGTAAGTATCCCTAATAACCCTCCTAAAAGTGCTGCTGTGCTTGTCCAAATATGAATTAAGGAGCTGTATTTGCATAGATGGAGACAGCGACGGCCGCTTGGTTTTGTGATTGGAAGCTTGTTAATGAAAACATAAACATATATATATATATATAAATATTGGCCTTGTGGCTGCACCAGGAATGAAAGGCACACACAGCCCCAGCAGAAAGCTGTCCTCACCCTGTGCCACAGCCCAGACAGGGTGGTGCAGTGCACACCCCGCAGCTGGGGGACTGTGGGGGGTGTAGTGGGAGCTGCACCCCTTGTCCTAAGCAGCCAATCCCATATTTTAATCCTGACACTATTCCAAGAGGCACAGACACAGCCTGAGCTGGCATCCATGGGGACCAGCTGGTAAATCCAAGTGGAGCTCAAGGTGAGGAGCCAGCTCCCTCATTCCCATCTATTTATATTGATTTAAAAGCCATTGCACCACGTTGCTCAGGAAACTACTTCAGTACACTTTAAATTCAAAAAGGAAAAATATAAGTCTAGACAGAAAACAAACCAACTGCAAAAAAAAAGGGAATTAGAACTCCATGGTTTCTGTTATTTTGCTCTTGTTTTAGGCAAGAAATCCTTCAGCATGTCGACGTCATCAAAAACTTTTCTCTGACCAAGAGCAGTGTTCGGATCGGGCAGCTGATGCACTACGATTATTCCAGCCATAAGTATGTTTTCTCCATCAGCAATAACTTCAAGTCTCTGCTTCCTGACGTGTCTCCCATCCTGAACAAGCACTACAACATCTGTGCTGTGGTCGGCAACAGCGGAATCCTGACCGGGAGCCAGTGTGGGCAGGAAATTGATAAATCGGATTTTGTCTTTCGGTGCAATTTTGCTCCAACTGAGGCTTTCCAGAAAGATGTTGGAAGGAAAACCAACCTTACCACCTTCAACCCCAGCATCCTGGAGAAGTATTACAACAACCTCTTGACCATTCAGGATCGCAACAACTTCTTTTTAAGTTTGAAAAAGCTCGATGGGGCCATTCTTTGGATCCCTGCCTTTTTCTTCCACACATCAGCAACAGTCACGAGAACACTGGTTGACTTCTTTGTTGAGCACAGAGGGCAGCTAAAGGTCCAGCTGGCTTGGCCAGGAAATATCATGCAGCACGTTAACAGGTGGGTGGGCTTGCCTTGCATTTAAGTGGCCATGTACATCTCTTTGTACAAATACATCTCTTAATTGATTGTTCCCCTCATGCCTGATGTGGGAGGCACAGTCTGGCTAGTCAGGACCACTTCTTGTCAGAGCCACTGAAGCATTGTGGTTGCTTCAGAGCAGCCTTCAGTTATTTCTGGGCAGATTGATTCTGACTCTCCTTCTTGTCTTCCCAGGTACTGGCGGAACAAGCACCTGTCCCCGAAGCGGCTGAGCACAGGCATCCTCATGTACACCCTGGCTTCGGCCATATGTGACGAGATCCACCTGTACGGCTTCTGGCCCTTCGCCTTCGACCCCAACACGCGGGAGGACCTCCCGTACCACTACTATGACAAGAAGGGAACCAAGTTCACCACCAAGTGGCAGGAGTCCCACCAGCTGCCTGCAGAGTTCCAGCTGCTCTACAGGATGCACGGTGAAGGACTGGCCAAGCTCACCTTGTCGCATTGTGCCTAAGAACCTAAATCTTGAAGTGCCAAACAATTGTCTAAAAAAGTGCCCAAAACCAAATTAAACATTCTTCAGATAGAATTCTAAACAGGCAACAAACCCACCCTAGAATCTTTTCCATAATTTAAAGATGCTTTTTAGCTACTGCTCATCCAAGGGTTTCGGCATATTTAGCGGTGCAGAAGCTTTTATCATATTCTGTGGATGCGATTTGTGCAGCTGCAAAGTTGAAACATTTTGCATTTCTAGATAAGCCACTCAGTATGTTTTAATATCTGTTCATATTTTAGCATTCTACTAAACACCCTAAATAATTTTATTGTTCCTTCCCATTAGAGCTAGAAATGCTACTTTTGAAAGGTTTTGCTTCTTTTGTATCTGTTGCTCTCAATAGCTCAGCGTTGCCGTGGCCGATGGAGGAAGCCACTTGGAATTGCAGCGCATCGTCACACGCAAGTTCCTCAGTGTGGATCCTGATTTCCACCGCTTGGGTATTTTCGTATTTACTGAATTTTACATTTTTTAAAGAATAACAAGAAGAAGGTCACAAAGTGGCTCATACCTTAGCTAGGTGTTTATATCACTCTTGGGATACTTCAATGTTTTAATTCCTTTCGGGACAGATCCTAGTCCAGAGTAGACAGATGGAGGCATGCTCATTCCCATCCATCTGATACTATTGTGTCATTTGATTTTAAAGTTGAACCACCACAATACATGGAATTAGGCTTCTCTGGAGACATATTTGGTGAGAAAGCCCCAAACCCCATCCCTCTGCTTGGGCAGGGACTGGCAGGATGGGCAAACATGGAAGCCAGGTGCTGTGATTTTTAAAACCAGTTTTTGCAGGGAAGTGAGCAGAGCTGGAGTGCAGGGAAGAGGAAATGCCATGACCAAATTTCCCCATTTATGTCTCTAACTCACCAGTCAGATGGCTGGAGCAGTGTGCCCATTTTCCCATCACCAACAGCACTCCAAGGCAGACAGGGCAGATGCTTCCTTGGCACCACAGGAAGTCCAACTGTTTGGGGACAGGACAAACAATAGGGTCGCTTACAGTTGGGAAGTGTTGGCCATTATGTCTCAGGATAAAGGAGCCTGGGAAATGACTGGGTTTCTTATGAGTATGCTGGCAAGTATTTAACCACAACACCCAAGCTGAGCAGCCCCAGGCATGTCCTGGTGCCCACCGTGGCACCGCAGCTCCACTGGCTCCCCCAGCCAGGATGGTTCTCCCCCATGCCCCTGGGTGGAGAAGGACCTGGTGGCTTTCTCCTTCATTTGAATTATCCCACATTTCCCAGCTTTGATTTTCCAAAGGCTGTTTAGGGCTGTGATGGGGCTTGAACCACACCCTTGCTGCCCCATGTCCAGAGCTGCCCCAGCCACTGTTCCTGGGGCTCTGGCCAGTCCTGTGCTCCTCACATTTGCTCATCAGGGTCCAGCTCGAGTGCCTGTGCTCATGGAGTCACAGAGGTGCAGGGTGATGTCCCAGTGCCATGTCCCCAGGCAAGGACTGGGTCCCCCCAGTGCCAGAAAGGGCTGTGGGATCACAGCCTCTGGGAGCTGTGGGGCTGGCAGCGGCTGGGCGGCACCAGTCCCACCAAAGCCTGCAGGGACCCTTCTTCATGTGCTGGAGCACACAGACTGTTTATCCCCAGCCTAGAAATTGCACAGGAAAAGAAGAGCTCTGCACTGGTCTTTAATGAAGCGCAGGAATTAATAATTTCTGATATTGTTTCCGATGGAGCCGTACAGCAGCTGTGCTGGTCACTGGGGTCCATGGTAAAGCAGGGCCCAGCAACCCTAATCCTAATGGCAAAGAGCCTGCCAGGGCAGAAGGGTCACCCTGAACCCCAAGTGACCCTTCTTGGCTTGTCTGAATGCCAGATATTTTTATCAAGAGACCTTTTGCCAATTTCCTGTGGGGACCCATCATTTCTCATCAGCAAATTAAAGAAATGAGAACTATTATCATTATATTGGCATGAAAGCAGGGAGCAGTGTGCTCCATACAGTTTCTGGAACCTCCCATGGTCGTGGAGAGGGGTACAACCCCCTGCCAGCCCTGGGCACAGCCCTGGCATCACCACCAGAACTTTCCAAAAGCACAAAGAGGCACCAAATGCAGAGAAGGAAGCACAAAACTGACTGCAAATATTTGGAAATGGGAATACAGAAAAATTATTGACAGAGCGCCATATTACATCATTGATTTTTAAAGCAAAACTCCCCATCGATGCTCCAGACCCACATTGAACATTTCAGAATCATTGATTTTAATGGGAGTTCTGCCCCGTGATCGATGGCACAGCACAGCCCGAAGTAAATTGCTTCTTAGTATCAATATTCTTTCTCCCAAGCTCATGCAAGGTGGAAAACCATCTCAAAGTGCACGGCTTTTGTTTTGCCAGGTGGGGTCTGAGGGAAAGGTGAGGATGGCAGGGGATGGAGAAGACAGTGGCTGAGGAGGAGAGGCTCTTTGGGGCTGCCTCTCTCCAGCAGGAATGCCTTTGCATTAATAAGCAAGTCTCTTTATTATTTATTTAATTGTTATTTACAAGGTGCAGGGGGCTGCCCTCCCCTCTCCAGCCCCTTTGCCAACAGGATGGGTGCCAAGGTGCTGGGGGTGTACATAGGATTGGGAATACATGTTTCCTCTCGTCTTTTATACATCTTGGGTCTCTATTTTTGTTGCTTGCATCTCCTCGGTGAATGGTAGCAAGGCATGTGAAAACAGGCATTTGGCTACCAGGTTTAATTGTAAGACTAAGCCAAAAAGCAAGAGTTTGTGAAGCAGAACTAACTGTGAATGGAGGCTGCAAAACCAAGGCAAATAGGAAAAAGCAGGTTTTCTGTAAATGAATGTGTCTTTATTTCAATGGCTCTACAGTTCAATGCCTGATGGAGTTGTTTTCGATAAAAAAAATAAAAAAAGAAAAAAACGCCATAATTGTAATAAAGGTTTCATTAGTAAGGGCCATACTAAAAGCACTGTTTATTTTTCAATGGCTGACGTTCATAACGGGCCAGGGCACTTCTCAGGTGAGCGGTGGGAAGGACGCTGCAAGCAGAGCTGCTCCAGCCTCACGGCCACAGAGAGCCTCGGGACCTGGCCTGAGGGCTGGGACCGGGCTGTGTGTGTCCCCAGCCCGGGACCGGGCAGTGTGTGTCCCCAGCCTGGGGCTGGAGCGTGCCTGCACAGCCCTTCGTGCCCTGGCTCCCCTCGTGACCGTGCCGCGTCGCCGTCGTGAGCACTGGGGCTCAGGAGCTCTCAGTGTGATCCCGTGGTGTGATGTGCCTGCAGCATTGACTCATGTGCCATAACCTGGTATTTAATGCATTGTTTTTAAATAAAATGGTTTCTTGTGCTTTGGGAGTCTGTAAAACTCCACTGCTTCTGCTTCTTCCTTATTATTATTTCCCGAACTGCTCAGGGCCACTGATAGGTTTTACTGGAAAACTTCACCAGAGGAGTTGCCAAAATTGTTGCTTAATGCTCCCTATATTTCATTACTCAGTGCAACAAGCTTGGTGTGATGGACCAAATTCTGCACTCCTGTGAAATACATGGAGATAAAAAGTGTGGGAATGTGGGCACTGATTGGCTCAGGGTATTTGCTCATTAAGGTGAATTACATCCCCAGGAACATCTTACAGCCCACTGCTGTTACTCGTTGCAGGTGACCTGCTGCTTGCTCCAGCACTGCAGAGTGTCCTCAGCGGCTCCTGGCAGGAATTCTGCCGTGTGTTTTTAGGAGTTCACATGAACTCCCAGGATAGAGTCCCTCAGGCTGGCAGGCACAGGAGCAGAGCCATGCCAGATCCTCTGTTTGTGCTGTCTGTGTGCCTCCCACCACTAATACCCACTACAGCTCACATACTTATCCTTGAGACCATCCTGGCAGAGAGGCAGGGATTTATAGTCCTATAACCCAGTTCGGGTATGGGGATGGGATAGGAAAATCCCTTTCCTTCTTCTTGCACTGGTAAATGTGAGGAAGGCTCTGCTGGCCATTGGTGCTGGGGCTGCAGGGTGCCAGTGGCCAGCGTGGGTTGAACCCCACACCCCATGTCCAGCTCTGCCTCCATCCCTGGAAAGGTGTCCTGAGGGGATGAAGCTGCTCCCTCTGAATGGGCTTGTGAGAGCAGTTTCAAAATGCCAAAGAAAACACTTGCAATGTTTGTTTACAAGCAGGTGAAAATGACATCTGCAGGCCCTGGCCAGCTGGTGACAGCTTCTTTAGAGGAGAACTCCCCGTGCCTGTGCCGTGTCCTGCACTGAGGTGTCACCCTGGAGTCACCCCTTCCTGCGTGGTTTGGGTCAAGTGCCAGGTGGACCTGCTGCAGGACACTACAGAGACGAACCCCAGAGAACAAAAGATGAGAGGAACTAAATTTCATATTCCCAGGGGAGTCACAGCCCAAACCAGAAGGATGCTGGGCGAGAAAGCTCAGCTGGGCCAGGTCAACCCCCAGGTTTGTCCCACCCCGCCATCCCTGGACACTGCTGCCTCTCTGTGGGGAGCAAGGGCACCTGGCTGTGGCACGGGGAGGCCCGGCTGCAGGCAGACAGGAGAAGGAAGGCTAACAAAGAACCCCCCTCCTCCCTCCCCCAAGAGCAGAGGGAAAGCCTCTGGCAAAGGCAGCCATGCAGGCAGGGAACGCTGTCCCGCTGGGCAGCCCAAGCTCGCTGGGCTGGAAGCAGCAGCAGCTCCTGGCACTGCTCCTGCCCACCGTGCCCAGCTGCCAGCTCGGCTGCACCTTGTCCTGCCTGGGTCACAGAGGACACCCAGCACCCTCCTGCCTCTGAGGGCAGGCACAGCCCCATCAGATTGGACCTTCGGGTACAACTGCACCACGCGTGGATATTTACACCTTGATTCCCAGGAGGATTGTGACGCGAATTTGGAAAGACACCAGAATTAGACACTACAGTGTAACAAAACATCCTCAGGGATTGCAGCCGTCAGGTGCAGGTTTGGAAAGGAAAAGTCAAAGGCCTGAGGAATTTGTTGGAGAAGGAGAAGGCAAGGCAAGAGGAAAAGGGAGGAAAAGGGAGGAAAAGGGAGGAAAAGGGAAGACACAGACACCAGCACATCTGCTGCGCCAGATTCCCATCAGGGTCTGCCCACCCACCCTCCTCCCGCCTGCCCACAGAGGCACCTCCATCTCAGGAGCGCTGCACTCGCCTCTTTTTTCCCCAGATCAACTGCAACTTTTGCCTTCCTTTAGGAAGGACAAAAAGATTTCACGCATAAGTTACCCTGAACAAAGGCACCTCACGCCAGGGCTTTCTTTTCTGTCTTCCTTTCTTTTTCCTTCTTCACCACAAGCTGGCAGTGGGAGGAGTAGCTGGGGTTGGGGGAACTTCACTTTATACCCGCCTGATTAGTGCCAAAAAGCAGCTCAGAAAACACCGTGAGCTCCAGAGACACTGTGATAGCAGCATGGAAAGAAATGGATCATTATCCTTTGGGATCCAATCTGTAGGGAAACTGGGTGCTGTCATACACAACCTGTTTGCTAGGAGATACCAGGTGCTCTGGAGAGTGGCCTGATGATCGAGGGTCCAAAAGATGACATTTCTCCCCAGTTCCCTCTTTTAGTTACTGGAAAGACCCAGTGGAGGTGGGACTTTCACAAATACGGAGACGGTTATCAGGGACGAGATAAGGAAGACACAAAACTCAAGGACACGGCTGCTTTTACTGCTACTGATCAAAGGAGCAGGGAGAACTAGTGAACTGCACAGCTGCGCGCAGCGGGCACGGCCCGACCCAGTGCCCTGGCACGGGTGCCCTGCATGGGCTGTGCCACAGCAGGCAAGTCGCCTCCTGCCAGCTCCATGCGAGGGTATGCTGTCCCCTCGGGCCCTGAGCCCACTGGGACCGCGCCCGCCCCTGCTCGGCTGCTCTCCCGGCCGCCCGTCCCCGTCCGCCTCCATCCGCCCTGCCCCTGCCCGCAGAGCCGCGGTGCCGGCCCCACGCCGTGCGCCCTGCGGGGCTGTGCACCGCCCCTGCCAGCCGCGGGGTCCGAGGGGCGGCCCGGGGAACCGGCCCTTCCCCGGCAAGAGGGGAGAACGCCTGTCCGTGTGTGCACCGGGAGCGGGAGCCCGCAGCCATGTGCCAGCGGGGTGGCACGGGGACGGCGGGCTCCTGGGACCACCGTCCCCCCGCGGGTGAGGTACGTCCATCACACCTTATTAACCAGCCCCCGTTCAGCCGCACTTGGGGCAACTAATAGCCAGTGACCAACAGCACAGAGCAGCGCTGTACCTTGGTTTGCAGCAGCGGACAAGGAGGCAGCAGGGCCGGCTGTGTGCAGCGGGGCCCCTGGAGCCGCCGGCTGCGGGACCGGGGCTTGCGGAGTCGCCTGCCGGGAGAAGAGCCGTGCGGCCGCCGCGCGGCCAGCACCGCGGATCCCCGTGGCGGCGGCACGGGAGGAGCCCCGGCCGCTAACCGAGGCCGGTTCCGGGCCGATCCCGGGATGCTCCCGGCGGCCCCGCACGCTACAAAGGCGGCGGAGTCTTTAACGGCCGCGCCGTCCCCTCACGTCCCCTCACGGAGGCCCCGCCCCCGCCCCTCAGCCCGCCAATGCTCCCGCGCGCCCGCCTTTCCCGCCCTTCCCCGCCGCCCTCACGCCCTCACGGCCGCCCGCCCGCGGCGTAAGCCCGGCCCCGCGGGCGCGGCCGGGGCGGGGCGGCCCCGGACAGCTCCCGCCGCCCGCAGACGGCGGCGGCGGCGGTGAGGCGAGGACATGGCGCGGGGCCGGCGCGGCGGGCCCGGCTGAGCCGCCGCTGCCCGCGGGGCGGGCGGCCCCGGGCCGCGGCGGCCGCCGCCCCGATGAGCGGATGAGAAGCGGGCGCGGCGGCCGGCGGTGCCTGGGCGGGGAACCGGGTGCGTGCGCCATGAACCCCGAGCTGGCGATGGAGCCGCTGGGCAGCCTGCACGGGGCGGCGGGGCACGAACCGGAGATGATGGGCAGCCCCAGCCCTCACCACGGCGGCCGCAGCGCGGGGCCGCTCCGAGTGCCGCCCCCCCCGCCGCCGCCGCCGCCGCCGCCGCCGCCGCCGCCGCACCAGGAGCTGCCCCCCGCCGCCCGGCCCGCCATGGTGCCCAGCATGGCCTCGCTGCTGGACGGCGCCGCCGAGTACCGGCCCGAGCTCTCCATCCCGCTGCACCACGCCATGAGCGTGCCCTGCGAGGCCTCGCCGCCCGGCATGGGCATGAGCGGCACCTACACCACGCTGACGCCGCTCCAGCCCCTGCCGCCCATCTCCGCCGTCTCCGACAAGTTCCACCACCCGCATGCCCACCCGCACGCCCACCACCACCACCACCACCACCAGCGCCTGCCGGGCAGCGCCGGCGGCGGCTTCGCGCTCATGCGGGACGAGCGCGGGCTGCCGGCCGTCAACAGCCTCTACGGGCCCTACAAGGAGGTGCCGGCCGTGGGGCAGAGCCTCTCGCCGCTGGGCAACGGGCTGGGCCCGCTCCCTGGCTCCCAGCAGGGCCTGCACGGCTACGGGCCGCCTGGCCACGACAAGATGCTGAGCCCCAACTTCGAGGCGCACGCGGCAATGCTGGCGCGGGGGGAGCAGCACCTGCCCCGGGGGCTGGGGACGCCCCCGGCCATGCTGCCGCCCCTGAACGGCGCGCACCACCCCGCGCCCCCCGGGCCGCCGCCGCCGCACGGCCCCGCGCTGCCCGCCGGCCGGGAGCGGCCGCCCCCCGCCGCCGGCCCGCAGGGGAGCGGCGCGGGGCAGCTGGAGGAGATCAACACCAAGGAGGTGGCACAAAGGATCACGGCGGAGCTGAAGCGCTACAGCATCCCGCAGGCCATCTTCGCCCAACGTGTGCTGTGCCGCTCCCAGGGGACCCTCTCGGACTTGCTGCGGAACCCCAAGCCCTGGAGTAAACTCAAGTCCGGCCGGGAGACGTTCCGCAGGATGTGGAAGTGGCTGCAGGAGCCGGAGTTCCAGAGGATGTCTGCCCTGCGGCTAGCAGGTAGGTGCAAGCCGGTGCCGCGCGGGGAGCGGAGCGCGACCCTCGGAGCGCAGCGCCGACCGGACGGCCCCGCAGTGCGTCCTCCGCCCGCCCGGCCCGGCCCGGCCCGGCCCGGCCGCTTCCCCGCTCCGCCGTGAACCGCGGGGCTGTGCGGAGCTAGCCGGTCCCCGCCTCCCGCAGCGCCGACACCGCGCACCCCGGCTCTGTCCGGTGAGGCTGTGCGGGGCTCGGGGCCGGCGGAGGGGCGCGCTCCGCTGCCACGGCCGGGCGGCGGGGCCGGGGCTGCTCTCCAGGGCCGGGTGCTGAAGGTGCGCATTCCGCACCGCACCGCGCTCCCCGTGAGCATCCCTCCTGCGGGCGCCGGAGCTGCCGGGCGCACCGGGAGGGGCCGGGCGGGGAACCCGCGTCCCGGGACAGGCGGGGCCGGTGGGAGCGGGCGGGGGCCGGACCCCGCGCAGCCCCCGCGGCCCCGGCCCCGGCCCGGCCGCATTGTCCGCGGAGGGCGCGCGGGCGCCCCCTGGCGCGGCCGCGGAGCGCCGCAGCCCCCATTGTTCTGCGGGGGCCGCGGGGGGGGCGGCGGGCAGCGACCCCCGGTACCGACCCCCGGGACCGACCCCCGGGACCGACCCCCGGTACCGACCCCCTGGCAGCGCCCGCACCGGAGGTGAGCGGGACAGACCCAGCGAGAGCTGTCCCTGCCGTGAGGCCCTGAGGGGTGCGCCCGCGGCGCGGTGGGAGCCCGGAGGTCGCCCCCCGGCAGGTCCCGCGCGAGTGCGGGCCGGGCCCCGCCGTGGAGCGCGGCCGGGGCTGCCTTCCCGCTCCCCGGAAACCACGCGGCCGTGGACGTGGGTGCAGAAGGACACGGGGGGCTGTGGCACGGGCAGACACGCGTGGGACCAACCGCAGCATGGGGCGGGGGCCAGGGGCCGGGGTGCTCTGCTCTGACAGCGATGAAAATCCTGGGATATCTGTGCCACCGAGTCCGCCCTTTTATTTCAGCTGAGCACGACGCGGGTAGATCGTTTCCCAGTGGGCAGGCACAGAGCGGGCTGTTCCCAGGGCTGCCCGCTCTGCCGGCATACCCGGAGGGGTCTGAGGGGACACGGGGGTCTCTGCGGTAAGGAAATGGGCACAGAGAGTTCCCGCACGAGGGGCAGCTGCCGGGAGAGGCTGGGATGCGACGGAGCAGGGCGAAGAGGAGCCGTGGATGATTGATGGCCTTAATCCCTGCCCGACCTCTAACCAGAGGTGCTGCGGGTTAAACACCCACGGCCTGGGGTCTCCAGAATCCCCGTGGGGAGTGCTCGGGCTTTCCCGAGCTGCGGGGCAGTCCCGCCTGTGCTGCCTTTCGGGAGAGGGACGCTGATCCCCTGCTCGGCTCTAACGCCGACTGCAAACTCGTCTCGTCCCTTCCAGCACCCGCGGGCATCCGGCTTTTCTCTGTTTGCCACCAAATGAAGGTGCCGGGGTCTGACAGGGGCGTCAGAAGGACAGAAGGGGTTTGAGTTTTTTGCCTGGCACGCGGTGATGTCGCCTTCACAAACAAACGTGTATCGAGAGGGAAATCGATGTAGATAATGTTTAGAAGATTAAAAGAGCATTAATGCTGGCAACAGGAGCATCAACGCGTGGACCCAGTTTTCATTGATCTGGAACCTGAGCCGGCTCATTTCCAGTAATGTGGCTGGTGCTTTTCCTTCCCAGCACTGGTCCCGGGTGGGGGTTCCCCGTGGAGCCCTGCATATAGAGCAGAAAATCAGAAATCACAGCTGCATGCAGAGTTATGCCTGTATAATTCTGGATCTCTGCTTTACCAGGCCCCCTGAATGCCTCTGCATCCAGGAGTAAAGTTTGGAGAGAGCTGAGGTGCTGAGTGGCCGTGGACTCCCCATGGAGCGGGAAAGACCTTTGCAAATTACCTTTCCCTTCAGGAAATCAATTATTTTAATTTCCTTTTATTACCACGTGTGAATATGCGGCCCCTTTGCCTCAGTGCTTCCTTCTCCCCCTTTACTCGCTTGCTTAAATCCCTCTGAGCACGGGGGAAAAGCCACAAGTATTTCAGGTTTTTAAAAACAAAAAATACCCACCAGCTATTTGCCCCATTCCCCTGGAAATTTTTCCCAAGTGGGGTGCAAATCTGCTGCCCTTGAAGGGAAATCCTTCTCTCCTTGTGGGAGCAGTAGCAACGTGGGTGTGCTTAGTATTTTTTCTTATTATAGAAGATATATAGTATTGTCTATCCTATTCTAGCCTAATCTAATTTAATCGTATTATTTGTGTGCTTATTGTCTTTTCCTGGGGGCCTTTAGGACTCCTCTGTCAGGGGGCGGTGCTGGGGGGTTCTGTGCGGGAAGGTTGCGGGCAGGACGCGCTGTGCACGGGCAGTTCCGTGGGCGCTCTGGGGCTCCGGGGACAGAACACCCTTTTGGGGTCCCCGTGCCCGTGTCTGGCTGCGGCTGCAGCCGGGGAAGCGGCGAGTGCCCTCCCGGGAACGCCGCGCTGCCCCCGGGGCGCGGCGGGGGCTTTGGGAGGGTCGGACTGACGCCTTTGCCGCAAAACCACCCCCGGCGGCAGCATCAGCGCGGGACCTCGTCCCCGAAACGGGCTGGGGCCCCCGCTCCTGCCGCTTCTCGCCGGGAGAGCGGGGCTGCCCTCGGGACGGGGGACTCGGGGCTCCGGACCCTCCCTCCCGCCGCGGGAAGGTTTCGGGAAAGCCCCGGCGGACCCGACCGACAATCCCTAAATTTCCGCGGGGTCAGCAGAGCGCTCCGCCGCCTGTTTGCCTTCTGCGGTGCCGGATCGCCTTACTGATGATTAAACACTCTGGTACCAAAACGCCATCGCGGGCTCATTTGTGCAGAGCTGCCCGATCCCCGCTCTGCTCTGACCTGTCAGTACCACGGAGAGCGGCGGAGAGGGACGAGCGCAGGGACGGAGGGAAGGGAGCAGGGCGGGAGCAGGAGACGAGACCGCGGGGCAGGCGGCGGCCGCGGGCTCTGCCTGGCCCGGGCCCGGCGAGCCGTGCGCGGCAGTACCAGGAGTGGGCGGTGGCAGTGGCACATCCCAGGGCTGAGCCCCTGCCCCCCCAAGTGCTCCAGGCCAAGGAGAGGGGTCTCGCAGTGAGGAGTGGGCTGTGCACAGTTGTCCGCCCATCCTCTGCCTCTTTGTGCCCTACCAAACGTTTCTTCCCTGGGTTTTGAGACTATTTTGTTGTCTGCATCCCCAGCTAAAAATTAAGGCATGATAACATCTGTATCGGGCACGTTATGTATTTATAAAGCTATTTCTTAACGTTGAACTAAATATACAGGTATGTAAAGGTTCTTTGAAAGGTGCTTAGTGGCTTGAAATATTGGTGCTCTCTTCAGCTATAGATTAGTGGTTGTGTTTGAACAATCCATGCAGTAAATTGTGATGCTGGCTGATAAATTATGTTTCTCATGTACCAGCTTTCCAAAAGAATACCCTGCCCCAGCTCTTTGTCCCACATCATTTCTGAAGGCGTTTCTGCCACACAGAAATCTGAATCCTGGTTTTGCAAAGCAAAGGAGTTTTATCAGTTTCTTGATGATTTGATGAAGTTAATTCTGAGTACATTTTAGATTAAATGCATTTCTGTATTTCCCCCCCTACTTTTTAAAAGAAGCAATTGATTGGTCATCATGTGTTACTCATTCTGAAACTGTTCTTCACTATTTCCTTGTAAGATTTCTTTTCTCCCAGCATCTCTTTTTCTCCCCTGTATCTCTTGCCCATCACTGCTTGAACTGAAATATCCCAAACCCAAGTATCCCTCTGCAGCTGAAAATTGCCACAATTTATTAGTGGCGAGGAACGCACAAAGGGGAGAACATTTTTGCCAAAAGGATTCTTTTCCAGTAACTGGTGTCGGTTCTTCCCACACTCTGTAGGAGTGCTTTTGCTCTGCAGTGTGGCCCCGGGTGCTCATCCTTGGTGCTCCTCCCTGCTGTTATTCACAAAACCTTGTCCTGGATGTTGCTGCCATCCAGCAGCTGCAAGAGCTTTTCCTTCCCTTCCAATTAGCCATTACGGGGAGATGACAAGCTTCCTGCAGTACCAACACGGCTATGCCGAGCCTCCGAGCACTAAAGGCAGCAGACTCCTCATCAGAGCAGCTCCCCTGGAGCCGCCTTCAGAGTGCAAACGGGGCTCTGCAGGTGTGCAGAGAATGGATCTCAGCGAGAAAGCAGGGCTGAAAGGGACTGCAGACATCACTTGTCCTGATAGTCTGCCCCTTCCTTCAGGATCTCCAGAGGGGGATTTTTTACCTAAGCTATCTCTTCCAGGGCTTACAGGTACAAAAAAGCCCTTAATGACTGGCCTTAATCTCACTTTTTGTCTTTTAAACCCTTTGCTTCTCATCTTATCCCCACTAGACACAGCGAAGAAGAACACTCCCTCCCCTCTGATAGCAATCTGTTTGTATTTAAGGCTCCCATCTTGTCTCCTGTCTTCTCTGGAAAAAGCCCATCATACCTGGGCAATGAATATGCAGGGAAAGCACTATATCCAACGGAACAGATAATACATCTCTTTTTCCAAGGTAAAAGATTATGTATCCAGCTCTATCAATCTTGCAGACTTTTACATAAAAGGCTCTCTGATTTATAGAGGGGTTTGCACACAGAAATCATACCAAACAGACTAATCTCAAATGGCTTTGGTGATAACATCAGCCAGACAACTTGCTGATGGCAGAGAGAAATGCAATCAAAAAAGAAATTGGAGTGTTTTGGGGTTGTTTGGAGGTTTTGAGATATAAAATCAAACTGCTCCATTGTGAAAAAAGGGACTCAAACCACTGGTAAATGCTGCTCAGAGGAATTATTAGACAAGTGATAGAGGCTGGCAGGTTCCCAAAACGCAAATTGTCTCCAAGACCAAAATATCTCTCAGTAAGCAGGGAACATATTTATGAGCAGCGGTGATTTTCCAGCAGTTCTCATCCCCTCATAATGGGATGGGAGCACGGGGCCTGTGCCGAGGCATTAAGCTTTGGCAAGCAGCACTGGGCTGCAGGAGGTGAAGGAAGAGCAGAGGAGGTCTTCCTTGGAGAGCTTCCCACACACCTTCTTCTCCTTCGTGTTGAGAGGGAAAAATCAGGGGGGGTACCAAGAGAACACCTTCCTGGCTGGAAACAGCCAGGCTGACAACTTCTTTGTCGGAGCATTGCAGGAATCCCTGGATCTCCAAACAGGGAACGCCTCACCATTACAATGGATGAGCAAGCAGATCTTCTCTGGAAGAACAGAATTAACTTTGTGCTACACATCCAATCTGTTTTCTGGCTAAATGCCACCAAGGGCATTCCTAGGGTTTCAAACATTAGGAGTTTGGTGTGTTTGGTGCAGCAGCTGGGATGAGCAGCACTGGCTGTCCACCCCGACAATGTGATTATTTGCATCTTCATTCTGATTGCTCCTTGTTCCATAATGATTTTGTACACAGCGGAGTACTTAACCTAATTTGTATTGATCTCAATCGCTCCCATTCGTGCATACTTAATTCAGAGAGGTAATCAAATTGATTTCTGAGGCCTAGTTTTTAAGAGATTGTAGTAACAGGGGTATACAAGGGGTTGCTTTAAGTGAATCACAGCAAAAGAAAAACATTTTAAATCTTTAGAGAATGCTTTGATGGTCATTTCATTGTGTTCAGTATTACCAGAGTAATTACATTTCCCCCACATTGAGTCCTCTCCAAAATGGAATAGAGGAGCAGTTTTAGTTCCATCAGGCAGATGACTGGGTTTGGGTGACTTTGCACCCACACAAACCACACAGGCGAGATCCGTATCCACGGCCTGTCCTTCGAACAATGGAGACTGAGGACACACTGCTGGGTTAAGGGGATATCGGTCTCTGCTCGGCTCCTTCTTAGCACCTGCTCTTTGTTTCGTGGCTGCAGAGCCACTTTTGTTGGTTTAAAACACCCAGAACCAGAGAGGCACAGGAGCTGTGGTGATATTTCCAGTATCCCAGCAAGTGGCTCCGCTTCTCCCGGGGCTGCTCGGGCACTGCTCTGGCCCCTGGGACCCCTCCCGGGCCTCTTCCTCCTTCTGATGCTGGTGACCTTTGTGTCCTCATCTCTGTCTCCCTCCTGGAGAAGTGCAGGAGCTGTGGGATGCCCTGGAGCATCCCTGCCCCATGCCTGAGGGCTCACTGGCTGGGATTGAGCTGAGCACTAGAGCTTCTAGACAGTTCTCAGGATTTCTGGCTGTTTGGAATGCTGGGCCTGGCTAGGTTCCTCTCTTGTGGGGAAGAAAATGGAAAGTCAGACAAATGAGCTATTAGTAGGGAAATTCAGTATGATGATACTCGGGGTGTCACAGTGCAGTGTCAGGTCCCTGCACTCTCTTAATGCCCTTCAAGTCGTGGGGCACCACTTTAGTCCACACTACGGGAGGCAGCACTGATCCCAATTCTGAGCAATTCCTGTATTGTTTCTGTTGAAGAGCATCTTTAATCCAATGCAGAAGAAAAATCTTTTATTTTATATTTTTATGTATATTTTTTTCCACAGTTATGGCTTTCAGTTCTTGCTGGTTGTCCATTTTCTTTCACAGGGTATGTTCAGGTTTAACCACAGCTAATAAATCAAATTGTGCTTAGAATCCAGATGGTCTCTTCCCTTCCCTCTGCTGTTAAAACCTTTATCTTTCTTCCCGGAAAATCACTTGATTTTATTAGAGCGCTCACCCCATTTTTCTCTGCTGAGAGCTGCACGTCAGGTGCAGCGTTTGCCTTTGTGGGGCCTTTTCAAGAGCAAACTCAACAGTTCGAGGAAAGTATTTACTGAATGCATCAAAAAGCACACGCCTCTGCATTATTTATTATCAGATACCAATAACTGTAAAACGCAGAGTATCTCAGGACATAAATTAGTGATGGTAGGAAACACTCCACTCGTCCCAGTGTCCCGGAACCGATTAGAAGCTGCAGCAAAGATGCTGGTGCTCATCATGTCCCCAGCACCGGGGACATCGCCGCGTGGCTTCTGGACCTGTGGCCAAGTAAACCCAGCTTAACGTCAGCTTTTTCAGCTCAGACAGGCAGTTGGATGTTATCTGTGCTTTTTCAGCTCAGGCAGGCAGTTGGATGTTATCTGTGCATTTTCAGCTCAGACAGGCGGTTGGATGTTATCTGTGCAGTGTCAGAGGTGCGGTCCGAGAGCCCGAATTCTTCCCTCCTGCTGCCTCTGGGATAATGGCCTCGGAGAGGCGATTCTGGCCGTTGGGGCACAGGTGCAGGCTCACCTTGATGCCCCTGGTGTGTCCAGGCGGGAGCATCCCTGCTGCTTCCTGCTGCCGTGGCTCCCAGCCGGAGCCCTGTGCTGGTGCCACTGCTCCGGGAGGGCTGTGCTGGGAATGTTCACCACAGCCTCTGTCTGGGTTTCAGCCCGACTCTCAGGACCATCCTTCTTTTGTGCTTTGGAGTATTGTGAGGTCTGATCTTCACTTCCCTTCCAGAGGCAGCTCTGCTGCAGCCACTGGAATTTGGCAGCTGAGAGGGGTCAGGGTCAGGCACTCCAAGAAAATACTCCAGTTTCCTGCAGAAATGCTGTGAGGTCCTGTCCCTGCACAGAAGGAGGCAGTCAGTGCCACAGTGGCTGAGCCAGGTTCCACACAGGTACAGCCCTGACTGGGTTAATTACAGACATTTCCACAGTCTGACTTTTACTTTTGGGCCAGCTTCATTTCACATTCCAGACCTGCAGAATTATTTAACAGGGCTGCTTAAAACCCGCCCGCTTATCAATTCTCTGGGCTCATTTTGTCCCAGCACATTACCTAACCATGTCAACATATGGATTTTCTCTCTGTGCCCGGTGCAGACGGCCTGGGCAGGCTATTTTTAAGTGTGGGTGTGCTCCGGCAGCGGTATTGGTTTCAGCACTTGCTGTTCTCTCTCTGCTAATAAATACAGAGCAGCTATTAATACGAATGGGTTTTAGGATCCATTAGCATCGCTCAGCGATGGTCCAGCACTGCTGCCCTGTGTGACCTGAGCTCTGACGGGTGCTTCTGCCTGGCTTCACCCTCGGGACATGCCGCGGGAAGGGGGACGGGCGATGGGAGCGGTGCCCTGGGGTGGTGGCACTGCAGGAGTCAGGCGGCAGGGGAGGAGCAGGGCAGGGCCAGGTGAGCCAGTGCCTGCCCTGGGAGGCCAAGGAGGCCCATGGTGCTTTTTCCCCATGGTGCTCACACAAAGTTGCTGCTACCGGAGCTTTGACTGGGGTTTGCTTTGGGCTGTTTAAAGGGACAAAACTTACGTACAGCTGTAATTCCTGGCTGTTGAGGGGTATTGGGGATGTAAAAGCACTGCAGCCCCCTGGCTTCCTTTGGGAGCCCTCCGGTCCCGTGTGCCAGAGTGGTGCTGGCTCAGCCGGTGACACTTGCCCCTGCCATGTGACAGTGCCTGCCATCGGGGTGGCTGGCGGGGTCTGTAGGCACCACCCTGACGCTTTCTCTCTGTCTCTGCCACCCCCTCCCAGCCTGCAAACGCAAAGAGCAAGAGCCCAGCAAAGAGCGGAACAACTCCCAGAAGAAATCCCGCCTGGTTTTCACGGACCTCCAGCGCCGAACGCTTTTCGCCATCTTCAAGGAGAACAAGCGTCCCTCCAAAGAAATGCAGATCACCATCTCCCAGCAGCTGGGCCTGGAGCTCACCACCGTCAGCAACTTCTTCATGAACGCCCGCCGGCGCAGCCTGGAGAAGTGGCAGGACGACCTGAGCTCCGGGGGCTCCTCCTCGGCCCCCAGCACCTGCACCAAGGCGTGAGGGGCGCGGCACGGCCGGCACAGCGCGGAGAGAGCGGCTTCGCAGCAGGGCCCCTCGCTGGAGACTAAAGCACAATCCCCCCCGCAACCAAGCCCAGCCCAGCTGTTCCCGAGGACATTCCTACGGCTTCTCGTCAGTCTTAGCAGGCGCAGGCTCCACATTAACCTCTCTCCACACATTACTATGCTCAGGACAGGCGAAGCAGGTCTGAAACGTAGGGGAGTCGTTCTTGAGGCAGGTTTCTCCTGAGCCCCGGGTTTCCGTGGCCGGCGGGAGCCGCTGCCAGCCCGGCAGCCTCCCGTGCCCGGCGCCTGCCGTGTGCTGGCCACACCACCCTGCGGCCACAAGACAACGGAGCACAAAGTCGGATACTAAAAACCCAAGACCCTGTTTTTAAACTCAGGCACGGTTTTTTGTTAAGTGTTTTAGGGGAAAAAAATCAGATTTAAGGTTTTTTTGGTTGTTTTTTTAGTTTAATTTAATCAGCTTGTTCTTGGATCAGAAAAGTTCAGTTCTCTTGAGCTCAAAGTATCAAGCACAAAGCCGGTAGCTAATCCACGGTCCGGCCCTGGGCTGCCCAGGGCGGCTGTGCCAGCTGCAGCCTGACATCCCGGGAACACCGCGGAGACGGCACGAGCCTCAAGCACAGCTGGCAGTTCCCCACAAGCTCTGTGTTTGTACCTAATGCACACTCAGGAGGTCGATGGAAGTGCTACAGTTCATGGAGCAAACACAATGTTTTGGAAGACTTAGATTAATTTGCATTATTACATCCTTTTTAGTTTCTGGGAATCTGGTTTCTCCTCGGCAACGGCTGTTACCGAAACCTTTTCAGCGTTCAGTGTATTTTTGTTCATTTTATCAGTATTTTATGGTACTTTCAAGCAGGAAAAGAAACAGAAACAAGCCCTTCAGATGCCACTGACCATTTCAGATGTGCCGCGTTTAGCTCTATCTCATCCCTAAGTTCCTTTTCCCTGCCAGCTCCCCGAGCCGGCAGGAACACAGCACACCAAAGAGACAGGATTTCTGCAAGCCAAAGATGTTTATAACTTGCCATTTCTCTTTGTCGTCGCTGGTGCGGGTGGTTGGCTGGCGCTGGGGAAGCCTGGCAAGCTCCGAGCCCTCTCTCCAGCTCCGTGCAGCGGAGCCGCCCTGGCGGCGGCGCAACGGCCGCTGGCTGGTGACCGGCCTGGGCGGCCGGCAGAGACACTTGAGACTTTTTTATGTACTACTTAATCGAAACCAAAGAAACGTTTTCTGCACCTACTTCTTCTGCAACAAACTGTTCCATTGAAAGATAAAAATTAAAAAAAAAACAAGGAAGCATGTCAGGAAGCAAACAAGTCCCACACTGTGTTCTACAGACATCTTGGACATTTTCGGAAGCAGATCTCAAAGAAAGGGTTGACAAGAATGAGAACAAAGCAAAGCCAGTACAATTGCTGCTTCATTTGACAACTCAAGTCATCTTAAAGTTGAAGATTGTCTTTAATTTGTGCCTATGCAGTTTTTTCAAAAGAACAAGGAACATAGCAACCAAAACCTCAACAGCTACAATACCAAAGATGAGGATTCTCACTACTTGTGTTTCAGTTTGTTTCTCCTCTTGCACGACTAATGCACATAGTCCCAACTGTTCTCTGGACAGGTAACCACTCGTGAGTCTTTGTGCAACCAGAAGGGTGGGTTTATTTGTGTTTTCCCTGTTTCTGCCCCACACGGCATCTCTCTGAGAGCTGCATGGACTCCAAGTGCTGGATGTTGGGATACTACCCCAGTGCATCTCCTCCCTCCAGGAAACACTTGTGGGATGGCTGTGACCTGTGTGTTGGTCTCCTGTGTGTCTGGAGCTGTGAACAGCCACCCTCCTGCGTGTGACATCAGTGGAGTGACCTCCACCCTTCTTTCTCCTCCCCAGGGATAAAACTTGCAATATGTGTGTTCCCATCTCTGTCACTGTGAGTGCTGAGCAGCACCACAGCCCAGCTCCAATCCTCCACCTGAACCAAACCCAAGTATTCAGCAGTTTGTGGGGCAGTTCAAGGCTTCCTTCTGACATATTAGCCTTGTAGCATTGTTTGGTCCAGGTCTTGATGATCCAGATCATGATATGTCCAAATTTATCCTCAGAGCCGGAGCGCATCTTGCTCCTCTCTGCCTTTAAACAAGGGCTTCATTTTAACTGCTTCACAGAACTGCTGCTGTCACTTTCCAATGACTGCACTCAAAATAGAAAAAAAACCAAGAAGCCTCATCTGCTCAGGACAGGAAAAGTTTCTGGAAAGCAAATTCAGGATCCTCACAACTGAATTGACAGCATGTGCCTGCTCTGGGGATCAAAGGATCCTTTGGCAGATTCCAAAGAGATTTGGAGAATCCTTGTAGCCAGACATGGAATAAAGTTGCTAAAAATGGTCCCAATCTGTGTTGATGTGTCCTGAGGGCTCCTCACCCAAATGCCAGATATTTGAGTGCAGAGTTTGGAGCCAGCAGGCTGTGGAGCAGGGCCCAGCTGAAATTTCACTTTCATTCCCACCTAAGTGTCCATCAAACCAGCCCCTGGTGCATTTTGAACTCGGCATTGCCCTCAGGAGAGCTGTCTCGTGCTGGAAGTGTCCCCCTGCAATCTGCAGTGGCAGGGGATGACATGGGATCAGTGAAAACCCCAGTGCTCCTTCCTTACCTCCCCTTCCTGCAGTGAGAGGGCAGGGAAGTGCATTGTATCCCGCAGGGAATGAGCCCCAGGCATCCTCTGAGCACGTGGGACACCTCACTGAGGCTCACCTCACCTGAGGGACACTCGCCTGAGGGACATCCAGATTGCCACGGCTCTGCCTCCCACCTTCCCCAGACGCGGAGGGGAGCTGCCCACAGCTTCTGGTGAAGCCTGGGAGCAAAGAGCTGGGCTTTTTGCTCCTGCTCAGAGCTCATCCAATAGCCCCAGCAAAGGGAGTTTAGATCAGGCACTGAATTCCTTACAGATTTCTCCTCAGTGAAATTCTCTCCAAATTGTGGAAGTGTTTGTTATGCAACATTACAGAGTAGCAACACACACGAGGCTTCTCTGGACTGGGGCCTCAAACCTGTCAACAGTCACAGTCCATCTTCACCCGAAAATCCTGCTGCATTTTTTATCCCTGCATCTCTTCATGGCCTGTGTGACGTCTTCCATTTCACTGTCCACTCCCGTAGGCTTTTATGTAGCAGCTCCCTCAGACGAGGAGCGTCGGAGCCAAAGACTGTGGTGGAGACACTCGTCCATGTGGGCAGAGGCTGTGCTTGCTCTGCCCACGCCACACCAAATCCCAACAGTTGTTCCACCTCTAGGCCCTGCATTGATGAATCTATAGAGCTGTGTAATGTAACTTGTTGCTTTATTTATTGTGCTGTGAAAGACTCGTGTGTACAGAGAGTATCCCAGCACCTTCTGGACCAGGAACTTGGAGTCACGACCTTGGGCACAGCCAAGATGAATTCAACTTTCAAGAAACCTTGGATATTGCCGGATGTCCCGTGCAGGAACAAAGAATATGCTCACTGACTTCGGTTGCAAAGCTTTATTGTGGATCTCTCTTACCTACAGCTGAACCCAAAGACCTGCGAAGGACTCGGCCAGCAAAGCTCGCTCCGCCCGCGGGAGGGCAGGGCTCTCCTCTCCTCTCCTCTCCTCTCCCCAAGGAAGGCACGGGAACCACCCCGGATTGCAAGGAGTGTGCTGGCTTCGGACACGGCCAGCGCTTCCCTCGCTAGTCACAGCTCCCAAGTATTTTTGTGAGATGGGGAAACTTTCTACTTGGTCTCCTTTATATTTATTATGGGGAATTTTTATTTAAATTTTTTAAGAAGGCAAAGTTTAAAATGGTTTTATTTTTTTCCAGACACCTGTGGGTTTTAACCCAATATATTATCTATCAACAATGTAATTTATTTAATTTAGTCTTAGGGCAGGTCCTGAGATCGCTGTTCAGTCTGAATCCCATTGTGTTTCGGTTTAGTTTTTGAATTCAGTGGGAGTTTTGCCTGAACGTGGATGGGGGGGTCAGGCTCTGATGTTAGCTATTTGTATCTATTTAGTTCAGCCATTTGTGAGTTCATTTGGGAGTAACTTTGCTTATTTATCCATAGGACTGTTGTAGCGCATCGGGGATGTGAAGCCTGTTAGTAAATACCCTTCAGAGTTGGTATTGCTTTGTAGAGCAGCCAGGTTCTGTCGGACAGGGGAAGAGCAACTCGTTCCATAAAACAGAAGCCTAGTTTTAATTCCTTCTTTTAATTATCAACGTTTAAATTATTTAAGTTAATCTCTTCCCTCCTGATTAGAAAGTGTGACATACCTTTATTATGGCACATGAAGCCTTCATAATATAACTTATTTATTTAATTTATTAATTGTCACCCAGAGATGCCCTTGTAGAGTTTTTATTTTTTAATTAGAGTTATCTGTAAAGCACTACATCTGATTTCCTGTAAGAACAGCAGAGCGAACTTTAAGGAGAAGCAATGAATATTCAACCTAAAACTGTGCGTTCAGAAAATTAGGAAAAAAAAAAGACACTGGGATACTTCGCCTGAACTTTGTGGCTTCTTAAAACTTAAGCTGGGGGGAAAATAATTCATGCCAAGCAAAAAGAGAGAAACCCTTAAACTAGCTGCTTCCAAGAATGAACTTCTGTGTGTGGAAAAAAAAAAAAGAAAAAGGAAAAAAAAAAGGAAAAAAGAAAAAAAAAAACAAAAAAAACTTTCTATTTCTAGTGAGAACCAAAGAGGCTACCTCACTGACTTTTCCATTTGTAATTTTAATCGTGTTGATGATACCAAAGATACCAAAGATTTCTTTCTCTGTGCGGTCTGCATTCTGCTTGTGCTCTCTGATAACTCCCACTGTTCTCTCCTACACCCAGAAACGTCCAGCAGAGCCCAGATTCCCAAAGAAACGCTGCCCCGGAAGCTGCCAGTTCTGGTGATGCCCTTTTCTGTGTTCCTTTCTCCTTCCTGCCAGCCACACCGCCTGGAGCCGCGGGGCCGTTCCCGCTCCAGGTCCCGCCGGCGGAGCGGTTGTGCGGAGCTGGAGGTGACGCCGGGCTTTGTCCATCCGCAGATTCCCTGGGGAACGGCTCTGCAGGCGCTGCCCGGGCCGCTATGGGGTGCGTTTGTAGCAGCAATTAGCATTGCTAATTATTATTATTCTCGTGCTTGAGCAGAGCCCAGGGCTGGTGTGGGGCCGCAGAGCCCCGGGCAGGGGAGGGGTTCGTGCACAGATCCAGGAGCTGCTCCCTCTCCTCACCTTTGGTTGTTGTTTACAATTGCCGTTTTCAGATAAAAATCAATTAATTACTTTTCTCAAGTTAGCAATGAAGTGAGGCTACATTAAGCTCCATTAGCATCACGTTCCTGAGTGATTACTTCCAAGTCGTTTGGTTGGGGAATTAGCGGTGCCCTTTGGCGTTGGGTTTTGAGCCTGTTTTCTGCTGTTTATGGGAGTGAAGCAGTGCTCTGAGGAGCCGAATCCAGCCCTGGGCGCTGCTCGCTCCCCAGAGCCCCAGCCCGGGCTGGGACAGCTGCTGCAGGGCCCGGGCCTTTCCCTGAGGAGCCTGTGCCCTTGGATTCACAGAGGTTACCGACAGCTCAACACAAACGCTCCGCTCTAATTAAGTGTTGCCTTTCATTTTGTATTTCTTTGGGGGTTTAAGTCTGTGTTGGAAACGGTAGGACTTGACAAGTGTGCTTTTCTCTCTGTCTCTGTGTTCCTTCAATACAAAGCTATAATACTTCTCAGGATGCCTTCTGGGCGGGGGGAGCCGATGGTCCCTGTGCCCTCGGACGCAGACAGTCCCCAGAGCTGGCAGGGTCCCTGCGGCCCCCCCGACTCCTGCTTCACTTGCAAAGAGTGATGTTACCACGGGACGAGTGCCTTGCTTGAACCAAAGCAACGATTTTGCCAGTCTAGACCTCTCTGTGCTTTTTTTTATTCTTCCTGTGAATACCTCAGCTTCGACTGGGCCGCCGAATCGTACCTGGTGGGCTTTTGTACTGTGGTGCTTTGCAATGCAGCCCTGCAAAGAACAGACTCCTGATAATACCAAAGGCTCTCCTCCTCTTTTTCCTCCTCCTCCTCCTCCTCCCCGTCCCTGATGTCTCTTTCTCCATGGTTCCAAAGCTTTATTACGAACTGGGCATGTTGGCAACGCAGACCGTGCAATCCCTTACCGAATTTTCTCAGATATACCTCATAGAGAATAGCTGTTTAGCGTAATGTTATTATAGCGTATGTAATAAATTATTCACTGTTTCTTTTTGGTAACTGTGATTTAAAAGAAAAAAAAAAACAGAAGAAGAAGCTTTATATGTTTTAGGTTGTGCTTTTGTACTAGACGGAGAAGGTGCGCTTAAAAATGTACATCAGTCTTTCTTCCCATTGCTTCTTTTTTGTTATTATGGACTGGGGAAAAGTTGCAGAATGAGCCCAAAGTTTACAGTTTCATATTTTGCTGAAGAAACAATCTGTGTTCATTTGCTCTGTTGGAAAAAAAAAAAAAAAAAAAAAAAAGAAAAAAATTATTTTCTACATTCGTGCTACTTGGTCTGAAGAGCTGATTGTCCTGTGTGACGGTGTAGTATTATAATTAGCAACTGCCAATCAGCGCTGCCATGTTTATGCATGAGGCAAACCCTTAGCAGTGTGATGCATCGTGGTTCTTAATGGCAACTTCTTCCTTTGGGTTTGGGACGAGGTCTTTGGGTTGGTGGTATTTATTTATGCATGGAGGCCGGTAGCTGTTCGCAGTCGTGGCGTGGCGCAGTTGTGTTTGCATTGACGCTGTGAAATCACGCCCCGTTTCGCCCCGCGCAGCTCAGCGCTGCTCAGGGCGGGTGTCCAGAGCATCTCTGGTCTGTCCCTGTGTTAAACTGACCCAAATTCAATTCCAATGAAATTGCCATTTGAGGAGAAGTTTGGCCAGCTGGCAGCTTCTCCCAGCGATTCGATTCCTTCAGTCCCCCGGCAGTACACGTCCTGCTCCTCACGGAGCTGCTGTGCGTTTTTCCCCAGGGTCAGGAGATCCTTTGGCTTTATGGCGGCCCCTGGGCACAGCAGGACCGGCCACGGTGGGTGCTCAGGGCCCACCCCTGGCCTCACCTGCGCTCCTGCCCGGCCCAGCCATCGCAGCTGCTGTGCCAGCACGGGCGGGACACCCGAGCTGGGCTCAGCAGCTCGCGTGTCACCTGGCCCGGCGGACGGGTGTCCATCCGAGCACTCCGGCTGTGTCCTGTGCTGCTCCTGCCCCCAGGCAGCCCTGACTCCGGCAGCCCCCTGCCCACCCCTGCCCTGGGGCCAGGTCTGTTCAGGTGCTTTATCCCCCTTTGATTTGTCCAGATTCACACCTGAGCCCCCCGTTTAAGGATGGGTTATGTTTTCTCTCCGGGTCCAGCTTCGGAGCCCCGATGTCCCCCTGATGCCAGACCGTACTGGACATAAAGCCAAACCAACTGCTCCGTACCCTGTACTCTGCGCGGAAAAGGAGGCCTGGGCAGGGGGCAGGGGCAGTCTCCTGAGGAGGCCCCTGAGTGTTGATATCGTCTGTCATTAAGGGTATATTAGAGATGTGCTCTCATTAGTGCAAGGAGACGTTTTTATTTGGCCTTACTCGGTAGGTTGTGATAATAACGAAAGCTGTGTAGTATAGTCGGGTTATTTTCTTTCCTGATTTCTCTGCCAAAGACAGTAACAGACACAAGAACTTTGAAAAGGGGTTTTTGTAAGACAGTTGATGATTGTAACAGTGGTTAATCTTCCAGAAAGCTTTCCACGTTCTTCCGCAATAAGCAGAGCGGGATGTTCCGGCAGAGCCCTGCTGGCAGACGCCACCACTCCTCACCGACACGCAGTTGTAACCCAGGCGCCGAGTACACCTGCCTTCCTCAGTCCAGAGGCAACAAGGGGTATGTGAGGCCGTGGCAGGGGCACAGCGGGGCTGGCACAAGCTGCTCCAGCTGGCTGGAATTTGCCAAGGTACTTGTATTATGAAATTTAAGGTCTATTTTATTATGTCATTTTATGTCATTTTTTAACTTTGTGGAAGGTGGTATGTTGAACTGAGTGTAAGCTGAGTTTTTCAGACAAATAAGTAGCTAAAGAGTGAATGTTATTTTATCATTAAAGGGTTTTTACTCACTGATTTGTGCCAATAGATGTCCTTTATCTCAATGACAAGTATTACATTGCTTTCAAAGTTTTATTTATAGCTATTGATGTAAAACCCACACACACATATTATTTGCCAAAGTTCAATAAAGGAGGAAAACAATGCTTTTGCTTCCTTGTGCAATCAAAAGTTCCTGATTTTTTCCCAGGGTTTTTTCCATCACAACCCCGTCCCCCACCAAGGGGTGCAGTGGAGCCAAGCAGGGGCTCGGGCTGCTACAGCTCTCAGGCAGAGGGAGAGGTGAGGAGAGCTGAGCACAGCCAGACCAATGCAGGCCCCAGTGCAGGACCACATCCCAAAAATGCTACCTGGGACTGAGGGCCTGGCCAAGCATGAGCAACACTACTTGGAAAAGGATCCGGCACCTTCTCCCACGAGCACAGCCTGTGTAGCTGTGATGTTACTCGAGAAATCACTTTATGTAAGTCATGGAATTATATGATGCAATGTAATTGCTGTATAATTATGTTAGTTATTGCACTTTCTTTCCCTGAAGCAGCTCTACGGGAGGAGGCAGGAGGTTCCTGGAGCTGAAATTCCATGGCAAGGAGGATGTAGCAGGTTTGCCTTCATTCATTCATTCATTCATTCATTCAGTCAGTCAGTAAGTTAGTCAGTTAGTCACTTACCCTAGCTGTGGATGAGTCTTGTTTGTTTTGTTTCCTCGAAAAAAGCAAAACAAAGTGTACAAGAAAAGCACTTTGTTGTATTTCTGTCTTTAAAAACCAAACAAAACCAGCCCTTTCTTACCCTAACTCGCTCTTCTGACCACCTGGAGCAGGGTCAGCCTGGGGAAGGCATGGGGCACCCCAGAGCTCCCAGCAGCACTGTGTCCCAGCCCCAGAGCAGTGACAAGGCCCTGTGGGGTTTATTGTCTGGGATCTAACCTTGGCACCAGTGTCTAACCTTGGGGTTAATAAACTCACTGAAAAATTTGTTTTCATGCTCATTCTCTTTGTGTCCCTCTCTCGACACTGAGCCAGATTCTGCCATTAATTAAATTTACGCTGCTTCATTTCACTTTGCTGAGTGGCCACGGGTGCAGATAAAGGCAGAGCTGCCTCCTCAGCACTTTGTGTCACAGAGCCCAGGACGCGGCTCTTCCAGCCTCCTTTCCTTCTCCCTCTGGCTGGGCTGTGCAGGGGGCTCCCGTGGAGCAGGAGGGGGGCCCTGAGCCCTCCGTGCCCCCCTGGCCGTGGCGCTGAGCCAGAGGGAACGTGCTGGGTGAGGAGTGCTTCCCCAAGTCCCTTTCCCATGCAGGGAGGGGGTGAGGACTGCAGAGCCAGTGCCACCGGAGCACAGGAAGGGTAAAAACCCTTTAACAGCAAAGAGGCAAGAGTGGTGACACCGAGACTAATGCAGCCACGGCAGGTCATTTCCATCTCACTTGCAGGATTGTTCCCCCGGGGATGCATTTTCCAGGCACTTAGCAGTGGGCACAGCTGGAAGAGGGAAATGGGACCATTTCATTAAGCTGCCGAAAGCTGAAGGATGAGCTGGGAGTGTGGCAGGATTGCAGCCGGGCTGGGATGCTGTATCAGCGTCAGCTTTTCCCAGTGCCAGGCTGTCCCCCTGCGCTCGGGTCCAGGGCCAGCTCTGGACGCGTGGAGCTCATTCCTGCGCATTCCCCTCAACTCGCCGTTTCCTAACCCTGCCAAGAATCACAGTTACTCCGGGTTAAGGTGCTATAAAGCCCCCTCAGGAGCAGACACCATGCTCCCATCCTCCTCCCGCTCCTGGGGCAGTGCATCCGTCAGGATGAACGCGGCAGTAATGAGCTGCCGTGTGGGACCCGCCGCGATCGCAGTACGGCTCCCTCCTGGCTGCAGATGAAGTGCTGGCAGCTCTTCTGATCCAAACACCCCGCACCACTTGAAACCCTGCGGGAATTCCCTCGGGAAACAGCCTGGGATGCAGCCTGCAGAAAAAGCTGCGCACCAACAGCAAGTCAGGGTGAGGGAAATGCGTTTCTTTTGGAGGAAAACAGCAGGAGCTTTTGCAAGACCACTGATTTTCAGCACACGTGGGATGGAGGTGCTGAAGGAAAACAACCAGGACAAAAAAAAACCCTTGGAAAAGGCAGGGTGGCAGGATACCACAGTGGGATCATCAGGCGGGAACGACTGTCACCAATGCCCACACACAGAGAGAACAAGCCAAGGCCAGCTCTGCCTGCCACAAGCTGCAGCCACTGGAAGCTGCCTTCAGCCTTTGCACACAGCAAACCTCCAGCAGTGACACCAGGGTCCAGCTCAGAAAGGGATAATGGCAGGAAGCCATAAGATATTAAACCAGCAGATTAAAACATACAAGACCACTTTGGGTCATGTTACACATCCCTCCCCTCCTGCCTGACAGCACAAGAAATCCAAGGCAGTAAAAGACAACCGTGGCCGTAATGGCCCAATAACTCTGGGATAAAAGCGCTGGGGGAGTTGGCTGTGAGGAACGGAGCCCCCCCCGGACTGCTCCGAGCATTATCCCTTAAGTGCTCGTTTAAGCTTCCTTGGAAATGCCGCCTGCTCGCTGGAGAAACGCAATTAGGCCCCAATTGCGGGTGATGTTCACACGTTATGGATCATCCTTAAAAATGACAGGAGAATGCTCTGGATTCCCTCTCCGTCATTCCGGGAACTGCCGGGCTCCAGTTCTGCAGTCCCTTTCCCTGCCCCGTGAGCCACGGCATCAGGGGCAGCACCTCCAGTGACTCACAGAATCCCAGACTGCTTTGGGTTGGAAGGGAGCTCAAGACCATGCCAAGGGCAGGGACACCTTCCACCAGACCAGTGCTCCAAGCCTGCTCCTGCACAGCTCTAGGGATGGGAAGGAGCACTTCCTCCCCACTTCGTGCTCTGTTGGCCTTTGGGGCTCAGATGTCACCAGGCAGCCGCTCCCGGAGCAACCTCTGAGCCCGGGGGATCAAAGGCCGCCTGTGCTGGAGATGATCCCTCTCTGGCCAGACAATCCATCTCCACACAGTCATGGAAAGGATGCTCATCAGCCAGGCCAATGGACTCAAATTAAATAACCTTTTCCTGGCACTTACTGCTGAACACAAATTTAGCAGGAAAACAAAAGGCAGTTTCTAGACCTGGTCCAAATTTGCAAATCCCTGTGCTCTACAGGCAGAAGTAGAACCTGCTCCTGCGGGCTTGAAATGCTGATCGACAACTAAATCCCTGGCCCAGGTTGTGCTGCTGGAGACAAGTACTTCACACAGCACGAGAGACACAGTGCAGCCCATACAGGCTCAGGAAGTTGCTCATGGAAATGAAAACACGGCCAAGCAGGAAAGCAGGTGGAGAGTGAGCCCTTCAGAAAGAGGGAGGGAAGGAAGGAAAAGTGCTTCCACAATGTCAGAGATTGTTTTGGATTCAAATGTGACATTGCTCAAGTTCTGCCACACAGGCTCACACAGCCAAATCCCCACTCAAAGGTAAAACAGCAAAGCTTGGACTGAGATTCCAGAAGAAAAGAAGCACCATCGCTGCTCTCCTCCACATTTCCCACCTTCCACTGTGTTGGGTTTGCATCCTGCTCTCTCCCCCATCAGAACCCAGTCACAAGAGCTCACTAATGGATCAGCTTAAGTATCCAGCATCTCCAATCCCTGCTCTAAAAAATAATCAATCAAGCACTTAATTAGTAACATCAGCAAGGAGCTGCCCAGAGACCGCTAACAGGGAACAGAATAAATTTTCCATCACAGGTGGGATCCCATACCAGGGCAAATCCCCAATTCACCTTCCTCTCCAGTGTCTTTAGGGGGTGTAACTCACCCCAGCCTGACACCAGAGGTGCAGAGAGAACTTCAAACACCAGCATAAAGGGCTCTTACAAAGACACACAGCTCAGTTATTTCCTCAAAAGAACTTTAATTGGAATTCCATCCTTATGGCAAATGACACACAGTAGGAGTACCCAAATTTGCTGTGTTACATCAAATGGAAGTCCTTGGTCAATGTGAGATGCATATGTTGGGCTAAAAGCGAGTGTCTGTACACGTCTGGCATTAACAAAACCAAAGGAGCTGCTCTGTCTTGCAGCTTACACTTCAAGGTGATCCCCAGCTCTCTGGGCGTGGTGGGAAGGGAGAATTCACTGAACTTTTAGGTAGTCCTAGGGAAACCCTGGCCCCACTGAACTCAGCTGTGCCATCCTCCTCTCCAGGGGATGGCAGGAGGCCAGCTCTGACATCATCCACACCCCTTTGGTGTCACAGCACCTTTTGGAAGCTTCCACCTTCTCTGAAATGCAGCAAGGACCGAGGGACAGGTTAAAAAGAAACTCAAAAGAGAAAAATTCACTCAATAACGAAAAAATAAGCCAAACGGCAGAGTGTTAAAGCAGGAAAACAAGCTCACCCCTTTACTTCCCATTTCTTCCCTCAGGACACCACAGGCTGTTCCTAAGTCCTCAATTTCCAGTCGATATCCTGAGGCCAGAGCTCCACAGTGCTGGGAGCTCTGGTGGGCAGATCCCCTGCCCAGCTCACTCCTGGGGCAGGACAGCGACCCCCCGCCACCCCCAAAGTCCCCCACGGCTCCAGCCCAGCCCGAGGACTCGGCTCTCACCAAGGAAACCTTGGGATGCAGCTGCCTCACGGATCCCAGGCTCGCTCCGCACTGCCTGCCTTCTGCCAGGGATGCGTGCACGAGCAGCACTGGGGACTGCAGAGCTGCAGGAGTGCCACGGCCCAGCTGGACTGCTGTCCAGGGAGCAGAGCCTCCCAGATCCAGGGACACCGACCCTGAGGCAGCAGCACCAGAGCTTCCCAGCCTGCCAGGGGCACTCGGAACACCTACGGGGCAGGGCGAGCTGCAAACTCAGTGGGACACAGCCCTGAGGAGGGCTCAGCAAGGCACATGCACCATGGATTCATCTCTCCTCAGGGCACACACTCACCCAACCCGCTGGGCATTGGCCTGGCACATGAGGAACTCCTCAGAAAGCTAGATGAAAACTACCCTCTGATGGCAAACAGCTCGGTGAGACAGGCTCCATCTGCTAAAAGCTGGAAAATTAAGTGATTTCTACATGATGGTGTAATAGCAGCAACAGAGTAATTATCCTGCTTGTGGTTAGAACACTCAGAAGTGAATTTTAAATACCTTTTATTACTGGGGACAAATGTAATGCCTCAGAATCAGTGCCAGCTAGTATTTTCAGGACTCTCTCCAGTATGAAAATGAAAAGCCATCTGTATTTATAATACCACAAGGTTCATACGATGTTAACCTTTGCTTCCCACACTTGTAAATGTGGTGGTCACAGCCTGGACCACCTGAAGGTCCCCGTTCCCTCCCGCTGTGAGGAAACAGGAGTGAGTAGGAAGATTTGACAGACCAGATTGTTTTTCACTGATCCCTAAGTGTCACACAGAGGAGTGAAACAGAAAGTTCTCTGTCCAAGGAGAGACAAAGGGCAGTGTTCCCAGACATACTGGACATTTGTGCTCCTTCATCCTGCCCAGGCAGTGAGCAGAGCCCAGGGGGAGGGAGAGGAGGGAGAGGAGAAGCCCCTGGCTCCCTGCCCCTGAAACAGGCACAGGCATGAAGGGTCAAGGAAGACTTCTTTCTGTGGGGAACAGGGTGCTGCAGGAGGTTCTGGCACTGAAGGAATCTCAGTCTGTTTCACCCTGGGAAGCAGGTATGGCAGTGCAGCAAGCAACTCTTCAGAGGTATTAGGGATTTACAGCACTCCACAGGTGCTCAACACGGGATCCATCCATTCCTTTAGTATCCCATCCTTAACTCCAACAACAAAACAGGACGAGACAAACCCCTGATACACCACAAGAGGCCTCTTCTCTCTTTAAACACCCTGTTCTCAAAAGACCAGAGGTCCAAACTGCTCATGCCTCATGGGTACCTGAGCAGGTCAGCCTGGCTGAGCAGCACGGCATCTGCTTCTCGGCCACCAGCAATTCCCAGGAGCCAGCCTGCAGTGCACAGATCCCGACATTTCAGTGCTAAGGACATCAAGTAAACGTGTGCCCGAGGAGGTGCCAGCAGGGCTGCCACACGCAGGGCTCAGTGCCACTGTCACAGCTTTGCTCCCGCCCCGCCGGGCAGGAGGGGACCCTGTGCCTCCCGGGGGCTGCTGCGGGCTGGCAGCCTTTCAGGAGAGCCCAGCACAGGGCTGCCTGTTCTCAGGCATCTGCAATGTGAAACTCTAAATTACTCCTGCCTGGTCATCTCCGTCTGAGTAACAGCAATTAGGCCGGATCAATCCTACCTATGGCACTCCATAGGTATCCCACAAAACCACAGTGCTGCGGCACAGTAGAAGGCACAGAGTGGATCTATACACCTCCTGGAGAACAAGCCTGACTTCCTCAATTTACTTCACCAAACACAAAAAGCCCTTTTTTAATAAAAATACAAGAATTTAAAAAGCCATTCTGCTTAACAGATAAGCCAACATGTTTCCACACATGCTTCTGCTAGACTTTAAACAGGCAGTTTCAATGGAGCAAATTCTCCAGTATCACTCAAGCAGGCTAATTCCTTTCAATTTATGCTCTTTAAATACTTTCCTGCAGATAATGAAAATGTTTTTCCTAGAAAATGTAAACAAGTTTTGTGTGTTCTACGATCCCAGCTAAGCTTTCATGGGAAGTTTCTGGCAGGAGAAAACCAAAACAAAACAAAGTCTTATATTTATGCTCTTAAAAAAAAAAAAAACCAACCAAAAAAAACCAACATACACACCTTATTAAAAAGCATTAGAAGTAACTTGATCTCCAAAGTCTCCAAAACCAGCTGCAAAGTCCCTCTCAGAACAGACAGACTGTGCTGGTCAGAGTGCACCTTAATCAAAACCAAAATAAGTGCACCTTCGACCTGGCAAGTTAATGGACTCGTGACCACCCTGCATACAAGTAAATCCCTGCATAGAAATAGAAGCTAATTGTAAAAAAGCTGTGTAGGGTTTTCAGTGCCACATCGACTGGTGTCAGTGACACGAGATCTCCTCACACCTGACAGGATAAACGCCCTTATTTCCCGACTTCCTACAACTCCTCTCAGAGAAAGAAAACCTCAGAAGAACTGCCCCAAAGCCAAGCTGTGTGTGCTGTGACGGACACAGAGCACTGAGCCCCCGGCCCGGGCCGTGCCGAGGGCTGCCGGCCCCGTCCTGCCCGGGGCAGCGTCCCGCCCGCCCCGCTCACAGGGGCTGGCTGCTGAAGAACGCCTTGGTCTCCCTGCACACGGGGTTGACGCAGAGCGGGCAGCACAGGGTCAGCTGGCGGGAGCACACCTCGTTGGACTGCAGGTGGGAGCACACCAGGTCTGCCAGGGCCTGCAGGGAGGGTGGCAAGGGTCAGAGGGAGCAAACCCAGCTGTGCAATCCCCCCACCCCAACCTGCACCCTGTGCCCCCTTCTGACAAAACCACAGCCTGTGGTACAGTCAACCCCTCTGTGCTGGGCAGATTAGGTACAAGGGGTTCCATTTCTGCTCTTAAACTCAAAATACCTTAGAGCTACTTGAAAACATCCACACTCAGCAGGAAACACAACTGCAAACCTTTACAGCCACTGCAACATAGCAGATACCTTGGAGAACAGTGGATTTCCATTGAGAGACTCCGCTCTTCTGATGTTTTCAACTCCACACTGAATCAAAAATAAGGAGGAAAAAGTTAAACCTGTCAATCTGATCCTTTACTGGGTAGCCTTCAAAATCTTCCCACTTCATTCAGAAGCCTCCCCAAAATGACAGGATTAAATGCAGTATAATGGTTTTCAGTACAGCAAAAATTACTATGGGGCAACATTACATTTTGCTGCCAAAAATAATTAATTGTTTTTGAGCAATATTCGTAATGGTTTTAAAGATCTAAATCTAGAAAGACAAACTCCCACTTGTTTTGCGGTTAAGCCACTTCAGATTAATTTTTCATTTACAGGAAAATAAATCTAATCCCAAATAATATTGCAAGAAGCAACTACAAAGCAAATTGCAAGCCAGGAGAAATAATTTCAGAGCAGCACTACCCAAACAGGGACCAAACCCACAGAGCATTCACCTCGCTGGCTAAAACCTGGGCATACTCGATGTCCAGTTCATACAGTGTCTCAATGTGGTCACTCGTAAATGCTATTGGGACCAGCAACATGTTCTTCTTTCCTCGCTGGCACAGGCCTTTAATGGTCTCGTCTGTCTGGGGACCAAGCCAGGGCATTGGTCCAACCTGGAACAAAAAAGCAGGAATAAAGGAAAACCACTCTTTGAATCATTCTTACAAAGAACACCCACATTTCCTTAGGCAGGATGACAGAGCAGGTTATGGATGGGATTGAAATTGTTATTTTTATTTCCCTGCTTCTGGTTGTACCTCTCACTTTCTCCACTGAGTGTTTAATGAAGACACACTTCCCACCATTACATCTCAAAGGAACAGAACCTGGGCTGGCCTGAACAAGACTGAAGAAAATAACTGAAAGTGTAAGTAAAGCTGTATTTTTTTCAGTCCAGCAAGACCGTGCACAGGCTTTACCTGCTCGGCTTCCCTGAGCACTTACCTTGGACTGCCACACAAGCCTGTAAGGGTTGGAGTAGTTGAGCTTCTCCATGACCCTCTGGACAGTAGCTCCCACTTCCTGAGGGTAGGGATCACCGCGGTTCACCACCTGCACCACAAACGCAGCACACCTCTGGCATCGGTGAACACCCTGGGGAAGGACCAGATTTGCCTGGCACTTCCACAGCTGTGTGCCCACACCCCGCCCCGAGGTAACTCACAGACATGGGCAGCGAGTGGGCTGAGAAGAGGATGACCACCTCCTTCCTTTTGTCTGGTGGAAACAGGTTCAGCTCCTTCTGGATGTGATCAGCAAAGCACTGCTCAGGGAAGAGAAACAAAGACCTGAGTGGGGAACACTGGAGCCATCCCTGCTCTCAGTGATGCAGACAGGCAGCTCCCATGTCCGTGCTGCCTTAAGAACTCCCAGATTCCCTCAGCGTGCACAACACTCAGGCAGTGTGTCCAGGGAGCACCACCAGCACAGGCAGTTCCACCCCGCCTGCCTCCAGTGGTTTTTTCACCTGCTCAGCACACCTCAGAAACTGCAAACTCACACGAAAGGAGAAGCTCCCTGATAAAGACCAAAGAGCCATTTTCTCTGGAAAGAGAGCAGCACGAAGGCTTCCTTCATTGCTCCTGCCACAGTCAGGGATTGCCCTCTGTGCTGCCAGAGGACAATCTGACAAACCAACATAATCTCTGTGTGTGCTGATCACAGATCTGCTCCGAGCAGGAATTTGGACTAATGGCATGTAGAGGTTCTTTCCAGCCACCACCATTAGAGTAACATCACCCAGCTTTTAAAACAGGACGTGCACAGTGTTTGCTTTCACACATTATCTTGCCAAAGCATGGGGCATGAAATATCCCTCCTTCTCCTGTAATTTCAGGCATGGTAGACAAGACTCATTTCATCCCACAACTAAAATGTACCCTCAGATTGAAGCCTTCCTGTTATCCTTCCTCAGTATCATTTCTGTATTTTAAAAGAAAATATATAAACCTCAAAGCCTTCAGATCCACACCTGAATGAGAAGGGGATGTGTGGGCCATCGGTCAATTATGCTCCACTTCATCTTTGGCTTCTCCCCTTTCTGGTTATAGTAGCGATAAATGGCATTTAAACTGCTTCCTGAAACAGAGAATTAACAATACAAGTTCAGCCAGGCCACCAGCAAGCTGTCAGATTGGAACAGCTTGGCAGCAAGCGATTATCATATTTTAAAATGCTACATAATTAAAACATAACCATAAATCAGAGCTGAGCATCTCCAGTGGGAACAGTTATATATCCCATATATATATATATATATCACACAAAGCACCAGTCATCAGAGCTCACATGATTTGCCACATTCACAGCCCCGTGCCCGCAGCACCTCTGCCCTGCCCAGGTGCTCACCTGTGGTGGAGCAGCTGTACTGGGGGTACTGGGTGAAGGCAATGGCCCTCTGGATGCCGTCCCTCTCCATCTCCTCGATGGCCTCCTCCGTCAGCGGATGCACGTAGCGGAAGCCAATGTAGTACTTGTGAGGCGCTGCCAGCCCCAGCACCGGGACAGCAATTGCAGGACAAGGTGAGAATTCACAGGAACGCATCGTCATGTGTAAAACAGACAACAACAGGCAGCTGAAACTGCTGAAAGAAGCTTGCTGATCATTTTCTGGCTACTTTGGTAAAGCTCTGTCACGTAAGCCCTTTCTTTGGCCAAGCTCATTTCTGGTACCTCACTTGGCTGTGATCAGAATTTAAAAGACATTTATGTTATGGTTTGCTTCTGCAGGAACACCACTTGCCTGCTTCTCCTGCATTTAGCAGAGGCATGGTTCCCAGCCTGGACAGAGCCCCGGTGTCTCACCAGGCAAGTCCTGATTTTAAGGACATAAAGGTAAAAAAGTGTCGCTACGAGAAGCTAAATGAACACCCTGATGCCCTCACAGCCCACAGCTCCAGCTGCCCTCCCTGCCCAGCCCACCTGCTCCGATGGCACCCAAACCCCAAGGGCCAGCACTGCTGTCTGGGGCAGCAGAGCAGTGAATCAGGGACATGTGCTCTCCCATCCTGATTTTGGAGGGCTTTTCTAAAAAGCTTCATGGCTTTAACACCTAATTTTGGCAGCAATATGATTCTCCCCGAGGACATCTCAGGTTCCTCCGTTTTTTATCTCTAATCTTTTGGATGCCAGCTTTGGGAGCATGGCTTGGTTAGGGGTCGGGAAGCAGGCAGGGGAGGTTTGCTGTTTTGTTTTTTGTAAGCGGAGGACAGAGGTTCTTAGGAGAACAAAAGCAAAGTTTCTCTTTCAGGGTTTCCGGGTCAGTGGCTCTGAAATAACATTTAGCAGGTTTCTGAAGGAAGCAGATGTCCCATGCTTGGGCTCCACTCTATACATTTATGCAGGATTCAGAAAACAGGTTTAGTCAGCCCCAGTTCTCTGCAGGAGGCAGGAGAGCTCCCAGCTGGGAGCAGCAGCAAATAAAGACCCAACTTCAGGAGCCCTTGAGCCAGTAACCTCATTAACATCTTTGAATGGCATTAAAGACAAAGTCTGACTAAGCCAGGCGGGGACTGTAGCAGTTTAACCTGGGAAAGGACATGGCCAGCCCGGAAAGCAATACCCTCGCAGTGTCAGGTTTTGTTCAGGACCATGGGCAGCAAAGAGAGGTGCTGGTGTCTGTACACAGGCTGTTTAAATAATAGGGACATTCTGTCCCGATCTTGGCATGGACAGAGTCAGTGGTGGCAGTGCTCAGCACATTGTTGTTAAACTGCAGCTGCTGTCAAGTACAAAAGAAGCCTCCAAAGGACTTATCAGGTGGGAGAGGTGCCCAGAGAAGGGTGTGACTGCACAGAGAGTGGTCACCAAACAAAAGCAAGTGGGAGCGGGACACTGGGAAAAGCAGATAACCCTTCCAAGCCTTATCTGCAGAACCTCCTGCAAGGCTGACCCTTCAGGGCTCCTGCTCCAAGAACACTCCTGCCTCGGATGACACAGCAGGCCTCAGGCTCTGACTGTACCTGCAGGGACCACAGCTCGAACTAAGCTAGGGAGTCACAGCTGTGCAGAAGGGACTGAACATCACCTGAGTGAAGGCACCAGTGACACACCACATTCTGAATGGATGAAATAAATTTGGTTCTAGCCTTCCAAGAACAGTGCTTTTAAGCTTCCAGACCCTTTTAGCAGTCCTTTTCCTCTAGCCCTTTTCTAGCCAAGCCTGAGGCAGGTGCCACGAAGAGCTACAAAACAGCCCTGCATGGAAGGACGTTGACAGAAGCATCTGCACCCATTTCCCACCACAGTCCCGCTACCAGGCAGAGTGGCACGGGCTATCCCATACCAGTTAGCACTCCCTGCTGGGAGGGACTCTGTGACACAGAGACGGGGGAAGGAGGCTGTAGTCATGTTTGAAGTCTTCTCACCATGAAGGACTGGCAGAGAGAGCATCTCCTTCCACGCCAGCCAAACTGCCCAGCCTTATCTCCTGCCGTGTCCCCGGGTGGGGCTCGCTGCTATCGCTGAGCCGTGCCCTGCACTGCTCATCTACAAAGCCTTGTCTTTTCTCCAGCTGTCCTCCTTTCAGCCCTGAAGCAGCTGCTGAGAACACCACTCTGAACACCCTCCCATACCCGCCTCAGTGGTTCACATGGAATACATTCCCCTTTCTTCCCCTCTAAGCCTCAGCCACTTGTCTTCAGTGCAGGCTTCCTCAGGCTCCAGCAGGGCTTACAGGGCAAGGCACGATGCCTGGCAGCGCCACACACCAAGGGACACTCCTGGCACCTGCCTTTGGACACCTGAAAATAACACACTTGTTCTCCTGCAGCCATCTTCCCACGATCACAGGAGAGACAGAGGTGGCTCCCCGAGCCCAGCCTTCGATAACAGCCTTACAAGGAATGGAATCCCTTCTGCACTATCTTTGCCATGACTTCCCAGCAGGGAGGAAATCCACACCACCCCACAAGGAAAACCAAGAAGCCAAAGCTGCTTTGCAAGCAAAGGGTTCCAAGACAGAGAGCAGAAGCAGCCCGCGGGAGGCTGAGCAGAGCAGTACCAGTGCGAGGAGACATGCTGTCCAGCAGCTTCACCATGCCCTCTCCCTGCACCGCTGTCCACTTCTTGATGGGGGAGCCCCCGCCGATCCTGCTGTACTGCTCCTGGATCTTCGGGGTGCGGCGCTTGGCAATGAGCGGAGCCAGTTTACTGGAGCATTGGAGAGGGACGTGTTAGCAGCACAGCCCAAACCACCCCCCTCCCCAGAGCGCTGTTGCAGCAAGTTTTCCCTGGCAATCTCCGCAAATTACAGCAAAGCAGCGCGGTTTGTTTGGTGCTCCATTCCACCGCCCTCCCCACACCTCAGCCTGCAGTTAAAAGAGAACAGCCACGGCACGCCTAATCCAGAGGGTTCCAGCACTGTCCCGTGCACTGACTGCTCCCAGGATGAAGCAGTCTTAGGGAGTGCTGCTCTCCACAGAAGTAAATATCCGAGCCTACAGCTCGGACAGCAACACCCAACGCTGCCTGTACCACAGGAGATCCCAGTGCTCCTCACTTTTGAACTGGAAGGGTCATCAGATCTCTGTCCAGGAAGAGACGCAGCAGGAAATCGTGGACGTCATCCAGCCGCTCTGGGCCTCCCATGTTCAACATCAAGATTCCTGTTTTAGGTTTCCTAGGGAAGCAAGAGATATTTTAAATCCTAGTGACCCACTGCTTTTATTTTTATTATTTTGACAAAACAACCGGTTCATCCTCCCACATTTGCCTTTTGGAAAGGCAGCTCCTATCCCAGGGCTCCTCCAGCTTATGTGAACACTTCCGCTAGGAACAGGAATGGCCACACACAAGTATCTACATGACCTTTGGTTTTTTAAAAAGTAACCACTTTGTAAACACAAACTTTAGGTGGAGACACACTAAGAAAGCTGTCTGGCAGCTGCTGGCTCTAAGGGAGGTTATAAAACAGGATCTCAGCTGCGCAGTCAAACCAAACCAAGCAGCAGCTTCCCTGGAAAGCAGATGAGCCACTCACACAAGTCTGCCTTCACTACTGTGGGGACACATCTCATCTCCTGCAGCAGTGACAGCAGCAGGAAGCCCTTCTACACACAGATTCATTGCAGGGCCAGTTGTGTTTGGGTTGGGTTGTTCCAGAATGGATTTTTCTATCCGGGTGCAGGTCTGGCACACTGTTGTAAGGATAACGCCCCACATGGCACAGCAGCACAGATGGTGGTATCAGCATTTACAGAATGGTTGCTGATCACAACTCTCACCCAATTTCCCCATGGAACTGTTTCCCCTGCCCGAGGGAGCCCACAGACCAGGACCTCACTTCCCAGCAGATGGCTCAGGTTGCACAGGGAGCTTTGCCCTTTTGTTAAAGCCAAAGTCTTACAGCAGGGCACTGAGAGGAGCCCAGGCCTGCCCCAATGTTTCGGGACCTCAGCTTCCATTCCCTTTCTGCTGGAGCGTGTATCAGAAGGCTGCTGAATGAAACCCGGGGAGCAGGAACCAGAACTTCAAACAGTGACGATAATGAATGTCCTTGCATTGCTCCTGCAGTGCCTCAGGCCTTACGTGGGCCCCGGGCTCGGAGCTGTGCAGGAACACGGCTGTCCTTGCCCGCAGAACACGAGGCCGGGGGAGTGCAGGCAGGCAGATACACAATCACACAGAGGCAGAGCAGAGCCAGCCCCGTGGCTGCTATCAGGGAGAGGCACGGCCCCGGCGCACACCCACCGCTCCTGGGGCTGGACCTGCGGCTTGGCGCTCTCCGTCACCGCGGCGGCCGTGGCCTGGCCTCTCCATCGCAGCGGCACCCGCAGCTGGCCGCGGCTCCTCAGCACTGCGGAGAGAGAGGACACACTGCTCACCTGCTGCCTGCGGGGACACAGCAGCTGATCCCCACAGCCGCACTAACACACCCTGCGAGGACACAGCAGCTGATCCCCGCAGCCGCACTAACACACCCGCTGGCAGCACGGCCAGCTCGGCGCTTTCTCACTCCGGCTCCAGGGGCTGGAATCAAAGCAAGTCAGGAAATCGCAAGCTTCTGCCTTTCTTTGAACCCTCTGTACTTACAGCTCTGCAGGTACCAGGCAGCAACCAAAAGCCAAACCAAAGCCTTGCTCATCTGTGAGTTCCAATCATAACTCCAAAATAACTGGTGACAACAGAGCAGAAACAAGGGGCTGACGCTGAGGAATAAGTGTCAGACTGTGTCACTCCTCGTGGGTCAGACACACCTGGGCTAACCCCAGACAAGGGCAGGATTTCCACACCATGTCTACAATGTAGGTTAGACATCTGCTCCTGTTTGAACACCGAGCAGCAACTCCAGAATCCATTTCCCTGGAGATCTGGGCCACCTTCTTTCTCACTACCTAGCCAGGTGATGCTATTAATCTGGATTTCAGCAACACACAAACCCCAGGATTTTACAAGTCTGCGCACATCCACCTCCCTCTGCAGCTCTCCTGAAGCCCCTTTAGCCACTGGAAAGGACTCTGAGCTCTCCCTGGATCCTTCACTTCTCCAGGCTAAACACCCCCAGCTCTCCCAGGCTGGCTCCAGAGCAGAGGGGCTCCAGCCCTGGCGCATCTCCGTGGCCTTCTCTGGACTCACTCCAGCATCTCCACGTCCTTATGTCAGGGGCCCTGCAGCTGAACAGAATTAGATTACCCTTAAGGTTCCTTCCAACCCATTCCATACAATTCCATGCTGGTTACAGCCTGCCTTTTCCAAGGCACACTTCATTCTCCTCAGGAGTTCGTCGTCATTACATGGTATTCTTTCAGTGCAAAAATAGTGTGAATTGCTCATGGTGAAAAAAAAAAAGGTTAAATTCTGCATCCCTGTCTCTCCAGCAATTGTTCAGTGTGACATTTCCCCTGTCAGACCACAGGAGCTCAGCAGCAATTGAGCCCCAACAGCACAGAGCTCCTCAGCAGCCAACCCACCCGCTGCGAAGAGCATCTTACAGCTCACAGTTCTCTAATAACCTCCTGAACAGATGCTGAACAGCCTCAAAACCTGCTGAAATCAATGGCAATGAAACGCATCCTGCAAACCCAGCCTCTTACTCAGGGTTACGAGCGCGCAGCTGTGGATGCCTGCGTCTGCACTGATACAAAAGGCTGCAAGCTAAAGAACTTCAAGCATCGCTGATGCCTGAAAGGTCCTTTTCAAATAATCATTTTTTACTTCCAGTTCTTGGGTTATTACTTTCTGAGGTGCTGGCACTATATGCCAATTACAGAGAACAATAAAAAGGGAAGTTTCAATGGCTGCATTGATACTTCTGCACTGTGAGAACTTTTGTTCTTGGCCCAGAGGGTGGCTGGGCACTTACCAGGCTCCCCAGGGAATGGTCACAGCCCTAAAGCTGCCAGAGCTCCAGGAGCACTTGGACAACACTGTCAGGCACAGGGTGGGATTGCTGGGGTGTCCTGTGCAGGGCCAGGAGCTGGTCAATGACCAGGAGTCCCTTCCAACTCAGGACATTCTGCAGCTGTCCGACTCAGGGTGAGGTTTATGCACGTTTCCACCTGCATCATGATGGACACACTGCAGAATGAGACATGCAACGAGGATGGCCCCAGCTTGATGGAGCATTGGTAAAAATGTTCTTTCATATGTTTTAGAAGTGGCACTACGGTATCAAACTGTAAAGCGAGTACTGGGGTGGGTAAGCTCAGTGAGCTCACAGACGGGGACAGAGCGAGCGCTGCACGGCCAGGGCTGAGCGGCGGTGACCCTGCCCTGCGCCCGGGCTCACGGCTCCCGCTGCACCTGCAGCGAACCGCGACCCCGGCAGCATCTCTACACAAACGCCTTCAAGAGGAGAGCGGCTCGTTTCGAATGGAGCTGCACGCAGGGTAAGGACACGGCCATAGACAGAAGCAGCAGCAGCACCTCCACGCAGAAGCAGCGAGCGGCCGGGCCGGCAGGAGCTGCATGCAGGATAAGGACAGAGCCGCACACAGGAGCAGCGGCAGCAGCTCCACAGCCGCACACAGGAGCAGCGGCAGCTCCACAGCCGCACACAGGAGCAGCGGCAGCTCCACAGCCGCACACAGGAGCAGCGGCAGCAGCTCCACAGCCGCACACAGGAGCAGCGGCAGCAGCTCCACAGCCGCACACAGGAGCAGCGGCAGCAGCTCCACAGCCGCACACAGGAGCAGCGGCAGCTCCACAGCCGCACACAGGAGCAGCGGCAGCAGCTCCACAGCCGCACACAGGAGCAGCGAGCGGCCGGGCCGGCAGCAGCTCCACAGCCGCACACAGCCGCACACAGCCGCAGCAGCAGCTCCACAGCTCCACAGCCGCACACAGCCGCAGCAGCAGCTCCGCAGCAGCAGCTCCACAGCCGCACACAGCCGCACACAGCCGCAGCAGCAGCTCCACAGCTCCACAGCCGCACACAGCCGCAGCAGCAGCTCCGCAGCAGCAGCTCCACAGCCGCACACAGCCGCAGCAGCAGCTCCACAGCCGCAGCAGCAGCTCCGCAGCCGCACACAGCCGCAGCAGCAGCTCCACAGCCGCAGCTCCACAGCCGCAGCTCCGCAGCCGCAGCGAGCGGCCGGGCCGGCAGCAGCCCAGCGCGCGCTCGCCCCGGCCCGACGGAGCCCTGCGGGCGGGCGCGGAGACCCCGCGCCCGCAGCCCGCGGCCCCTCAGCGCAGCGGCGGGAAGCCGCCATCACCGAGCGCAGCCCCTCCCGCAGCCCCGGTAAGCCCGCCGGCCGCACGGCCCCACGGCCGCGCCGGCCCCAGCGCGGTCAGCGTTATGAAAGGCGCCTCTCGGGCGTTGTGTAACGCCGTGCCGGCGGCGGCGCCGCCGCGCTCCCGCCCGCGCGGTCCCCGCGGTGTCCGGTCAGCCCTCAGGCCGCCCGCCGCCCCCGGCCCCGTTCCCGCCATCGCGGCGGCGCCCCCACACTCACGGTGACGCCCGGCGGCGGCGGCGGCGGCGGCAGCAGCCATCTTGGCCGCCCGCATTCCCTCAGACAGCCGTGCCACCGCCCCTCGCCTTACACCGCCCCCGGCACCGCCCCGGCACCGCCCCGGTACCCGCTCGGCAGAGGGGGCGGTCCGGGGAGAGCCGGCGGCGGGCCGGGGACCGGTGTCCCGCAAGCGGCGCTGCCCTGGCTCCCCTCCGTAGCCCCTGAGGAATGAACATTCCTACGGAATGAAGGCGAGTGATCCCCGATATGAAGTGACGCTCTAAACTGCAAAACGTGTTAAAACTGCAAAATCGTCTAAAAAGAAATTTTAAATGCTATTGTAAAAAATGCGGGGGGCTTTCTCAGCGGGCGCCTCATGAGAGATGAGCGTTCGGTTCTGCACCCCGTCAGACACGTTGGTGCAGGAGCACGGAGCTCACCTGGTAACCTCCACTCCCGGCAGAAACTGAGGCTCTGGAATTCAGGCATTGAAGAAGGTTGCCCAGGGAGGTGGCAGAGTCACCATCCCTGCAGGTGTTTCAAAGGCATCTGGATCTGGCACTGGCTGATGCGGTTTAGTGGTTTAGGAATTCCAGAGGTAGTGCTAGGTTGGTGGTTGCACTTGATGATTGTATGATAATGATACTGCGATTTAAACACAAAGAACGAACACCACAGCACTTACCCTGCACATGTGGGTGGCTTGCATCCCACGTCTCAGCAGGCCAAGGGCAGAGCCAGCTCTCGGTGCCAAAGGCTGGCAGCACCACGTTCTCCTCAAAAGTGCCTTACAAAGCAGGGCCAGGTAAAATTTAACACAGATAAATATAAAATACTGCACGTAAGGAGTGGTGATCTAATCAAAGCTAAAGGATAGTCATCCCAAAGCTGCCACGGACATGGCTGAAAGGTCCTGAAACCAGTGCTGGCAGCCCAGTTTACCAGTTCCTAATCCATTTACCAATCTGACTGTCTGGAAACACTCTGAAAGAAAATGAAAGTGAGGATGAGGAGACCCAAGTTCTGATTACACATTTTCTTCTCTTCTGCAGGCTTGTTTTTCCTTTCTAATAAAAATAAATACAGGTTCTCTTGTGTTCCAAGCAGCTGCAGCATCTTTCCCAGATCCCACCGAGGGAGTAGCACAGCAGCCTCTGGTAAGTTCCACAGCATCTTTCATCCGGTCACCTTTTAAGCTCCTTATCTGATCTGCCTCTTCCATGAGCACTTCTTAAGTCCCCAGCCCTTCCTCTAGCAGCTCCCCTGATAAGGAGGCCTTTAACCTTTACAAAGCAGCTCAGCCCTGTCAGGTTTAAGGACTGAGAACTCATCCCAAACAAGGGATGTTTTTCTAGAAGCATTTTCTCCTGACACTTCTCCCTTCCCATCACTTCAGGCACTAAAAGGAAAGTATTTTGTAAAGTCTTTACCTGGTGCCAGAAGTCCAGGCTGCTCCCCCCCAGCACTGCTGCCTCGGCAACCTCAGTCAGCACCACATTGATTCTCTCCAGCACATTTCACTGGGCAGCTGAGGTGGGCCCTCCAAATTAGAAAAGTTCATGCTTTTAAGTTAATTGGTGGGAAATTTGTTCAGGAAGGGAAAAAAGATCATGCCAGTTCTTGGGATACGTTTACTGCACTTGAAAATTCCCTTTTCCTGGCTTTTTGTCCACACTATATCAACCAGCAAGCTCCACAGACTCAGTAAAAAGAACAGGCATTAATGTCAAGTATTGTCTTGCACACCAGCTTCTGTTGCCATAATTTATTGTTTGCTGATTTAGACCAGTTTATATAACATGCAAGATGAAGAAAACCAATCACTTAATACAAAAATGTGGGTATCCACAGCTCAACAATTCCAGGAGTGAATGACAAATCCAGCTCAAGTCTCAGTGCAGGTGGCAAATGATGCACCTACCTTTACTGTTCTCTCTGGTAAAGGAATTGCTTTATGACTAGGAACAATACCGATGACTCAACACATGAAGTATTTCATTATCCCTATTTGATACGTTCATTACAGCCAGGGAAGCTGCTCAGCTGCAGTAGCACAAGGGACAGGGAGCTGCTCTATGAACACACCTCAGCGTGACCTGGGAAAGCACTGCTGGGACTACAGTCTGAAAACCCAACGTGTTTCAGTTACTGTTCCTCCAGGTCTCAGGCACTCATTTCTGGTTGCAAACAGGGAGCAAAAGGCACCACAACCCCCCGTGCCCAGGAGCCATCAGACACGTCCAGCTGGGTGTGCATGGACCCACGGCAGCGCTCCATCCACAGCTCTTGGGAAAGGGAGCAAAGCCTGCCTCGCCAGCCTCAGCACTGCTGAGCAATAAATAATCTGAAAAAAACCCCAATGCCCCAGACCCAACCCGCCTCTCTCACAGTGGAGTTCTGTGCACCGTACTACACACCCTGCTACTGAATCAACTCAGAGAACCCCCATTAAAATCAGCAGGAACTAAAAACATGCAGTGCTCAAGATACTTCTTCCCATTTTTACCCTTTGTTCATGCCTCTCCATAACATTCTCACAGGGCACTCTTAGGGAATTTCATGAGCTTGAACTCCTGACTTCCCCAACAAGAAACCCCAAGAGAAAAGAGATAAAAATTAAAGCAAATTTAAAAATAAAATTATCAAATGCCCAGCATATTTTAAGTCACAGAAATTAAAAGCAGAAATGTATCTTGTTTTCTAAATGCCAGCTTATCAGGATCTTTGTTTTGTGATGACTCAAGAGCATAAATGCACCTAAACAATTTTTCTAAGGCTTTCTCCAGTTAATTACTAGTATTTTGTTTTAAAAACGAAGTTTTGGTTTGTTTCCTTTTCACATCCTAAAGTGGTATTTTAATTAGCAACAGGTTGCAGAAAGTCTTGTTGTCAGACAGGCTGTAGTACAGCAGCGTGTATCATTCTTTCCCAAGCATCAGCTGCTCAGTTTTCCAGGAATTTTTCCCAAGCACCGCTAAGGTTTGCAGCGTTGGACAAAGCGTGGATAGAGACAGACATCTCGGATGTGGTGTCTGTTCAGAATCCAGGTCAGGAACCGCTCCAATCCCAAACCGTATCCTCCATGAGGGCACGTACCGTATTTTCTCTGTGAAATCCAGGGAGGGGATATTACACATCTTCTAGTAATCTGTTCTTGCAGTAATACCACCAGAAACAAAAGCAGCCCAGCCCTCTACGAGCGGAGAAGCCCCAACTCCCGTCTGAGCCCAGCAGCACGGGTGCGGTACTGACCTGATCCGTGTACCAGTAGTAGGGCGTGGGATCGATGCCCTCTCTCTTGTAGCCCTCGAGCAGCTCCTCGCTGTCCCAAGTGCGCATGGAACCGCCGACGATCTCGCCCACGTTGGGCATCAGCACGTCCACCTGCAGTGCACCACAGAATGGCCCACTTACAGCAACGCCGCCGCAGAGGGGAGCGGGCACGGCCCGAGACAGCCGTGCCAAGGCACCCGGGACAAAGCCTGGCAAGGATTCTCCAGGGAGTTTCCTGGAGCACTCACGCCCTCCAACGTCCCCACTGCTCCAAGCCACCCCAGCAGGTAAAACGACTCACGGACTCGGTGAGGTGCGAGTCGTCGCTGCAGCGCTGCATGTAGAAAGACTTGATCTCTGCAGGGAACCGGCACAGCAGGATGGGCTCGTTAATGGTGTCTGTCATCAGTCTCTCGGGAGCTTCGGGAATGTCCTGCGGTTAGAGCAGGCTTTACTCATACTCAGCACCAAAACTATGCCCGTACCCAAGTCCCACGTGAAGTGGGCATGAAATGGGACAGTTTCAGACTGCACATGTCCACACTTTCATCCTAATGTACCTAGATTCTTAAAACAAACTTATTTTAGAATACACAAAAGCCCACATGTCTGGGGAAAAAAAATTGCTCAATTAAAATTTAAGTCTCCTCAATAGATGAGACAGAAAACCAAGGGAAAAAAATTCCTGGCTATGCTGTCAAGTTCTCCTGAGCTCCTTCAAACAAGTGTCTCACATGCTGGAGAAGTGTGGCCAGGGAATTGATGACAGGTGATGACACAGGTTTTTATCCCAATGTTAAAGGACATCAGGTCAAATCACAACGCACAGCTGCATTCCTACATGACATTACTCCAGCTCCCAGCAGGACATACCTCCCCAAACTCATAGTAAGTGCCATCTTCCTTCTTCACATCATGTTCCTTCAGCCACTCGATGGCTTCAGCATAGTTCATGCGTCGGAAGGGACGTTTGGGGGGCTGGAAACCCTGTGGATAAGAGCAAAGACAGGTGGAGTGGAGGAGTACCATTTTAAAAGGGGTACTTTTCTAGCTGATCAGCACGTCCACGACCTTTCCCAGCTCACATATCAAATTATCACTTAAACGAACAAATCAAGCTCAGTACTACAAAGCTAGAACTAAACACAACCATCTCAGGCCCAGTAAATCTCACAGATCACCTGGGAGGAAAGACAAGGAAGTATTTCCAGAGCTTTAGGGCTCCATGTCCCAGGGGAGGAACTGAAACACCACTTGTTTCATTGCTCCATCAGCAAGCACCAGCCAGTCGATATCCGATCTCTGGGATGGAGGGTTTTATTCCACTGGCACATCACACACTGCTGTAAATCCTGGCACACTCTTGGCAGGGAACATCTTCCCCCACAGTTCCCTGCTTTGGTCTTTACCAGCCTTGCAGTTTTTTCATTCTTATTATGTTTAATATTCTTCTTGCCATTACAAATAGTAAGCTCACTGCCATGCCCTGCATCTCCCAGAGGAATATTCTGAGTAGGCAAGGCTTAAGATCCTATTTTCTTGGCTATTCCCATTGCTGCCTACCGGGTTGAGGTCGTACAGTAAGGTCGCTGCAGGTGATTTCAAGACTCTGTCTACGACATCACACACCAAGTTCTCCAGACGGTCCAACAAATCCTCAAAACTTATAAAAGGACATTCAGCTTCAATGTGAGTGTACCTGAAACAAAGCCACACCATTGCAAAGTCATACAAGCAACAGATTTTTAGCTATGAAACAAACTCATCTAAAAAACCCACAACCCAAACACACACATTTGACCCCCTTTTACTCCCACACTGTAAAGGAAATCAAGCTGTTTAAAAAGAAACAAGGACAACTGTCCATACTCTGCCAAGTGCCTGCGGGTCCTGGACTGCTCAGCTCTGTAGGACTGAGCAATACAGAAGACATCTCCCAGAGCTGGCAGGCAGGTCTCCAGGTAGAGCTGGGATGACTGGGTCAGGTATGCCTCTTCACCAAAGTAATCCAGCTTGAACAGGGTGGAGCCTCCCTCCACCTGCGTCTGCACTAGGGTTGGTGGTGTGACCTGTAGGAGAACAGGGCTGTCACTGCTTGAGTGAAGAACCGAGGACATGGATGACTCAGGGCGCTAGAGCAGTCACTTGCTGACCAGGGAACACACACTTACTTCATAGTATCCGTTGGCAAAGAAGTGATCCCTGAAGGCCTGCACGACCATGGAGCGCACCTTGAAGATTTTGGACATGTTCTCACCTCGAATCATCATGTGCCTGTTGTTGAGCTGCACATCCACCTCTGAGTCCTCGTTGAGCAGATTGTCAGCCCCTCCTGCTGGGGCCAGGCCGATGAGCTCCCAGTAATCACAGCTCAGCTCGTGGCCTCCTGGAGCCTGCCAATGGGAGAGAAACAAACACTGGGGAGAAAGTCCACTGCTTGCCCCTTGGATGTCTTTTCACAAGGGCTTGGAGTGACAGAACGAGGGGGACTGGCTTCCCCTGGACTGAGGGCAGGGGAGATGGGATATCAGGAATTCTTCCCTGTGAGGGTGGTGCGGCCCTGGCACAGGTCGCCCCGGGAAGCTGTGGCTGCCTCACCCCTGGAAGTGCCCACGGCCAGGCTGGATGGGGCCTGGAGCAATCTGGGGCGGTGGGAGGCGTCCCTGCCCGCGGCAGGGGGGCACTGAAGAGCCGCAAGGCCCTTCCAACCCTGGCTGTCTGACTGAGCTCCGCTCTCACTAGCTCCCCCGTGTGGGTCACGGCCGCCTTCCGCCCCGACAAACCGCATCTGTAGTTCTACCTGCAAGCTGAACTAAAACCATTTCAGTTCACCGTCATCTTCTGGGTAGAAATGCAGATTTTCAAAGGCTAGCCCACAGATTTTTACCAAAATGCGATAGTGGGGGCTCACATTACCTAACCTTGGGTCGATCCTACAAACACGCCTCAGTAAAAGAGATGTGAAAAAATTCTTAGCCAAAATAAAAACTGAATAAACCTGTTAAGGGAAATGAAGCCATGCCATTTATTTAATACAGCTCTCCATGTTATAGTCTAGGAGTTGTCTATCAGTGGAAAATCGCTTCAGGCAGAAGAAGAACAGTCAACACAGTTCACCTGTCTCACACTGGACAGCACAGCTTTGTTCTTTCTCTAGCACTAATTCCCTCCAAAATAATCCAATGATTCCTCCCACCTGTGCTTGTGCCTCCCTCAGAACACCAATGACCCACGAGGGAGGAGGAGGAGAAGCCGGAGGAGCTCCTGTACCTGCTTGCCCTGGGGCAGGAGGTTCAGCGTGCCATACACCACCACGCTGCTCTCCGTGGACAGCACCAGCCCGTTGTAGCACTGGCACTGCAGCGAGACAGACAAAGGCACAGGTGAGCAAGTTTCCATTCCTAACTTTCCTACGGCACCGCTGGAGTCACAGATTAGCACAGAGTCACTGCTAAACAGCTCTCACACTGACAAACTGCAGTGGCAGGACACACAGTTTAACAGTAACACAACTGAGATGGTAGGCTGAGGAGAACTTAACAACATCTACACAGGAGAACAGCAGATGAGGTATGAACTCTTCAGTTCACGACAGAACACAATCATCACAACTTACCAGCTCATCAGAAAGGACACACTGGAGAAACCCTGTGCCATCTCTCAGGACAATAAACATCAGATTTTTCCCTAGTTAAAAAAGAGAAGGAATTTGGTTTCACTATGAGCAGGTGCTGGTTAGCTCCTCATTTGGCAGGACTAGCTTAAAACACAGAAGTTGAGGAAATTCTGCAGGACTAGCCTTCAAACTGAAAATCCCATAGGATTTGAACTAAGAAATATCTGTATGTCCACACATTAGGGGGAACTGCCAGTGTTGCAGTGATCATTGAGATCAACCAAACAAGGCACCTAACTGGTTTAAAAATTTGAGACCAGGTGCTGTCAGACTCATTCTGTGTCCAAATTCTGAAGGCCACTGTACTTGTTCTATCTCCCTGCACAGGCTCAACAATGCTTGTGCTTTACCTTGCCTCCGTAACCTGTGGATCCAGCCAAAAATCTTCACTCTCTGCCCTCTGTAAGCCTCCAGAGCATTGATCTTCACCTGTGAGGCAGGGAACAAAAGCCATTAAATAAGGGAATGGTTCACCACCTCTTAAGAGTTCATCCAGACCCCACCCCAGAGCAGCACAATCTCTGTGCTGACCAGATGCTCTAGCACAGACCATGTGCCAAGGCACAGGATCACACTCACACACGTGGGCTCTGGAAGACTGGGATCATTCTTGATAACAACCTTCTTGGCTTCCTCCAAGTTCTTCTCTCTTCTCAAGAGATCTTCAGCCTGGTTTGAAAAAAATAACTTATTAAATAGCTGTTACCAGGCCAGTTGTAAATAACTCGTGAAACAACAGCACCAGGGAGGAACAACCTGCAGCTCTTTCAGAGGGGCAGGAATGATGATGCCACTGTAATGTTTTTGGAAAGCAATAGTGCTCTGCTCCTTCTGCAACCTACCTCCTTCTTCTCCTTAGCTTCATTTTTCATCTGCTCCCTGTGCCATAGCTTTTTGACATTCTTCATCTGTGATTTGGAAATGATGGCCCATCTCTAAAGAATTCAAGGAGAGAGCAAAAGACAGCAGGTTACATTGTGTCCCTTCACACCAAGAAGCAGTAAATAATTCCCGCTAGGAAACCCTTCAATGCCACAGCACCTCATTTTCTTTTTGGGAATCCACATAAATTGTAGGAAATGGCTCTTTTCCTGCTGTCATCAACGCCTAAAAAGAGGGGGGGAAATAACCAAAATGAACCAAAATCATCCTTATAGAGCCTGAGCAGGCACCTTGCTCCTGCTCAGGTTGCAAAAACAGGTACGAAACTCACATTTAAAAATACAAGGGCCATCACTTGCCCCAGAACACATTCCACACTGCCAAAGCAAGCATGTGTTTTCCACTCACCTTCAGCACAGTCTTGAATGGTTTCTTTTGTGTACCATCACCAGTGGAGTCGCTGCCCTCTCGTTCAGACACATACAGCTCTTCTGGGATACATGACAAATACAGGCGATTACTCAAAAAAAAACATTATGAGAAGGAAACTGGACACACACGGATATGTCCCTGCTCACTGCAGGGGGCTGGACAGGGTGATCTTTAAAGACCTCTTCCAACCCAACCCTTTCTATTATACCAAATCTTGATGGTTGTCAGCAGTGATAAACCTTCAAAGGCACCAGCTGGTCAGTCAGGATAAAAATTATTTCATATATTTCACTTAAAAAAAAATCAATCCATGCAGTGTGTTCGTTAAAATCTCAAGGGCTCCCGAGGTACCGAACCCTCGGGAGCCACCGGCTGCACATCGGGAGCCAGAAGGAGCAGCCCCTCCCGGGAACAGCTCTGAGCAGGTGAGAGGGAGACGGGGCCTGGGGAGCAGCCAGAGCAGCGCTATCTCGGCCGTGGCTGGAACCGAAATGAGAAGCGCAGCCATCCCTCCCGTGCTCGGGGAGGGCCCGGCCCGGTCCGGCGGGCCCGGCGCTGCGGCCGTTCCCGGTGCGCCCCCCCAGCCGCAGCAGCGCCGGGCCCGGGCCCCCGGCACGGGCGGGGCGTGCGGGGATGAGGGGATGGGGGGGCCGGACCCCCGGGCTCTCACCGAAGGCCAGCGCCGCCGTCCTGGCCAGCACGTCCCCCGCCATGGCTGCGGCACAGGAAGTGCATCACGGCGGGCTGAGCCAAGCCGCCGCCGCCTTGCGTCAGCCAGCCCGCCCTGCCCGGCCCCTGCCCGGCCCTCCGGTCCCTGCCCGGCCCTCCGGTCGTTCCCTGCCCGGCCCTCCTGCGCGCACGGGCGGGGCTCAGCGCGCCGCTCCTCCCCGACGGGTACTGACACGTCGGCGCGTCGAGTCCTACCCCCGGACTCTGCAAGGAAATAGACTTTCGGATATTTATTTGCGTTACCCTTTTGAAATGTACATTCCACTGAATGAGAGCTGTAGATCATAATTTTTTCTATAAAACCATTTCAATAATTAGTTTTAGATCGGGAGGGGGAAGGAGATAAAAGTGAAACATTCAAACACCTCAACTTGAGTAAAGAATGTGCAAATGTAAAGAGACTCATAAAACCACTTTTTACACTGTAAGAACTTAGGCACCAGCAACTGAAATACATTCCAATGAAAGTGACTGGTTTCTAGTTATCCATCACTGATTGTGTCCAGAACTGAAATGAATAGTTTGTGCCAGCTCCAGGGGCAGCTTCCAGAGCTGAGATCTATCCTGATTCCTAATCCAGTCTGACACTGGCTGGAGTTTATCACCGAAGACATTCCAGCTCAGCTGTGACAGCTCTGATGGGAGAATGCAGGGCCCTCTCCAGGGCTGAGCTCCCCATGTGCCATTGTGTCTGAGCAGTTAATGAAATGGAGCATGCAAGCGAAATCGCTTTCAATGACAAGTATGAAATGTAGATACAGTTTTATACCAACATAGTATTAAAAAGTGAAAAGTCTGCGATTCCAGGCATCACTAAAAACAGACACTGCAGGGTTTCCATTCCCAGCACGTGTATCCTTCACTGTCATACAGAGCGCTCACACAAGGATCGGTAGCTCCACGGAGACCTCTTAGCCCTTCTGTGCTCCCAGGAGTCCAAACCCGGAAACTTCTGTGATAAGACATAACAATCTTCACATCCTTCTGCCAGGCGGTTAAAAAGATCCTGAGTTTGTTGGGAACAGGTCTGTGCAGTCGCTGTGACGAACAGCTCCTCCGCAGCCGCAGTCCATCAGCTCGTCTCCCACGTGTCCGCGGAGCCCGGGCCGCCGCCGGCCAGCACGGCATCCAGCGGGGCGCGCCGCTTGCGGATGCTGCGCCCCGAGGCGATCAGGTCGGCATAGCCGCGCTGGTGGGAGAAGGCGTAGGCGGAGCGGCGGGCGGACACACCGCGGCGGAACGCGCTTTGCCGCCGCTTCCACTGCTGCTCCTCCAGCAGGTACTTCCGACGGTTCCTCTGGATCTGGGCACGCAAACACACGGCGGGTCGTGCATCAGGACAACATCACCACAGCTGATCTGTTTTCATAGCTGTGTGCTGTGTGCTGGCTCAAGGCAGAGCAGAAGTAGCCAAATATATCACCTACACTCTTGGCACTCCAGCCCAGCCTAAATTAAACCCAAACTGGGGCCCTAAACAGCCTCGTGAGGTCTCAGTACCAGTGGCAACACCAGATCTCAGCCAGGCACACAAGGAAATAGCCCCCACTGAGCTGCTGCCTCTGGCCAGCCCTGCGGCCACTCCTCTGCCCACGGGACCCAAGCCAGGCTTGTGTTGCTCTCCCAAGGGTACCACCACTTACTTGTCTCTACCATTATCATAAAATCCCAGAATGGCTTGGGTTGGAAGGGACCTTAATGCCCATCTCGTCCCACCCCCTGCCATGGGCAGGGACACCTTCCACTAGCCCACACCTTAGCACTGACACCAGCCCCTGTAAATAAACACCTGCCGTATTCACCCAAATTACAGATTTCACTCACTTTATCACTCTCAGAAGGCCAGATTGTCATGGAGAAGAAGCGCTGTGCCACTACGGGCAGTAGGCAAATTGCAATGGATAAAATCATGGTAAGCCAAAGGTATGGCTGCCGCAGAGCATTCGGAGCAGTTCCTGGGAATAAAAGGAGCAAAAGTTAATTTATGACAAAACTACAAGTGACAGGACTGAGAACCACAAAACACGAGGACTGACCTGTGAACTGAAAGCCAGAAGGGAAGAGAACATGGATTCCAGCACTGTGAAAGTCAAATGTGATCCCAAAGTAAAGTGCAATACTCCCAAATACTGAAAAAGCATTAACAAAAGTCCAGTAAGACGTATCCAGGCCAATCTAAAAGCAAAAAAAGTGCCAAATGAGGTTCTTAATTCCAAATAATGTCAACTACTTTTTGCATGTTGTTACCTTGCTAGTAGAGAAATTTGGACAGTGAGCAGAGAGTGTTCTCAGAACACCAGAGCTCAGGGAACCAAGCTTACTTGCCTGAAAATTGACAACAAATATCAGAGAGGATGCTGCTGTGACAGCAAAGGACTGATAATCTGCAGGGGCTTCTCCATTTTGTCCCATAGATTTCAGGTAGGCTCCGTACGGGATGAAGAAGATGATCAGTGAAGTTACAGCTCCATGGAGCAAACTCATAAAGAACTTCTTGTAGTTGAAAAGTAAATCTCTCTGACCCAAAACATAAAGTCTGGGGAATCGAAGGCTCAGTTTGTCGCTCACATCCTTAATAAAGAGGAAACATAAAAATAAAGTTGTGAATTGTTCTTCTCAGCCTGAGCTTTGGAGAGTGAGAAGCTGAACTATACAGTGTTCCAAAGGGAATGGCAGATCCCTTTCTCTTTCCAATAGCAGGGATTTGCACAGAGTAATGCAAAAGGAAGACATTCTTAAAAGCCACAAAAACAAACCCCTCTTTTTTCATGGACAACCAGTGTAACTTAAAGACCTGGTGGTAGGTGCCCTTGGATTCATCTGTTGTAACAACATGGGGATACCTGGTCAAGCAAGCCAACGAGCAGGACCGGGAGGCTGGAATACAGCACGTTGTACAGCGTGATGAACCAGTCCTCGTAGGCTGTCTGCAACAGAGGGGGAATTGCAGGACTTCGTGATTTCATTTTACTACATCCTTCCCCTCCAGTTCCCGAGAAAACTCCCATGTGCTCTACTACAGCTTTAAGTTCCCTGTCTCGGTGTTCAGCCAAAGGCAGCAGCACCTTGGCTCAAGGCATTCCTGAAGTTCTTTAGTCTGTGTTAAGCTGCTCCACTCCTTCCAAATCTTCCTCTCTGTACAACAATGATCCTGACTTTAGTGCTCTGGAATCACACCTAACTGCTTGTAACTAACTCACTCAGTACTCATCACATCCTCTTGCAGAAATCACTGGTGACAACTTCACATTCCTGACACTTCCCAGGTTAAGCTTTTGCTGTTCCACACTGACAGAAGCATCTACTTGTTGTTATCCCACATGAGCACACCTTCCTACCTGGGCAGAGAAACCATTGAAGAACGAGTACCAGATGTGGACCAGTGTGAAAGCGAAGTTTTTGTAGAAGAAGTATCTCAGAAACTTGCACATCCTGATGTATGACCAGCGCCCGTGGACCAGCAGCAGCCGCTGGAGGTAGCGGAACTGTCCGAAGGAGTAGTCACTCGACATGACGGCCTGCATCCCCTCCTGGCCACTGATCCCAACTCCAATGTGGGCAGCTGGGTGAAGGAGACAAACACCACACACTAGGTTGGACAAAGGGACAGGAACATGATCGGGGCCAATTCTACTGTCACCTGGACTCTCTCAGTGCTTGTTCTGTCAGAACGCACCTGGGAAATTTGACCAAAGGAGAACCAAGCGATGAGAGAGTGAGTAAAGCCCTGAACAAACTGGCCAGGCAGGTTACAAACACCCTTGGGACATAAACCCTATCCCTAGATGTTTTTTCCTCACTTGCATCTCTTGGAAAGCAGAGCAGGTACAATCTGGGATGGTAATGCCACCAGGCAAGGGGCAGCCAAGCTACTGCTTTGGTCTTTATATTACACTTCTGTAACACACAGCATGAGAACAGATTCCTGCTCAGGGTATGTCTACAGAAAAAAAAAAAAAATAGACCAGGAAAAACCACTAACCATTTCCTAAAGTGCTTCCTCAGAAAGGGAAACAGGCACAGAAGCTAAAAGCCCCACGGCAGCAAAGCAGATGGAAGAGTCTTCTGACAGAGAGGGACAGTGGAGAGACCGCAGGAGCAGGCCAGAGGAGATCTGTCCTAGCAGGAGAGCTTGACAGACGCCTTACTTTTGATCATGTTCACATCATTGGCCCCGTCCCCGATGGCCAGGGTGATGGCCTTCTTGTACTTCTTCACCAGCTCCACCACCATGGCCTTCTGCTTGGGTGTCACACGGCAGCAGATCACAGCCCTGCACTCGCAGGCCAGATCAACAAAGTTCTTCTGCTGCTGCTCCTTGTGGGCCTCTGCCCTTCTCCTTTTCTCAGTTTGTTTTTTCTTCTCTTCTGCTGTTCTGGGGAATTTCAGTTTAAGTTTCTTTTTCTTCTTTTTCTTCTCCAGCAGGATTTCATTCTGTGAAAAATATAAAACTTACTATGTTCCCTTCTGCACCATTTCCAGTCCTACTCCAGGCACTGCCTAACAACACACCTGAGGTCATTATGCTCCCAGCATCCATTTCTGGCATTTTAATGAACTGCTTGTGCAGACAAAGGAACAGAGTCCTCAGTGAGAAACACTGTGGCCTGGTGGTGCCCCAAAATCCCAAACAATCGGAAGAACAGTGTGGGATTTGTACGTACCAGCCAGGAGCCAGTGATGATTAGAGCCCGATCTCTGCTACCCTGGAAGAATGGCTCGTTCATTCTGAGAGAGGAATGTGGACTGGATCCAGCCCCGTTCCTCTGGTTTTCCAGCCTCGTTTGAAGGAGAGTACTGGAAAGAGAGGTAGAAACTGTTACTGGAAAGTCAAGGATAAACTTTAAGCTAGGTCAGTCCCAGACTGCAAATCCTGAAAACTAATTCCTCTGTGTTTTCACTTGCCTGGTATCTTCTCCATAGCAGATGGCTGTTTCCTCTGTTAAGAGTTCACAAGAAAATCCAATATTTTCAGCAGTTTCTACAAAAAAAAAATTAAGAGAGAAAAGTTCTGCCACAAGTAATTGTTACGAGCAGCCAGAAGTGATTTCTGATTTATGTTTCAGTACGAGAATTCCCTTTCAATGCCACAGTGTAGATGAACAGGAAAACATCCTCCTGTTTTTAGCTGCTTGGCTGTAAGCAACCCCACCTTTTTTGTCACCAGTAAGCACCCAGATTTTAATGTCTGCTTTGGAGAGTCTGGAGATAGTTTCTGGAACTCCATCCTGCAGTTTGTCTTCTATAGCTGTTGCACCAAGCAGCTGGAAGGCATTTGAAATACAGGTGGTTAGTAGCATTGAAACATGTTTTTTTTATTATAAGAATTGAAATGTATTAAAAATGTACAGCTCCTTACAATCAAGTTTTTTTCTATTTCCTCATACACTTTGTCCAGAGCTTCATCTCGGTGACTTGTAGCTAAACTGGCCTCCACAAACTTTTTATTCCACACTTCAAATTCATCCTGGCTTATGTCTCTATAGCACAGGCAGAGCGTCCTGAGAGTTTCATTTGCAAAGACCTGAAACATAATTAAAACCACACAAAATCATGAGCATTTGACAAGTTTGACAGAACAAGTCCAGCTTTCAGAACCAATTGCAGGTTTCCATTAAGCTTAATAGCTTAGGAAAAGGAAATTAACACTATTGTCAGAAAGAAACAATTTTTGTTCTCAAAAAGGCAAACAAAATACAAACATACATCAAGCGCCTCTTCTGTGGCTTCTCTCATTACATTCCTGGGGTGCAGCCGCTCGTAAATCACCGTATCAGCCCCTTTGCAATACAGCCTGATATTGCCACCGGACTCTCTTACTGTGGAGGCAAACAGCAGAGTTGGCACCCTTACATGGAGGAATCATTTCAGATTGGATTTTTCAGCCTACTGCCAAGTACCAAAGTACAAGATGGCGTTTCTTCTTCAGTGGGCTCAAACGTGCTCCAGGAGTGTCACACAGCTGTTAATTCGTGAACCCAGCTTCCTTTGCACATCCCTTTTCACCCCTAAACAAGTGACCTTCTCCATGCAGGCTGGTGGCAATCAGCTTACCAATGACAGACATCCGCTTCCTGTCGCTGTTGAAATCCAGGATGGCCAGGACCTCATAGGTCCTCTCGACCCCCATCTCACTTAGGGTGATGGTGCTCTGTGTTCGGGAGAGGAACGCATACCCGAAGTTCCGGGCGGCCGTCACCAGGGCCCCCTCGTCCGGGGAAGCTGCCTGGTAGTTGAGCTGACCTGTAGGATTGCAGGCAGGATACTGCTGAGGCTCCAGCTGGACACTGCTGCAGCACCCGCCAGCAGGGCACACAGACAACAGGGACCATGAACCTCCCAGTGTGTTACACGTACTTCCCAAACAGGATCAGTCCTCAGCCTGCTTCCCTCCACATATTAAAGCAAAACTCCACGTTTTCTACCTCAATATCCTAATTTCTCAATCCAGTCATTTAAACATTTTCAAAAGAAGCTCCCAAAGACAAATCATTGGCCACAGACACCAATACAGTGAGTGGAAACAACCCCAAAAACACTAGGAACAAGAAAGGACAGGACACAGTTGGTTTCATGGAGACTTCACAAAGATGGGAGTAAAGCAATATTCACATTCCATGTTTTAGTTGAATCTTCCAACCCACGAATTCAAGATTTCAATAGCTGATCACTGCTACATTTAGTTTTGTTCAATTTAAAAGGGCAGCCTAACACTCCTCCCTTATGGTATCAGCATTAGTTGCAGATCTCTCCCTTGTGGAACACAATTTGAATTTATGTTTTCTGCTACACAAGGAAAACTAACCAAAAGCCATACTCACCATCAGAAGTGTCAGCCATGACTGTGTGACAAATGGCAAGCAGAAAAAAGAACTTCTGGATTTCTGGCTCCTTTCCAGACTTTATTTGCTCTATCAGATAGTGATCATAGAATAAGAACTTTCCATCTGCGTACACATTCCAGCTGAAATCAACTTGCTGCTTAGAAAAAGGGGAAGAGCGTCTGAGTTACCACAGGTGCCGTTGCTTTGTGCCCGCCCGCGTCTCTCCGTGCTGTGCCGAGGGAGCGCTCCGTCCCACGGCCCGGGACGCAGCGGTGGCTGCGATGAACCTACCTCGGGGTGGCTCTGGGGCTGCCCCGCTGCATCCCGGCAGTCTCCTGCAAGGCAAGGACCTGCACTCAGGGGGACCAGGCGCAACAAGATTTTACAGCCCACCACAAGGTAAAACATATCTACGGCATGTACTGCCCTGGGACTGGAAGGAAAGGAAAAGGACAAACTGCTGCTCACACTAAAATTTCCTTGTCTGTTTCTTGACTTTGTCCCCAAAGCATTTATAATGAAAGGAAATTTGTACCAAAAAATGTGCAAATTACCAATTTTCAGTTTTTCTGAAAGCTGAGAAGTTCCCACTATAGTTCCTTAATTTCCAATTTGTATGTGGGAAAACCCCAACAATTCAACCCTATGCTTTACCCAGTGCCAGGTCTAAATGGTGGAAGTTCACTTGGACCTAGAGAACTTGTATGTACCTGATCTCCAACAGGTATTAAAATTCCTCCTTTGCACAGGCTTTGCACAACTTACCGTATCTCTGCCCGTTTATGCAACACTTTTTAAAGGTCATGATGTTCTGTGTAAGGGTTCCAGTCTTGTCAGAGAAGATGTACTGGATTTGCCCCAGCTGCTCATTCAGCGTGGTGGTCCTGGCCTTGGCAGCCGTGTCCTTCTCGGGGTAGTACATCTGCAGGTCCCAGTTGATGAAATAGCTTTGGCCAAAGCGAATTACTTCCACACTAAATGAAAGAGAAGGAATGTTGTCACTCCCAGCTGCAGCTCACATTTCCACACAATGACACCTCCTCGGGTATTGCCCTACCTCACGTAGAGGGAAATGGGCACCATGGTGTTGAGGACAATGATGTACCCCCAGAAGTTGAGGAAGCCCCGGTAGGCAGGGCTTGAGTCCTGTGCATCGTAGAGGTACCAGGAGGAGTTACCAATCTGCTGCTCCCAGTAGGTGTGTCCGATGGCCAGCCCAGCTGACAGCAGGATAAGGACCACGATGATCTGCAGGACACAGAGAGGCCTCTCACACGTCAGAAACATTTGCTCGACTTAAATCCCAAATCCCCATGTTCCAAACAGAATATGTTTGGTATTTGTTCCATGTTCCAAACAGAATATGACAGGTATTTGTGAGGAGAAATGGAGCAAACATTTCCCACAAAGGCACATTTCAGATTTCCTCCTACTCCATCCCAGCTCAGCAGGCCAGAAAAAAGTCAAAACATATTTATTACATACACACAGGAAGAAGCTGCCTTACTTTGCATTCACTGTTCACTTAAAATCTGAATTTTAAACAAAAAGGCTTACAGTATAAACCATGTAGTTCATAAGGGAGTCAATTTTTGTCCTTTTAAATCTTGTCTTTCCACTATTTTTCATTATTTTTGTGTCAGCACCTAAAAATAAAGAGTGAAATATTAAAAAAGGGAAAGACAGGATAAGCAAACACATGTCAGTATTACAGTTTTACCAAACTGGGACATGAAATACAGTTGGTGTCTATAGGATGAAGATTCTTTTTCACTCCACAGGTGTGCTTTTAGTGGGGAAATATTCCACACCTGCAAATATGACCATGCCATGGCAGAAGTCTGTATTCCTGATCTTACAGCCACGCAACAAAATCTTATCAGCATCCAGGGAATAATTTGAGTTTCTCCAGGATAAGCTTCCTGTAAACTTATCCAGTCGGTTATTGGGTTCTTCACATTCAACCAGACCTAGAAAATGTGGAGGAGAATGTGTTTAATGTACAAGTTAAATCCAAATGCATTGACTTGTACCCACCATGGAAGTAGCATTACTTTACTTTTATTGACTTGCAAACGATTTGAGCTACGTTCTAAAAGCGTTAAGTGTGGAACTGTACCAACCATCAAAGTCTGCCAGGGCACTTTCTTCCTGAAGGTGTCTGTGTGTCACCTCTAGGGCCATTTTGAATTTTAAGTTGGTCTCCCTAAGAAGAAAGGATAAAAAGGTGATTTTATTGAAATCATGGACACAGGAGAAAAGGTTAACATAATTAAATTAAGGTACCACTACTTCTCTGGGCAACCTACACTAAATTAAAAAATAAATCCATGTCCTTCCCCCTTTCTTCCTATGCTACATTCTGCAACACTTTTGATGTGTCTGTAGCACTCCAGTGCACAATTTTTAATGATTCTGGAACTGTGGGAATCAGCAGCTGGACACAGTTCCCCAGGTGTGGCTCAACAAGCAGACTCTAATGTACACAATCCTCGCTCTTTTCCTAGTCAGCCCAAATTAACTCCAAGACATCCTTAAATAGAACCTTACCCATCCAGTTCAGCTGTCTCCACATAGCACAGACTGTTAGGTTCTGAGCTGGACAGCAACAAAATATCAGCCTAGAAAGCAAATAAATAGACATCAAATAAAGCCAGGTAAAGATTCCTACGGAGCTCTCTTGAAACATAAAATAAATGTATCTGAAGCACTTACAGGAACAAAAGTATTTTTCTTCAGACGAATGATATCACCAACTTTAACATCTTTCCATTTAGTGGCTTTGAACCTAATACCAAAGACAGTTTAGTAATTATTACTCTTTAATCTAGGACATGATGCACTCTATAAATTTTATAATACTGAACTTTCCTAAGGAAAAAAAGACCTCTTGGTGTGCTGTGGGTTTGCTTCTCAGAAACTGCAATTTAGCTGAGGGTCTGCAGCTCAGAAGTCAACCTACCTCTTCTCTTCCCACTTCACCTAGTTAAGAATTCCTGTCCTTCTCTCCAAAGAAATTGCTCTTAGCACAGATTTATTCCCAGAGAATTAACTTTAAATTACTACTTTCAACAATTCTGTTCCAGCTTCAATTAAGTTTTCAGACAGGCAGTAGAGAACAGAGCTGAGCCCTTCCTATCACCTACAGCAGTGGCAAAGCTTAGCAACAGGGCAAGGATGATTACTTACAGAGCTCAGAGGGGAACATACAAACCTTCCATCCTTGATGACATCACATGTCCTGTTATTGACCTCGCTGTCCATCCTGTGACGAGCCTGAAACCACAGCAAAGAATGTACTCCCTGCTCTGTGCCACAACAGGAGAAATGAGCTACACTGGGACGGTTTTGCTTTTTGTATTAACAGAACATGGTTCTTACAATGTCATCCACCAGGTCTTTGACTGCAGTTATTCCCAGCACCAAGAGCAAGGGCACCAGTGTGGTGTACCATGACAGGGTAGTTATTTGAGGAATCGACTACAAAAGACCAATAAAATCAGGTCAGTACGGGATCATCAATCAAATTTAAATCAGAGATATTTCACAGTTACCTGACTAGAGAAAAAAACAACACATCAGAGAGAATTTTCAGTCAGGTTGGGAAAATGAAAAACTCTGTGGGAAGAGTATGGCTGTACACTACTTAGGAATCAGCTTCCCTTTAACAACTGCACTGGCTCATACAGTCTGGTGGTGCTTCTGATTTATGAGATTAACTCAAGAAACATCTTTTCCTCATGAAATTCATGAGCTCTGCAATGAGTTCATCCTGATTCTGTGCAACTAGCTCATCCCAGAACCCTGCCATAGCTCATCCGGATTTGTTGCAGGTTTCTGTTATGATGGGATTGGTCTCTGCAGCAGTTCAGATAGTGCCCCCCAATTCCCTGACAGGACAGCATTGAATTGTGTCATAAATGTTACTGAGCTCAGATTCCCTTCACAGTGAGTACTCCCCATCTTGCTTACCTGCAGGATGAGAAGAACAAGGAAATAGAAGTTGGCTGCTCTCTTGAACTGTTCGAACAGATTCAGAGGTAAAAAAGTGATGGGGTTGTACTTGTATGTCTTAATTGCATTTCCCTGTGGGAGAAACCCAAACATCAGTCGCACAGCAGAGCTTCTTCCAACACAAATGTACAGTCCATATTTTTAAGTTCTTAATTCTCTATCTCACCTTAAACACGTCTCTTGATAGACACTTGATTTTCCATTCCAAAACCCCAACCCAGTTATTCTTCCCCCTCTCTGCTGGAAACACCGAGGAATTGTCAACGGTGGCTTTTACACCACTCGCCAGCCATTCCAAAGATCTTCCCGGGATTAAGGAAGCATTCACCCGACAATTAGCACCTCATTGGGATAAAACCACTTACCGCATATTTGCTTTTCTTGAAGCACAGGAAGATTGTTCTCTTGAAGCCCGGCTGGTCATAGAAGTGCTGGTCGTTTGCTTTAACTTGCCAGCTGCAGTCTGGAAGGGACAAAAGGGGTCGAAAAGTGTTATAAACATGAGGAAACAAATCTGTCACTTTCAGGTTTTCTCTCAAATCCATATTTTAAAGGTACTTTCGATTGAAGCAAGGTTGGTACTTGCTTTATAACACATATCCTTTAAAAAAAAAACCTTTTCAAGACACTTCCAGGCTGTTTGTCTTTATTAGCAATTCAACTACATTGAGAGGTAGGGAGAGGCGTTGCTTAACATTTGAAAGTTCTGTGGGGTACCTGCAGAGTAATTTTTATTCATGCTAAATTCCCTTCTCTTCCCTCTTTTGGTTTGCTTTTGTGACACCCGTGAAGCGCTAAGCACTCCAACCCAGGTATCTGCCTTGCTGGAAATGAAGAGGTCACTTCACCTTTTGAAGGCAATTATTTGATTTAACCACACTGTGGTTACATGGTTTTCATTCACACCCATTTAAAAAATACAAATCTGAAGCGCTCATTTTATTTCTTCAGCCACCAGTTTTGTTCGATTGTGAGAAAACTCAGCAACAGGAACTGCATCCATCAAGTAATTTCCCGTGCCAGCTCTTTCACCGCTCTCCCACCCAGGCCCTTCAGCTCCCATTCCCTCAGCCTGAAGCACAGACACCCTGCTGCCCACAGCCACACACTCGGGCCCTGCCCACATCCTGGGAACTCCTTCCCCAGGTTTGGGAGCTGGCTCCCGACAGCTCTGCCTGCCTGGGAAGGATGGCGCAGGCAGGATTTTGAAATGCAGCTTTCCTGACTCACCGGCCAAGCATCTCCCCCTGTCCTCCAGCCCACAGTGATTGTCCCTAATGGTTGCTCTTCCTGGTTTCAGGAGATCCTCTTCACCCATGGACCTACGGGTGAAACTCCCGGTGGCAGAGGCGTGGGCACGGCTGTGACTAACACTTCAGAACCCAAATCCAAGTGCCAAGGCGGTTTTTTTTCCCCACCCACCATAGAGCAAATTCCACGCTGACATATCTGGACTTTTCCTGTGACTACACAACTGTCATTTCCAGCACCCTGGTTACAAACCCAGAAGATATTACAGAAATATTTATCTCAAAGAACCATGTTTTGAGTTAAATATTATATACATGGATGTAGAAAGTAACTAAGTTTGTCAAAATGACAGGGCATAAAGAAAAACAAAGTCTACACAAACATTTCTTTAACACATTCCAAAAACATTGCGTTGTTGATAAAACTGACGGAAAACTGTCAAATTAGGTCTGAGGTAAAACCTACAGGAAGGAAGCTCCTCAAAATTACTTTAAAGTGTGGTACTAACACATAATATTTGACAAGCTGCTTTCGTAATTCATCAACTTTCTGGATGTCATCATAAAAAAAACCTTAAACTAAACATCTGACGGGTGCTTGTAAAATGACAACACATAACAGGTGGTTATGAAATGAGAGCTGATCAACTGTTCCCACACAAACAGGAAAAAAATCTGTATAAATTACATGGGCTCTGGTTACATTGAAAATACTCATGTTGCAGCATTAGAAAAGGGAATTTAGGGGAGCTACAGATGTTTTTGGGTAGAGGTTCAGAGCAGGGATGTCAGGACTCCTCCCACCGAGGTTCTTACACTGGCAGCAGCCACAGGCTGTACCTGCCGGCTCCTTTGAACTCCTCCTACTCACCTTTTACCTTTCAGGAAACTCATGAGGCTATAAAATGAGCAGTGAGGTGGAAATCTGCTCTGCACAAGCAGAAATCCAGGGAAAACACTTACTGAGCACAGCAAAATGTTTATGCTGGAGCCCATTTCCACAGAACTGGGAAACCAAGTACCTGAAGGTCTGTCTCAACAGTTCCCAGAGCATGGGCCATGTACATCCAGGGCCTGCCTTAATTAACAGGAGGTCACCATGCAGCTCATTATCTTTGCGCAAGGAGCAGTGGCACAGCACTGGGCTGCAGGTTGGAATGAAGCTGAGTTTCATTCTGACATTTGTTAAACTGAACTGCCATCAATTTACTCCTCCAGAGTCAGATAAGCCATTGCAAACCTTACCTGACAAATAAACACAGAAGTCCAATCGGCCCAGAGGCTCAGCCTCTGCAGCCAGCATGGTGCACCCCCCAAATCAGGCTCATGGTGCTGTTACCTTTTTTCCCAGGATCTCGGCTCTCCTCGGCATCCCTGCTGGTTTGGTTGGGTCCCGGTTCAGCCCCAGGCTGCCGACCGTCCAACTCGTCCTCTGTTTCGTCGTCACTGTACGGCACCACCTCATCGTTGGGCTGGGAATCCTCCTCGAAGGTGGTCTCCGAATCCCGTTCCGAGATCATGCTGCTAGCACCCTGCCAGCGTTTTGGACAAGTTAGGGAAAAGAGCTCATGTAGCAAGTGCTGGAAACCACATCTCTGGTTTTACTCTGCTGGTGCTGCTCACCAGCTTCCCCAGAACAGCGCAGGGCATGGGTTTGGTTTTCCAGCACTGAGCAGAATCAGGGGGCAGTTCCTGTCCCAGCCAGCCCTCCATGACTGTTCTGCTACGTGTAATTACACACTGCAGCCCCAGGAACACCGTGTGCTCCCGCCGCAGGACGTAGGAACTGGGAGCACACAAACACGTCTCCAGTGGCATTACATCATGCCCTGAGGAGCCACAGGAGCTGGAGCTCTGCTTGGCCACAGTGGGACACGGAACCGGGCATGGAGCGCCAGGTCAGACAGCCAGGGTTCGGGTCACGCAGCTGATCCTCCATCCCGGCCTGCACAGCCTCACCCACACCAGCCTCGCTTCCTCTTTCTTCCCATGGGCCGCACACCAGTATTTGTCACTGCAAGGTCCCACACCTCGCTGTCCAAACACCCACTGACACCAGGGGATGCGTTTTGGCTCAGCCCTGAGCTGCATCAGAGGAGGGATGAGCTGAGCTTTGGCCGTGCCCATGTGCCCTTCAGCTCTGGATATCTCCAGCCATCGCTGGGTGGGATCCTAATCCTGATCTACACATCAATTCCCAGCTTGCCCCTTGCCTCACCACCATGGCATTGCCTTTGCTAACAAACTCAGCAACCAGCAGGGGCGGCACCAAACATGCTGACATCCCCCTCAGCTTCTGGTTTTGCAAAGCTGAATTGTCTCCCCTCCCTAATATCTCCTATAAGAGCGAGATAAATATTCCATGAGCACAGACTGTGCTCCTCGAGTGGCAGGCTGCTGGCAGGGAGCCCAAGGCAGGCCACACTCCCCAGCCGCAGCACTGCAGGGCCCGCCCAGCACAGACTGACAGCCCACAACATACAACAAATCCACCAGGCTGAGTGTACAGGAATCCACACAACTTCTCCCAAGACCCACACAAGCTGTTGGAGGCTTCTCCCTGATGGAATTACCCAGGAGTATGACAGCTGGTCACTAACACAGGTGTAGAACCTGAGACTCCTGTGACAGATCACGTTTTCCTAAATAGCCTTGGAGTTAGGAAATACACCTCAAGCTCCAATTCAGGCCCCTGAATACCTCACTGTGATATTTTGGTTTATTTCTCCTCTTTTCCGTGCTTTAATTCTTTCTGTCCTGCTAACGCCTCTGGTGGGGATTGCTGGGAGGAACAAGTTCCTCCCACACACAGTCCCTAGAACACAAAATGCCACCAGATCTTTGACTGGCTCTCACTCTACAACAACTGAAACAAGCTCATATCCCTGGCACACAGAGATTCAGCTGTTAGACTATTAAACCTTACTGATTAACTGCTTAATGATTAATGAACTAATTAGTCATGCAAAGGGGTAGATAAGATGTCAAAAAGATGCTGCTTTTGTTCTCCATTAGAGATGTGTGCCTGCACAGCAATTCCTTCAATGCCACCATCAGTGGCTGGGGATGCTCACTGGGAACAGGCGCTAGCCAAGTGATCTGGGGTAAGGTTAAATTAACTGTAGTCACTTTCCCTCCTCAGAGAACTAAACTACCACTGGAAAGCCTCGTTAAGAGAGGAGATCTCATTAAGTGTTACCCTGCAGGCAGCACAAGTGCTCTGTGCTGCCGGCACACCATTAGCATGCTGCAGGAGACAATGGAATTGTGCCCGGGGCTGGCTAGGAGCCTGCGGAAAAGCTCCCGCAGTTGGGAGAGAGATGAGAGCTGCTGTGGGATCCAGGGCAAAGGAGTCCTCCCCTGACAGGCCGACAAATTGGTTTAGAGTTAAGTTTCTTGACACCTGGTCTGGAAGAAAAGAACTGGCTGGGAGGGCAGAGCCGTGTCAGAAGTTCAGAGGAAGGTGGGGAGGGATCACATGTGAAAGGGGAGATGGGAGGAAGCGACAGCATGGAGCAGCAGGGATGCCAACTAATCCCGAGGCAGCAGGTAGGAGAGGGGAGCACACACCCATCAGAACCTGGATGCAGGATGCACCCAGCAGAAACGCAAGGGGAGCCAACATGGCAAGAAGAGAGGGGGTCACCACTGACTTTGGTCACTATTCTGAGGACTGTGGAAACAGTCCATGGAGGGCCTGAGATGGAACAACACGGTTGTTAAATATTGCTTGATAAAATACTCAGAGAACACTTTAAAAAGCTGGTTCTTTACTCATTTTCTAGTTCCTGACTTGACAACAGCGACTTTCACACTGTTTCAGATTAGAAAACCTTACATTAACCACTTCAGTCTAGAGGAAGCGTCAGCTCACACTGCCTGGGCAGGTGGGGTGCAGTGCCCAGGTCCCAGTTCTGCCTCCTAGCCTCGAAAATCCCACTGATCCAACAGCAGGCTGGATATATGGGGAGATAAAGGAGATCAAAACAGTATTAACCACAGGTTTAAGTACACCTGATCCAGTTTATTTACTAAAAGGGCAAATTTCACAGTGCTTCAGTAACTCAGGTTTTGTGTCTACTTCTGCCTCAGGGCAAGCACCAGACAATTTGGAATAAAGTAAACCTTGTAAAAACTCCACTTACTGCATTTGTTTCAAGGCAGTAAACAACAACTCAAACCAATCTTATTCTAAATTCTTATCTGGAGAGTCACTGCGCATGACACTGCTGCAAGAACCTGGGGTGACTTCTTGCAAATCAGGTCATCACTCAAAGCACACTGAAAGTTAATGAATCCATCGGGAACAAGGGACGCGAATAGTAAAAGGATTAAAATGCCACTAAAGCTGTTATTTTGTGTTTATTATGGATATAAAGACCTACAAGCCTCACCATTACACACCTGCTGGCCACCACAGCCCACACCCTGCATGTTCCTGTCCTTGGCACCATATTCTGCACTACCTCACACACTCTGGCAGTGCCAAGCTCAACAGCTGCTCAAACCTGGCCATGCACTGTTCTTCCAGAACACAACAAGATCAGTATTTTAAGTAAGAATCATAAAGCAAACTCAAATACTACAAAAAGTAACTCAGAGACCCTTATGAACTGCTTCAGGTCTCTGGAGTTCAAATAGGACAAAAAAAAGCTACAGCAAGATGTTTCACTGATTTAACTTGGCATTTAAAAAGTACTTAAATGCAAAGCCCGACCTCAGACACGTAAGATTTATTTCTTTACTAGGCATTACTGGAGCATCCAGCATTACAAAACCTGCTTACAGGAGGGCCGAATCCAAACTCCCAAAACTGCAGTAGAAAGCCACGTCTGACATCAGCCGCTGGGGTGGGGTTCCCACAAGGGCCTGCCAGCAGCTGCATGATCACCCCAATTACATTTTCCCTAAGAGACAGCAGTAACTATTCTGCCATCTTCAGCTGTACCACACTGCTCATCTCGCCAGCAGCGCAGAGTCACAGCCAAAGTGGGAACATGGACAAAGACAGCCTGGTAGGGAACGGCAGCCGAGAGGAACTCTCAGGGCTCACACAGAGAAATCAGAGCCCACGGAGAGCTTACATGGCTCCACCAGAGCAGACACCCGTATTCAAGGGGCTCAAGTCCATATCCCAGCTTACACCCTGAGAGGTTTCAGACCGATCTTTCATCCATGGGCACAGGATTAAGGGATGGCTGTAACAGCACTTGAGGCCTGAAATTTGGAATTGCAGAGACAGCCCAGCGTCCACTCTCAGGTCATGATCCACCCTCCAGCCCAATAATGACCCAGCTGGTACCGGTTAATGCTCCTAGAGTTGTTTTTAACAGCCCCAAAGCACTGTCAGAAGCCAAGGCCTCTGACAGCAGGATACTGCATTTCTGCTCTCCCCTCAGGGATCCCAGCCTAAGGCTTTGGCAGAGTATGGGCCTTCATTAAAAATGTGTCCAGCAACTCATCTCCCTGGAACCAGAGCTGCTACAGGGAAACAGGCAAATCATAAACTGGATTTGCTTCCAGTAGATGAGACAGATCACTGATTACTCACAGCAGATGCAAAATGTTACTGGTATCAAGTGCTTGGACAGGCAGATAGAAGGGTCTTCTGAACAGCTAACACCTTCCAGGTAATCTTTATGACATTTTGAGAGGAAAAGAAAATAACAGCTAAAATAACATGAATCAGCACAAATGGGCCAAGGAAATAAGCTTCACTCCGAACACTACTAAGCTTCAGGTAGATTGCCATGTAAATTACATGCTTAAAGCTGATCAATTTATAGATCAACAGCTCCAGTTACTTCCCTGAATGACTACTTTACAGTAACTGAACACCCAAAAATTGTATCTTGAAGGGAATTGATTTCCCTTAGTCATTTGTTCTCAAACACACTGGATGTCGCATGCACCCTAAGAAAGGTAAAGCCCAGCTCCTGGGACGCCCCGGAGAAAGGTGAGCTCAGGAGTTCAGGTATGTACTTTGAGCCAGCTGAGGCTCAAGAGTGCAAGTAATGAAACCCACCTCCTGACCCTACACAGCTTCCCTGCACCATGACCCTGGGAGCAGTTCCCACTGCCTAACACGAGGTGACAGAATCACCCCCAAAGGGCTCAAATCAGAGGCACTTCAGTAAGGCTGCAGATAAAACGCTCGTGGGGAAGTGATGCACTCTCACAACTTGGGACAGCACACGTCATATCTGAGACACCACACGTCATACCCGAGATCCCCACACAACAGAAACAAGGACTCCAGCTCTCTCTGCAAGGTGAGAAAATCTTGGGGATTCTGTTCTGCAAGTGACAGGTCCCAGAGGAGTCAGCCTGGCTGCACCATGGAGTGCTGCTGTGCACCCAGCCCCTCATTTTACACGTTTTACACACACCATTTTTAAATACAAAGTGTATCTATTTGATTCACAATAGTATCTTAACATAGGCACCTACTACTGCTCTGGATGCTGTACAAACTCTGGGAATTAAGGACTAATTCCAGCTCCAAGGGACTTTTAAATTGTTATTGTATGCAGCCAACCATGCAACACCCACAGATCTTTCCTTGGCAAGGAACCAACCCCCGTCCCTCCTCCAATGCCCTAATAACCCCAGTTACCTGCACCATGAGGAGGCAAACACCACGGTAAAACTGTAACACTCTGGCACCACCAAGCTCTGAAAATCTCACTTTAAAAAGCTGCTCATGCCAACCCTGGCTGCAGGCAGGTAACAGTTCCTCCCCTGGACACACTGCAGACCTGTTCAAGCAAGCTGAGACACCAGGACCCTGAAACCCTCCAGAGGGAGGAGAGAGGTACAGTTCTGTGCTGCTGACAAATGTTCAAGTCCCATCTTGAGGAAAAAAATTAAAATATAAAGCAGAGGCTATTGTGTACTCCCCGATGTAGCCACTTATTAAAACTTGTATGAAAATAAGTATGAAGGACTTTCCAATATAACTAATTTATCCTGATGAGCCTACAGGATTTGCCACAAGGAAGAGATTAACTGGACACCAAGAATTTAACAGAAAATCACTCCAAGAAAGAGACCCACAGCGTACAGGCCAGCTGCCTGAGGCTACACAAAAATAGTTGAAGATGGGCCATTGCAGAAATAAAATCTTCGTTTTCTCTATTATCTGCTCTAGGATTTCTCATTAACAGATCTGCAGAGCTCCATCATTTAAAGTCCAAGGCAAGGCAAGCTATCTTTGCAGAAGATAAGAAGGTTGGTAACCTTTGCTCAAGCTGCAGGTTCCAGCACACTCTGAAGGGGTTTCAGCCTGCCTTTTAGAGGGTGTTACCTTGGTCTCGAGGTTCACTTTATACAACAGCCCATACTGAGGTTAATAGAGGAAAAAAGAATTCTTGTTGTGCATGCTTAAACTGCATTGTTTGGAGCAGAAGATTTTTGGAACTTCACAGAGAGTTTTTTTCCCTAGCAATCACCGTCACCATCAAAACCAGCAGGTATTTATAACTGGACTAAATAAAGGTTCCTTCCTGCTACCAAGATTGGAGATTCCATGAGTACACCTCTTCTGGTAGCATCTACAATAGACACTGAAGCCATTTTCCTAAACTGACCTTTATCCAATGGAGCGTGTGACTGAAGCCCAGAACGCATCACAGATGCTGGTGCCGGCCACTCACAGAGAATCCCCTGTGTTCAGCTTCAAACCAGGCTCCATCTGCAATGAAACTATGTAGAAAATGGTTTATTGGCTGATTCCACCTTGTGGGCACACAATAACAAAAAACTATTCTTTAGAAAAATCATGACATTAATTTGCCTTGCAAAATTTCTTAGGCTTCGTGTGGAGCCGTTTGTTCTGTTACCCTAAGGTGTCTGGGCTCTGTGATAAACTTGTGGCTTGAGGCTGGTAGAGACCTTTCAAAGATACTAACAGCCATACCCTGTTTGTACAGTCATTCGTGCATCTTTCCTGTCACCATCAATTGTCAAATGAAACACATATTTCAAGTTTATATCAGAAGACATGGGGAAAACCCAGCACACGTTCCAGAGGGATTCTGTAAGCTTGCCAAAAAGCAGTGCTGTCACAGAGCCTGGCACCTGCTGAGGAGGGCTCAGAGAATCGGTCTGGATATAGTGCCTTTCACCCCGACAAGCTGAGACAGAGAGGTTAAGTGATTTGCCCAAGGCCATTGGGTAAGTCACTGACAGAGCCAGGGTTGGGTTTCAGAAGCTCCTGGCCCACGTCCTGCATTCAATTATAACTGCACAAAGCATCTCATTTAAAAGAGGCTTGAAAAGGCCCACGCCAGGAGGAACATCAAAACCCCTCGGATCTGGAACAACAACAAACCCCCTTTCCACATTTAAGAGCAGGCAGCACTTCATGCTCTCGGCCCTCAAACAACAGCCACACCAACAAGAGAGCAGAGAAATAAATCCCAGCTCATTTTATAATAGCTTCGCTGCAAGTGCCTTTTGGAATTCACCATCCCAAACTCCAAAGCAAAGGTCCAGAACATTTACACGCTGTCTTACACGGCAGAATTAAGTGAGAACAGTTTAGAAGTTACTGAAAATAATCTCTATGATAGCTACAAGTTAACGCAGAGGCAAACAGAGGCCTGGGACAGCTACGAAAGCAACCAGACTCTTAAGGTGACCACCAGTGCAGAAGCTGACAAGGAAGACTTCAAAAATAGCCAGATACTACTCGTCTTCTAAACCTGGCTTTGAGGACAAAGACAAATCAAAACGCACGACCAAACAGAAACCTGAGCAAGCCTGACCCAGCACAGACACTTACAGGGTGTTAATCCAGGGACTCATTCCAGCAGCAGCCACGCAGGTGGGGACTGCTCAAGGGCCAGGCTGCCACCCCAAGTGCCACCCCAGCGGTCCCGGCTCTCCACAGCCAAACACCCTCAGCCCGGAGACCAAACACCCCGGCTGTTACTCATTACCAGCACCGGTCCCTGCCAGAGCTGCCTGTGCTGTTTGGCCTCTTCGGTTTCAAACCGCTCCTGCTGACACCCGAGCCAGCGGTGAAATGCTCCATTAGCTGCTCCATTCAGCACGGCTCCATCCCGACTCCAAGGAACGGATGCTATTTAAGCTATAGGCACGAAGCACGAGGTAACAGGACCGAGACACCAATTCTGTTTTGTTTTGTTTTCCAGGCAAGTCACTGACCACACAAGTAACTGGCCCAGTATTTTCTATTACAGAATTACTGTTCCTTAATGCAGAAACCTATTGCTGCTCTGATGACTGTATAAACACTGACCAATGAGTCAGCCCTGGAGGCTGTTCTCATCATATATATAGGTATGGGGGGGGAAAAGCCGGGAGTCGGGCAACCAGCCCAGGGCCACGAGCCGGAGTCAGTGCCCGGGGGGCTCGGGGAGACCGGAGACAGCCGAGCTGCCTTACCTCACCTTCCAGCAACCTCCTGCGCTTTTTTTAAACTTCAGACCGGAGAGGCTCTGCGCTAAGTTCGACCATCACCGGCCGCACATCCCGCGGGTGGGAGCGAGGGGGACGCTGGTTCCCGCGGAGGCCTGTCGGGCTCTAAACCCTGCAAAACAACGCGTCGGGGTCCCCGCTCCGAGCAGGTGATATTCTGGAAAGGAACGAGAAAAGAAGGGAAGGCGTTCCGGGTGCGCCCGAGGTCAGCTCCGGCCCCACCTGTGCGGCGGGGCGGGCCGGGCGAGAACCTGCCCCGACCCCCGGCCCGCACCGAGCGCGGCACCTGCGGAGGTGGCGCTCGGAGCGGCCCTGGCGGTGATGGATACATCGTGCCCCGCGGCTGCGAGCGGCACCGGCCCCGCAGCCCCGAACCCCGCGGCCCCTCTCCGGCAGCCCCTGCCCCGCAGCCGCCGCTGGGCAGGAGCCCCCGGCCCCGGTCTCACCTGTGCCCGCGGGTTTCCGCTCGCTCGCTCAGCGCCTCCCGAGCCCCGCCGGCCCCGCGCCCGCCCCGGCTCCCTGGGAGCCGCCGCCAGACCGGCCGGACGGGTTGCCCCGGTTCTCCGGGCGGGGAGTAGGGGAGCAGGGGAGGGGCCGCCGGGCAGCAAGGGAGGGGCCGCCAGGGCCCGCCCCGTGCCCGGCCCCGGCCCGACCCCGCGGCCGCTGCCGCCGCCGCCTCCCCGCTGGGGCTCGGGGGCGCCGGGACCCTCCGGCGCTGTTGGCACCCGCGGGAGATGCTGCCGTGCGGGACCAGGGGTTCTGGCACCCGCGGGAGGTGCCGAGGTGCGGGTCCAGGGCGCTCCGGAGGTCCCGGCTCTGGTGAAGCTCTGGTGATAGCTGGATCTCCCGCCTGGCGTTGTTCTAAATGACAGGATTGCTTTATCGCTCCTTTTTCGCTGGGCTGCGCAGCATTAGAGAGCTTTGGAAAGGCTACAGGATTTTAACCTTTTGGCCTTTGAAAAGCTCCGAATGGACTCCTCGTTCCCAAATCCTTTTGAGGAAAGACTGGAGACTTGGGGGATGCACGAGAGTGATATTCTTAACTGATGGTTTTGCTCATTAATAAGCAGACTCATTAACAGATAAAGCGGTCATATTTAGGGATGACAGTAGTGCTGTTCTGCCATATGCACATTTGTTCACAAATAATGCAATTTAGGGCAAGTGGAACGCAGAGCAGATACGGTTACTGATCTGATTAAGTATAAAAATCTGCAAAATTCTGTCTCTTAAAGTGATAATGGGCTGCTGCTCTGTACTAAAAGTGATCTTTGTTTTGGACTGGCAGGTATTGCAGAGATCACTTGGTTTCTTTTTCAAAAGCAACAATACTCAATTTTCCTGTGCCAGAAAAGTCTTGTTCAAACAGACTTGGTTTTCCTAGACCAAAAATGTGATGCTGAGTTCCAGAGCTGTGTCTTTCAGCACTTTTCTGTTTTTCTGCCTGCCTCAAATTCCTCACACCAGCATAAAACCAAAGTTAATTAAAATCAGGAGCATTTTGGCTGAACAAAGCAGCAGAGGTTACTTGTGCTTTTGACAATTCCCGCTCTGGGCGGGACATTAATTCCTGTCCAGGGCTGAACGTTTATTTGGCTTCGACTTCGGTATTCACAAGGTTGCTGCATGCAAAGCCCGGCTTGTGGGACACACTGTCAGGAAGGAGATTACTGGAGATAAAAGGGCCCCTGTACAGTGACTAATGGCCCAGCCCAAATATTAGTTTTACACTTAGTTAGTACAGATCCGTGTCCGAGGGAAACAGCAGCTGTTCCCTGCACTGGAGCCATGAGGAGGAGCATCCGCCGCTTCCCCTCTCAGACCCTGCTCTTGGTCACTTCCAACAGGTATTTCCAGTTCTGCTTCAGACCTTTTCTCCTCCATCCTCTCCTTTATTCCTCAGCCTCATCTTTCACTTGTGCCCCTTCACTCCAAAATAGCAACATGCCCTAGTAAAAAATACACTCCTTTCTGTCCCACTGCTCCTTCTCTCCTTCCCAACCTCTATTCCTGTTTGTCTCATTTTGTCAGGGTTTGGGACACAACTGTGTAGAAAGGGTTATACATATCAGTAATTCTGTATTTAAGCAGTTCTGAGCACACCTATTTATTCACATTCTTATTTGATTCATTTTCTAATATGAAGAAACCGGAGGATAATGCAGATTGTCTTTCTAAGCAATCCTCTCCCTGTTCATCTTTCCATTGTTTTCTCTATCAATTAATCCAAACGGGGGGGGGGGGAGGGGGGCGGGCGGGGAAGAGTTTAATTCTCTATATCTTTCAGCTAATCTGGAATCAAAAGTAATTTAGATGGTAATTTTGAAAATTATTAATTTGAGGAAAGGGCAGATGCTGCAGCTCATATAGTTTATAGGCAGAAAGTAAATGGTGGCAATTCTGCATGCTGAAAGAATTGTGCCTTTCTATGTGAAAATGTGGAGGGTTTCTTCTTTTTTCCTCCCCCATATAAATTAAAAACTTCCAGACAAAATTGATAGATTAGAGGTTTTCCTAGGCTAAAGCCCTGTTTCAGTGTCAAGAAGGCTGAGCCCAGATATTTTGGAAGTTTCAGTTTCCTAACATCGATATCTAAGAGAGAAGGAACCAGCAAAGCAATAGCAGCCACAGCTCCAGAGATAACCCTTGGGAGAGGGATACCTGTGCCTTCGTGCCTCCTCAGTGGCAGTGTGATTTCAGATGGAATACTGGTCACTGAATCAGTTAAAGGGGGGGGTGCATGTTGTGCCAGAACCTTTGAAGTTCTTCTAAGAACAGGAACATTACCAGGAGACTCGTGTGTTTGTGCACCGGTTTCTCCTGTACAGGGAGCTTTTCTATGCCCAGGTACTTTCCTGCCTCACGTTTGGCACTTGCTGGAGAGAGCTCAGCTTTAAATCAGGCTCCGTTCCAATTGAATTGTTAATTACCACGACTGGAGTTAGCGCAGCCCAGCAGAGAATTCCACAAAGACAGAGCAGTGCCTCATTATTCCCTGGGTAAGGGATCCTCTCGTGCTTACAGACATACAGAAATCCTAACACAAATTTTATGGCAAGGACATGGAGGTGTGGAGATTTTTCCTACTCCAGCTATTCAAAAAATATTTCCTGTGCATTCCTCTTTCTGGCTGTGCTCCATCAGATGCATGGATTTTATACAAGTCCATGTTTCTGTAAAACCTCTCCTCCAGGCATGGCAGGGATGTTCCCCATGTGGAGAACAGCTCTTTTCCCCAAGTTGTGAATTCGGGGGCTGACACAGAATGGGGCCCCTGACTCCATCTGGATCCAAATCTGTTTTCCTGAGGAGCTCCAGTGTTGCTCCTTGCCTCTGCCAACAGATGGGGAACCACACCGCTGAATTCCCGGCGTGAGCTCTGCGGAGCTGCACGGACTGAGCTGCTGCTGCTTCCCGCTTTGCTGCGGTTCCTGTCGGAGCACACTTGGCTTTAAAACAATGCTTTAAAAGCGGTAGATCTACATGCTGTCACTCAGGATTAGTTTAGGACGCAGGAGGGAATGGAGTTCCCGGGATCTGGGAAATGACAAATCCTGCTGGTACAGTGATACATTCAGAGTAGTAGAATATACGCGTGGTCTTGCAGGGCTATTTGGAAATGAGGGATGAGACTGAGGAACTAAAAGTCACTGACCCGAGTTCTGTGCCTCTTTCCATTGTATTTCCTTCCTGAATTTCCTTTCCCCAGAAGAGCTGAACTGATTTAGTCCTGAAGCCTTGCAGTGCTCAAACACTTCATTCCTTCTCAGGTTCTCACTTGGAATTTCAGTGGGAAGGTGACTTTTGCTCACAGATTGGTATCTGGACCCTTTTGAACATGGAAATGTTCCCATCAGAGTACTCTTAGGAAGTCTTCTTTTTCTTGTTTGGTTGTTTTTTTTGTTTGTTTGGGATTTTTTTTGTGTTAATGGGTTTTATTTTTGTTTAGTTTAGTTTTGTTTAGTTTTGCTTTTTAGGTGTTTTGTTTGGGTTTTTTTTTTACAGTATAAAGTTTATTTTCTTCTTATTTTTCTTTTTTTTTTTTTTTTCCTTCCTATGAGTCTGTGTTGCCACAAATCAAAATTCTGGCTTTTCTGGCTGTCACTCTTCCTTGCTGCATCCTGTCTTCTGTGATTTGTGATGAGTCTTTCCTTAAGGGAGCATTATTTTTGCTTAGCTTTCACCTAGTGTATCCCATTGTTCAGCTCTGGGCAATTGTTTTGGGATATTATTGATTTTATGACTTGCATTGTTGTCTGCACAAAACCAGACCCATTTGGGGCAATTTGCTGCTTTCATACTTTCTGAGGGAAGGGGATGTGTGTTGGCTTGAGTAGAGCAGCAACAAAACCCTGCTATTATTTTATGTGGTTTAAAGAGGGAATCCATCTCATGTTTCCCTGGAGGCACTTCTGTGATCAGGAATTACTACAACATTACTCAGAGCCCTTTGTGCGGGCGGTTACTTTGGGATGTTATCCCAGATAGTGCACATTGCTGTTCTCCTGACTGGCTGGCATGCAAAAAAAGATGGGAGAAACCAGTCTGCCAGGCAATTCTAGCTGTGACTCCATGAAAATTCTCAGTAGTGGGGGAATCCTCCAGGAGAGAGCAAGGTACATAGCAATAATATTACTTACAAATTCAAAGCATTGTACAAAGATTAAATCATCTCTGAAGCACGTCCAAGTGATATGTCCTAGTGAAGTGATTCCACTGAAATGATGCTCACACATCAGCAGACAAGGAATACAATTAAGGAGAAGAAAGTAAGAACACCAAAGACAAATTGTGGCTGCAGGGTATGCATCCAGATGCTCCTAATGGATTATTCTGCCCTACAATTGCTCTCTCACCACATGGGTCGCATGTCTGGGCAGGGAAGCAGTGAGAGACATGAAAGGAGCAATAGGTTATGTGGATTGTTATTTTTACTCTATTGCAGGAGCAGTGTGCAAGGAGGACACCCAGCTCTGTGCTCAGATTGCCAGCAGTGGCTCCCTGCACACAGGAACGGGTGAGGAGCCACTTGTGAGCAGCCAGGTCCTGCCAAGGGACCCCACAGTTCTGCTGGGACTGGGAAGGCAGCTGTCCCCAGGACCCACAGGGTTTATCCGTCATGTAGCAGCATCCCTCTGCTTTACCAGAGACATGTGAAAGTGAGTCAGTTTGTTTGTTTTTGAGGGAAGTTGCTGCTTTTAGCCACCTCACAATGTCATTTTATGTAACGTATTCATGACTGGGCCTGTACCAATAGCCATGGATGTATATATAGATATACATGCATGTATGCATGTATATACACACACATATATATATGTATACATATATATATATATATATATATATATATATATATATTAGAGGCATTGCAATAAAGTGGCCACACACATATATATAACTTGTCACAGCATCCTTTTATCCTTTTCTTCTTTTCCTGGCTTAGAGCTCCCATGGTTCTTTTGCAGGCTCCATATACACAGGAAAAAGAAAATCCTTTGGTCTTTACACCAAGGAAGGTGCCTTATGGAAGTTGAAATGCTGTTCCCTATAGACGTGGTTTGAAGCCTGAAATTAAGGGGAAAATATTCCAGAAAAGGAATCACTGAGCAGAGCTCATGTGGAGCTGTGGCAAAGATTGATTTGAAACAGAACAAGGGCAAGGAGAGGTTGCCCTCTCCTTGGACTTTGGGAGTTGGACTTTGCTGATCCCTGTGGATCCCTTCCAACTCAGGATATTTTATGATTCTATTCAAGACTTAAAATTAATATGCAGAGAAGCATGTGCTAACTAGAAATCCACTCACTCATCCTACTTTAAGCCCCCATTACTGCTTAAAATGGCTGATTAATGATGTTAGATGGTGATAGCATTCATTTGATTAAACTCTCAAAGTAAGCAGAGTGGAAATGCCTAAGCAATGGATTGCTGGTAAATGTAATTTATGCTTTGTGTGTATTGGTCTGTAAAATTGTCAGCAATCTTGATGTAGGCACATCTGCATTAAATTTGTGCAGCTTCTTCAAAAGTGCTGCTATTTACCAAAACAAATCCACAATATGTTCCTGTTATAGGTGTGTGCCCGCAGGAGGATGCACCCAGCTCTGGCTGATGAGAAAAGAGGCAGAGCCCCACCACAATCCATGGGGACTCCATAAGGATGTGCAGCCACCCACAGAGTTACATGTGCTGGAGCTTCTGACAACACAGAATACCTTCCCTGATGTCTTTTTTCTCTCTCCACTAATCCTCCTCCCACTCAGCAAGAAAAGTAGCTGCACAGGCTCACAGAGATGCCTTGCTATCAGCCTTACTCTAGAATAATTTAACACATCCCTGGAGAAGTGTTCCTGACTCTTGTTTAGGGAGGCTAGGAATCGGGTTCCCTGCAGTGCTCAACCTGTACCCTCGGATAAACAACACATTTAGGTTCTGCTTGATTACTGTTTCCTATTCTTGCTCTCAGAATTCCTGCAAATTGTTGTCTTGCCAGAGAAGCTCCAAGGAGCCTCACTCGGGTGGATGGAGCTGTGCTGTCCCCAGCTTCCCTCTGCCACGTGTTTCCATCCCCGTGAGTGTCAGCAGAAATGACTGTGCTCATATTTTATGAACAGAAATGCAAAACATGTTAGTCTGCTACAGAAATGCCACCCTTCTGAACCTCAGGTAGCCTCACACGGTGTTTTTGACAGACCTGTGCATCCTCCTTGCTGATGAAGATTCATCCCTAGATCTTTCTGTGTCAGAGGAGTTTGCTCTTTTGAGGGTGGTTTGAGTACGTGAGGTATGTGATCCCATCCCTGGAGAACATGTTCTGCCACTGGCATGAGCTGCTACCTGGAGGGTCTTCTGGCAAGAGGAGGTGTCACTCACTGCTTCCTTCTGGCTCTTCTTCCCAGCGTACCAAATGGAGATGAACATGAAGGCACCTGGAGAACAGTCTCCACATGATGTTCAGCCAGTTCAGCACTGAGTTTCATCCGTGGCCACTAGAAGTTTAGAGGGTGCTATGAAGAAGTATAACCTTACAGAAATAAATAGTAAGGCAGATAAGGTTTTACAGCAAGAGAAAACATCACAGGATTTGTGTAATCTGGCACTGGCTGTTTTTGGTTTGCCAGGGTGTCTCTACTGTCTGTGTGGTTGATTGAGGAAAAATGTCCATGAGTGTAATCCAGTGGCTGGGTGGATTGAACTGATTCCTCTTCAGAGCCTAAGCTGGCTCTGTAAGTATAAACCATACAAATTCCTCCTTTTTCAGGGTAAGTAATTACTTTCAAAGTAATCTCAGTTTTTTACATTTTTGCACAATTCTTAATCCCATTCTATTATTTCCTTGTATTTTGGACACATTTGGAACCTGTGCCCCCACTTGACCCCAGAGAGGTGCATCAGCTCCATGACTCACCTTTGAGCATTACTTACTGCACACGATGAATATTGGGTTTGTGTAACAGGTCTCTGGCAGAGGGGTTATTTCCTCAAGTTTTGTGTGAATTAGAAGAACCTGGGAAACCCTTTGTAGACTTGTTTCATGCTTTAGTGTTTGACTCACGACTCTAATCTGGTGCCATCTTCATGGCTTTATGTACCTCTTACCCGCCTACAGCTCAGATTGATTTTCCTCCTACTCACCCTTTTGCTCACTGCTCTCCTCCCAGTTCTCCTCTAACTAATCCCTCTCGTTTCCCTCTGCTCTGTTTTGTTTGTTCCCTCTTCTTCTTCCCTGCTCTGTGGTGCTCAGCCTGTCCAGCTGGGCCACGTGAGCCTTACAGCCAAGGGGGAAGTGCCTTGCTGGGCTCCTGGACAGACTGACACCAAGTCCCTCCAGGAGTATTTTGGAATAGGGATTTTGTTAACTGGCATTCCTTATCCTACACCAGAACTGTCTGATAATCCTAAGCAATTAATTATTAGGCTGTTCGGCCTCTGTGTTTTTGGAGAGAGACCCTGCATTCCCCAAACCATCCCCAGTCTCTGGGGAAATGTTGGGCAGCTTGAGTTGAAGTTAGACAAACAGCATAAGAGAATAGGGAAAAATATTCTGGCTGTTTTGCACACAGCTGCTTTCATAGTATGCCCCTCAGCAGGCAAGTGAACTGTTTATAAAGATAATTCCACTAAGCACAGACAACTGATTCATTTCCCTACTGCAGTCACACTCACAGAAACCCTAGTGAAACACTTACACATTAACATTTTGCAATTTCATTGCTGCAGTACCCACTGCTGCAGTATCCTGTGGGTTAAAGCTCCTTGGGAAGTTCAGTCAATAGCGTGTGCCATGACAGTTTGCTTGGGTTGAATGCACAGAAAGTTTAAAAACCAACACAAACCCAAATGGAACCAAGCAGCTCATTGAACAGGACTATCTGAATGCCTCAGTGTGAGTTGGTGGGATGGGTGCCACATCCTGGCAAGCACTTCATATTGGAGACAAATCTTCCACCCCATTAAGAGGGATGCTGCTGCTTTCTGTGCCCAAGGATCTTCCAGGGTTTCCACATTATTATTATTATCCTTCTTCTAATGAGCATGTTTAATTAAAGAGCAGGTATTTCCTAAAAGATTTGATTTGGGGACATCACCTGAAGGAAACCACAAAAAATCACTTTTCTCCCAAATCTTTATAGCCCTGTATCGAAATGGTTGGAAGCCTCTTACACCAGTTTTCAGGAACACCTGTCAGTTTTGTCTGAATTCACACAACTGAAATGAAGGCACAGAAATGGTAAAGCTCATCGCTGCTTTTGAGAGAGGATATCAAACCTCTCTCTTTCAGACAGGAACAAAGATGGGGGGCTGAGATCTCTTGCCAAACCCCACTGAAATAGTTTGGCTGTTAATTAATTGTATGCTTGTCACACTTTAAATGGTCTAAAGGTCATGTCTTGGGGATCACTCTGATTTCTCCTTCAGACATGGTCAGGTGGGACTGTGAGTTTGACCTGCCTTCAATTCTACAAGAAGCAAAAATCCTGAGGCTGTCTGGATTTGAGGTAAGTGAATGAATTCTCCTTTAAAAAGATGACTTTAAAAGTAGGGGTAGCCCATTGTGAGAAAATCTGTCCTCCTGCTTCCAAAACCTCCCTGGAGGAGGAAGACTTGTCCTAACTTGGATAAAGCTCCACAAAGCTACTGTGCTGCACTTGGCATTTGGAATGGGAGAAGCCATTCCATGCCCTGCAGACACAGGAGAAGTGATTGTCAGCTGCAACCCAAACACTGGGGTTACAAAACCCAAAGTGCAGGAGAAATCTCCACCCTGAAAGGAGATATGCATGCTGATTTGGAATTCCGATGGGATGGGTGGGGTGGGTGTGCTGATTACAGTTTGGGGCAGGAATGACAGAGGATTTACAGAAGCTGGGCTCCTTCCCAGAGCTCTCCAGTTCGAACAGGGCAACGTCTGCTTGAAGGTCTGCAGAGAGAGATTTTAGTGCAAATTCCCTATTGATAACCCTGCATAGAATGAGCAATACAGGCAACCGTGGCCGAGTGTTGGGGTGGAGTGGTGACAGCTCTTCAGGTGGCACACCAGCTTTAGCAGGACGTGAGCTAAGAAAAGCCATGTTTGGTGGGGTAGCCCAATGCTGCAAGTACCAAATCCGCAGCCAAAAAGTGCTTTACAGGAAGGTGCAGGTCTGCTGTCTCTGGGCTGTGTTTCTCATGGCTCTTACTCCCAAAGAGCCACCCTGTAATGGGCTGGGAGGGGAGGAAAAGAGGATGAGGATTGCAAAGGCACTGCTTAGAGCTGAAATGGATTGTTTGAAAGCTCTCGCAGGTTAAGGAAGGCTGGGGACCTTGGAGGGACTGGATGTGCTACAGATTTGCAGCAGGAAAGAGTGAAGGCGAGGGTTATGGGCCTGTAAAAGCACAAATCCCTGGAGAAGATGGACAGCTGATACTCCCTATGTACCATAATATAAGAACCAGGAAAAATCAAATTACAGAATTACAGAGAGGCCAACAGAAGGAGGTAATTTTCCACTCTGGCCAGTTCCAGAGACAAGAGACCAAGCGTGATGAGCCTGAATGTTAATTACACCGCTCTTTTAGGTCCGGGCTTTTTTCCTCCCTCAAGGGGTGAGCAGCCCCGGGAGCACTAGGGAGAGCTCCTGTCCCTGCAGTGGTTTGTGGTGTGGTGGAACAGGAAGGACAGCATTGCTTGGGAGATGCCCCAGAGATTAGAGGCTAGGGGCCTGACTCAGGCCCACTTGACTCACCCGAACACCGTATTCCCCTGGAAGCTGTGGAAAGCTCCTGTGGCTGACTATTCCCAGCTCTCAGCCCCAGGTCTGTTGGATGCTTTCCCTCCCTGCCACCCACCCAGACAGGTGAGCGTCACACGCAGCTGGGACTCACACACTCCTCAGTGAGCCTGACACAGGGGAAATCTGAGCAACTTTACTTCCATAAATGCTGCAGGTCTCATTTCATTTTCCGTCTTTCTCTCTTTTGCTGTCCTCCCCGGGGATGCCTGCCTGTGATTCTCAGTACCACACACATCCCAACAAACCCAAGGTGCATTAACACAGACGGAATGTGAAATCCAAGTGAAAGGAAGAGTCCACAGAACAAATCTCATGGCGTTTGGATTGCTCATGGGCTAAGCAAGGTAAAACATCCTCAGGTTAAGTATTGAGCTGGAAGAAAAGCCCCTGCCCTGTGACAGCACTGCCTAGCTGGCCTCTGCCAGCAGCACTGCTCCCTGGGGACCTGGCCCCTCCACTCCCACACTATCCAGAACACTTCCATGCTGCAGGAGACGCGAGCTGGAAGGAATTGTCTGGAAAACAGGCCACTGCCTATATCAAAGGCCTTCCAGAACAATTAGCAGCCCCTGTCCAAAGCGTTGTGGCACCACGCCTCGTGGTGTGGCTATTATTACTCTTTAAATAGCCCCAGAATGATGGGGTTTTCCTTTCCTGTAAACTACCCATTTCTGACAGAAACACAGAGCTTCTCTCGACTTCTCCAGGGTTAATCTTCCTTTTCTTGCTCATGCCTGCAGGGTTATATCGTCACTGGCAACTGAGCAACAATTAACAATTTATGTTCTGTGGGAGCTTGATTCAACTTGGCTTACAGCTTTGATGAGTTTTCTATGACATTCTCAATAATACATTATAAAATACTGACAAATTTTTAAATAGTTAATCTTTTACTAGTTTTCTGTGTTCTGAACCATACTCAGCCCCCAGCCATTTCAGTAATGCTTCAAGGAAGGTATATATTGAGAACACAGAGACAATTATGTTAGTCCAACAGCAACCTGATAAAATATTAACATTTCTTATGAAATTTTTCCAGAAGAAAGGAGAAAAATCATCACTAGCGAGAAGCTTTGCAGTGGGAAAAGCCTTTTTTCAGCAAAAAATTGTTAAGTAACACCATTAAATATTGAATGATGCTGAGGTGTGTCTGTACACAGCCTCATTTCAGCCCAGTGTGATGCAGATTTTATTTCCTCCTCTGCAGAAATCATGAAATCCTGTTTTAAACCACGATGGAAGAGCCAATCAGATAAAACCTGTACCTTGCCACTATACTTTTATGATTTGTTAAGTTCACTGGAATGAGTAATACAGCGGGAATAGAACATTTTAAATACCCCTTGGCAGTCACTGTAGTACAATAATCACTTAAAAGACACAGGAATTACCAAACTCCATGTGCAGCTGGTGCCACATCAAACCAAAAGGAGCCTTGTCTGGGTGATTTTCACCTCTGCACTCCCATTTTGTATTTCACCAGAGCTGTTGAGAATAAATAAATAATAAATTGAACAGCAAAAAGCAAGTCATTCTGGGCAGCCTCTGGCAGCAGTTTGCTCTCATAATGCTGTTTGGTGAGCTGGAAGCATCCAGCTCATTTCCTAAAGAGCATTTTCTGCTTAGGTCGGGGCTCTATTAATCTGTTCAAGCCAATTCTCTAAAATCCAAACCATCTGTATTTGGGAAGATCATGGTTTATTTGGATTCTCTTTGTGTCTGCTGTCAGTAGATGATTAGAAGTACGAGGGATTTACAGTGTAAAGTCTCTCTACTGGCATGTTACAGTGACCTTCTAAGTAGCATCTCCCAATATTTGGGTAACAGCTGGTACAGTTAAGTCCAGCAGCGAAACAAAGAACAGCCACAAATACTGGAAATGGCTGAGTTTTGGCAGGGTAGAAGGGCTGCAAGGAGTGGGGCTGGCTGAGCTTCCAGTGTTTCACCAGGTGTTTTACTGGCAGTTTCTGAGGACTCCTTGCGAAACACACGGCAGTGTTCAGGTAACAGTTTTGTGTCGGGGTGCCTGGAATTTCCAGGGAAGCGGTGAAGCAGTCACTGGAGATCTGGCCCAGCGAGCCGTTGCTTCACGCTGTCCCCACGTGCCCACGCCCAGGTGCCATGCAGGCCCTGCTGCGTGCGGGGCAGCTGCTGCTCCTGCATGCACCACTCGCAGGGGCTGCTGCATCCTCCCACTCCACCGCTCCCCGTCCTGCACACGTGGACCCAGCGCCAGCTCCCATGGAGAATTGCCAGCCGTAAGACATACTAAATCTGTTTTTCTCAGAAAATTGTAAATAATTCATGGGGCTTGGTTCTATAAAGAGGCCAGTTATAAATCATCCGAGCTGCACCTGGAGATTTCTGATGTCAGCATTATCACATGAATTACATCTCTCCAGGGCCATCTATTACTGTAAACACAATTCCAAAGAGGAATTATGCATGTAACATGCAAGGCAAACAAACGAGTAATCTTCAGCCTGGGTTTAATACTACAGCTTTGCAATCCAACTGAGTTGTTAGTGGCGCTAATTTTCTGCTCTGGCCTCAGAGATCCTTTCATTCTGCTCCTGTACAGGTGTATTTTTCCCTGAGGAGCACTTGTTGGTGAGAATGCTGGTTGACTGTACACCACCAGCAGCCCAGGTGCTGTGAGGTGCAAGGAAAAAGCCACAGATGTGATTTTAGAGGGACATGAACGTGTGCTGCAGAAAAGATCTGGATTCTGAGATTTCCGTGTATCACCATCTCGACCATGCTGGGATTACAGTCCACTTAGAGCTGTTGAATTACGCCAACTGTTTCTTTTTCATTCTGCCCTTCAGAAACAAACATTCTTGGATAGAAACATGCCGGTTCCTGATGGTTTCCAGCTCCTGATGTCAGCACAGAAAAATATGAGAGGCAAAGAACAGAGATGTGTTTATGGACTAATGAAAGGACTCCTGAAATCCTGGTTTTCCATGATATCCAGGGGATGAGAGGTGGAAAGATGCTTCTGTTAAGGCAACCAAGTAGGTGAGTGTAAAGCAGGGGGCCAAAGCTGCATCCAGAGTTGGGAATGATCTGATCACGAACAAAGAGGAATCAAACTGAATCTATCTTGGCAGGAGGCCTGCGGAATGAGCCCAGTGCCAGGTGCTCCTGTGGACTCGGCCATCCGAGGGCTGGCCTTGGCCAGGCAAACAGGAGCAGTTTGGCCGTGCTGCTGGGGAAGCCCCTGCCCGGCCCTGCCTGCACCACGTGTGGTTTATGGCCAGGAGGGACCCGTGGCAGTGCAAAGGCCGATGTCTCCCCAGGCTGGACTTTAACAGCTCGTGCTAAGCTCCCAGGCACTGCTCTCTGGGCAGAGGTCACCTCCTTCCTGCCCCAGAAAGGGCTTTGGAAAGGCTGGAAAAACACCCTCTGGACTACAGACTGCTGTGGAATCTCTCCAGGAAAAGGGGTCTCCTTTTTCACGTTCTGCTCGGCTCCGTGAAACAGAAAGAGGTACTCTGTACCTGAGCACAGAGGTGGGCTGCTGAAGCCAGAGCCAGTGGCACTTGTCTGAAGTGCCCAGAACAGCCTTGTGTTGGGCTCTGGTGACAGATCTGTCCCGTGCCTTTGGTAACACATTGTGCACGTTAAGGTGAACGCAGCAGGGCATAAACGTGTCTGGGCAGCGCTGCCACCGTACTGCCAGAGATCATAAATGGGAGATTAGCGCAGGGAGGGGCACGGCTGGGGGCAGAGCCAGCTCAGGGGCACAAAACAAATCAAAGGCTCATTTACAGCTAAAGCGGGACTTCATTTCGCCCAGAAGTGCCCTCACTCCAAGTGCCCAGTGTTTTGTTTCCCTAAAACTCGTGATGGTGAGGGAAGAAATGTCACAGTGAGCGACCACCTCCGACTGCTTCGGAGAGCTGCGAGCAGCGGGGGCCCGCACCAGGACACGGCCCGGGACACATCCCGGGACACGGCCCGGTCCCGCACCAGGACACGGACCGGGACACGTCCCGGGACACGGCCCGGTCCCGCCCGGGGACACATCCCGGGACACATCCCGGGACTCGGCCCGGTCCCGCCCGGGGACACATCCCGGGACACGGCCCGGGACACATCCCGGGACACGGCCCGGTCCCGCCCGGGGACACATCCCGGGACACGGCCCGGTCCCGCCCGGGGACACATCCCGGGACACATCCCGGGACACGGCCCGGTCCCGCCCGGGGACACATCCCGGGACGCATCCCGGGACACGGCCCGGTCCCGCCCGGGGACACATCCCGGGACACGTCCCGGGACTCGGCCCGGTCCCGCCCGGGGAGCGCTCTCGCAGTCCAGGCCCTGCGCTGCCGCTCCCGCCCACTGGGGGGCGCCAGCCGCAGGCGCCCGCTGCCCCCGCGCGCCAGCTCCGCGCGCATCCCTCGCGCCCCTTCTCCGCGGCCCCGCGCGCCTGCTCCTCGCGCCCCTCGCGGGCGCGCGCCCCCTCTGGCCCGCCCCTCGGGGCGGTGCGGGCGCGGAGCGGGGCCCCTCCCGCGCTGCGAGCCGCGCCGCGCCGCGCCGCGCCGTTCCCTGCCGCGCCGTGCCGCGCCGCGCCGTTCCCTGCCGCGCCGTGCCGCGCCGCGCCGCGCCGTTCCGCGCCGCGCCGCGTCGTTCCGCGCCGCGCCGCGCCGCGCCGCGCCGTTCCGCGCCGCGCCGCGCCGCGCCGCGTCGTTCCGCGCCGCGCCGCGTCGTTCCGCGCCGCGTCGTTCCGCGCCGCGCCGCGCCGCGTCGTTCCGCGCCGCGCCGCGCCGTTCCGCGCCGCGCCGTTCCGCGCCGCGCCGCGCCGTTCCGCGCCGCGCCGTTCCGCGCCGCGCCGCGCCGCGCCCTGCCGCGCCGCGCCGTGCCGCGCCCCGCCCGCCGCCGTTGGGCCGGCCCGGCGCTCTCCCCGCCCCGCCGGCGCTCCCCGTCCCTGCGGCCGCGCTCAGCCCCGGCCCGCGGCGGCGGCGGCAGCGCGGGCGGCCCCCGGCGGCCCCGCCCCCGGCCCCTTTCCGCCGGGCTCGGCTCCCGGCGCCTTCCGCCGCCCGCGGGCCAGCGGCGGCAGCAGCAGCAGCAGCAGCAGGAGGAGGAGGAGGAGGAGGAGGAGGAGAAGGCGGCGGCGGGCGGCTCGGCGGGCCCGGGAGCGGCTCCATGGCGACCGCGGCGGCGGAACCGGTGTACGGACTCTCGGAGGACGAGGTGGGTCGGCGCGGACGGGCTGGGTTCGGGTTGTGCCGGGGCCCCGCCGGCGGGAGCCGCGGCTGAGGTTCGGGAGCTGGGCGAAGGTCGACGGTCGGTCCGGGAGGGCAAGTGTTGCCCGCTCCGCAGGGCTCCGCGCCCCTCCCGCAGCGGCCACTTGCCCGGGAGTGGCCCGGCCCGGGGAGCGCTGCCCGCACCCAAGGCAGGTGCGGCCGCCCGGAGCCCGCGGGTGCCTCGGCCGGGACGGCGGCGAACAAAGAGCCGCGGCCGGCGGTGCTGCGGGCGGGGGCGGCCGCCCCTCTCCGCCTCCTCCCCGCAGCGCTGCCGGTGTCCCCAGGGAGCGGCCGCGGGGCCGGAGCGGAGCAGCTGCCGGGCCGGTGCGCCGGGTACCGTGTCGTACACAGCCTGGCCCCAATGCAGATGGAACTGATAAGCGGGGTAGGACCCGCGATAACTAATCACCGCGTGCTGCCTTTATCAGCCGATGTCTTCTGCAGAATCAAACAAATCATACAAGCATTAGGAGAACAGTCCAGTTTACTTCAGGTGAATGTTAAAAATCTTACTTGATGCCCTTTTTGTTTCATTGCCTTGGTCAGGTGTTCCTTTTCTTAGGAGCCAGTGTCATAGAGCATCAGCAATGGGCAAGGCTGCATTACTGGGCTGTGGTTTCAGGGTATCGGCTGTTAGGAGCGCACGTATATCTTTTATTTTTACAGGACTGATTAGTAATTACAATAGCATTGCTTCCAGTTTTGTGGGGTTGAGCACAACGGGTGATGTGTCAGTCTGCGGTGTAGAAGAAACATTAACAACATCTGCCTTGTGAAACTGACAGACAGTGTTTCTTACCTGGTGTAATTCAGCGGCACCGAGTCTGGATGACTGTAATGTTTAATTCTCATTGGGAAGGAGGTTCCTGTGCAGGAGTGGGTGTTTTGGTGTGGGGGGGGGTGTCATTCTGTTGTTGTTAAATTATAAAGCTGAGAGCAGAGTGATTGCAAATGCTCTGTATGTGTGTGAAGGTAGGGGAGAGGAGAGGAGAGGGCGCTGCAGGAGCATTGGGTGATGTAGATAGCGAGCACAACAGCAGAGGAGAACCTTCTCCTCCCTGGGCTGTTTCCATAAGCGTTCGTGTGAGCACAGCGGTGGCTGGCACCAGTCCCCAAGCAGCTTTGGGCCAACTCCGGTGCATTGCCTCACCCTGCAGGTAGCTGGGCCCACTGCTGGGCCATCTGCAGAGCCCTTACTTGCTCCAGGGCTGCCCGAGGGCCTGCGGTAATCCTGCCCGGTCCTGGGCTCCAGAGGGCCTGTGGTCATCTTGCCTGCTCCTGGCCTGCTGGGGGGTTTGCACAGGCTTAGGGAGCAGCTAAAGGCTGTCCCAACATGGGCATTCCAAGACATTTCACTGGAGGTGCTTTTGTGCTTATATTAGCAAGTGTGATCTGTGAGGAAAAGGGAAACCTGGAGCCACCCTGCCAGGTCCCAGGGAGGTGGCTGAGAACATCACGCCAGAGCTTGGCTGCTGCCTTTTCTGTTGTGCGTGTGCTTGGCTGTGTCTTTTGTCCCTGCCTCCTGCCTCGACATATGCTGGTACTTGCACAGAATGCTAAAGAGAAATGGATACAGGGAGAAATCTGCTGCTGTTTTCACCTTGGCTTGGAGGTGGAGGGATCTCGGGACAGCAGGGGCTATTCCTGCCCTGATGGTCAGCCCCTGCAGGTGCTGGGGACTTGGCCTGTGGAGCAGTGGGCAAGGAGATATGTTTGTCAGTCATTTCCTGAGGTAAAACCAAGCTGTTAGAAAAGGAGCTGCTGTGAGGGGAAAGGCTCTGGTCTCTCAGCAGTGCCCGATGTCACAGCTGCAGTGATGACCACAGCCACACTGCCTGAGGGACAGCAGACTGTGCTTTGTTTCCTGCTTTGCTGTGCATCTGCTGGTGCTGGACACTTCTCAGGAAGAGCAGTGACCATTTAAAACTACACAAATGGAAAGAGGATGGAAGAAAGAGGGAAAAGGGACTGAGGGAGGGGTGGCATGGAGAAGGGTGCAGGTGATACTTACAGCCTGTTGGGCTGTAGTTTCATGACCCTGAGTACCTGACCCGCTGTTGAGTCTCTAGTAATGGAGGAGGGGAGGATGGTCTCTCTCAGAAGGGTGGCTGCAAGAAAGCTCTGGTAAAGGTAAAGCTCAAGCAGGCTGAGGAAGGTGTGCTGACAGTTCTCTGCATGCTCGCCTGTGTGGGTAATGACTTCCCTCTAGCATTGGCCTGGACTTGGCTCATCATTTTTTGGAAAGCAGAGCTCTATTAGCTGTGAGAGAGCTGTGAGAGGCTGAGTTACTTATGTGGACATATTCAGCCTATTCATTTCCTTTGTTCCTGCCTAGGTTTGAAATGCAGTTTGCAGATCTGCTGTAAATGGGTTTTGGAGGGCTTTGAGTTGGCCTTGTGCAGTGCTTCCACTCCTGGCACATTTGCTGATTGGAAAAGGCAGTGATTTACATGCAAGCTGGACTTGCCGAGTGGCTCTCCAGAGAGAGAGAACCAGCAATCTCTCCTAGAGACCAGAGGCACAGGCTTCCCTCCTGCTTGCACAGCTGATGCGTGTGGTGGGCGTGGAGCAGGCCCGGGCTGCGCGCCTGCCGGCGTGTCTGCGGACTGTGGGCCCGCACTCGTATCCCTGTGGGTAGCTGTGGTTCACGGGGCTGCCCTCCATGTGGGTATTGTTCCGGTTTGCCCAAGGACTCATAGGTGTCGGAACACTAGGCCATTTGGGGACCACTGAGTCACAGGGCATGAGCCAACCATTGCCGTTTTTCATGGCAGATGTTGTGTTCGTAGATCAGCCTCCTTGTAAACCTGAACTGCAAAGTGTTTTATATTAATTAGTTAAAATGAGTTGTAAATCAGATTCATACCCTGCCAGTTTTTCACTGTCAGGATGACCTCAGCACTGGGCCAGGCTGCCCAGAGGGTGTTGGAGCTCCTGGAAGCTTAGGGGCTTACATGCAATCTCTAAATATCAGTGTTTATAAAAACTTACAGCCCTTTGTAGTGGAAAATATTTGTGAATGAAGTGCACCTCTTGTTTGTTTCAGTTTGGGTTTCTTGAGAGTCAGATGTTGCCCACACAAATCCACAAATATTTTGCTTTCTTAGTGTCCTTGGATGGAAGCAAAACTTGCAGCTCCTCAGAACTTGTTTGCTTTAATAAAAAATGGAACTTTAGAAAAAAGATCCTCGAGGAGTATCTTTTTATACTTTAAAATGTTAGGAGAAAAAGAGGTTCATATGTGAAACTGCTCTCTGCAGTTCCAGTATTCTTCTCTTTTCATGTTCTATTCGACTTCTGTGACTTGTGATTGAGTCAATTGGAATTAGAAGCTTCCTACTGAGATGACATTTTGTCATGCCTTAGAAATTGTCAAAAGGATCTTATGTTCCTGAAAATATCTCGATGTGTGAGATACAATCCCATATGCCTCAAGATAAATAATTCTGTGTGTAGTCACTGTAGCCTAACCTTTCATCTTAGTTCTGGTGTGCTGTGCTGGGCAAAGCCTTGTGCCTGAAGAGTGAATCCTGAAGGATTTTTCAGGACCTCAGGAGCCTGTGTGGTGCTTCGCTTTACTGAGACACACTTAGGGGAAAGGGAAACAAACCCAGCTCTGAGTATGATGGAAATGGTTCCTATGGACAGGATGGATTCCTGTAAAGCACAGGCTCACCTGTACTGGATCTGACATCAGGGTAAGGAATAAGCCAAGATTTGCCGCGGTGGTGCTGTGGTGAAATGCAGCTTGTGCTGTGATGGATAAACTGTCTGTGCAAACTGTTTCAGACTGAGGCATATGGGAGGTTGGCTTTTGTGCCTCGTGTTTACATGTTCCTGATGGGTTTGTTGCTCTGGAATGATCTCCCTTGAGGGTGTCTCCTTCCGGGTACTCGAGTGTCATGTTAACAGATCCATGAGATGGGGCTGCAAAGGCCTCAAGAAGATGTTATTGCTCATAATCAGCAGGATTTACTGGGGAGGAAAAGGGCTGCGATTTTCCCTCCCTCCCTGGACTTGCCCAGCAAGTGACATGTGGGAGTTCAGGGCCAGATTTCTCTACTTTGCATTTGAAGCAAACCATAAACTTTGGAAGTAATGGCAATGCTGAGTTGTAGGGGCAGTGTCAGTGTTGTAGATGGTTGCAGCTAGATTTCAGGTGGCGTTTCCTGTAGTGCGGTCTCAGTGGTGAGGCTGTACCTTGCAGCTCACCTGGCTTCTGCACTGTGCTGGCACGGCCAGAGATGTTTCCTTGTCCCCACGGAGCCCCTGCCGGGACTGGTGCTGGGGAGGGGTTCCAGAGCCGTGTCCCTTCGTTGCGCTGGTTCCCAGCTCAGCTCCCGGAGCAGCACTGGAGCACCGGGCACTGTGGCACTGGAAGAGTGCTGGATGAAGGACCAGGGCCCTCATGTGCTGGAGAAGCAGCTTGTGGGCTGCTGTGGCTCCTCAGCTGCGAGGTGGAAAGGGGCAGTGTGGGGGGTCAGCCTGCCTGGGGATGCACCCCTGGCCCCATGAGCTCCAGCCCAACCCACTGCGTTCTTGAAACCTGGAGGCTTTATGTGAAAAAAACCTTGAGTTCCTTGAGAAGATGCACCCTTTGTCACTGCCACTGAACACAGACCCTTTAAATGAGAGCTCTGTTTCTGCTCTGAATATTCCAGTTACATAAAAGCCTCACTCTGCCTTCTGAGTGTGAGAGGGGCCTCCCTTGGTCACAGCACTGACAGTGTCTTAGCAATAAGCAATTCAGAATAGTGACTTTTTTATTGACCCTGAATTGTTTTTATAGACTCTAAGTGCACTGGCTTCAGGGATAGCATGTAAACCTTAAATGATGATTAAAAAGTCCAGGTAAGGAAGCATTTTATAAATGACAGGGCTTGCATATCTACTTGTGTGGCAGAATATCAAAATAGGCTGTGGTTCTCAGGAGGTCAATAGATTTTTATAAGAGCCTGCATTTTAAACCAGCTTTTGATGAGTTATCGGCATGTTTTGGTCACTAGTGCTGACACTAAGTAAGTTCTAGTTGTATTATAAAATGAATATAAAGACATTGAAGGAGGCTTGTATTAACATGAGGGTCTGAGGTAGACAAGGAGTGTTAGTTTTAGCCATAACCCCACTGAGAGATGGCTCTGTCTCTCCTGGCTGCTGTCCTGTCCTCCGAGGGTGGTGCGCAGGTGGTGCCGCCCATGGTTGCGCTGCTGCCTTAGGGAAGGGGATAAGCGTTCCTTGGGTGTCATGTGAAGGGCTGGCCGTTGGAGGGCACCGTGTAATGGGAAATGGGAACGCGAGGTTTTCCTCTGCTCCCGCACCGAGGCCATTTTCCTGGGAAACAACCAGACTGTGAGCCCCACACCTGTTGATGAGCAGGCACCTCACCCCCGGGGCACAGCTGGCACTGGGAGTTACGGTTACCAGATCTCCGACGGGATTTTTTGTGTTTTGTTTTGAAAATATCACCAGGCATGGTTTGAGTGCCGAATGAGCTTATCTGTCAGAAGGGAATCGGTGTTGCACCTTAGAATGTTGTGGGAAGAATTCACCCCTGCAGCTTCTAGGCTGGAGTTGTGTCTCCAGCCGGTGGAAGGTTCTGTGTTATATAATACTTATCCTTTCTGAACCAAACACAGCTCCTGGTGCGAGGTGGGCTGCCTGCACAGGTGCTTTAGGATCCAGAGGCTGCACTGGAGCTGGTGCTATGGGTGCAGCCTGTTGGCAGCTCGCTGATTTCTGCTGGATTGGGCCGAATTGACAACCTCTCAGTCCCAGAACATTGGATGGGGCCAAGACTTTTGCTTAATTAAACTTTGCAATATAAACTGGGACTTTCTGACCAAGCTGGAAACTTCCAGGCCCTGTAATAGCAGTGAGGGCTGGATTATCCAACAGCTTCAGTCACCAGAAAGTTGTAGATGGAATAGCAATGTGCAGAAGTAGCTTGATTTAATTACCATTAAATTTTGGTGTTGGTGAACAGAAAAATCTCATTCACTTCCATAAATTGCTCCATCTTTTGCTTACACTGCTACATCCTCTTAAATGTTTCATTGTGTTGAATAGGAGGGTTTCACTGTAGCAGCAGAAGTGCTGCTGGGCAGCTCTGTCCCTTGCGGAAAGAAGCGCCGTGTAATCTTGTGTACACTGTTATTTTGGGGAAGCTGAGTAGGAATGTGGCGCGGGTTGGGTGACTCCTAGCTCGAGCACTGGGAGGAAGGAATGTGGTTTTACTGCTGGCGTGTTCAGCTCAGGGCTGGAGCTGCTGCCAGGTCAGTACTAACACCTGACAGGGTTTACCTGGGACTGGAACTGTGCCTCTCAGAAGTATCCAACACACTGGCATGCCAACTTTTTCTAGCACGGGGTTCTTAAGCTGCCCAGTTTCTAGTGCTGGAGTGTTCCCTTCCCCTGCTCCCACTGTCTTTTCCTCTCTCCTGCCAGAAAGAAGAAAATCAAATCCTTAGGAAAGGGATTGTTTTCTGTAGAGAACTAGTAATTAATTTTAAAATAAGAGGTATGGCTAAATTGCACAGGCCTGGAAGCTAATTGCAGTTAAAATCATTAAAAATAGACCAACCTACAAAAAACAGCTCAAAGCCCCAACAAAACAAATCCTGAAACTTGATTTCTGAGATGGATTATGGAATGTATTGAGATGTATTATGTCTGCTGGGTGATGTCTTGACTGGGCACCAGACTTGGAGTGTGTATTTGTAATTGTTCATTTTTTTCCTCCATCCATTTGACCATAATTCCTGCATGCTGACAGGCTATAGGTGTTTGTCAGAATCCTGATTTCTAGGATTTAGGAACCTTGTCTGTAATCAAAATAAACATCTCCAGTTGTGAGAACACTGGCTATTCTGAGGAATCACTTCATGAATGAGTTGGGCTTTGCCATTAAGCCATAGCACCTTATTTTTGTGCCTCACTGCATGGATCAGTGTGGCTGTATTGGTGTCTTGCCAGCTCAAGTCAGGTTTTCCTGTTTCCATGTAGTTTATCTGCTGGACAGAAGCAGAACAGTTTGGAACAGGGAGCACAACAGTGCTGTCCCCTCTCCTTTGGCAGATCCTAGTGTTGAATTATCCTGGCTTGAGGGTGGAAGTATATTCCTGTAATCTGTGTTGGTTTTAATTGAAAGCAGTTCAAAGTCTGACTCTCCCTAAGCATATTTTTGTTATGTAGATGACAACACCAAATTCATGTTGGGATTTTGTAGAGATGAGGGTGATGAGCAGTGTGCAGGAGAAGGTGTCCTGAGATGTCTCCCTCATGGATGGTCTGTTTGGAAATTGCTGTGGTGGGGAACATCTGCTTTTGGCCTCTTCCTGGTGGCACTGGATGTAAGGTTTGGAGCGTGCTGCTCTGGAAGCTGTGTGGACAAAAATGAAGTCCCCACACAAGGGTTGGGTTTTGGAGTGGGAAAGAGAAGGCCAAGCTGGGACCATGGGCGATGGAGAAAGCCCAGGTGCCTGGAAGTGAGGCTGTACTGGTTGCTCCCATCAGAGGTACTTTAGCCTGATTCATTGAAATGAACCAAATGTGGATTTATGGTTTGGGTGTAGTACAGGGCTGCCTGTTGTGACTGCCTCCTTAGTACTGGGCCCTTGTGGCACAGTTGGGTGTTTGTGGTATGCTGAGGACCTTCAGCTGGTGCTGGTATTTGATATGTGCTAAGGACCCTCAGCTGGTGCTGGTCTCAGTGGTTGACCCCAGGACAGTTCAATTGCACCTCCACACTCTACTTGAGCAGAGGGAGTCAAAGCTGTGGGGTGCTTCTGGAGCACCCCACACAAATCCAGTGGATTTGCACTGCTGAAAGAGAGATGCTGCTTTCTGTCTTGCACTGTGGGACTACCTGTGGACGTGGACAGCATCCCATGTCTTTGCAGGGCTGTTGAATTTCAGTAACTTCTGGAACTGCAGTAACTTCTGGAAAGGTGATGGGAGTCAGAGGTATGTGGCACGAGCTGCTGGGGTGGTGGTGGAGGGTGTGTGTGAAGGGAGGGTAGGGCACCTGCTCTTTGGTGGCTGTGAGCTGTGACACTGGCTGTGTGGGTCTCATGAATCCAGAGCTTTGGCTAGAATCCTGACCCTGATGAAGTCTGGCAAGTTTGTCGAAAAGCAGTGTTACATGGATGAATTCCCTAACAAACAAGTGGAGTTTTTAACCTTTCTTTAAAGATTTCTTAAGTTGACCGTTCCTGTTGTTTGTGGTGAAGGGAGTGGTAGGAGGGAGAAGTGGTGAGTGGACAAAACTGTGAGTTTGGGCTTTGTGCTTGTGCTGATTCAGCCTCATTAACAAAGCAACAGCTTTGCTGTGCAGCGATGAGCAATGGATGTGCTTCTTTAACCACTGATCTTGGTACAATGATGTTCGAGGTATTATAAAATATTGGCTTGGCTATTGTTTGTAACAGTTGAGCTGAAAGAACTTGAAAATGCTCTGTCTTGGATGGGTCTTGCTTTAGTGACCTGAGAGCATACAGTAGTGGTGTAGATGCAGCTCCGTTTTATAGCTGAGGGAATGGTGTCACTGTTTAGAGTTCAGGGTTGCAGGATCACCTCCCTGCCTCACTTCATCTCTTCATATGTGGCTTCCCCCCACAGCCCTTTGTTAAAATGCAGTCTTAGTACTAAAGTTAACACCCGTCCCACTGGGTGGACACTTGAGGTGGAGAGCTGTCGGATCCAAGGAGTGGTGAGTTGGGCACCTTAGGTGCTGTGTGCCCCAGGAGGGGCATGTTCATTGCACAGCCTGCGCTTGTTTCATTAGCATAAGTGGTGGAGGCACATGTTTGGGTGGGTGCCAGAAAGACCTCTGCATTTATCCTTGCTGGCTGTTTGCTTTGTTTCAGTCCTATTTGGTCAAGTTTGGTCGTTTACTATTTTATTCCTTATTTCCAGTGTCCATAGAAAAACATTCAGTCCTCAGGGTCAGGTAAATTCCTGTGCATGCCTGGCCTGGACTATGTGTCAGTAACACCACTCCTGCGACTGTGGCCCGAGGACGCACTTCTCCTTCCTGTTCCCTGTGGGAGAGAGCCTTGCAGTGCGGTTTTTCCTGGCAGGGTAGGCTGGTCCCAGCAATGCGGTGGCACACCTGGATCCCGACAGTGTCGGTGCTGATGACTCGCCGGTTGGGAGCGCAGTGAGTGGGATGAAACTTACTTCCTGCCTTCTCTGTCGGCAGTGCCTCCTGGCATCTACAGCCCAGCGGGAGGGCCAGCTTCTCCTGTGCCATCCTCGCCTCGGCTGGCTCCAGGGATGGTTCTCACCCACAGTTCTGGGGCTGATCCTCTCCTACCAGTCATGCTTGCTAGGAGGCTTGTGGGAGATGAGATCATTCTCGTTAAAAACTAGCTATTCCCAGGGCACTGGTAGCCTAAGAGTGCCAGAGGTGTGTTTTCCTTCCTCAGAAGCCGCTCTCTGCTTGTGGGCATGACATCAGGACTCCAGCAATGCTGCTGGGTGCTCACTGGAAGTGCAGCGACCTGAGAGCTGGGCAGCAACAGGGACAGGCTTCCCCTGGCCACCAGGGAGGCTGGCTGAAGGTCTGGAAACCAGAGCTGGATGTGGGCCTTTAGGAGAGATAACGGACAGTGAACCTGAATGGATTGTTCTCTTTTTAAGGTAGCACTATAGATACTTTTTCCAAATTTTATTTTTGTACAGTGTGGATTATCCTGATGCTTCTGTTACCTCTCTTATCCAGAAGCTGCCTTCTCACTCTGTGTTCTTATTAGCATGGTAAAAAACATGTTGCATTTTTCTCCCCGGTGTTGAGGTTGAGATTTTATGTATCCCTGTTTTAGGGCCAGCTGCATCCCAAGGGTGGTGGCTGTGCCACTCTGGAACCCCAGAATGGGACAGGTGGTTGCAGACCCCCTTGTCCTGCAGGTGCTGTGCTGGGCATGTCTGACCAGGCTGGGAGCAAGGTCAGAGTTGTTTTTTCCAGGGATATCCTGCAGCTGTACTAGAGGTTGTGCCAAATCAAGTTGCAGTCAGGTTTTGGTTTTGTCTTAACTAGTTTCTGTTGTAGTTTGAAAGTCAAACATTGTAAAGCAGACTGTGTTAAATGGTTACGGGCTGGGTGTGGATTACCTGCCAGGTCATTTGTCACCGTCTTCCTGCATGCTCCTAATGCAAGATGCTGACAGAGCCCTTTGGAAGCTGTTGAAACCGTGGGCCCTTCACAACTGTTAGTGACAGGCCTCAAAGTCTGCAGAGTTAAGATGCTGGAGTTTGTAGCTAATGTGTTTTCAAGTCCTATGGTGACCTTCTCATATCATGTTCCTACCTGTGTCACTGTTTTTCCTTAGAATGTTGTCCAAAATTTGGCTTGGAACGAGTGCATATTTTAGAACATTTCAGTCACAGCTTTAGTCACTGTTTGATTGACATTGTTATTAAAGAAATGCCTCTTAATGCTGCTTGAATTGATTTAGCAAAACCCTGAGCGGTTTCTTCAGGCTGCTGACATAATGAGAATTTACCTTTAATCCCTTGTGCTGCTGTCATTTTATTTTGGGTCTGGTCAGTTCAGTTTTGAGCTACTTGTACCTGCATTTGTGTTTCTTCATTTCACTCCAGTGAGAGATGATCATCTGTAATTTGGTGCAGGCATCCATACCCTGGGCCAGTGCATGCTGCAGGCTCCCAGCAGCTCTCAAGTGTCTGTGCCCTACAGGGGGTGAAGTTGTTGTTTCGAATTCCCAAAACTTGGACCAGAAGTAGATGCTGTGGGAGAGGGAGGTCAGAGGTGAGTGCCGAAATGGCTGCTGCAGCCAGTACCTGGTGAGGGACATCACTTATTACTTGCCCCTTCTGGTCACCTCTGTGTGTTGGTCACCAGAACTACAGCATTTGGGAAGTGAAGTTGGGGTCCCCAGCCCGGTGTCACTGCAGGCTGGAGCACACGTATAGATAGCCTTTGATAAGGCTGGAATGTGCTACAGGAGCTCTGTGTGTCAGTGCTAACTGTTGCTGTGGAAACTGGCTGGTTTTGCTGGTTTAGCATCTCCTGATGTTCATTGGGAAGGTGAGGCAGTGCTGTAGCTGATCCCCCAGCCTGGAATCGCACACTGGCGCTGGTGGACACCAGGGTTGTCACGCAGGTGTTGCTGGATGTGTGACCTGGGGTAGCTGCCATCCGGAAGTCGAACAGGCTCTACTTGTGTCCTGGGGCTGGCGTGGCTCTCCAAGGCATGTCCTGCTGGCTTGTTTCTCGGGTGTTGGGCACTGGGGCTGCCATGGGGATAGGCTGACCCGAAGGGCTGGGGCACTGTCCCTGTCCTGGAGGCCAGAGCTGGCAGTACTCTGCCTCCCATAGCTGGCCTTTAGTCCAGACAGGTTGTATGGGGAAGACAGCTGGTCAGGAGGAGCGCATGTTGTGTGTGTTTGTGCTCCCTGTGAGTGTGCTATGTTTGAAAATCCAGGACCTCTGTGTGATAAAAGCTGTTTACAGCTCTTATTGGGGCTTCCTGAATTCCTCTTGCTCTGGCATTCACCTGCATCTTGTGTTTTCTGTGGGTATGGTTGGTGGTCTCGGTTCTGCTGCCCGTTGTCCTCTCACTTGTGTCCTGGGGGCTCAGTGCTAAACTCAAGAGTGAGCAGAGGCTGAAGGGCCAGCGTGGAGGTCTTTGCTGTGAGTGGCTCGAGCCCAGCAATGGGGGCAGTTCTTGACCTTTGGATTTCATCTCTGATCTCTAGTTGCAGTCTGTGCTCTCAGATAGAGATGGTACTCTCTGCAGTTTTCAGGGGACTTTTTAATGTTGTGTCAGTCCTTGGAGTGATGCCACTCAGACTGGAACATCCTTGCTGTTTCAATGACACTAAGGAGATTTTTCTTTCTGAGAAATCTCGAGTCTTGCAGACAGATGGAAAGACAGGATTGTGGGTAATTGAGACGGAGGACAACCTGCACTGTATGATCACCTCTGAAAACTTTTTCATGGAGAAACTCCCCTTCCCCCTCTCCTTCCTAATACTCCATAAATGCTTTCATTTCAGGAGTTACATGACAGCATAGGACATAGTGCGTTGATTTACTGTTTTTTACAGTTTTCTGGCCTCACTTGTAGTTTTTAGGGAAGGCTGAATGAGGAAAGAAGATGTCCAGATCACTGTTTGAGAGTTGGGAGTGTTGGAAGAGAGAGCACTTTGCTACTCTGGATACAGAAGTATTGGATATTCCTATCAGAAGATAGTACCAAATTACATAGTAGGCGTTGTGTGCCAGTGAAGGTGTATGCTGGGCTGGCCAGCACTCTCATTATTGAATAAAAATTACCCTTTTGCATTCAAGCACTGACTTGGTGAAGACTAGTTGTGAGAATCTTTCATTATTCCAGTTTACTCCACTTTAGTGGTAGTTCTGGCCTGGCTGCTGTGGGGATGGACTGTGGGCAAGTTGGGAAGTGACTGAGCTGAAATGCTGCCTCTGAGACTGTCAAAACAAAACAGGATAAAGCTGTTGCAAAGAGTTGAAGGGACAGTAAATAATATTAATTTATTTCTCATTGCTGCCCTGCATCTTTGGCAGGTTACATGTTGTGTTGGGACCTCTTTCTGGTTTAGACGTGTTCCCATCTCTTGGTGGTTATTGGTTACATGGAGGAACTGGTACTTTTCCTCTAGTATCCCTCTGAGTTCCTTTGTTTGTCTGGGTATTGGAGTTTTGTGCTGGCTTTTTTTCCCCTCGTTATAAAACTGCTTGGGAAGAGAGAGTATATCCCTCAGCGGGACACCTGTTCCCTAGTGTTGTTCCTTGGCAGGCTGTTTCTCAAGGCCAGTGACTTTCAGGCTGCTTCTTTCAAAGCAGGCTGTGATTTGTGCCACGCAAGTTGCTGCCTTTTCCTTGCCCAGGGCTGGAGCTGCTCCTGCTGTCTCTGTGGCCTGTGTTGGAAAGCAAGCTGGGATTCAGCAGGTATTAGCTAGTTCTGCGTGCCAGGCTGATTCCTTGGGTTAGGAGGCACTGCCAAGGCCCTGCAAGAGCATGCTCCGTGCTCGCTCATGTTCCTTGCAGAGCCTGGGATGAGGGGGGAGCTTAGCACACTTGGCAAACAGACTTTGCCTCAGTGGTGCCGTCTGTGTGTGCAGGGCTGGTTCTCTCTCTCGACACACTCTCCGAGCTGGGCGAATGCTGCTCTTTGTTGTCTGGGTGGCATTCAGCAGGGAATGGGAAGTTACCTGTATGCTATAGCAATTGTGTGAAGTTACCCAGATGCCACAGCATTTCCAGGAGGTTTGGGTTTTTTCCTTTTTTGCACCAAACTTTCTGCTTGCTGAATAAATCTCAACATAGCCTCCCTGATTCATATTCTGGGTCTTGTGCTTTTACACAGACTAAGTCTTCACAAACCAAACTGCTGACCCCTGTGTGGTGGTTTGGTTTGATTTAGTTGCCCTCAGGGCATTGCTCTGCCTGGCAACTTCAGTTTTTTTGCTGGCCGCTTTAGCACTTTTCTTAGTGTCACAAGTTCCTTACCAGCATTTGTGTTTTCTGATCTTTGGAGCAGATTTTGCTGTGTTCAGTATAAGCAGCTGCAGTATGGGCTTGCATGCAGGACAAATACCATCACATGGAATGTGTTAGGTTGTATGTTGTTGTGGAGCCCCAGCCTATCTCCAGTGGTAGCCTGTTGAAGGAAGCAGTTGTGTGCCATTGCAGTTTGGGCTCTGCAGCTCCAAGCTGGTTTTCTCCCTTTGCTTTGTACAGCATGGTCGCCACTTAGCAGCAGATTTGGACTTTGTGTAGGTCATCTTGTTATTTCTGGAAGGGGATGTTTAAACCTGCCTGGAGGAAACTCAGTTTGTTCTTCAGACGTGTGTTAATTTGTGTGATCCCAAGAGCTTTTCACTGCTGTACTTCAGTCACTGTAATATGCGTTTGTGTTCCTGGAAGAAAAATCCTGTTCTTTATTCCCAAGGTTGTTGACTGAGCTCTCTTAAAATCCTTGTGGTGTCAGGAGCAACCAGCCCTGTGTGTACCTCATCATCTCTGCAGGTAGCAATGTGATCAGGGTCAGGAATAAGCAGGTAGAAGCAATAGTTTCTTTACACAGCCGGTTGCTGTGGAAGCCGATCCACTGCCTGTAACGTGCCTGAGGAATTCAGCATTTCTGTGCCCTCTGCTCCCTTCCTGTTCTGCCTCTTTGAGGAACGTGTATCTGTGCTTCCCCGGGACAAGGTCCTGCTCGGGGATGCTAATGACTGACCCTATTGCAGCGTTTCTGCAAAACATGGATTCTGAATGTGCCTTTTGTTTGGGGCATCGAGCCCCAGTTTGCATCCAGAATGCCTGGCAGGACACAAAGTGCAGCCTTTGTTTTAGATAATGGGTGGTGAATATTTTAATGAGTGTTTCTTAGTCTAGTCAGTGTCAAGGACCATTTTGGGAACAAGTGACTGAGCTAATCTCTGAGCTTGGTCCAGCAACAATCCATTTATTGATAGAATTTCACAAATTTTGAAGGATTTTCCCATAAACAATTAATACAACCAAAAAACAAAACAAACGGCCACTCCAAATCCAGCAACCAATGCAAGCAACACTCCAACCCTCCCTGAAATCCTTCCAAGCCTTCCACCATCAGTATATATGCAGAAATTACTGATACAAACCAAAAAAGCACCCAGTATCACTATCATTGTATTTGTTTTTCTTTAGTCTGTTCTTTTACAGTGTGTAAAAGACAAGCATATTCCATTAAAAGAAGAAAATGCCTTTAAATTAAGATAGTACCTACTCTTCTTCCTCTTCAAAAGCACCTTCAATGTATGTATGCATCGGAGAGAGCTTCTGCAGCTGAATTACTCAGTCTCCTGCATTGGGCATATTCTTGTTAATATTTTTTTTTTTTTCACTCAAATTATTTTTCACACGACCTTAAATTCTGTTCTCACCTTTGGCTGTTCATAACATATCCCTGTATGTCAGTGGATGCACTGGAGAAGAAGCGAAGAAGACTTCTACAGTGGGATTTGTCTTTCCAGCCAGGAGGGGCTGTGCTTGCCCCTGTTCAATTGCCAAAATCTAGTCAGCCTTAAGCCTGGATTAGTAAATGAAAAGTTTTCTCTGTGAGATACCAGTTCTCAGGTGGAAGAGCCTACTAGCCCTAGGCTATCCATTTATATGACAAATAAATACTCATAATGAGCAAAAAGAGTCAAAGCTTTGTCAAGGGCTGCTGTAAAGTGAGCAGGAAAGGAAGGGGGAGAAGGAGGTAGAACACGGAGTGCAAGTAGGTTGGAAACAGCAGGACTACAAGCAGGATCCAAAAGCCTGACAAAAGATGTTTCTGGTGGGAGCAGATCCCTTCCCCATTGACTTGGCCTTTTCACTGGTTTGAGTGGCTGTTTTCCCCCACCTAATCTGGGCAGAAGCTGTAATGGAGTGATTCTTTCCCCAGATGTGAAATTCCTGGGGAGCAAAGCCTTAGTGGACAAGAGGTGCTGCTAGAGGCTATGACTTGTTATTCCTTTAAAAAAATAAACTTGATCAAGATGAGGAAGAGAAGCCAAAGGAGTGAACTGCTGGAGTGACTGATAACACCACTCGTTGAAATGTTAATGTGCTTGGAAGAATTTTTTCACCAGGGGAGGTTGGAAACTCATACGGTAACATTAATTATTAACTGCAGCCAAGAGCTGGAAGATCTAATTTAATTTCTGGTTGGATAATAGGATGATTCATGCAACAAAACAAACTGTGTCAGAAAATGAAGTGTCTCTGGAAACTGACATTCCCAACTTCTGCTCTGAGCTAAAGCTACTGCAGGTAAGCTATTACAACAGCTAAAAAGTGAAAAGTACAGGCTGAATTCCCTGCAGATGTCAGGCTGTGATCCACAGGAATTAGGAGTTACTGCCTTCTCCAGTCTGAGCAAACCCACCTCCTTCAGCCTCTCTGCTTCTGCCCCCAGCACCCTTTGCCCATTGCGGCACAAGTAAATCCATTTTTCCAGCCTCTGTGGAACAGTAACGAGCACTGCCTCGCATCAGACACTGTTAAGAGAGGTGACTTGTGGGTTCTGGTGTCCCAAAGTAATTGCAATGTAACCAGCTCTTCCCTCTGGCAAACGCTTCTCCCAGCCTGGCGTGTCCCCGCTGGCTGTGTCTGTCTCACGGGATTCCTGAGCCTTGTGTCTTTCTGAGGCTGAAGAAGTTCAGAGGTGTTTCAGGTTTTAAGAGTGACACTGGCGTTTTCTTGTCAGTTGGCATCGTTTTCCTGCTCTCAAGGTTTTCCAGCAAAGCCTGTTTTAGCAGCTCCCTGTCTCATTTTTCTCCAGGTGAAACAGCCAGTGGTGCGGCTCTGGGCTGTGGGTGTGTGCCATGGATTCGATCCTGGAGTTATCTGGGTTAGAAAGGAGCCTCCAATCAGAGTTTATTGTTGGATTACGGTTTTATTGAATGTGTGTTTTGTCATTAAATAGTGCAGCCACTGATGGTTTATGGTCTGGAATCATTAAATATCTAACAAGAATATAGATTGTGGTTACATAAACATGTTGGTGTGATCCGTTGGCAACTGGCTGGGCTACTGGAGTGAATGCAGCTCAACTTCCCCTGTTTGAAACGGGAGCTTTGCGTGCTCTGCCACACCTTCCACTGGATCAGGTTGCTCCGAGCCCCGCCCAGCCTGGCCCCGAGTTGGGAATAGCATCAACCAGAGTAACTTCGCTGCTGAATTCGGGCGGGGAGTGGGTATGTCTGCTGCGCGCCGATGGAGGCTTCTGGATACGTCGGTGGATTTTTGTGGAGACCGATTGTCTAAAATACAGCGTCACACTGGATTTGTGTGCCATTTCACATAGGAAAAATGGAGATCATTGTATGAAGTGTAAGGCATAATTTTTCACTTTTTAAAAGTTTGAATGTTAAGGGCCTAGTGCATCTCATGAGATCAAAAAAACACCAGTTCAAGATTTTTTTTGTGTTTTTTTTGTTTTTTTTTTTTTTTTTTTTTCATAATTAAGATATAAATGTATCAGAAGTTCATTTAGTGAAAGGTAAAAACCTTTGTGTTGTTCTGGAGCAGCTGCTTTGAAAGCAAGTCCTCCTGTCAGGTCCTTCTGTGGTTCCTTGCTGCAGGCTGCTAACTGGGAATTGAGACCCTTTCTTGATACTGGACAAGGTTGTCAGACATCCACTGGGGACATGGCTTTTTAGTGGTTCTCTTTTGCCTAGTAAGTTTTGAAGTGCTGCTGGAAAGTAATGGAACCGTGTGGGCCCTGACCTGAGGATAATGAGGGTTTGAAATGAAACCAACCTGCCTTGTTCTTTTGTCAGTGTCAGGGCCAGTGACCTGACACTGGCAAAATCCTACACAGAGAATCATCATTCCTTTGTTTTATGGTAGTTTGTGCAAATAACTACCATGTAGTTATTTACTTGTACTTGTTTAAATAAAACCTTGATGTTTTAATTGATCAGTTTGGTTTTTGTTTCCCCAGAGGGAAGGAAAAGAAGTTCTGTCAGATTCTAGAGGAATTTTCTGTTGAAATTCACAGTAAATGTTCAGTTTGGATGCAGATGGTCTTGGTGCTGGTCTGTCATGCAATATCAAGATTGGGTGTGGTTTTTGGGGTGTTTTTTTTTTTTTGTTTTGGGTTTTTTTTTTTTAACTTAAGTCCATTTAGGAGAGTCACTGTCAGGTCACAGACTGCTGCAAATGGCACCAGTTACTCCCAGTCAAAGCTTTGTTCAGGTTTTTAATAGCAACACGTACCAAAGGCTTTTCTTTTTCTCTGCTCCCACCAAAGATCAAACACTCTTCTTGTCTACTCCAGAGAAAAGCAGATCAAAGTTTCTTTTGGAAAGAGAATTTCCTAGACTGTAAATGCATGGCATGTAGAGATGATTGAGCAAATATACCCTCGTGCCCTTCGGGTGTTAGTGGGCATTGTGGTATCGGGTTTGGGTTGAAGGTTGGACGTGGTGATCTCGGAGGTCTCACCCAACTGTAATGATTCTGTGGTTGCTGCATGAGACACTGGATGAGTGTCAATGAGGTTGTGCAGAAAACAATGTTTTGCTTACATGAATTCTTTTAATGATATAAACAGGTCCGAAAGGTAAATAAGGATAAATAAGTTTTGTGCAGCAGGTCGATTAAATGGAAATTCTTTTACATCCTCTTCGGTATTTCCAAAGCTCACTGGTGGCCTGGTTCAACATGCTTGCTACAATTGTTTGAGTATACCTAACTGCATGGAGTTCAGTGGGTTTCTATAAAAATAGATCACAATTCACTTGGAACACTTAGTTTTTTAAAACATGTGGTAAAAATACCTTGTAAGCAGATTTTCAGGAGGGCAGAAGTGTGGTTTGAGCCTGTTTGTTAATGGTGTGCTTCCAGCACTGGGCTGGATGTCTGGACTCTTGGTCCTATGCACTGTCAGTGATGTGAGTGTGACTGTCACTGTCGCCTTTGATCCCCACGCACCACTCCTGGTGTCTGTCCTAGCTTGCTCATTCCAGCTTTGTGTGCTCTTCTCTGCTGGTTTGTCCCCATGGAAGAACAGCATTGTTATAATGTCCCTCTAAGACAAACCTGTGCCTTGATTAAAATCTACATGGTGTTTTTTCTGCTGAGTGTGCCATTCCAGCCAAGGAAAACAATAATATAATCCCTTTCTTTAGAGGTCTGAAATAGGACCCAAATCACTATTGTAAAACATTTACTATTTTTCTGTTGTGTGAGCTTATGAATACCATAGTTCTCCAACCTCTGCAGTTCTTTTAATGCTTACTGGTGTTTGCTTCATTTTATGATTCCTTCCACGTGAGAATCCTTGCTTGGCCAGGAGTGCTCTGGAGGACCAGGTATGCTCCATGAACTGACCAGTGCATTTCAGCCGGGAGGGTCTTTATGATCCAAACTGTACTGCCTTCTTTTCTCCAAAAGCTTTTAGGTTTATTGCTCTAATTTTCCGATCTGTGGAGAAAATAATGGGGTTTTTACAAATACATTGCATCCTGCAGCGAGGGTTGAGAACTCTGTGGGTAAGAAAAGGCGCAGTTTGATTTACTCTGGGATTTGGTGAGGAGTGTGATGAACACATGCAAGGACAAAGTTCTGAGCTGGGTTCCTAGGCTGTGTGTGGTGAAGCTGAAAGGAGATTTTAATGTCCCTTCTTGAGCCAGATGAGTTGCAACCAAGTGACCTTTTAAGTTTGTTTTCTGTGCTGAACTTGCGGAGGAGAGTGGAGATTTGGGTCATAGCCCTGGTGCGTGGTTTTGTTTGCATTGCACAACTGAGATTTTATCAAACACTGTTGACAAAATTGCCACTGACAATTTCAAGATTAGTAAGATATTGCAGGAATTATAGGGAGGCTTTCCACATTCTGTTGCTATGGCCTTCAGAAAGTCACTGTGATGTCCTTAGAGATTGAGCTGTTTCCTTGGGGTACTCTCAGCTGCCTTTCCTGAGGGTGATCGTGACAACCTGTCAGACAGGACACCCCACTTGGATTCTCCTTCTTGGGCTGCCCAGCATTGTTTGATGTTAGGGAGGTGCCAGTCAGAACAGGATAAGCCAATTTGGGAATACCCTCTGCAAGAGGGTGATGTGGAATTGCTTCCTAAAGCACTTTTTTTTCCACTCAGCCATATGTGGATTGGTTTAATCCACTAAATCAAGGTAGGAATCAGCTCAACTCTTCTGCCCTTGAACTTGGTTTCAGTTGCTGGGAGATTTAGGAGAAGCCTAACATGGTTACTAGGCTTGCTGTGGCCAACACTGGCCCTTAAGTAGGTGACACATACTTGATTTGGCTTTGGAACTGCAGATCCTAGTTGATTTTCCCCCCACAGATGGGGAGATTTAGCAGCGGTGTGTGTGTAGTTTTCATTCAGGAAGCCAGAAGTGCCACAGTTAAAACACTGAATTAAAGGTTTGTTGTCTTTTCCATTTGGATTTGTTTTGCCATCAAAACACTAACTTAAAGATCTGTTATCTTTTAGTATGTTATGTTTTGCAAACTTTCAGATATAATGAAACTAGAGATGAGGTGCTCAGTGGGTGAAACCAGATTCACAGAGTCTCGACGTGCCGGTAACATTCCAGTGGGATCTGGTTTCTCTCCTCGCAGTTAGTGGAAATTTACCTCGCTGGCGCCTATCGTGGGCTGGAATCAAAAATGTCTCTATGCAGAGAGTAGGGAAAAAAAGAGCCAAACTGAATCCAACCGACACTCCCCGCCGTGACTCAGGTGAGGTGAAGCTCTCTCCCGGTGAAACCCAAGCTCGCTGGCCTTTCCCCTCGTTGCCTTGGCGACGGTCATTTATTGCCGCCGTCGCTGAACCTCCGCGTGTGTGGGCGAGCAGCGGTGCCTGGGCGAGCAGCGGTGCCTGGGCGAGCAGCGGTGCCTGGGCGAGCAGCGGTGCCTGGGCGAGCAGCGGTGCCTGGGCGAGCAGCGGTGCCTGGCGGAGCTCTTGGCGCGGGGGTCCGCGGTAAGTGCAGCTCTCGGTGCCGGCGCGAAGGCTGTGGTGTGACTGCAGGGGGACACCTGGCATCCCACACGGGCTGCGTGCGGCTCAGAAAATAGGGGCGGAAACCTGCCCACCTCGGGGCGTTTGACTCGGGGACGGTTTTATATACCTTTGGAAAAACACGTTAAATGTTTGAGCTTCCTGGTCTGCGTGACAGCTGTTCAAATATTGGTTTGCATTGATCCAGCCGTTGTGCCTTTCACACTTGTCTGTTCATTTAAACGAGTCAGCCTTCTAATTTTATACCCCCATCGATTGTTATTTCAGGCTGTTCTCTTAATGCGTATGCTACATGTGTCATGGGATTGCCCGTCCTTTTGGAAGTTGACATCTGCAGCTTTCCTTCTTACACCGGGCTGGATTGCTGTGGCTTTCTTCTCTATGCATCCAGAACACACAGATGTGCATTGCAAAGTTTGTTCAGGTTGGTTTTACAGCACTTCTATGTCAGTGTAGCTGGTGCTGGCTGAGCTGTGTCATCTGGATCACCCTTTGAACAGGCAGCATTTCACCCTGGCTGTGGCAGAGAAAGCAGCTCAGGACACTGTGTTTGGCCCTCATTCTTCTGCTGTCACAGCTCTTCTCTAAACTCCCCAGCTCCAGGGTATTTTACTCATCCAAGGGGAGAACTTAATAAGTTTTCTTGATGTGAGTCCTTTAATGGGTCTTAGAAATTACTAGGCTTTCCAGAGCAACTGGAGAAAGTGAATGTGGTGTGTGTTTAACAAAGAACTAACAAAATGTGAATAATACAGATAAATATACATACGAAAGTCTCCTAAATCTGGAAATACATCTGTTTTCCTTCATATTTTCTGATGTGAACTGAGGTTTGTTCACTGTTGATGAAGTCTGGGTTTTGATCTATATTAGGCTTCCAGTTGCACAGCTTGGTTCCACCTAAATAAGCTGAGTGCTCTGAAATGGCACTGTGAACTGCGGCTAAGAGAGCAGAACCTGTGTAGAGGTTATCCTTCAGCAGAGAGGAGAACTCTGTAACCTTTGACATGTTTTGGGAAGGCAGGAATACATAAACGTCATGTTAATGATTGGACAAAGCAGAAGTCGGTGTGGACGTGAGGCGCAGTGGAGCTCAGCACTAATAGGTAACCAGGCCCTGCAGGGCAGGATGCTGCAGCAGCTGGGGAGGCCGTGTTTGGGGGCAGGACAGGAGCGTGGGCAGGGACAGCTGCCGGAATGTCCACAGGGAGCTGCCAAAATGCTCCCAGCCCCACCGCCATCCCCACCTGCACGCACAGCCTCACATTCCCAGCAGCCTGCCAATGGATTGAGTCACAGTGCTCAGGATGGCACTGCTTGGAATTCCCGCTTGTGCTCTGCACTGTAGGTGCCAAACCCGAGCGAGGCGGGAATGGAACTGCAGCATCAGCTCTGGGGCTGCGCTGAGCACAGCCTGGCCTCTGGAAGCAGGAGCCACCCAGGGTAGGGAATGGCAGCACCTGGAGCTCCTTCCAGGCTCAGCATGCTCCAGACAAGGTTGAAATAGAATAGGAAAATGTCTCTGGGGGGTGATCTGAACTTCTCTTTCCAGCTATGCTTCAAAAAGCAGCTTAGGATATGTGCTTTGCAAAACACAGGGAATTCAGTGGAACACAAAAATTGCAGGCAGGTGTTCACTTCCTGCACAGAAGGTGAATGTAGTTTAATCTCATCAGCAGAGAAGTATTTCTTTCTGCTATGTAATTTCAGCTCTGGGCAGAACCAAAGATTCTTCCTTGGCAAATGGCAACTCAAGTGGCAAGTGACTTCTGAAGCCTTGTCTCCACTTAACTGTTCCCAGGTTGCCATTTCCTGCCTCCTGATCTCTGTGATGTTGCAAGGAGGAGAATTTGGCTGCTCATGGAAGGATGGGGTGGGATGATAAGCGGATGAGGGTGGGTGCTGGCCTCTTGGGTGCTGGAAGAGGGAAGGAGTATCCCAGGATTCTGTCCTGTAGTGTGCAGTTGCCTCCACTGCTTGCTGAGTCAAAGGGTATGGGATAGTCTTGCCAGAAGATGGGAGTGTGTGTTGGGAAATTGCTCTTTAAGAATTTGCTAGGTGATTGATCACTGATGAAAGTCTTTCAGTCAGGATACTTAACTGCTAGTAAACTGTGCTCTGCAGCTTTTGTGTGGATCAGGCTGTGGTGTGGACAGTGAGTGTATGCTCAGTAGTGTCAGTTCACGTGGGACCTGAAGCTGTTCAGCTGGGAGACCTCACGGTTGCACCATTGCTTCTGGCATCTCTTTCCTTTTTAAGATACGGCCAGGCTAATTAAGCAAGTGCCTTTTTAGAGTCCAGCAGGGTGTCCATGGTCGGTCAGCCACGGGTGCTGGAGGAGGCCCTCATTCCCGTTCCCTCCCCAGGGAGCCTTGCTCCTGCCGTGCGTGTACCTGGTTCCCTGACTCGAGTCCCTCAGAGCTGTGCTGTGTCTCTGATCAGCCTTGTTACCCTGCTTTGCTCGCTCTTGTTTGTTTACTTGGAAATTAGGACTGCAGCTGCATGTTTATTATCCTTCAGCCTCACTGTCTGCCATGTCAGATCCCCACTTCTTCTTAATCCTCCCAGTCTGTCTCCTTAGCCTAGTCTCTCCTTGTGCTGGGGATCCCTTAATTATTTGGGGTTTGGATCCTGGGTCTTCTCACGCAGAATTTTTCTGTGGCTAGTGACCTCTGTCATTGTGCCCTGGGTTTATAACAAAAACCAACCAAAATCCTAATTTTCTTGTAGAGTCTTTTCAGAGAGGGCTGGGTGGAAACCTGCATCAGGTAATTGGTACTCTGTGAGTCTCAGGCTGTGCCCAGCCAAGCAATCCTTTATCTGATTTTTTGGTGGACAATGAGGTGAGATCACCTCGCTGTTGCTGTAATAATTTAACTCCTTTTTTACCTAGACACAGCACACTTGGAAATGGAGGACGAAATTGCGATACAAGGAGTCAGCAAAAATTAGTACATATGGTAGACCTCATCACTAACTGAGGAGGTGGTTTAATTTTTTTTTTAACATTGCATATACATGTATACATATTTCATGCTTATGAAAATTGGAACAAGCATTTGCAAAAGCACTTGTTCTGATTGTTAAATTGGAATATTGAGGAGAGGCTGAGAAGCTCCTTGCAGGAGCTTCTGGGATCCTTAAAGTGGATGTGACCCTTCAGGTTTTTGAGAATCTGTTTAGACTCTGGAGCATCATCTTCTGTATCTTGCAAAACTCAATTAGAGATCATCCAGTAGCGGGACCTCCTCTTGCATTATTTTCTCTTTTAAAGCTGGTGGGGGGATTGCTTGTTTGTTTGTGTTTTTCTTTGGTTTCTTTTGAATCAGTTAATATGCAGAGGTGCCCTCAGTGCAGGAGGAAGATGCTGCTCTAGCAAAGTTGATGTTGGACTTTGCTAGAGGGAATTTGAGTTACACTGTTAATATAGAAACAACTATTGCAACTTCTCCTCTAGTTGTCTACTTGTTGTTCTCCTTCTACTTCAGTGAGGTTTGAACAGTCTCAGTTCTTGCTCAGTTCTTGCTTGGATTTTTCTGTGCTGTCTTCTCTTACTGAGGAATTATCTTGATCACAGTTTGCAAGTTTTGCAAGCCTTTTGTATATTAAAACTGCTCTAGAAAACCAGGCACACGGTACGTAGACAAAAACCTTTAATACCCACTAATGTGAGTCCATTGAATTGTTCTTTTTCACATGCTGTTTTGTTCGCCTCTCAGGTAAGCTTTGGGCTCTTTTGGGGAAAAAAATCCTGTTCCCTAATTAGAAAGTACCTTGCGGTGTTAAGTGCTGCTGGGGAGAATACCAAACACCAGGTTTACAGGAAGGATTTGTGTCTCAGGTGTTGTTTGCTGCAGCTCAGTTCCTCGGTCAGGACATGTGCCAGCGTGGAACTCGCCCTGCAGACAGGTTCAATGGTGCTGTTGTTTTCTCATCCCTGTCTGTGCCTCCTTGCAGAGGGGTGAGTTGGGCTGCCCAGGTATGGCTTTACTTTGGGGCTGGTCCTGACCTTCCTCACAGTTGGAAAAATCTGTGCCAAGACAGCTGACACAAAGCTGTGTCTGGCTTTCAGCTGCGTAAAGCAAACAGACCAGGAGAAACCTGTGGGAAAGTGTAATTGTTTTCTGAACAGGCTTCAAGGAACAGAGTCTCAAGTTACTGTAATTGAATCCAGTATCTTGCAGCTCTGGGAGGCTTATCAGAGGAGAGAAGGTATCACTGATATGGGGGACTGCAGAACCTGTTTCTGTAGAAGACTTTCCAGGTTTTATTTTGGTCGCCTCTTTGTGTTGCTCAAACGGGGTGAAAAAAACAAAGTGAAAAAAGGTCATTTTTACTGATGTTCCTCAGGCGCTTCATGCAGTGAAGTGATAAACAGGCTGATGCTCCAGTGATGTGCATCTGCAGGACTTGCCATCTGTCAGTGAACGCTGATTTTGAGCTCTCCACATACACCAAGGTGGTGAGACAGGCTTAAAAATTCTTTTTAAGTATTTGTTTTTAAGCTGTGCATCCTCGATTTTTGCACTACAGACATTCCCTCATTACTAAAATGTTATAAATAATTTCCCTTGTGTTTGAAGAGCTTCAGTGTCAATGCAGAATGAATTTGTGGCATATGGATCACTCAGGATGTGAAATGGCCCTGTTCAGCAAATTCTCTTCTACTTTTATTGCTAGTATTGTTACAGTATCATTGCTATGATGTTACTACTGTTATCTACTCTTACTCTGCCTTTATTGAACTCTTAACAGCTCTGACTGGAGTCGAATACTCCTCATGTTGGATTCAGATAAGCCTTCCAAATCCTCCCTAGGAGACACTCGTAGGTTAGCTATCTGCTAACCTCTTGCCAGCTGCTGATCTTCAAACTGGCCTACAGAATAAACATTAAACCCACTTTCTTTTCTGTCGCAGGAGGAGTCTCGCATCCTCAGGGTGAAGGTGGTTTCTGGCATTGATCTGGCGAAGAAAGACATCTTTGGAGCCAGGTGGGTGCTGCGCAGCGCCTGTGATCCTTGGAACATGCTCAGCTTGTCAGGGCAAGGGCCCTGCGAGGGCTGCAGTCCCTGCAGGTGCTGGGTGTGCGTTGGCACAGCTGTTACTGCAGCTCTGGCTGCTCCTGCCCGCTCCTTCCCTCCGCTCTGCGAGCACAGGAAGCAGCTCAAAGCCCAGGCTTGCAGAACCCAGCCAGGTAATAGCGGGGGGGAGAAGCTGGTTCTGAAGCTAAAATGAACCCAAACCCAGTAATTTTCTTTTTCTGAAGGTTAATTCAGGCTTGACATTCCTGCTCTCTTAAGCCTAAGCATGACAAAATGCTCTACTGCAAATGTTCCAATCTACTTAGAAGGGTTTTATCTGTTTGAAATTGGTAGCATCCAATTTCAGCTTTTATTGAAATGATTAATTTCTTAATATATGAATGAGCCTCCCTGTGGGTTTTCCTGTATTTATTTAATGATGCTTACAAGTTATTCATTAGCTTGTGTATCTAGCTTAAAACTACATGAAAACAGCAATTAAAAGTTTAATCAACTTCAGTATTTTGGGTGAAATTTGCAACAAGCACTCCTTTGGTAGCTGTGTGCAGAATATGGTATGTCAAAGTTTTTTTATTTTCTTTCTCCAAATGTGTTGTTTTGAAGAACAGTTCTTGATGCTGACCATAAGCAGCATAACTTTTATCTTTCAAAATGCATGAAGTTAAATCTAAGTGTAGTTAGTACTGAATCCTATTGATGTGGCCGTTAACATATTTTAAGGAAATTGGTCTCAAGTCAGTAGGATTTCCATATAAACAGAGTTAAAAACATCTTCCCCGCATGTGCTTTTGTTTTAATCTCCCAAATGAGTTAACGTACAGTCATTTGAAACACGTTGGTGTTGCAGAGCTGCGACCCCAGCAGCTGCTGTGCCTCTGCATGGTGGAGCTGTGCAGGGCTTCAGAGTGGGGCAGAGCAGTTACCGTGCTCCTGCCTGACTGTGAAGGATGAGCTACAAGGTGTACGTTGTGTTTTGCATCTCACTGGGTTGTTCTGTCCTTTTTTAATCAACTCTACCATTATAAAACACTGCCTGTGGGCTTGCAGAGTCCAAAAGCCATTTCCTTCTTGATTAAATATAAGGAAAGCCTCTTACAGTGTAGAGCACTGGAGAAGCTTGTACTTCTGAGGATTTTAACAGTAAAGAAATCTCAGTGCTCTTGAGTTTGCTCTTTTGGGGCTCTTTTTGACTTAGGAAAACATTTTAATAGCAAGTAAGGATATCTTAGAACACTCAGGGGAAACCACCTTGCTCTCCACAACACCCTGACAGGAAAGTGCTGCCAGGTGGGGGTCGCGCTCTGCTTCCAGGGAACAAGGGGCAGGACAAGAGGAAGGGGTCTCAGGTTGTGTCAGGACAGGTTTAGGTTGGGTATTAGGGAAAATGTCTTTCCCAAAAGGGCTGCCCAGCCCTGGCACAGCTGCCCAGGGCAGTGGTGGAATCCCCATCCCTGGAGGGATTTAAAAGCCATTTAGATGTAGCACTTGGGGACATGGATTTATGCTGGACTCAGTGATCTTAGAGGGTTTTTCCAACCTCTTAGCTTCCTACGATTCTCCTAATAGTTCAAAAATGTATGGAATTACAGTTGCAATGACACAGAGCAACTAGAATGCAGAGTGGATTAGTAAGTGTGGAGCACCCCGTGGTGATGGTTAAATGTGGGGCATTTCATCCACATAGGTGCAGTGGAGGTGGGCACAAGAGGCTGGTTAGTGTAGATGTAAGTGAGGGTCTGTAACCTGCTTTCTGTTTTGCCTTGTAAAATTACAAGTCTGTGATACATACTGATGGTGAGCTGTAGATACTGCAGATTGTGATTTTGTGAATTTAGTGTCAGCTTGCATATGTGAATGTTTGACATTTATTTCCTTCCTTCTTAATTGAAGTGTCTTAATAAATTTCATACAAGAATCCAAGTACTGGCTGAACTCCCGTTGTATGTGTCCCATAAAGATACAGCTGATGGGGTGCATTAGCTACTGTATTTTGCCTTCTAAATCATGAAGTAAGTGAAAATTGTGGCTGTCTGGAAGTTGAAAATTTGAGGTGCTTTTCAGTTAAAATTGCAGATGATTTCATTGTCAGGGAGCAGTGCTTCTAATGGCATAGGAGTTAGTTATGGATTGCCTCTAGGTTTATTGCTTTTACCTGCTCTCCTGAAAAGCCTTTTTTCTGGTTTGATTTCGTGTGTCCAGGATCCATGATGGAGCTGGGGAAGGCAGGCTCCAGGCTGTTGGTAGGATTGTAAGTCCTGCTGTATACTCCTTTTATGAGCAAGACTGCTTGAAATGTGGCTGAATTCTTTATTCATGTGTCCTGTCACTGGGGTTCATGATAGGAGGAGAGCACATGTGGCTGTGGCTTTGCAGGTGACAAAGATGGCAGGTGTTTGCCCTGTACCTGTTCTTTTAAGTCTGCTATCTCTTTTCTAGTCTGCTTTGAGTTATGGTCTATCTGGTTGTAACTACTGGAAAAACTGTGGTGATAGCTGTACCCCTGGAGCTATCTCCCCAGCACGTGTACTGCCTTGGAACTGGATTGGCTAACAGCCTGTTCCCCTTCTCCCACCGATGGCTGCCCCGATGGGCAGAGACAAATCCACTGAAGAGAGTTGCTTTCATAAATTAATCAAACAATTAAAAAAATAACCTGGCTCCTGAATGCCTCTTCAGCATTTGCATGTGTGCCAGAGGGAGAGTGCCGTGTGTGTCCTGGCCGAGGGAGGCCCCGGAGGTGGAACAGACCTGCGACCGAATTCCCAGAGCCACTTGACTAGAGGGCAGTTGCTCAAGTAGGGGAGAGTTCGTACTCTGTTGTTGCCTTTTCCTTTTTCTAGCTGATTTGCAGTGGAAGTTTTTCCAGTGTAGTGGAAATGAAATGTTATTAACTGTGTGGGAAGGGAAGGAAACCAGCAAGCACGCGTGGCTTGTGCTTTCCCTGTGGAATGAAGTGTGCTCCCATAAAAGCCGTGGGGTGCAGGGAGCAGCCGCGGGCAGATGCTGAGGTGAGCGCAGTCACTGCTGGCTGCCGAGCCAGCTGTGTGTGTGCCTACCTGGGAAGGAGGCCTTGTCTGCAGGTGTGGCCAGTGTAGGAGGGGTGCTGGCACGGGGAGAGATCAGAAATATGCTGGATAATCGATAGTTTTGTTTGTGGGACCGTAATGCTGATGCTCGTACAGGTGTGTGAAATGAATATTGGGCTGCCGGGTGTGGGCACAGGGTATCAGTGTACCCTCCACGTCGGCGCGGGTGTTGGATCTCGCCCGCTGCCGGCGAGCCCGGGGCTGTGCCTGGCAGCAGAGGGCACCAGAGACTTTCCGCGCGAACCGCTACCTGATGGCTTCCGACCAAATTAGGCGTGCAGGTTTTTCACAAAGTCAGCAGGTTTTTACCCATTTCTACATGTTATGGTCTTTAGGATGCACTGGGTATATATCTCAGGAGCTTTACATGGAGACATGCTGCTTTTTCGAGGATGTGGTCTTGCTACTTGATAAGAGGACTTGGTGATAATTCCTGACAGTTAAAATGTCGTAGTGAAAAATAATTCTCATCAGATAATTGCTTAATGGAAAAATTTCTTTGTACAAATACAGAAACATATAATGTTTCTTGTTACTTGAAGAAAGGAAGCTTCTGTATTCAGCTCCTCAGCTTTCCCTGCCTGCTATCTACTGTGATCTGTGAGTTTACCTGAATCTGGTATCTTTAAAAGAAAAAAGGGACACGTCAATAAAATCATCTAAGGAAAATATTTTGATTTTAAATATTTAAGGCAGAGCTACTGTGCTGAGCTTTTATCTTCCAAAAGCCAGGTGTCATGGAGTTCTCTCTCTGCTTCTCCACCCCCGCTGGATTTTGGAACTTGTTAAGATATTTTGGGAGTGTGAAATGGCATAGGAAGATCTATGCATACATCAGCCCCTCAGCTCCAAGGGCTGATGTATGCATATTCTGTTAGAGTATTCATTTAACCTTTGCAAAAAAAATGGCCTCAGGGAGGAAAAAAAAAACCCCATATTTACACTTCCATCTGTTTTGGCAGATTAAAATATTTTTATGCTCTGGGAGACTTCCAAGAGAGCAAGAATACGAATGGAATCCATCTTGTTACCCTTTATTAGAACATAACATGGTAAAGGAAGGTGGAGACACTGGAGGTGGGGTTTGATGTATAATTTTTAACTCCTTTTTTCACCCACGGGCACTTCTTCACAGCTGTCTATGATGTGAGTCATTATCTCTAGCAGCTCTTCGGTAAAGCCTTGCTGCACTTCTTTTAGAGTCAGAAGTGTGAGCCTTTCTTTGCAAAATAAAACACTCGAAGGGAGATCGGAGGTTTGTAAAATGACTCTGGGATTTGGTATGGAGGAATGAGATTTTGGGATGCTTAGGCACAATGGATTGCAAGTTTGGCTTTGCGGTGAAGGGTAAGGTAAGGTTGTGTTTTCTTTTCAGAAGCTGGTGTTCCTTTATCCTTGTGTGATTGGACACTTTGTGTCACAGGACGTGAGACTTGTATGACAGTGGGGTCAAAATCTTCCTTCTCTTTGAGGAAAACTCTTAATGGATGTTACTCAATACAGGCAGAAAGATGAAACCCAGAAGGCTTGTGCTGAAATAAAACCAGGGAGCAAACACAGCCAGTGTGCTCTGGAGTATTTCTTGTAGTTAATTGCTGTGTATCTTATTGTACTTCTCCTTACTGTGCCAGAGTTGGGAAAGTCACCGGGGGAATGGTTATTGGGATAAAATGACAGCGACTGTAAGGGGTTCTGCCTTAGAACATTGTTTTTACTGCTCTCCGTAAAACCTGGTTAGAAGTATCTCATTATAATTCTAATCTTCTTTGATGATGCATGTTTTGGGAATTTGTTTCCCTCATTTCTTTGGATCTAAAAGTGACTAAACAAAACACTGGAATTAAAAAAAAAATTTGGAGTTTTTTAAGCTCCACTAAGTACATGCACAGAGAGAGTTACTCTAAGTGTGTTTAAATGATTCTGAAAAACATTTCCAGGTTCACGGAATTTCCTCTTGCCAAGCATAACCTGCTTTTCAGCCCTGACGTTAACTGCTATCCAGGGGACTCCCATAATTTTGTGGAGACTCATTGAGATGAATGTTTTTGAAGACGGTGTATGTTACTGATCTGAATTTGTAAGTGGCGTTCCTGGAGGCATGTCGTGTGTAACAGCACATTTCCCCTAGCAGAGCCCGCAGTGTGCGGATTTACCAGTGTCCATGCAGAGCAGGTTGGTTCCCGCAGCGCTGAGTACTGGGCACCTCTGCCTCCGTACCTGCCTGCAGGTGGAAGGATCCCCAGAGCAGGCAAGCCCAGAGCCCTCAGCCGTCCCAGTCCCGTGGGGAGGAGGTGGCCTCGGGTCTTCCGCTGTTCTTGACAGAAATCTGGAGGTGGTCATTTTGGGGTTGTTGAAACATTCAGCTTGTCTGACTTAGGAGTACGAGGAGGCACAATAAGGATGATGTTCTGTGTATACCTCCGCTGAGGAGCGTGCAGGTAGCTTGGATGGGGTGAGGGGCTGGGAAAAGGGAATGGCAAATAGTGATCCCCTCAAGACCAGGGATGTGGCTTTGAGGAAGAGGCTTCTCTGCCTTCATGCTGGAGTGTGCTGGTATTTCTGCAGCCAGAAGTACAGGAGCTCTTGATCAGTTCTTTCAGATATGTGAGGCAGAAAAGGGGCAGCACAAAGGGAATGGTTCTATATTTCTTACAGAAGCAAAATTATCTTGTGCAAGACTGTTCCAAAGGAAACTAGTCGGGCTATTTTGAAATGCAAAGTTTTCCTGCATGTGACAAGCCTGGCGTTCACACACTTGCATAACAAGTGTTACTAAATTTTATATGTGGGGAGGCGGTTTCAGCTTTTAAAATAAAAATAGAGCCATGTAGGCCTTAGTAGTTCCATTGTTCTTTCATATGTGCCTGTGCTCTCCACCCCCTTCTTTTAGAGCTTAAAATAAGCAAATAATACATCATGTCACTGGTAGAAGCTACTTTGAGACTTGCTTTCAAAACTGTTTCAAAAGTATAGAGCAAATGCGATTCCAGACTCAAGTGAACAAATGGGACACTGTTCATGGGCCCCAGTTTCACACTGCTCTAAAAGTAATGTGATTTTTAAAGGAGGCTGATCTTCCTTGAGATTTTTTGCTGGAGTTTTTAAGTCATCAGTGCTTTTGTTGTCCTCTAGAAGAGCTGGAAGCTTGCCTTTTCATGCTGAGATTCAAATGAAAGATAATTATATATCTACAGTTGCTTGAGCTTTAAGAAAATGCCCAATACTGCCAGTTGGCAAAACCATGACAAATAGGTAATTCTGGATGTCTGAGGGATTCCTGAGGTCAGGAAAAGGATTTCTTGAAACCTCAGATTGTTTTGATGGCTGTTGTTCTGCCAAACTCTCTTTGTACTAAGTTGTGATTATGATTAATATAACTTTCATTATTAGCATAGTTTTCTTAGGATTCCCTTTTATTCTCTAGAGAACTGTTACCAGCTTCAAGGTTCTCCTGATCTTGGCAGGCGCTGATGTTCTCTTTAGGTTTTGGCCAGTCGTGTTTGGATAGATGAGATTTGATGCTTTTAATCATTTTTGATTTTGTAGCGAGGAGCATTTTAGATAGGTGTTCACAAATCAATTCCCTGTCATCTCCAGTCACTGGTATGGTGGTGACTGGGCTCATTTCTCTTTTAAACACTACTTGGTCCTTTGAAATTTCTCTTTGTTGCCCTAAATGTAGGTTTATTATCACTGCGGTACAGCCGGGTCACCTTTTGGGCACAGCGGCCTCGCCGCATCGGGTGGCTCTCTGTCAGTCTGTTGTGTCCCTGTCCTGGTGTCCCTGTGCATGCAGTACTGTTTGAGTGCTGCCGCTGGAACTCTGGGCATGGGCTGGCCATCTGTAGTGTCCCCGGGCTCCAGGCTTGCAGTTCATTTCCTGTATCCATTTTCTGGTATTACAGTGATTCTACCAGAACACCGTGTAAATTCCACTGGGATATTTCCTACATTAACAGATTCCTAGCAGTCCACGACTGCCAATTTGTTGTGCTGCAGGTTTCATTAAGATGGCATTTTAGTACTGGTACTAGTGTAAAAATTGATGTAGAGAAAGTTTTCTACCTGTAGTTTTCTGTTTTGCAACATTTCCACATTCAATCTTTTATCCTCTTCCCCAGGCGAGCCCAGTACTTTTCCTCCAAGTGACCTCTGCAGTGAGTTTTCCTAGCAAGGTCAGAACTGTTAGTTCCATATGTCAGGCATATGATGTTGTCCGTGTGAGTGGAAGGGCTTCATTCTGCTCATCCAGTGTCACTTACGCTCCTAAGCTTTTCCAGCGTGCCCTTTTAAATCCTGATGCAAATCAGCAGTTCAGGGCTGAGACTGGTGTTCACAAGGAGCTGTGGGACGAGCTGCTTTGTTTTCCACTTGCTTTTAGAGCACAATGAAAGTATTAATGCTCCACTTGGAATGGTGCTTTCCAGGAGTGCTGTAAGGGGGTTTATAGTGCTTTCTTGAGGAATGAGTGAGTCTGCCTGAGGGAAGTCAAGAAAGCACTATTTCATTTTAATCCCCATCTCCCCTTCTTTTTAATCAGTCAGTTTCAGGGTGAGAATATCTGGCAGGTACAGCTCCAGGCTGATTCGAGTCTGCCTCCTGTGCTCAAAAAAGTTAGACTCATAGAACCATAGAATATGTCGAGTTGGAATGGACCATCAGTCTGTCATCGACCAGCTCCTGGCCCTGCAAAGAACATCCCAAGAGTGCTTGAGAGCATTGTCCAAACTCACCTGATTGATATGTTGGGGTTTTTTTGTGCTCTCAGCAGGTGTCCCATTTATTATTGTTTTCTGTCACCTGAATCATCAGGATTTCCTCCTTTAACACATCTGCAGACACTGCTGTGAGATGGGAATCTGGTGTTTTACTGCTTGTTTTCATGTCCATTTCATTCCAATTTGTGGGTAGGTTTTCCAGTGACTTATAACAGACCAGATGCTGTATTTCATTCCTTTGCAAGTTTCCTTCAATTTTACTGTTGTTCATGTTTTTGTCTAATAGATCTTCCGTGTTGGTACTGATTTTTCCCTTGCAAAGGTGCCACGTTTATCTGGAATACTTGCTGTTAGCTGGGTTTTCGGGATGCAGTTAACCACTGTAAAGTTCCCTCAGTGTTTCTACTGCTGCTTTGACATGTAGTGTGTGTTCTCTGGGATCCCAGTTACTTTGTTTTGCTGCTGTAGTTATGTTCTTAATTGGGGTTCTGCCTTCTTCCATTCTTTGCCCATTCTCTGATTCCTTCACCAGTTAGTTCAATTACAATGTCTGCTCCCCAGGAAGTGTCAGCTGGTGTGTGTTGTTTTCCTCTGTACTTGTTTCATTTCCCTGGTAGCTGTGTGGATCCCAGGAGCACGGGTTGTGTTACCTGCGGGGCAGCCACAGAGCAGGATCCGGACAACTGGGGCTGTACAGACCCCTGCATTTCACCTGGAGCTGCTCAGTTAGTGGCACTTGCAAATTGGACTGTTTATTTGGTTGTTGGAATCTGAGCCTGATTCTAACTAATACGTTTCTTAAAAGCTTTACAATGCTTTTTATTTACTGACTTCCAAACATAAGAATTTTAATATTAATCAGGTGCATTCTGGTCACTAAGAGCTCCTGTAACTGCAGTGTGAAGAATTGTCTGACTCTGTGGATGACCTCTGTGCTCCCCATGGCCTGTTGGGGCTGGGAAGGGACCTCTGTATTCCTCGTGGCCCATTGCCTTCAGCTGGAACCCCTTCTGTGCTGTGTTCCCATGCAAGCTCTGTGCAGAGCTGGTGTGCCACTGGGGGTGGGCCACCCGGGGCGCAGAGCAAGTGGCCACAGTGCAGGGCTGTGTGAGACAGTTCCACTTGGGGCAGTGCCAGCTTTCCTTGGTCTCCAGTCTCCCTCCAGCTATGTGTTCATTTTAAGTAAACAAATGCACGTAAGTAAACACTCTCAGGTATCCAATCGTTCGGGTGAACTCCAGCTTCACCTTCAGGACCAAGAGCTTGGCTGCACAGCTCAGTCTGACTTACTCTGTCGCAGGCAGAGATGCCAGTAGTCTGTTCAGTAAAGGCAAAATTTCCTTACTGAAATTTGTAATAGACTTGATTATTCTCTAGGTTTAAAAATAGAAATAGATTAAAAAAATAATCTTTGCCACTGTGCCACAGTTTTCATTTTCTCTAGGCAGAAGAATCATCCAGGGCTTTTTAGCACTAAAAAATTGCAGTATGTCTAAGGGTTCCTGAGAAGAGCATTGCCCAAGTATGGATTGATAACTCAGATCTGGGAGGATACCTGTAAATATTAGCACGGTACATCAGGCAATTCAAAGCAGCACCAGCATTTCTTTATAATCACAATGATGCTTTGCTTTCTTCTAAACCTTGGTGTTTAATGCTGAATTTAATTGCAGATTAAGTAGATACATTTATGTGCATCTACTGATAGGAGCCCAACAAGATGTCTTGTTTATTCTTGTTTCCACCTTTGTGGCATTTTATATTCGATACATAGAACATCCAGTATAATGAACACGCAAGCGCTGATTGTTCTGTAGTGATACTGCCCCAACATAGTTCCTTAAATTCAAAAAGTATCAGCATTTGAATGACTTGGTTGGTAAATCTGAGTGTCTGGTGGTATTGTGAGTGTCTCTTGTTGATGCTTTCAAGAAACCTTGGCTCATCATCCAGCAGAGTGTGCTGCAGCCTTGAGAGGGAAGCACCAGAGCAGGTCAGGGTCCTGGTTTTACTCAGGCACCCATTCCTCTGCTTCAAGCAGAGGCTCTGCTCCAGTTCCACCTCCTGACATAGTACCTGTGTGAAGTTCATCTGTTCCTGCAGGATGCTCTTCCTCCCAGTTTAGAGCACAGAACTGTGGAATGGATTGTGTTGGAAGAGGCCTTAAAGACCATCCAGTTCCACCCTCGGCCGTGGGCAGGAACAGCTTCTACTAGAGCAGGTTGCTCTCTGCCCTGTGTGTCTGAATCACTGCTGATACTGTGCAGCTTGGTTTTATGGTTCAAAACAATTATAACCACTGCTTCAAAGTTACTCCTGTTGCACTTCCTGTCTGCCTCCAGGGGTTAGCTGCAGCCAGTCTCTTCCAAACCCCTCGGCTCCCATTTTTCCCTGCCTGGTTTGAATGGAGTGCCACGGGCATGCTTGTGGGCAGGAGCTGTGTGGGAGCCAGCAGTTCTTGCCCCCAGTGGGGAACAGAGCTGCAGGGAATGAATGATCTCTGCTGCTGTGGGCAGGGTTTAACTGAGCACATTCAAACATTCAATTTCAATGTGTCAGTAGCTTACTAGAGTTCTGAGCTTTCACTGAAGACAATTCCACCAAAAGTGTTTGGAGGTGCTGTTGTTACCCAGTTAAGTGAAAAGTTCCTTCTGCAATGCTCTTTGGCTGTACAACTGTAGGCCATTAAATCTGATGTCTTTTTTTGCAGTGACCCGTATGTGAAACTTTCCTTGTATGTAGCAGATGAGAACAGAGAACTTGCTCTTGTGCAGACAAAAACTATCAAAAAGGTACGTACATACTCTTTCTAATTCCATGGCTTTGGAAGGATTAAGAACACTGAACACAATTGTATAACATAATGCAGTGCTAATTAAAGTCGTCACATACATGTCTAGCAACTGGATAATGTGGTTGTCTCCTAACCAAAATCTGAGAACAAGTGCCTGCACCTCAGTGTGTCTGGCCTGGAGACAGCACCTAATGTTGCATATTGTTCGCTAAAGCTTGGCTGCACCATTCACAGATTCTTTTTTCAAATTCATATTTCAATGGAAGACATGGCTGAAATAAAGGACTGAGAAATTCTGCTTTAATTATCATTTATGTGACTTTTAGCAAAAACAATCATTCTCTTCAAAATTTCCCATTTTCAAAATATTTTCCTAATGTGGGAATTTAAAACAACTGGATGACAGAAGATATGCTGTAAGAAAAGCTCGGGATTTGTTACATTTTTAATTAGAACCAAAATTGAGTTTTATTTAATTTCTCAATTTTAGTTCACACAAACAAAATTCCACCCGGGGATATTTGTCATTATCAGGACCCTAAGATTTTGTAAGGATTTTTTTTTTTTTTTAATTTTACTGGTATTGGTGGCAGAGAGGAAAGTAGTCATAAGCTCTATGAAACGTAAGGGAAGATAATGACTTGTCATTTTTTTATGGAGATATTTAGAATCAACAGGGATTCAGTTGAAATCATGGCTGCAAAACAGAATAGTGGGGAGAATTTTGTTATTGAAAACATGAACTGCAGTGGTGAGGTTCTAAAATCAGGACATTCGGTGATATGAGAAAGCCAGTGTGGAATCCTAGTGGTGTGGAAGATCCAAGCAGAATTTGTCCCAGAACCAGGGCATGTTTGATGTGGAAAAGGGATTTTTCAAAGACTTCCTGGTTAGCCATTAGTGCTTGTTTCATTCCCAGGACTGCACCTGCCTTTTTTCACTGTTTCTTCTCACTGTCAATTAAAGCCCAGACATTCTCAGTCATTTCTGTAATAGTGGTATTAACTCAGATGTTGGAAAGTTCTAGTTGGTAATTTCTGCTTTGAATTGTTAAATTTCATCTCAAGGCAGGGTTCTCCCTGTGCAAGTTGCAATCATCTCTCTCTTTTGTAAATAGCAAACATCATTACCTTATCTCAGTTTTGAGTTAAAATCATTATAAAAATACCGAGTACAGACGATCTGAGGAATGACTGACTGGCAGTTACCTCCTTCAGCTCTGTAACTGTGTCTAACCTTTCACAAGTTTCTCATTTTTCTTCTAATTTTTGTGTTCCTCAGTTGAATGGGTAACTTTGTGCAGCACTGCCTTGCAGGAGTGCTTCTGGGACAAGAGAAGGAACTCCAGCGTCCCCTTTTCGTTTTCCTTTTCCATGTCCTGTGCGTTGTCTGATCTGTATCCTACTGCACAGCTGGACTGTGCTTCTGGAAGTGCTTCATTACAGCCAAAGGGGTTAAATGCACATTGTTTTCTTACTCTGAAAAAATAAAGTTACCACAAGAATGTCAGCCTCATGTGGCATGACCTACCTGGGTTCAATTTCTGAGGTTTTTTGTTTCAATTTGTCTCCCTCCATAGTTAACCCAGCTTTAAGGTTTGATTAATGCTTTGTACTTCGTTTTGGAGCTGTATTTGGAATGCCCTGCTGAAAAGGTTCTCTCTGAAGTAGGGAAAGCTGGATTTGCTGTTTGCTGGCTTTGATCCTGTAATGTGGTCAGTGTGTTCTTTAAATACCTGCTGGAATTTAAAAGTTCAAATGAAGATTATCCAGTTTCTTCAGTTTCTCCACCTTGACTGCACTGAGCTCCAAAGACTTCTGCCTTTCCCGTATTAAAAATAGTTTTCCCTCTCTGAGAACACCCAGTCTCCCCATTGAGCTCCAGTGTTCAGGAGCATCATTTCTCTCTATGTCTTCCTTTTCTGTGTGGGGTTGAATGAAAACCCTTTTTTGAATACCCAGGGAAGGTTTAGCTCAGCTTGACTCCTGGCAGTCCTTTATGTGTGCAGCACTTGCCCTTTTTAGGATGTAGCTCTTCTGAGGTTGAGTTTGTGTTATTGTTTCCCTGCTCATGTCCTGTATGGAGCTATTCCTGCAGTTCCTTCCTCTTTGCTGGCACTCAGGTAAGTTTGCACTCTCTGACTCGGCCCACTAAGAGTGGGACCTGTAAAGGTGGAACAGATTTCTGTGAGTTACCAGGCATTTGCCAACGACTCTGCTGCCTCGTCCATCAGATGTCCCTGAACTGTGTGGTTAAGCAGCATTCGGAATTAATGGATTATCAATGGGCAGTAGTGCCCTCAAAACCCGAGTTGAGCCAGTGCTTTGTTTGGTAAATTGTATGTCCCCTCTCCTGGCAACTGCAGTAGCATTTGATGAATACAAGTGTTTAAAATGTGACATTGTTTTCCTTACTGCTTCCATTCAATTTATTTTTTACTGAATACATTGTGCTCCTTCAGGGAAAAAAGCTGAAAGTTTCTCTGCGCCCACAAGCCCATCCCTACTCTTCCCGTCATTGACTCACCTGCCCTTTACTGTGGTCTTTTCTTTCAAGAAGTACTTCCTGCTCTGCCGTGAGGTCCTGTATTCCCATTTTGTAGTGAGATGCAGTATAGTCAGCCCCCATGTCCTGCACATGAGGAATCTATTGGATCTATAGCGGGGAGTGAGAAAAACAGCCAAGATTCCCCTTCTCTGCTAGAACAGAATTGTCGTGGGTGTAAAGCCAATTTTTCCTGTCAGCTCTGCCCGTAAATCTCTGCTGTGTGAGAGCATGAGGGAATGATTTGGCATGAGCACAAAAATATTGGGCATATTGTCCAATTGTCTTCATACTTGCTCAAGCTTGAATTGCCCAAATTACTGTTTGTAGTTCTCATCTCTTTATTATCAATTAATTATGTCATGTTTGAGCTCACTTCAGCTGGCAATATATATGCACATTTATTCTGTGCATTTTAGTCAGGTTGTTAAAATTAAAATCCTTGGGCTGGGAGGACATTGGACGAATATCTTACCTATTCCAAGGAATAACCTTTTCTTTTGGTTTTACTTTTGTTTTTTTGGGGGTGTTTTTGTTTTTTAAATTTTTTTTTTATTATTTCACAGTATAAATCTGAGCATATTCTTGTTGCCCTAAAGTTGCTTTTGTGATTAAAAAATACTTTTTTTCTTGTCTGGGTTTAGATGAATCTTGAGAATGAAATGTCTACAGATTTTATTTCTATAGGTCCTCAATGATTTGTCTTTTAATCATCAAATTCTATTTATATTTAATGTCTATTGTAGGATCATCTGACTCAAATATCCTCCCACATTTGTTTTACTCAATAGAAAATTTCTAGATGGCAATATATTTTTCAATTTCTTTTATTACATGCTTTTCTTTCTCTTTTATTTCCCTAGAAAACTGTCACTTTCATGTATGTTGTTATAATTGCACGCCAGAAAACTTAAACATTAGATGTAAATATTGTTATTTCTTTTACAGACACTGAACCCTAAATGGAATGAAGAGTTTTACTTCAGAGTAAGTTTCTCTTTATTTGCGGTCATTATTAGAACATGTGCAGCTAACCTTATTTTCAATTTGTTTATATGTTTACTCCAAAGGCCTGCTTGCCCTGGTGTACTTGCTGTTTTGTTTCTGAGGGGATGGAATGCTCAGCAGGAATTGGCTCCAGGTTCCTTAGAAACCGTTTCCCAACCTGCAGTTATATAATTGTGAAGGGCAGTAACTTTGCTACTCAGTTGCACGCAATATTCTTCCGAAGAACAGTTGAGTTCTGACTTTTAGTGCCGCTGTAGCTTTCGCAAAAGCAGGTCAGGTAGAATTTCAGGGTGTTTCGAGCCTGAACCTGGAGCGGTGCCTGAGGGCTGATGTGGCAGATAGTTCTGGCTGGGAGTTGTGCCCGGGGAGCCGGATGGGGAGCTCTGGGACAGCAGTGCCACCGGTGGAATGTTCCATGCACAGCTCTCACTGTCATGGGGAATGCTGATTGGGACACACGCACCAAACAGCTTTTCTGGGCTTTGCAGCTGAGTAATACAGATCTAAAATCTGAGGAAAAGGGAATGCACAGCCCCACTGCAAAACCTCTGGCATAGTTCACAGATGCTCTGTTAAAACATCTTGAATGTCCTCAGCAATAATGGGACCTGTAAAGTAATTTAGACCCTATTTTGTGTGTCACAGTTCTCTGATTTTCTCAAAACTGGGAAGTCCATCTCCAGCCCGCAGAATTGTGGTATATTATTTCTAAATTTTCTTAATTAAACGTGCTGGTCATAGTAACCTAGCTTGCGAAGCTTTTCTGAAAAAATATATCAACTGGACCAAACGCTATAAAACTGGTTTAATAGCAGCTGTTTTGTCTTTCTGACAGAGTTCTTTTTATGTTTGATTTTGTCCTTTTGAATGTTGGCAGTCTTTTTGCTTCAGTTTAAGTAAATAATTTTCTGGAGATATATTTGCTGTTTTCAGGTGTTGAGGAGATTTCTGCTGGGTGTTCCAAGGGTGTGGGTGCTAAATGGGCTAGAGATGATAAGCAATGGACAGTCAGAAACATACCTGAATGTGAAATTCGGAAGGAAATGCAGCAACACTCTTGCTCCTCATAAATCAATCAGTCAGTTAGTCACGGAGCCCTGATATTCTGTCTAGCCTGGGACTGGGGTCCTCTGCCAGGGAAATGCAGTAACAATGCAGCCCAGCAGATACAAGCTTTCATGTCAACTGCCATGCTCTTCTCAGTCGCAGTAAGGTTCTGGTGCTCCAGTTCAAGTAAAGATTTACATCAGACCTGTTAGTCCTGTCCTGTTTACCTTGGTTTGGTTGCTGCCTGAGCCAGTACCCAGATTGTTATTGTCCAGCTACTGAACTTGCAGTGACATTTGGGTTTTCTCACAGGTAAACCCAACCAACCATCGGCTGCTGTTCGAGGTGTTTGATGAAAACAGACTGGTGAGTGCTTGTCTTGGTTATGTTACACTAATCACAAGGCTCTGTGTGCCACAGCTGATAGAAATACAGCACAGCTTAAAGGTGTCTTCAGACGGTTGTTTCAGTGAGCGTGCCAAGAAACACAAATAGAGGCATAAAACCCGTTTGAGTCTGGGACTGAAAGGACACTAAAGTAGTGCCCTTCTGGGTCAGACCAAAATGGTCCTCCTCACCCAGCCCTCTGGCAGCAAAACCCTCACTCTGTCCTTCTGCAGGCCTCTCCACTTCAAACCAATGAAGTCCTGACCTTTTTAGTTGCTGATAAAGCAGCTGCTTTATCATTTTAGTGTCCCTTTCCAGTCCGTTAATGCTTCTGCCTCTTGCTTGGGGAGGTGGTTAGCAGAGCTGCGCCTTGTGCGCACAATGCACGCGTGAAGGTTTGAGGTCATGGCAGGACGATGCTCCCTTGGGTTTCATCTCTGCCTCACAACGCTCACATGTTGTTAGTGGGTTTAGTCTTTCCCTGCGTTTGGCTGATGCAGTATCTTTTCTGGAGGAGGCTTTCGCCATCTGACTGCTGCTAGCTTCTGGTATAGTTCTGATCCATGGGAAAAGTGTCAGTGTCCCTCTGTACATCCAGGGCTAAATGTGCCAGTGCGGTGGCACACTGGTGGATGGCTCTTGGGGGTTTGCCTTTTGAACATTGTAACACATGAGATCAGGAATTAACATTTTCTGGGCTGGAGAAACTTGTTTGCTTTCTGAAGATGAGGATCAGAGTTGCGAAGATACTTTTATTAAAAAAAGACAGTGTAAAAGCATCTGTCTTCAACAGATAGGTTCTTTCTTTCTATCTTCCTAATAAGTAAAGAGCAAAGGAAACCACGCAAGCTGTAATCTGGGGAGAAAGAGGACTTGGCAGCTGAATGACTGGATCTTTCCTCAGGAGGAAGTAAATTGGTGAACCAGTGGCACTGTGCCTCTACAGTGGCTGACCAGGAGCATATTTATTTGTAGATAATGATCATAATGACCACTTGCACTATTCAAACTGCCATGTGCCATTGGAATGCAAAGGTGCCACAGGAACAGGGAGGTGGGTTAGAGAAAAAGCTTGTATGCAGTGACAGCTGGGAAATTACAGGTTTGGGATACTTATTTCAGACATTTTGCTTTGGATTTTCGAGTTTGGGTGTGCAGTACTGGCCTTACCCTGGCAGTTTCAGCACTTTTTATTGTTGAACCAATTTGTGTGTATTCTCCTTCTGTTCTGCCTCCAAAGTCAGTCTGTCCTTGGGCTTGGAACCTCCTGGCAAAGGCAGCACCAGGGGTTAGGAGCCATGGCTTTCCGTGCAGGCGGTCTACGGCAAGGTGACTGCTTTGGGGGGGTTTGGAATAGCAGGTTTCCATCAGGTTGTGTTTATAGAATGACAAGACACTGAACTGATTATTTTGGCTTTACTCTCACATACTTACTGTCAATACTTATGACTTTTGTTGGAAGGACTTCGTTTCTTCTTCTTGTTCCCAAATTACCAAAGCACACTCTGTCTCTTTCTATTCCCCAATCTCAACAGAGTAAATGTGATGCACGTTCATTTTGGATGCAGAGACCGTGTTATTGAGTAATATGTTTTAGCTGAAAAATAAGATAAAATAATACCAACACCTGTGCTTCTACGAGGCAATCTCCAGGACCATTGCTGTGTGGAAGCTGTTCACATTTTTGTTGCGTCTCAAAATCCACATAAAAAATTGTGGGATTGTGCTGGCTGCTGGCAGTTTGATCAGTTTGAGCTATCATTGCTCTTGGGACTGGTAATTTTTTGGCTTTTGAAAGCAAGCTGCTTGTAAGCAGAGTTCAGATGTCTCAGCAGAGGACTGACCCGCCACATGCAGGTTTTCAGAGCGGTTGACAAGATTTAGGCTTTCCAGTTCTCACAGGGAACAGCTGTCCAGGCCCTGAGATGGAGCTGCCTTCTGGTTAACCAGAGTTTCTTTTCTGGTATATGCTAAGAAGTGTGAGTGCCCTCAGGGCACTGAGTATCTCTGTTGTAGCAGAGCTGATTTAAGGTGGTTGTTTCATGTTCTGGTGTATCCTGTCTGCCTGTCCTTCTCCTGAGCTCTTCTGGCTCTCAGAGTGTAACTGTACTCTGTGCTGGCAGTGCCACGCGTGGTGGCATTGCTGACTCCCTCGCTGGAGGCCAGCCGGGAGCAGGCAGTTCTGTGCAGGGGCTGGGACAAATCAGTACAAACAGACATGCAACACCCAGCTCCGCTTTTCCCTCACCTGTGCTGCCTGGTAAATCTGGAAAAGGAGCTTTCTGTCTTGCTGTCCTGCATGTTTCTACTGGTTTTACTGTGTGAGAGATCTTTGCCATATGTATGATTGCTTTGTTTGTAATTTGTAGTTGCTCAAAGGGAACTGCAGGTTATATTGCTGTTGGGGCTTTTTAAAGGCAAAAGTTTGTTGCTTAATTGTGTTATGGGCACGGTTAAAATTGAAAGCATAACCATGTTGTATTTATTCCTGTTCTGCCATGACAGCCCAGAGCTGTAACACACCAAAATGTTATGCTTGAAAGAATTTTCCTCATTTGCATGTGGTGTTGACTTAAACTTTTAACACAAAATGGAAGTGTTTTGTTGTAGTTAGATTTTTCTGCAAGTGCTTTCTCCAAATGTGCCCTGCGAATCTGATGTGGTTTAAATTTATAGCAGTGCTGAGTGTATTCGCTGCCTCAGTCAGCTGCGAGAGCTCTCCCGCTGGGGCCGCTCCTCCCTGATGGAAAAGGAGCAGCTGGGAAGGTGCTGTTTCAGGCTCTTGCTGGCATTAAAAAAAAAAAAAAAGGAAAAAACAAACTCCTCACACACTTACATTGGCGAGGGGGAACCAGACCACGTGACTCCCACCATCCTACCCTATGTCACCGTGTGTGTAGGAGCGCTGACTGCTCCTGCCCAATCATGCCTGGAATGCTGCTTGCCACTTGGGCTATTTCTGCTATCTGTCGCTCCCAGGGCTGCAGTGCTAACCGTTTGGCAGATGGGACACTTTTTCTCGGAGTTTATGTCTTTGGTTTTTAACTTCTGGCAGTGCCTGAATTGTTGCTGTTCTCCCTCTCCTTTTCTCCTCTCTGTAAAACCATGGCCCATCGGCTGCGGTTTCATTTTGGCTCTGGGAGAAGCAACACAGCCCCCGAATCGGAGATCCTTGCCCGGGAGAGAGAAGATGACTTTTTCATGGCATTCCACACCTTGCCAAGAAGAAGCAGCCCTCACGCGTTCTCACGGCACGGAGCGGATTGTGGCGGCGATGGAGATTTGCACGAAGTGGGCTCCTTGAAAAGGAGCACATCCATGTTTATCCCGCAGCTGCTGAACGGCATCGACGCGCGCCCCACCAGGAGCTCGTCCATGCAGATCTCGCTCCAGCGCAAAGCTGCCGACGGCTGTGCCGACGAGTGCGCGGCCCTGGAGTCTCCGGAGGAGACGCTTCCCTGGAAGGTCTCAGACTTGAGGGAGCGTTATGCATCCCCTGTTGAAAAGCGCTCTTCTCCGAGCGCTCCACAGGTGACTCCTGAAAGTTCTTCACCCAGGCAGACGGAAGAGCTGGGGCAGCAGACAGATGGAACTGTTTGCTGTAACCGTAGAATGTTTTGTAGTACTAATCCGCAGAGTGAGGAGGCTCAGCTGACTGCCCAACGGGAGGAAGCAAGTGAAGCGGCTTCAGGTTTAAACATAAGTGGTGTGAGGATTCAGCATCGGGCCTCAAGTGCAGAGGTGCCTCAAGTTACTCTACTTCCCTTTGGTCCTGAGGCTCCAAATAGTGCTCCCACCTCTGAACCCCGGCGCTGGTCCTTGCAGCATGTGCCAGATCTGTCAGCAAATTCAGGGAAAAAGTTCTTTGTTCTCCAGTTACAACAGCCACAGACAAGCAGTACAGGCGCAGGAGGTGGAGGTAACTTTGGCTTTACTGGAACCAAAGGGGACAGATTGGTCAGGTACCCTCGGATACGGCTGGAAAGGAGTACTTCCTACCCTGTCCAGCCACCAGCAGAAGGAATTAGCCCCACAGGTGATGGGCTGAATTCGGAGCTGTCTGGGAACAGCAGGAACAGGGCAGAAATACCTAGAAGCAATTCAGTAGAGCGAATGCCTCAAGGGCAGGGATGCTTGTTTAAAATCAGACCAGATCAAAGCATGAGGCAGCAGCACTTCAGGATTCTTGTCACGCGTGGGCCGGAAGAACAAAGTCAGGGTGTTGGCAAGGAGGGTCGTGGCACGCCTGGTCCTACGGCAGCCGGCACCGCAGTAAGTATGATGCTGAGCGTGCTGTGCTGGTGAAGTGCGTGTGCTGGTGAAACACGGGTTGCCTTACAAAGGCTGCCAGACTGGAGCCAACTGCAGCACTTCCATTGTTAGTGCTGGAATGTTCTGCGTTTCTGTGGAGCAAGCCACAGATCATCTTTATTTCTAATCTAATGTAACTTCGCTCTCAGTTTTGATTACATCCAGTGTAATATTTTCAGATCTTACTGTCACATGTTTCTTAATTCACTGTTACGTCAGCTGGAAAGATTTTTTAAAATCAGGGCATTCAAATAGCAAATTAAATGTTCCTGTTAGTTTAGTTGGCTGAGATCTTGCTGCATAGAGAGCTCTTCATGCACTCTGGTTTTAAAAACAAATACTTTGGCACTTTCTAAGTCTAATGCACACACGTGTACCTCTACACACTTCTAAAATGTGTATTGTAATGAAATAGTTGTTAAGACTCTGGGAATCTTAGGGTAACAAAGTACTGGCTTAGTTAAGGTACCAAGAAGTCTGGGGAAAAAATAATATTTATTAGTAATTTCTTATAGTAACCTTATAGTAATTTTTCTTTCTTCCTTCTGGAAGTGAAAAACATGTCATGCCTTTTGTATGCCACAAGTCCTGATCCAACTCCAAGTGCAAGAGGCTTGACACCACTCAGTAAACAGTCTGTTTGGATTTGCCTTCATTTGGTGTTAGGATGGCAAAATTAATCTTCTGGGTTTGCTTTGTTACAGCAGGCGAGGATTGATGGTTGATGTTTTTCAGCCACTTTTTCAAAGCCTAAAGTAGGAACAAAACTGGAGGGTTTAGATTAGTCATTTGCTTAAATTGCTTTGCTGTGCAATCCAACACGGCCCACTCGAGTTCCCAGCTCAGGGATGCTGTATTTAGCATAGCGAGCTCTGGCTCCAGCTGTGGCACGGCCGCTGAAGAGATTTCAGGCTCCATGGCTCCTGTGCTCTCAGGCACTGAAATGCAGCACAGGGACAGCTGCTCCCTGCAGCAAGGCCAGGGGTGACTCTGCAGCTTTCCTATAGGAAAGCTTATGGACTCTGTGTTTTTCCAACCTTCTCCAGAGCTCTTGAAAGTGTAAAACAGAAAAATCCCTTCCTGGTACAGGTTTGGTTCCAGGACACGTAAGGGAGCAGAAAAAAGTATGTCTGATTTTCCCTTTCCTCTTTATTATCCCTTGCTCCTTTCCAAGATCAGCTGTTCATGGAGACCCACTACAGCCAGTTCTATAAGTAGCTGTGGGTGTCAGACCTAGCACAGAGGCAGCAGAGGTTTGCAGAGGTGTGCCTTGGGCTCTGTGCAACAGTTCTCATTTTCCTACAGGATCTCCCCTCAAAGTCCCTGTTTTCATCCCCCCTGTAGTAACAATTCCCATCCCAAAGACACGCTTCAGTGTTCCCAGAGGAGAATGAGGAAGTCTGTTCCTCTGTGCTCTTGGTTTGAGTTACCGTGAGGAATGGATTGAGGCAGCTGTGCAGCATGGCAGGCACAGAGGTGCCCAGCCCACATGGCACTGCATCCTGCCAGGCAGAAACTCTCAAAGGAAAAGGACTAACTGAAACTTAAGCCTTCTTTGTGGTGTTTCTCATCTTTGTAGTAAATCCTGAAATACTGTGGGTAGAGGTGATGGACTGGGCAGGATGCCATGGGAAGTGTGGGGGATGGAAGCGTTTGGGTGCGAGTTTTGTTGCATTTTTTGACCACAGAACATTACTTGTTAAGGTGCCATTTTTAAACTGTCCCACAGAAGTTTGTTTGGAAGATGTCATGTGAGTAAGGGAGTGCCTGAAATATCTGATCTCTAGAGCTGAGGGGAGAGGTTGCCATGGTTTATAGTTGATAGTGTGAAAGAAAAATAATGGTGATGTGTCCCAGTGCAAGAAGTTTATGTGTATGTGATTGATATAGGGCCGGGGCCGGGGCTGGGAGCAGCAGCTGCTGCAGCCTGATTTATCTCAGAGCAAACATCCGAGCGGGCGTCTGCAGTCCTGCTGCTCCGAGTGGTTGTGACCTTTCAAATATCTGCTCTTTCAGACAAGTGCTTTGGGGCAGGCAGGATGTCTTTCATTACCAGACAGAGTAAAATATTAAGTGAAGGCTGAGCTCATGTCAAACCGTAAAAAATTTTGTTTGGAAGGCTTGTTGCAAATTCTTTTGCCTGCTCTAATATTTTATATGCCGTGCAATAGAATGTCTGTGCACTGTGCATATTCCACATACTGCTGTTGTTTATCATTGGGGGCTGTGAGTGCAGAGCTGGATTTGTGGGAAACACTTCAAAAATGTATTGGACAACTGCTGGACAGAGCTGACAAAGGCATCGTTGTGAGCAAAAACAACGTGCCCTAACAAAGTGTTGCAAGAGTAGGACTGAATTATATTTAGTAAACAAACAGAAGCGGCACCTCTGGGTTCGGCAAGCCTGCATTTCTCACAACTCAGCTCATCCTCTCCTTTCTTAGAAATCATTTTAGAATAAATATTGCTCCTACTTCAGGGATTGCTACCTGGACTCCTAACAGACATTTCTAGGAAATAAGTCATGTGGCCTTAGCTGGAGGTTTAAATGGTTCAAATGAATAGTGCTGTGAATTTCCTGGCTCTCCACTTGCTCTGCAAGGAGTGCAGATGGCCATCTGGAAAGCCTCAGCTCTCTGCAGATAAGGACTTTGTTGACAGCTGCAGGTAGAGGATGATGAATTCCATTCCTTGGGTCTCTAGCTTTTCTGTTAAGGACAAAATCAGCTCTTCTCAACAAGAAATCACTTGCCCTCCTTCTTAATTCTGGTGTCCATCAGCTTGCAGGCCTGTTCTGAAGTGCTCTGGCTGTTGGGGAGGGGGCAGGTGGGCACACTCAAACCTGAGCAGAGAGGGAGCTGGTTTTCAAGGCAAGAAATACCGAGGACCTGAATAAATTTTGATTTTTTTCTTCTCCCCCTGTGGGTGGGGGACAAATAATTCATGGCAAGTACTGTAAATTAGCTTGCAGAATTAAGAAACCCATCTGTAACTTTTAGTCAGGTTTTCAGAGAGTCAAGTATTGGCAGTGCTGCCTTTTACCTCATCCCTCCACATTCCCAGAGCTCCCTGGGATTCTGCATTTTGTGTCAGGCATTTTTCTTTTTCTGCTTGAAAACTGTATCTGGACAGTTGCTACTTCTCTGTGAAGAAACCAGAATAAAACTTGGAGCAGCAGAGATGGAAATAGTATCACTTTTTTAAATAGCAATGATAAACTCTTTGCTCCTGCATGGAAAATCTGTATGTGAGTTTGGGTACACAGCAATCTCTAAAGTGGAGCATTTATAATGGAAATGCTGACACGGGTTTAACGCTGCAGGTGCCAGCCGGAGCTGCCTTGGTGCAGATCTAGCCACAGAAAATTACAGATAAGAAAGCAGAGAGTGTTGATTGCTTTTTGCGCTGCTCAGCTGGTTTTCTATTTGAGAAAAGCTGTCAAGTAATGATGCGTTTCAGAATGTGCGTGTTTTGTACACATGAACAGAAGTTCTGCACGTGAACTGAAGTTTTTCGTTCAGCAGCTATTCCAAAGCCAAATCTATCCTGTTTAGTTACTTCCAGATTCAATCTCACTGTAAAATACGTTACTGCATCTCTTCATCTGAAGTCCAGGATGAATACCAGGATGGCATTGGGAGCTTCCAAAAGTCAGCAGTTAGTACAGAAAAATAAATTAATTAAGCATTAATTAACCTGGGATTATGACCAGCCATGTTTTTGTCTCCAAAAGGAATGAAAAAATTAAAAGGGTGTGTGGGAGAAGCTTCCAGAGCTGAAGGCAAAGGAATGAGATGAGTTGTTCAAATAAAATGGAAACTGCACGTTGTGCTGTGGTGTGAGTCCAGAGCTGTCAGTGCTTTCGTGGAAAGCTGCAGCTTCCCTTTCAACCTGGGTTGGAAATAAAAACTTCCAGGATGTATTTTATGGATTATAGAAAATAATTTTTACAACTTGGTTGTAAAGGTGGGAGTTATATCTTCAGTGAGAGAGAGATTCAGCTCTCAATGTCCATGACCTGCCGCGATTGTCAGCTTTGTCTCAAGTGCTGTCACTCCTCCCTGTGGAAACAGGGGAAAGGAGGACCCAAAGGGCTCTGAGCTGTAAAGGGAGCTTTGTCTGACCACGCCTGTGTGGGAGAGAGCTGTGCAGCAGTGCTGCTGAAGGCAGGGGACGTGCTCAGGACAGCTGTGCGCCTGGAAGGACAGTCTGTGCTCCCCAGAGGTTGCCTCTGCTTGCATGGCAGCCGTCAGGGAAGGAAGACCTGCAGATCCATCTGCGTTTTCCTGCTGTTCCTGGGGCTGGTACCCCTTTGCAAAGGCAGGCTTTGCTGGTTCTGTGGCAGTGACATGGTTAGGAACTGAGTATCTGCTTACTCTATTGAATTGCATTTGGAAGTATGCTGAGGATTTTCTGATTCCGGGATGAACAGTACTGTAGGATTATTGTTCAGCAAGCATCTCAAAGATGCTTTATTTTAAGACTAATGTTTTGATCATTAATTTTAGAAAATAAATCTGATGCTGACTCTGTGATTGCTTCTGTCTCTTACCACGTGTCCGTCGAATAGTCAGTCTTTCCTTGTTTCTGCCCTGTTTGCTTGCCCGTCAGTCATGTGTTGTCACACCTACAGCATTAAAAAAGAACAGGAAGAATGAGAAATATTAGGAATTACAGTGCAAGTAGTTTAAAACATAATTAATAATTAACTTGGATGTTATCCAGGGCCTAAGTATACCTTTGTGAGTCAGCTCTGTGCATAAAAATTGCATAATGAAATAAATTCTATTTCCATTTTTGAGCAGTTGCCTTGTCTCTGGTGTGAGGCTGGATACCAGCAATTTCTGAAAGGGTTTAGTAACACATGAAGTATGAAAAAGAGGTTTTCAGTAATCAGTTAATTTGTGGTGACATTATTTGAGGTCTATTACATGTTTTTAATTTACTATGTAAAAATACCTGATCTTAACTGAGCAAATGAAATAGTATTTTGTTTTGTTGTTTGCAAATGTGGGGAATGGCACGCTTGCTGAGTAGGGAAAACCTTCCAGGAAACATTTCACTGTGGGAACTGGTCTTAACAGATTTGTTTTGGTCTGATGTCACCACTTTTTAATATATTTTTGGCCTTGCAGCAGCACCCCACTGCAAATGTCTTAGAGGAAAGCAAACCTTACTTGCCTTATATTTAGTGAGGGAACTGAAATCCGTCTACTCTTGCTCTTGCCATCCCCCAGTAAGCCTCACAGTGTTTTTTCCTTAAGGAATTAACCCCCTTGTGCTGGGGTTTGGGTCTTCTGTTGTCCCTTCACGAAGGTTCAGTTAAGAAGAGGAGGGGGGAGAAGGGTTTCTGTAGGAGCTTTGGTTGCTGTCCCTCTCTAATCTTGTATGCTGTGAATTCGTGTAATTAACCAACTGCCCAACTTTGGCCAGCGTGTAGGTAAGAATGTGAAATACTTTCCTTTCCCATTGAATAGATGCATCTTTATCCCACTGTAGGACCTGACCTCTGTGAAATGTGTCAGTCGTGTTGCCTGCCCTGCTTGGGACGGCTCGGGAGGGGACAGCAGCCAGAGCAGGTGGGACAGTTCCTCATGCCCCCAGGTGCCGAGCTGGCTGTGCTGGGCAGTGTTTGTGTGCCAGCAGTGAGTTCCAGAGGGCCTGATTGGGCAGGTGACATCACTTGGCCTCCCTGTGCCAGGTGCAGCCAAAACAGATGCAGGAAGAGGAGGGAGGGAAGAATGCGGAGCTGCCGGATGGCAGCGCCAGCTCCATTCTCCATGGAGCTGATGTGGGAGTTGGCACTGTGTGTTCCCTTCCCTGCACAGGCAGGCTCCTGCAGAGGGTTCCTGGGAGCTTGGAGCTGGCCAGAAGGCTTCCTTACCTTTTGTTCTGCTCCTGAATTTCATGGGGATTGGCAGTTCTGACCAGACATTTGCACCAATAGTGCTGGAGTTCTGGCTTTTCTGGTTTTTGCTCTAATCAAATCATTGTGCAGAATTCCAGAATACAAACAAAATAAATTTAAAAATAAAGCGTGTAACAAACCTTTCAAGCTTTTTTCTGTGTTCTTGAAATTTCACCCAGAGAGTTCATACTGCCAACTACCCACTGGATTTTCAACTGACTGCAGTTTAAATTACCCACCATAAAAAAGCTGGCAGTAAATATTAGTGACTGATCCCCATGAACTAGTCAGTATAATCTTGGCTCTCCTTTCTGTTACAAACAAATGCGTTGCTTGAAAATTGAGCAGGTGTGAAGGTTCTTGGTCTCAGCTAGGGAAAAGTGCTTGGACATGTGTAGGTGTAAATGATGATTAATTTACAGAAGTTAGGAGTAGTTAATGTCCACTAATTAGCATGTCAGTGGCCTAAGCATGAAGTACCTTACTGTTCCTTCTGGTCAGTGCACAGCCATGTTTTCCCTCAGGATTCAGATCATTACCCAGTAGAACAAAGTCTCGTGTCACAGAAAAGCGGCCTTTGGAACTCTTACAGTGGATCTTGCTTTTTTCCATTACATTAGGAAAACAATTAAAGCAAAAATAAGATTTCACATATTGCCAGGCCTAATGCCTTCTTGAGTGTAAGTGCTGCTGGGATCAGCCAGTTGAAAGAATGTACTTAGTACCTTTGGAAAATTCAGGCTGAATAAATGTCAGCGTGCCTTCCCTGATTCCATTCCAGCAATCTCATTTCCCTGCCTGCAGAGCCTTTCCACGACTTTGATTTCCCTGCCACCGCATCTCTGTTGTTTAACCCCAGCCCGCATAGCTAAAGCACTGCATCATGATCCAGAAAAGCCTGGTGATGCTCCTGATGTAACAGAGTTGCACAAAGGTGCTGGCTGGGGCTGCTGCTCCCGGTCATCCCTGGCAATCTGCAGGGCACTCACACGCTGTTGGGGGAGCAGAGTTTTCACAGCACTGCTGCACCCTTAGGATGTCATTTTTAAACAGAGGCCTGATCCTACATTATTGCTGAGGTGAACTTAAACTGCACTTTTCTGGACTGTTGCTAATAAAGATGTGCACCTCAGCTTCCCCAGAGAGAGGGAGTTCAGCTCGGCACACAGGGAGCTGTAACTTTGTGAGCTGGCATGGGAATCACAGCTTGTTTAAATGTGAGCTGGTGTGCCCACAAGGGTTTACTGGGGGTTCTGGAGGGGTCAGATAAACATTTGGTTCCAAACTGTCCCTGGTCCCGTGAGCTTGGGTTGTTGTGCTCGGGTTACAGTGGGGATTGTTGCAGGCATTTCAGGCTGCTCTGAGCTCTTGGGAGTGGCTGATGTCCCAGTGCATGGTGTGGATAAGGAGAGGGTGGAATGGTAGAAATGAGTGTCTGTGCTGGGGACTTTTGCTTCGCCATGAGTCATTTTATATTATTTTAGTGCTGCTTTGTAATGAGCATTGTGCAAATGAAGGAGAGCAAATTCAGGAATAGCGCTCAGTAATGAAGGATGTTACGTCAGTGTGATGGGTGTGATGGATGACTAAAATTTCATTGTTCTTCAAGACCAGTTCTTTGCTGCAGAGTTCTTGAGTTGAGGATTATTCTAATTTGCATGAAGAATGCCAGTAAATTTGACCAGAATCTTGGAAGAGCTGCAGAGAGAAGAATCATTAGTTAGAAATTTCCAAAGTGCACGGTTTTGCTTACTCAGCAGGTCTGTGCAGAATGTATACATGTTATGCCTCTGGAAGTGACGCACCCCTAATCCCTCCATTTTTCAAGATATTTATTAAAACAGCAGTTCCATTTTTTTGACAGATTTTGAGAGAGAATCTATGGATTTCTTCAGTTTTGTCTCTGTTCAATTTCCACAGAAGTCACAGTCTGAACATTTTTTTATTTCTCAGCTGCCTTCTTCAAGTTGCAGGAGGAGGTGAAAATGTTTTAAAATGTGATGACCATTTTAACCTTCCTGTTATCCTTCCAGCTATCCTGCTGCTCATCTTCCAGCATGCTTGTAAGAGCTGGATACATTCTGCATCTCAAGCCCTTCAGAGCTCAGTTGCTGAAGTTCTCCAGGACATATTAGAAGCACTGGAATAGCTTTAGGGGGAATATAAATCCCCGTAGCACAAGGAGAGCATTTCTACTTTAATAGTACTTAGCTTTTCTGAGCATTGTATTTCTTAACTGCTTTCTGCCAAGAAAGCACTTACACAGAAAAATTGGTCATGACAGATATATAGTGGAATCCAAAAGTCTGAATGTATCCAGAAATCTGAACTGCTGTTGATGAGAAAAACAAACAGAGAAAGCAGGGCATTTCTCTGAGCAGAAGGAAAAGGTAGGATAAGTGGATAAGTAGATTAGTGCAGAGGAGAGGCGAAGAAATGGTAGTGGAGACAGTGAGAGGTCTTTTTCTTTGCATGGTTCCTGGTGTCTGCAGCAAGACGGCATTAATGAACTATTTGCCAGCTAATTAAACTCTTTTTGTCCTGCTCAGCACTGTACAGCATAGCAGAGCTTCCCCAGCCTCCCTCACCTGCTTGCCAGGATCTGCAGGAGCAAGTCCCAGCCCCAGGTGCCCCTTCCACTGGGAATGCTCCTGCTGGGAGTCCCTGGGTGTCAGGGGCATATGGGGCAGCCGCGTTCGCGCTGCTGGAGCAGGGGGTGCTGCAATGCGCTCTGGGCACCCTCCCTGGGCAGCAGCAGTGCCAAGGATGAGGCTGAGCAGCTAGAAAATTTGGGGGGCCTGTGTGCAAGTTCCAAGTAGTAAAAGGCAGCTGTTTGTGCTTTGGAGAGCCACAGCCCTCCCTCCTTGGAACAAATCCTTCTGCTGTAAACTTGCCTTCGTTTCACTTGCTGGCTTTACCAAGCTGGCCTCACATCTACAGTTTCTCAAATGCCATTGTTTTTGAAATTCTGTACCTTTTGAATCCTCAGCTATCAAAGGTATGCAGGTGTCTGTGTTACACACGGTGTGCCACAGCTCTGCACGTTCTTGATGTACTTTGCTGCTGCTTCATAAAACACATTTCTTTGTTCTTTTGAAGAGCAGCGTTTCCCAAACTTGGTATGAGAACTACTCTCTTCCGTGATTTTCTGGCTCTGTAACTCTGGTAAGGAAGGTGGCTTGAGGGCTCTGAGCAAAGAGTTTCAGCCAGAGTTCTTTGGAAAACTGTTCTTGGCACAGTGCCCTTCTCCTGCCATGGCAGAATGTTGAAGTAGTGGGCAGGGGAAGGTTGGCTTCCACTGGGCAGAGCTCTGTGCATGAGCTGCCGAGGTGGCACCTGCTCACGTGTGGCTTCAGAGACATGAGCGGCTCTGGCCACGTCAGCAGGGTCCCGGGCTCTGTGCTCCTGCCCATGGTGCAGCTCCGGGACTGCTGTGGGAGTGCTGTTTGGGTATCACAGGCTGCAGTTACATGGATTGCAGAGGGCAGGTTTTTCTGTTACTCCACAGAGCAGATTATTGTGCAGAATGTTTAGAACTTAGTGGTGCTTACTGACTATTGCATTGGGAATTTGAACCCATTCCATTGTGCCTCACTGTTCTTTCTTGGGGAGTTACGATGGAGCTTCATCAGAAGATTGTTTAATTTTTGTTCTGAGAGTTTTTTTTTCAATAACTCCTTCATTTCTTACAGAACATAGGACAGAAGCTGTCCTAACACATTTTATTTTGTTCTACACTTTCTACCTGTTCTTTCACTTCTGTACATCGATTCTGTTCCTGTTTTCCACATCCCCTCACAGCTCAGGCCCGTTTTAAGTATCTTGGGCATCAGCTCCTTCTTCCTGCCATTGCTACTCCTGTACTTTGTCCACATTTGGTTTGTTCAGTGTCTAAGGAGGAATGGACTCCCATCTTTCCAGAGGCTCTTGGTAATGTAGCAGTGGTAATACCAGCAGGCATTCGCTCTGTCCATCACAGGTAAGTGAGAGCGAGGAGCGGCCTCCTGTTTGCAGCCCTCCTGTGTGTCACGCCTTTCATTACAATGGGCAGCCCAGTAGAAAGCCATTTTCCTGTCATGAACGGAATAAGGCTTAACTGGTTCTTTTTTCCCTGACATTATCCAGAGTTTTCTTGGCTGTTACTGGGTTTCAGGAGTATAGCAGATCTTGGCAGAGGTGCCCGCTGGTTTTTGTTATGTTTAAATAAGCAGTGGCAGTGCAAGACAAATAATTCAGGATTTAAATAATTGGCGCTTATGTCTTGCAATTTGCTTAATCCGTTTAAGAACTGATCCAGTTGTGGTTGACCGTGTGTGCCAGGAAGGAGACATTCCTGTCTCAGCTGTGCCGATTCTGGAGCACCACTGCCTCATCTAGGAAACTGCAGCTCAGAACTTAATTCCTTCATCTCGGTTCTGGTTTGGCTTCCAGGATCAGCCTGCATGTTCCCTGGTTCTGTGGTGTCCCAGGCTGGAGAGCGAGAGCTGTGTGTGACACTGGGAGCCTCGTGTAGCGCCTTGTCCTTCCCTGAGCTCAGTGCCTTGTCCTTCCCTGTGCTCAGTGTGCGGCACTGACACCCCAGCGGGCAGTAATTGGGTCGTAAAATGAAAGTTGAGAGGGAAGGCACTAGGGAAAGTGTAATCTGACACTGTTGTATTGAGCTGCCTGGAGGAAAAGTCAGCGTTTGTTTACTCTGGTGGGAAGGAATAACAGGAAATCATTTTTTAGGAAATAACCCACCTGTGTAGCTTGTTCTGCCTGCACTTACAGATTTGGAATAGGAAAACCACCCCCCCACACACACACACATCACTTAGGGTTTTTTTTTTTTCATGGTTACAGTGCAGTATTCTTGATTAAGAAAATATCAGTGAAAATATCAGAGCCAGGTTGCAGATATACTATACCACTACCAGGTTGCAGACTACTATACCACTGCAAAAGTATAGTCAGTTGCAATTATGAGCAAATGAAAAGTGGAGTTTTAGTTATGCTTGGGAAGTGCTGCTGAAAATATTTTGCTTAAGAAAGAAGTGGTGACAGTGGCAAGTGGCAAAATTTCTGGAAGTTTATATAAATGAAGAGAGTTTTATTGCAGTTCAGAAAGAAAGATTGCTGGAACTTGCCAGCTAAGAATTTTAGTAATCATATCATCAAATGATAGAGGAACATCATAAAAGTGTCGTTGTGGCTTTATTCATGAGAATGAGATCAGGGAGTTGATAAGCCTTAGGTGTAGAGAGGCATCTGTGATGGCTAATTAATACTTTAAGGTTTTAGTCAAGGGCAGTTAAATGTGCTTTGTTTCAATTAACAAAATTGTGGTTTGCTGCTAGGTTTTTGGTGTTTTTTTAATAATCAACAATACTTTCATGAACACAAATCCTCTTTGTTTTTTTGGGGTCCTTTACATTTTTAAAGCCTTTGGTAAAAGTACAGTTTAGAATAGTTTTCTCTCCAGGTGAGACAGGTGATTTCCTGTAGCTCTCTGGGAAGGCAGCAGTGTTTTCTGCTCTCGTATTTTTCCTGTTGGTGTGTGCAGCACTTGTATTTGTGCTGGGAAATAAGGTGCTGTCTGAGCCAGACAGTCTGGACCACTTCTGGAGCAGTTTTCCAGGACTTGGCAGCAATGGCACATCACATCTCAAGTGCTGGGTTTAAGTACTACATCAGGAAATCTGGCTTAATTGGTGCTTATTTTTTCACATTTGTTCTACTAGAGTGGCTGCTGAGTGCTCAGTGGAGGTGAGAATGCCCTCTTGAGAGCCCGGGATTTGGCGTTGCCAAGTGGGTTTATCCCATCTTGCACGGTGCCTTTGGCCTTTAGCTGCCGGGGTCAGCAGGTTTAAGCCAGCTGCCATGTCCCCAAGGGCTGGGTTCCCTGTCCCTCTCTCCTCTTTCCCACCAAACCACTGCTGGCACACGTTCCACGTGGTGTTGCCATGAGCACCCTTCACAGCCACTCTCACCACATTCCGTGTTACCCACCAGAGCAGCAGTGATACGAAAAATTTGGAAATAACATTGTTATAATATATTTAGAATAAATGTCAAGAGAAGATGGGCTCTGAACCTCAGCAGGGTTTCCACCCGGATAATAATTTAGGCCAATAGCTGTGTGCTGATGCACGGCACAGCATGGTTGTGGTCTGAGAAAGGTGTGAACTCTGGTTTACTTTAAGGCCACTAAAAACCAGTTAAATTTACCAGAGGGATCATGTCTGCCTGCTCTGAAATGAAGCAATATCTGGATTGGAATGCAGCATCTCTTTAAACAGTGCCCAGAAATAGTGCACAACAATTTTCGGGTCAGAAAGCTGGGAACATCCTGATCATCTCAAAATGCCAAGGGAACTGTAGGTGGGTGGAGTGTTATTTCCCAGCCTGGTGTCTGGCCAGGGAACCAAAGCACCTCTGAGAGCTCAGTACCCACAGTGCTCCGGCCTCAGCCCCAGCTGGCAGCTGGCAGCAGTACGGCTTCTGCGGGCCTGTTCTTCTTTTCACAGCTTGTCACTGTCTCTGTCCACTCCTTCAGTCTGGATGAGCCGTGGCTCTGTGCTTTGTGGGTCTCTTGTGAGTTCCCAGGCCAAGGTGATCACGTTTTCATACAGGGGCATTCCATAGGAACCCCTTTGGGTTCATTCCCAACCTTAGGAAATTTTCAGGCACTTTCAGGAGTTTGTTCTGCATTGCTGGTGATCATTTGTAACAGCGTGGTGTATTGGTCCAGGTTAGGAAACAGGCAGGAAAAGTCCAGGAGCAGGGCTGCTGGGAGAGCTGTCCTGACGATGTTGGTCTAAGGAAGCAACAGATAAGCACAGGACTGCAGCTTGGCCTGGCACTGCATGGCAGCAGTAGAGCCTTTCCTTGGGAGAGCTGCATGTGTTGGGGGTGTCAGCTTGTGTACACGTTTGTGGGGGCTTAATAGTGTTTGGCACATGGCTAAATGTCTTAGTCCCTGTGAGACCTGCCCCTTCCAGCAGGTCCTTCACGGTGTTTGTGTGATCTTTTAGTCAAAGTCCTGACTAGCCTGTTGTACCTCTGCTGTTCTAACTTCTGATTTCTGTTCAGACTGGAATAAAGCTAAGTGGAGTTGAGTTGCCTGTTGTAGTTGCTCGTGTGCTCAGCTATTGCCCAGCTGTAATGTCTGTTCTACCTTATGGATGCATGTCTGAGGTAATATTTACCTTTTATTCCAGAGCTGAAATAAGCAAGTCTCTAACAGCTGAACTGTTAACTGTTGACACTTTCCCTTCTGCAAATAACAAGCTTCAATGACTGAAATGAGCATCAATGCAACAGTTTAGTCGTACTTTTGTGTGGTTCCAAGTAAAGCTGATGTGCGTGTATACAATCCTGAGCTAAACATTCTGGTTTGCACCGAAGTGTCAATGGATGCTTTTCCTTTCTCTGCTGCTTTGGAGACTAAGGGTGTTTAGGGCACTGCGACTTTTATCCCAGGCTTTTCTTCCTGGCTTGCAGCTTGGATAGGCACCAAATTGCAGCCTAAATTTCACGTACATTTGGCTTGGGAGCGTCACCTTGTCACCACAATCTCCTACAATGAAGAGTGAGTTGTTTCATACTCTGAGGTGTTTGGCACAAGTTAGAATTTCCAAGTAGTTCTGTTGGTTTTTGAAGCGTTTTCAGTCACTGACTACTGATTACACTGAATGGAGTGTTTCCGTGTTTTATTCCATTGTCTTTCACTGGACAGCTGAGGTCTTGGCTGTTCTTGGGATGCAGTGATGACCAGGTTTCATTGTAGTGTCTGTGCAGGTGTGAGGGGTCCTTCACACATTCAGGAATATTCAGTGCACAGAACACCTGCCATGCCTGGTGTTTGCGAGCCTGGTGCTGCTTTCCCACAGGATCAATGCATGAAAGAGCGAGGTGGTTGGACAGATTTGGTTTTCCTGAACAGATGGGGTATTTATTTCTGCCAAAACACTGAAGTGATTACCTTTCATTTCAAGAGAGCTCCTTGGAAAGTAGGATAGTGTCTGACTTTCTCCTCTTCTGCAATAAATGTGCTAAACCAACCCAACAGGTGGACCAGGGGATGCTGAAACTTGGTAAAATTGCTCTGGAGTGTTAAAGGCTAATTAGGAAATTTTGGGATAGCTTTTGTTATACTTGGGCTTTGCAGTGAGACTCTGACAAAGCATCTGAGCCCTGCCCCACCCCTGCCTGCGTGTGCTTGTCCTGCTGCCCACACAGAGGCCACGTTCCAGGTGGGACGGGAGCAATGGCATTTGACGGGTTGCTCCTTCTGGTTGGGAAAGTCCTACTCAAACTCCAGCTTGGTGAGCATCTGCATCCTGTGCCTTTGTTGTGCAGAAGGGATTACTCACTGTCTGGGGGGATCAGACTGGAGCAGGAGTTAGCAGTGTGATACTGTGATACACAGCTGAACAGGCTGGTGCCTTGGGTGGCTCTGTGAATTTTAGTGACAGAGTTTCTCAAAACAGACATTGTTATTGTTGCCTTTTTCCCAGCCTGGAAATGAAACTCGAGATAATTTTAGTAAGGAGGTAATATAAAAGGGGATCTTTATTTGAAGGCCTTCAGGAGCAGTTATGGACAGATGTCCACAAAAGCCTACCATCCCTCAGGGGTGAGTACATTTTTATAGGTTTTAGGAAACTAGCATAATTGATAAAAAGTACCAGTTAGGAGGACAAGTGGTGATGCAATTCTCCCCCAATCAAGCCCCTTCTCCGGAGCCCCCCCTTCAGCACTAGCTGTAACACTTTGTCCATGAAAATGTATCTTGAAGGGTTGTTCTCAGCCTTGACTCCCAGAAAGAACCAAGATATTACTGGAGCCTTGTACCTCCCGGGGCTTGGAGCTTTGGAATTTGTTTCGTCTTTCTGCTTAGGGAAACGCCATGGAAAAGCACTGGGAAATCTAGCTACTAATACGATAGGTGACAGAGTTACGAAATATACGTGTGAAGAATACAGAGAACATAGGAAAAAAAAGGGGCAAACCCCAAACAGCATCATTATAATGAGAAAAGGGAAAAGGAAGGCAGTGGAAAAGGTTCCTGTGGCTCATGAGGTGCCTTTGCTGGAAGCCCCAAAGTGAGAATGCCTAAATTTTAGAGCTGTGGAGGCTTGCAAGAGAAAATTCTTTTCACAGACAAAAATACTAAATAGTAATATTAGTATACCAGCCTCCCCCCCTTTTCTTACAGATGTATGTGTACAGTCAAGTGTTACATAAAGACTGAGTTTTACAAGAGCCCTAGTTCTGGCAAAGGTGACCATAGGCATGCAGACTTAGATGAGGAAGTAATTCCGCTTACAGAGCTGGCTGGGACTGAGGGGTTTCCAGTTCCGCTGTAAGCTATAAACATATTTTGTTGGTTCAGGTTCTTTAAGGCTGCTTCTAGCCTACGTGAACATTTTCTGTATCCATGAGTTGTATTTTTCTTGAGCTAAAAGCTGCAAGAAGAGATGTAGCAATAGGTGTATATTTTCTTCAGAGCAGTTGTTATTGGAGTGACTGTACTGAGGCAGGAGGTGGCGAGTACTTGGAATTTGCCAGTATTAAGGGGAAAGCATGTTAATTCCCTGAAAACAGGGCATGCTACCAGGTTTTTCTAGTATTTGGTGGGAAGAAGATTAATAGTCAAAATTCTGTAATGAAAAAACCTACTCCCTGTTGGGGAGTAGAAAACTCTACTGTTTAGTAAAAAACTCTACTGTTTTTTACTTAAAATTGGAAAACCCATGGTCTCCTTGGTGCTTTTTGTGTTGTTCCCTAGCATCCAGCACAGCAGGATGTGTCCATTCTGTGGGGATCATGAAGCATCATCCTATCTTTGTAGTAGAAACAGAATTCTTATGAGGTTATCATATAAAATATGAATTTTAGTATTAAACTTAATGCTCTGCTATGAGAAATATGTAAACTTGGCTGTGCAGCAGCAGCATGCACTTCCTGGAATTCCGTGCATAGCGTGGTTATAAATAGGCAGCGGGTTATTTGGGAATCACTGGGGCTGATATCTGGTGTCACAAACAGTATCTGAACAGAAACTGCGTTCCCTGGTAGACGGTTGGGTTTGGAAGAACACAACTGCTTGATGGTGAAAATTCCTGTCCGAGTGAATCCCAGGTGCCCCTGGAGCACAGGGCCCAGGTCCCACCGCAAACAACACCCATCTGCCACTGGTGTCCTTTGGCCTCAGCTGCTGCCAACATTTCCATGCTTTGCCTGTTGTGGGGAGCATTCCCAGTCTAGACCCAACGCTGGAATTCACCCTGCTGGGTGAGCTGCTCCCACGATGGGTAAACGTAGGACTGCCAGTCCATGAAGGAAGGCTTGGACCTGTCCCCCTTCAACAGGAAAGCACCTGAGGCTTCTCAGTGTTTGGGGGGGGTGGGGGCTCTGGGTTGGTTTTGGTGGTTTCCCCCAGGCAGAATGTGTCAGCACCACCACATGTGCCGTGGGCTCAGAAACCTGTTTGGAGTGTCATAAGAAATACTGTGCTAAGATAAATGAATTAGAACAGCAAATAATGGGCAACAATAAAGGGGTAGAAACCAGTGATTCCTAAAGTAACAGTACTCAATCATCTTTATTTGTGACTAGATTGATATTTACTATTTTTTTGCTTTTCTGATGTTAATTTACTTTCTGTGTGACAGACCAGAGACGACTTCCTGGGCCAGGTGGATGTGCCGCTCAGTCACCTCCCGGTAAGGACCAGACCCCCGGAACCCCTGGGGCTCTGTACAGTTGATTGCACATTCTCTTAAAGCCAGGGCTCCCAGCAGAGCTTAAAAGAAACTGTTATGGACAACCAAGCCTCACCTGCACAGGAACGGGCAGATGCATCGGCTGTGCAGGGAAGGGATGCACTTTCTGTGCAAAAAAAGCTTCATGAGAGCAGGTTTACTTCAGCAAATGCACGAAAAACCAAAAGGCTGCCAGAGCTATGTCATCTGTTCATTATTTTAGCTGAAATTGAATTCTTTGCCAACAGTAAGAGTTCAATAGCAATCAATTGAAAGTAATTGACACAGGGTTTGAATCATTTTATTGTCAATAGACATTTGAGGTGTTTGGTTTGAAGGTGGTAATGTTTGTTTCTGTTTCTTAATTAATGGAGGAATTCAGTGTAAATCTGGTTGTGTAATTCTGTAAAGCTCCAGTGGTCTGGTTTCCCCCCAGCAGCCAGGATTCTGCATGGGCTGCAAAATTAGATGCTAAATTAAGTGCAATTTCTATTTATGGATTTTAAAATAGGAATAAATATATGTGTATGTATTTACAGTGATTGCATTAGCCTTGGTACGAACCTTTCTGATATTATATACTGTTTTGGATGGCTGACATTGGCTGAATGTAGTTAATATTTTTTAAATGTTATGCATGTTAATCTTAACATCTGTGACCTCGCAGGGCTTTTTATGTGTGAATGGGTGAAGTTGTTGCAGTTTTTACATCAAAATAAGGTGTCAGTTGAGCATAACTGGCTTTTTGTGTCTGATTTTGACTTCTTGCTATTGATGGATGTTATTGTAGGAGAAAAATGCTTTGTAATGACTTGCACTGTGATGCTTGTTTAGATGTATCTTTCATGGTTGATCAGCAGTCTGCACACAGTGTGTTGGGTTATAAACTGTGACGCTGGAAAGCTACAAGGGAAGGGTCAGGAACACCTTGTGGTGACAAATGTGTGGATCCCTTCTCATGGGAGCTGTTGTCATCCCAGCTGTGCTGTGCAGGATTGCTTGGTCTGGGCTTGTGTGGATAGCTCCATTTATGTATCCTTAAGCACGGACATGATCTAAATAGCCCTGGTGGGACAGTGGTAAGAGTCCTTTCCCCCTCAGACATTTTCCATGGCAAAGCTGCTGTGTGTCAGAGCAGTCCTTCCTGCAGTAACTGTGCCCTTGCAGGACCTCCCCGCCTGCTCCTGCCCCGTTCCAGGGAGCAGGTTACCTGCTGAGAAGGTGTGGGTGCACACTGTACATCTACAGTCATCCTTCCACTACCTTGGTAGGAGCCATTGGCATGTATTTATTAACAAATTAATAATCAGCTTTCTCATCCAGCTGATTTGTTTGTCAAAGTCCTTGTTTCTGCAATACCAGCTAATTACTATGGACAGAATTTGGGTAAACAATACAGCTCCTCACTGGGAGCACGTCCCTTCCAGCTGAGCACTAAACAGCAGTGTGAATCATGCATGCCTTGGTGTCCTGGTGAGCTTGTTCAAATCTGCCATCTCTGAGCAAAACGGGCAACATGTCTCTCCCACAGAAAGTGGACACTGGGTCAGGCAGTGAAAGGAGAGGCTGCGTGGGATTTGACTGCCAAGCGTAACACAGTTCATGCTTCAAGGTTAGAATAAAGTTCCCCAGACATTCAGCATCAGAAGTGTGTGTATGGATTCATCATCCTTTTCCCTTGGCATCTGAAATTCCTAGTTCTGTGCCCACTGCAGCTGTGTGTTTGCACATGTGAAGGATGTGACTTTCTTGTTAAGAAAGCTGAAATTCTCAAGGAATAGAAAGTTTTCAAGATTCCAGGCTTTAGGTAACTTAGGATTCAGTGGAAATCTGAGATGTAATCTGTCAGCCTGATATGTGAGTGTTCTTTATGTGGCTGGACTTGTGGGCAAGCCCTTTAATTTGCCATTTTCTCCATTGCTTACAGACTGAAGACCCAACCATGGAGAGGCCATACACATTTAAGGATTTCCTCCTCAGACCAAGAAGGTGAGAGGAAGGACCTTTAAAACATTTGAGGACTTTAAAACATTTCTTTATTTCATGATTTTTTTATTTGCAATTATTTAAGAGTTCTTAAATACAATGTACCTCCTTGTCTTGTAGCCACAAATCTCGTGTGAAGGGTTTCTTGAGACTGAAGATGGCGTATATGCCCAAAAATGGTGGCCAAGAGGAAGAAAATAGTGATCAGAGGGATGACTCTGAGGTAAGGCTGAAATCTCAAGGAAGGATTCAAGAAAAATTGTAGAGTTGGCTGCACTTGAAGGATAAGGCCCTGGAAGCAGAGTTGGCAGTTGGTTCTCTTTGGCACCAAGCCACCACCCAGCCACCTTTGGAAATCCCTCTTTAATGGACTGATGGGGATTTAGCTCCTTTCTCATTGAAATGAGGTGCACACTGTAACCATAGAGGTCTTTTTCCTTCATTCCTAAGCATGGCTGGGACGTGGTGGATTCCAGCGATGCCGCATCTCAGCGTCAGGAGGAGCTGCCGCCTCCTCCGCTGCCTCCTGGGTGGGAAGAGAAGGTGGACAACCTGGGGCGGACTTACTACGTGAACCACAACAACAGGAGCACCCAGTGGCACCGGCCCAGCCTCATGTAAGCAGCCGTGGGCTGGGGGCTGTGTGGGATGGAGAGCCAGGCTGAGGCTCGAGGCAGAAAGGGAAACACGCTTGGTTTGTGCCTGAAAGAGACTTGCTTGCCCCCAGCAGATCACAGAGACACAGAGTGTTCTGGGAAATTCCAGGAACCCTGGGGTGGCAGGGAGGGCAGTGCATTAACAACACATCTTAGAATATTAGGAGACAGATAAGGAATTTTTCAGTAAGTAATTTAACAGGAATAAATTACTTTGTTTATAGAGACTGTTGAAGAGGTAAGGAAAAAAGTCGACTCTACTAAGTCCTAATGAAGTGGAACAGATTAGCTTTGAGGAGATCCTGGTTATTATTCTGTGAATACACTTCATTCCCAGGATGTGCTGTCAGAGAGGTCTGTAGCAATATCGTCTCAAGATTAGATTTAGAAAGCTGTGGCGAGCTTACATTTTACAGAGTGTGAATAACTCTGTAAACTGTATAACTCAACTGGCAGTGTTGAGTTGTAGTGAGATCATGTCTTTAACCCTGCACTGCCAAGGCCACTGCTAAACCATGTCCAAGGAAGTGCTGGATCCCCTGCACTGGACATGTTCGAGGCTGGGCTCCACAGAATGCTGGGCCATCTTGTCTAGGCCATGGTTTCCCTGCCAGCAGAGGTTGAACCAGATGACCCCTGAGGTCCTTCCCAACCTGGTGTTCTGTGGTATTTGTGAAGTGCTTCCAGTTTTATTTTTTTTCAACTGAGGGATGAAACAGTCTCCTAATTATGAAGCTCGATACATGCATGAATAATGATTTTTATAATCGAAAGCATTATTACCGAGATTTTGAAGACAATGGACAAAATGGGAGGCTTAGTTTAACTTGGGTTATTTTCTTGTTCTTTTCTCCTTCCCATGCTGGGTTCCCCCCCTGCAGCGACGTGGGATCCGAGTCAGATAACAATATCAGACAGATAAACCAAGAGGCAGCTCACAGGCGGTTCCGCTCTCGGCGCCACATCAGTGAGGATTTGGAGCCAGAGCCTGTGGAGAGTGGAGACATTCCTGAGGTATGCCCAAGCCTTGGGCTTAAGGAACTGACTAAACTTCGAGCTGCCATGGTTCTCACATGTGAGCTAATTACCACACAGCACAGAGAGCGGTGGTTTTACACGGCGTTTGTGGAAATTGCCTTGGGAAGGTGTCAGGAGCACAATGACAGTGCAGCCAGAGGCACACTGCCAGGGTCCTGTGCAGCTGCAGCTGCCTAGTGGCCTGTGGACAGCACTGAGTCCCATGTAAATGCTGGGAGAAACTTTTATCATTCCAAATTGCTTGTCTTATATATGTTGATAGAAACACTTTCATATTCTGCTCTAAACAACAGTGGAATAAATGATAAAAAAAAGGCAAGTGGACTGGCTGTAACTGCCCTGTGCTTCAGTTTTCTGTAGTGCCTTGTTTTAGGGTGAAGAGAAGCTGTTGTTTGTGTGTTGGGCGCAGTGAGATGATCACACGGAAGGCAAAGGGAAAGAAGACTCTGTATAAAACCTGAACTTAGTTTCTTCTCTTTCATTAGCCTTGGGAAACCATTTCAGAGGAGGCAAGTGCCAGTGGGGATTCCTTAAGCTTGTCTCTGCCGCCTCCTCCTGCATCTCCAGTGTCCCGGACCAGTCCTCAGGAGCTATCTGAGGAGCTGAGCAGAAGACTCCAGGTCACTCCTGATTCCAATGGGGAACAACTCGGCTCTTTGATTGTATGTAATGTGTAATCTGCTAAGCCCTAGTGCAGAAATGTGCTACTCTTTGGCATTGCCTGAATCACTTCATGCATGGGGAGCGACTGCCGGGCTCAGGAAAACCTGAGCATGCAGTTAAAATTCCCTTCCAAAAAATGTATCGGCTTCACCAGCAAGCAAACTGCCTAATACAACAGAATTCCTCTGTTCAGATTTCAAGAGTTTAATTTCAGACTCTGCTACTGTTAGACCTTTACTGAAACAAAATAGATAAGAGTAGAGGGTATCAAGCTAGGAATTTCCAAAGGAAAGGGAAAAACAAAAAAATGGTCTCTGTATTTATGTTATCCATTAGTCAGATGCCATTAAAAAAATCAGGATAATGCATGTACAAGTGGGGGAATGTTTTAGGTCTCTTTGATTACAAAAATAATTGTAAATATCAAACAGAGCATTGTGATCTTATTTTTTTTTTATTCTTAGTATGATGCTATCAAGGTACCTCTGCAGTTCAAGAGATAAGAAATACTCTTGTTCTCATTAAACAGAATCTTGATTAGGTGCGTTTTTCCCAAAGAGCCAGTGCAGTTGGTCTCTGACTGATGGGAATGCCACCTGGAGGTTGGTCAGCCAGTGACAGCTCTGATGCTCTCCTGGATCTGCATGCAGCGGCACTTGGGCTTGTGTTGAGAACTGCAGTTTTAGTAGCCCCCCACCGGTTTTACTGCAGATGTGTCAGCGCTGTGTTTTCCTAAACACTGCTCAGCCCTCGAGTGCCCAGCTGGACTGGTGGGGAGGAATTGTGTTGTAGTGTCAGACGTGATGTGTGTCTGCTTTTTTAGGGAGGCTTTGTTTCTAGTTCACAATCATGAAGGATGTGTCTTGGGAAAAGACACAACTAATTCAAACATTAGCAGCAAAGAGGAAGCTTGAAACAGATTTTTTTTTTTAAGAAATACCATAAAATTTTTAGTAAATTAATTTTTAAGACTTTGAGCTCTCATCCATAGTATTTGATTTTGGATATATTTCTTAATTCCTTATTTTTTTCAATAATTCATAAGTTTCTTCATGTTGACATTTCTCCTTTAGGAAAATGGACGGGCCCTTTTTTTTTTAGTATATAGGAAGTAGAGAAATGGGATATACCACTCTGTGGTAAAACAGAAGTAGGTAATTGCTTGCTAGCTGTAATTACTGAATTTTCTGAATAAACATTATGTTTTAAGACACCCTAACTTGGAGACATCTTTCTGTTTTTTTCCTTGCAGCAAAGAGAACCTTCTTCACGACTGAGGTCCTGCAGTGTGACAGACACAGTTGCTGAACAGTCCCAGTTATCCCTGGTAAGCCAGAGCTCCTTCCTTTTTGGGTGGACATTCTGTCATTGTGAATAACACCTTGCCTTGGGTCAGCTCTAGTCAGGCACGGATCAGTGACCAAGGTGGGCGTCTGATTGTCCCAAACCAAATTCATGGGAGCTAAAAAAGGAGGGCATTCCTGAGACAGGAAAATGTTTGGAGACTGAGCGAGTCAACCTCTCCTCAGTTGTTTGCCATGGAAATTTAGGTTACTGCACTCCTATGTGCAGTCAGTGGAGAAACTCCTCTAAGGGGTGTTCCCAGCTGGGGGAGGAGAGGGCAGGAGAGCCAGCTCTACCTGGAACTGGAGCAGCCACAGGACTCTGATAGCAGATGTATTTCTGTGGCCCATAAGTTGATTTTACTTGCAACATACAAATCTGTCTAAAATCCCAAAGATCGGTGTTTTGCCTGGTTGTAGTGAAAAGGAGGCAACTTCTGCAGGTTTATTTAAGGAAATTGTACAAACAGGAAAAGACACAAAGATGTTTTGTAAACAAAGCTTTTCCTGTCAGAGCCAGGCACACTGTGCTCCAGCTGACAGAAAGTGGTGCCTCTCCTACAGCCCACATGCAAGGGTTGCAGAGGTGGCAGGTTTGTTCTCTCTGCCACCTCTCAGCAGTAGGTACAGAGACCACTTAAAATAGGAGTGTGCAAGGTGTGCTTTTGAATAAACTGGTCTGAGTGCAAGAGAATCTTTCAATAGATTATACTTTTCTTCCAAGATTTTTTTCTTAATTTTTTAAAAGTTATAAATATGTCCCATGTGAATCTGCAAATGGAAAACGTGTGCACACCAAGAAGCTTGTTACCAAAGTTGCTGTCTCTGTGTTGCTTGTTCTCTCTGCTGCTCTTGGGTGAACATTTCCAGAAACCGCAGAGCTTTTCTCTTGGCTGGATTTTCCCCGTGCTGTAGGAGTTATTTAGTGTAGCTGAGGCATGTTCCTGGCTCTGGGGCTGGGTCCCAGTGCAGCCTCTGTGCCTGACTGCAGGGGGAACAAGGGCTGCTCTGCTGCTTTCTTGCTGTGTTTAGCACTGCTGGAGCCAGGGGCCGGGCGTGGGCTGGCAGCTGGGGCTGGCAAGAGAGAGGCCTTTCTCCTGCTTCTTGAGGGACACTCATTTCCTGAGCACATGTTCAAACCAGCAGCACTGAGAGCATTGCTCTAAACATCATCGTACTGATCTTAACCACATTTCATCCTTCCTGAGCTAACGATCATTTCTCTTCTGGCAACTGAGTACACGTTCTTGTAAATCCAGCGCTCCTCTGGGATTCTGGCTTGGTTACCAACGACGGATGGCTTTCAGATTTGCTATTACCCATCTAACTGCTCTCTCTTGGTGAATGTGTCTGGTGCCTTGCTCCTAAAGATGTGACAGTAACCTGTGACGTTCTTCAGTAAATATGTGTAACATTAATTGTCATTTAACAGCAGAATGGTCCCTCTAGGAGAGCCCGTTCTTCAACTGTCACAGGGGGAGAGGAGCCAACGGTAATAAAACTCTTTATCAAGCACTATCTCTAAATAAAACGGGGGGACATTTAGGTCTTGTACAATGAGGAACTTTGTAAAAAAATAGCAGGCATGTGTTGAATGAAATACAGCTATTGAATGAAAACTTAGATATTTTTGTCCCAAATTTTCTCAACATTTCTCAAAACACTGGAATTGTACTCAAATACTGGCATGGTTTAGGGACATGGATGTTACATTGAATTATGACAAAGCTGTGCACTAAAGGAAATGCCACGGGCTCCTGAAAAATGAAAGCTACAACACCTAATTCTTCTCAAAGGGGTACTGGAAGCAGCAGTGATTAGAGACATCAAATCATTGTACATGTAGCTGTGTTTGCATCTTGTATCTTCTTGTCTTCCCTTACTCTCCATTAGACTAATTAATTTTAATTCTTAAAGTTGGTCTTAATTTGAGAGCCTTGGGGGTACAGTGATATAGCACAAAACTCTTAATGGTCTTACTGAATGCCAGTTTCATTTTCCAGCATTTCCTCAGCAGTCCAAGACTGTAGTTTGATCATCCCATAAAATTCTTGATATACTTTGCTGAAAGTGTAATTTACAAGGAAAGTGGGTTTAATCTATATAATCTAATTATGTTAGATTATGTTGAATATATATGTTGAACCTTTAACCTAATTAACTGCCAGTCAGAAATATTTGACAGAAATAATTTACAGTAACTATCATAAATGGTTTTTATGAATTTATGCCCTCCTAGAGAATTAGTTTCAGAGAAAGAAATTTAACTTATACTTGGTATAAATTGTTATTTGCATCTGGGAAATAAATAAATAAACCTTACTTTGGGTGTTGATGCATCGTTCTGTAATACTGTCAGTGTTCACTGGTTTTTAATTTTAGAACCAGAGGAGCACACTTGCAAATAGCAAAGTCTGAATAAAATGCCTGACTTGTTAGTAGTTAGTTAATTGTGCTAGGTGAACTTGCACGGCAGTGGTACTCCCTTGGTAGAGCATCTTGTCTTGATTAGACTTTTTAGAGCAAAAAATTAGTATTTTGTGTGATGATGAGTGTATATATACACTCAGTGCAGCCATACCAAGATGTTTTACCTCACCATGCTGCAGTAGCTAATCCCCCCTTGTCTTTGTTCAGCATTTACACGCAGAGTCCCCGATCTGTGGAAGAACTGGGACTTGGGAGGAATTGGGATCTGTGGAGGAACTGGGACTTACACAAGATTCATGGTCTAAATCCTTTGTCTTCAAAGGCTGCATTCTCTTGGGTCTTTGGGCACCTGAGGCTTGCAGACGAACAACCTGTCAGCAGCAAAAGCCTCTAGTCCCTTTGGTTTTGCCTTCAGAATCCCTACAAGCCCCCTCCTCGGAGCAGCACCCACAGGCTCAGCCCAGAAGCAGTGTCCTTCTCCCCATCTCTGAGTTGTAACTGAGACACTGTGGAGTGTTTGCAGCCCTTACCGTGGCCTCCCTGACCCCGGACTGATGGATTGACAGCCACTGGCACAGCCTGGGCAAGGTGTTCCCCTCACTGCCTGCAGCTCTGTGAACTGACACAGGGGAAATAGCCCTTGGCTCTTCAGGAGAGAAATGAGTCTGAGAGTCTGCACTTGGATTCTCATCTGTTTCCCTCTGTTTTCTGTTCCCTATTGGAGTATGTCAGATTCCTGACCCATCCAGCAGCTTTTCTCCTTTCCTTTCTTGATTATCCCTGCAGTTCTGCGTTCCTTGTGTCAGCTGTGCTCTGCTCTTAAACAGTGCCTGCACTGCCTATGGCAGTTGCTCTGGGAAAGATCTGGCAGAGATGAAGCAAGAATGAGAATTAAGTTCATTACCTTGCTGAAGCAAGGAATATAGAGGGGAGGAAGAGAATGTGTCCTGGATTTCAGCAGGAGCCTTCAGAGGCCTTTACTGTTTCATGGCAAAACCCCAGAGCTTGTAGTGCATCAGCCTCTGAATTAGGCAGGTCCTTCATCCCACTTGGTTCCAGTTCATAGCCCATGTGTATGAAGTTGTGCTTGGGTATTGTGGGGACAGCAAGGACACGAGAGGATGTCAGCCACACACACGGGGACACAGTGCCTGGGGGCAACAGGATGTGACTCTTCCCTTACCTGTATGCTTCTCTTAGAACAGGGTCTGACTTGTGGAGCTTTTAGTAAAAAGTTTTTGTCATGCTGAAGTTGAGGCTCCAGTTTGGGGTTATCTGGTGTTGTTAGGACACGGGAGCCCTGAGTGCAGCATTTGTGACAGAGCAAAATGGTTAAAATTAACTTTATAAACCCACAGTAGTTTCTGGCAACTGATTCAAGACACCCTGGGGTAAAGAACAGAGCAGGACTTGAGAGATCTTCATGGTTATTTAACTCTTACTTATCCATCTTGATAAAAGGAAGAAACCCCAGCCTTTTAAGGAAAACTCACTAAAACATAGAGTTCCTTTTTCTCATTATGTGTAACAAAATAGAATGTTTGAGGGCATATAAACTTGTCTGTTTGCTGAATCTGTGTCAAACTGACCCAAAAGATCTCTTGGGAGAAAAAAATTATTTGATTCAAAGGCACATGATAAAGAGCTTGAATTAAATTAAATCAGAAACTGGGTTTTCCCATGTGGTTGTTGTGATTAAGAAGAGTATAAGTTAACAAGTTGCCCTTTTTTTACAAACAACAGAGTTTAAAATGTTTTTTAAGCGATTTTAAAATAAGAATTCAATTATTTCTTGCCTAAGCAGCCTTCTGTGGCTTACGTGCACACCACGCCGGGCTTACCTTCGGGCTGGGAGGAGCGCAAGGACGCCAAGGGCCGCACCTACTACGTCAACCACAACAACCGGACCACCACGTGGACACGGCCCATCATGCAGGTACCGTGCTGCATCCTGGCAGCCAGCGCTTGGTCATTCCAGCTGAGGCAGCTTCCAGAAATTTGAAATTCAAAGGAAATACCCTAATCATTGTCATGACAATACAGATGAATCATAAAAAGCTGCAATAATTTGGGATGGTTTTGGTTACTTCTTTTAATTATATCAAGGCGCAGGTTAAGGTGATTGCTGCAAGGGAAGGAAGATGCAGAGATGCAGAAGAGCTCTTAAAAGGAGGCAAATGTGTTCTTTGGATTAAATGTGAAAGTTGGCTCAAGCCATTAATAGAACCCTAGGTTCTTGGCCCTTCCAGTGGAATTACATTAAATCCCCTTTAGGGCCTTTAAGGAAGTCTGGTTAAGAAGAACAGTAGTGATGGTAACAATGCCATTGGTTTTTTCATGTCCTAAGCATGGGCAGTGTTTGTGACTTTTGTGACCTGGTTTGCTCTGGCACAGCTCGCTGAGGACGGGATGGTGGGGCCGGGCACGAGCAGCAGCAACCACCTGAGCGAGCCGCAGATCCGGCGGCCCCGCAGCCTCAGCTCCCCCACTGTCACCCTGTCAGCGCCGCTCGAGGTGAGTCCCTCCCACTGCTCCTCACTCCTTGTCCTCCAGACAGAGGCTGCATTTATTTTAAGTCTCTTTCCAAGTAATTCCAAACGCTGTGGACTGATGTTCACTGTGAGGTGGCTGAAGAGTAGCTGAAATGGCTCCCTACGCAATAAAAGCCCGTGCGTGTTTGACTACTGACAGTGTGCTTCAAACTCTTGTCTCAGCTACTTGTGGCTGTGCTGAAGAGAGCCAGTTCTTCAGACCTCCTCTTCATGCTTAAGAGTTTGAAGAGCTGTGGCTCACACAGCCTTGCACTTAAAGGCTTTCTTGTAAATGAGATATATTGCCCCTGAAGCACAAAACACTGCTTTTGTCTTTTCCTTGGTAAAATGAAATATGGACACATCCAGGGCAGGTGCAGGGGAAGGTACAGTCAGGTGTAAATACTGGGGACATTGTCATTGTGCCGAGGAAGGCACAGAAGACCATGTCCTTTACAGCAAAAGACTGGGCATGTTAGAAGGCACAGATAGAGCTAATTAAGTTCTAGTAAATCAGTCCCAGCATTTAATTGTAGTATTAGTTACATCGGGAATGAAAAGCTACTTGCTGTGAAGCCAGGTCGGGTTGGTTTTGCAGCCCCGAGTGCCGTGTGCGCAATGGTGCTGTTTCCTGCTCCGCAGGGCATGAAGGACTCTCCGGTGCGCAGGGCGGTGAAGGACACCCTGTCCAACCCTCAGTCCCCACAGCCGTCCCCCTACAACTCCCCCAAGCCGCAGCACAAGGGGGCCCAGAGCTTCCTGCCCCCGGGCTGGGAGATGCGCATCGCCCCGAACGGCCGCCCCTTCTTCATCGACCACAACACCAAGACCACCACCTGGGTAAGGGCGCTCCAGCCGAGGCCCCGGGGGCCACGCTCCCACCTCTGTCTTCTGCCTGCATGCCCCTATTTCAGCATGGCTCTTGTCTTCGTGTTTTTAAGAGCCAAAAATGTGCATGTGGATGTAAAAGCCCTTGTGGAGTGCAGACATCCTAAGAACAGGCCTGTGGTTTTTGAAGCATATCCCTGGACATAGCACACATTTAATGGAGTCAGGTCTTGCATCACCCTAACTCACTCAGCACTGGAAAATTCAGTGCACTGTAGAAATCCTAATAAGGCATATTTTGTTTTATTCTCAAAAGAATAAAAAACTGTAAACTGTAACGTAGGAGGATTTCCAGAGAAGTCTGTGCTTTGTAGATCTACCTTGATCTGTTGGATTTACAGTTGCATTCCTGTGTTCCAGGAGGATCCACGGCTGAAGTTTCCAGTGCACTTGAGATCCAAAGCGTCTCTGAACCCCAATGACTTGGGCCCTCTTCCTGTAAGTGATGCTGTGCCTGTGTTCTAACCCACACCTCCTGTCCCAGGGCTCTGTTCTGTTCTGGGCACAGGCTGCTGCAGCCCTTCTTGGAGGCTCTGGAGCCCTGCTGTGCCCTGGGGCTTGCTCAGGCCCTCCAGAGCCCGCCCAGGAGTCTCTAACTCTTGGCCTTTTCCTGTGCTACTGAAGTGTTGTGCTTTGCACACACTTACCTGGGCTGTGTCTGACTGTGCTTTTAGATAATCATAATCACTGCTTAGGAAAAACAGAGCAGATTGTGCCAAGCAAGCTCTATCAGTGCACCAGCATATTGTAGCATTTAGAAATTGGAATAAATTTTGATTTTTCAATGAAACCTCCATATTTTGCAGGGCAAATCATCATTTTAATGTCAGAAGTTTTGTCATATTTGTAGTCAAAGTACAATGGGGATTTACAGACATGTCAAATGCAGAGCTTTGCTTTGTTTTTAAAATACTCCCAGCCCTTAAAGGTGGAGAGTAATGTGTGAAAGCAGACAAGTTCCTGGTCACAGCAGCAGGAATGCTCTTTGGCTTTAGGAAACAGTTGTCCAGGTACGTGGGGCGTGTGTTAACCGTGGAGGCAGTGAAGGCCCAGTTACAGTTTGTTCTGTTAACTGCAAGGAGTGAAACATGCAGTGAAACCAGGGCAGCCTGACCTGTCACTAGCAACAGATTGTTAGTAACAGAGTTCACCTCAGTTAAACCTCCTGGTTTGGAGTGAGGTTGGGATGACTACAGAATTTAACACGAGTTCCTCCAACTGGACTGAAGTGAAATAATTTCTCCTCTGTGGTTTCTGGCAGCCCAGGCTGGCCAGCATTGCCTGTCCCTACATCCTGCCATCCACTCTCCTTTCTGCACTGCAGGCGCTTGGGACATGAGAAAAGGGAACGGTGAAAAGGGAAGCACTGAGGACTAGGTTAGGACATTCTTGTCCCACTGTACAGGGAGCCTGGGTTACACATTTAAAGTAAATAACCCACATGGCTTTCAGAAGTAGGAGCAGAAACGATGGATCATCTGTTCTCTGTGATTGTTTGCTCACAGCAGGAAATGGGTGGGAATCCTGAGGCTAGAGGTTTCCTCTATAAAAAATATTCCCTGCACAGGATGCAGTCACCTATATAAGATTTAGGTGTGAGTCTGCCTGGATTTGTGGCCTTGCCATTATGCATCTGGTCACCTGGGGTTTCCTACCTCATAAGCACCTTTGAGACAAGTCCAGTAGGTGTGAGCAATGCCCTGCTTCAGGCTGTGTGGGACTGGTACTATTTCACTTACTCTCTCTTTTCTTTGTTTTTATTTCCCATCTCCAGCCTGGCTGGGAGGAAAGAATACACCTGGATGGAAGAACATTTTATATAGACCATAGTAAGTAAGCACTCAGGTACTAGAGCAAATAGACGAAGGGAGGTACTAAGTATTGAAGTGAAAGCTTTGTGATTTTACTCTTCATTTAGGAAGCCAGGTGTTGATATGTGGAGACATTGATACCAGAGACTTAGTGCCCTCCTACGGTACTGTACATTCACTGGAAGCTTGCTTTAATTGGCTCATCAAGCTTTGTCCCTCTCTGACTTGTGAAGCATTAACATTTCCTCTCTGTGGTTTATTTTGTTCTTGTTGATATTTTGGAGTTGTTGTTGTTGTTGTTGATGATCCCATGGCTTATTTGCACTTAATAAATTAAAATATACTCTAGGAATAGAAAATAAGATGAGAAAAGATCCTGTAGCCACAGCTCCACATATAGGCAGTGGAGCAATTAGCACTGAGAAGTACTTTCCTCTGCTTTCAGGTCTGTGGCAGTGCTGATTCTGATCTTATTTCCTATTTAGAGCATGTGAAACTGCACCAGCCCATTAATATTCTCCAGTTCTGTTAGTGGAGTTTTAGTGTAAGTGATGTTTCATTGTAGATTTGTCTTCCTAGAGCATCTCAGAACTGCTGTGTGAGTTTTGTTGGTGTTTGGAAACAAAGCAGCCCACAAAGGCTGGGCTGGGTCTTCTTATAATAAGACATTTCTTCGCAGCCATAGCTAACTCTCATAACCATCAGAGGAGGGTGCACAGAGAGTTAAAACCTAAACTTACCCACGTTTGACAGAATTAGGTTTGTCCCTCAGTATCACTGACTCCCATGCTCATCCATACAGATGACAATATTAAGTCATTATTAAAAGACTGCCTTTAAAGTAATACCAATTCTGAAATAGTATAAATCCTTTTAACTAAACATTAGAAATAATACACTTGTCAAGCACTCGAAGAACCTCTTCCAAACTTTGGTACAGAGTTATTTTCCTTTATCCCTTCTGTAATTGTTTTTGCCAACAGAGATCTGGAAATATAACTATGGCAAATGATTCTAAACTGCTGCCACTAAGGAGTCACAGGATAAAGCTGTCCCATTTAAAACACCTGTGTATCTGCTGAGACTCCCAATCTCTCTTAAAACTCTTTAATTTTTCAGTCTCCTAAAGCTGTTTGAGCATGCGTTAGTCCCTAAAATGGAATGTTAAAAATCATACATTAATTAGATTTCCTCAAAGAATTTGTAACTGTTGGGAAGCAAAATTTATGTGCATCTGAATTCTCCCTCTAGTCTCTTTTGATCTGAGTGGATTTAGCTTCTGACATAGCATTTTTCACAAAAGTTTAGGGAAGCTTTTGGTAATGCTGCCTGTTTCCAGCAGATGTCCCTTTGGTCCCAGCCTGGTCCCTGAGCACTGCTGTGGTGGCTGGGCTGGGGGGCATGGAGGGCCAGGGGCTGTGCCACTGCCAGGACACAAAACCAGCAGGACAAGTCTGACAGAGTCAGCTGCTGGTCGTGTCCTGCTTCCCTGCCACGTTTTGTAACTCTGCTGCATAGTTCTCCAGTGCTCTTTGTCCTATTTTTGAAATGGTTTTCTCATCCCTGGGAGAAACTGCCGAAGTCCCCTGCAGCCAGCACAGCCCCTCTGCTGTACACAGGGACCAGGAGCACTGAGTACTGATGCAGCACACCGGTGTTACTGGTACCAGAGGCTGTGTGTGACAGGGAACCCCTTTGCCTGGCTCTCTGGGCGCTCAGCTGCCCCAGGCACCTTACCTTCCATGGACACACTGGTGTTCCCTGCACACTGCTGCCACTCCTGGGAGCCTCCCAGGCATGTGCTATCTACCCGTTGGAAGGGATCAGAAGGGAAAACAACCGTTTTGCATCCATTTTCTGAACCAGTGATTCACAGACAGGGGGGAAGGATACATGGAATGGGTTCCCCTCCACCTGCACGTGGTGATATTTACAACATGAATCAGTGATTTACACAAGGAATTAGGAGGAAGCACTCCTTAGTTCAGCAGGAAGCAGCAGGGCAGGAGAGGGGAGAGGGGCTCGCTGGAATGGGATGGGAAGTCAGAGTGAGTCTGGCAAATGGCTACTGCAGTGTGCAGGAAGAGACTGTGTAAAGAGAATTGCAAAGTGTTACTCAGAATGGGAGCAATTAGCAGAATTTGGGTTGAAAAGGGCATGAAAAGTACCATCACCTGGTCATGAACTATCTCACCCTGTGATGTATTGACAGGAGTGCTGAAATCCAACCTGGAGTAACCCTTCCGATGCCATCAGCACTGGGAATGTTTGGCTGTGAGAGTTCTGTGTCTGGCAGGGGGTCCCAAAATTCAGGGAAATAGTGGCCGCTTTGGAAAGGCAGGGAGAAGAGGGAATCCTCAAAGGCCTGAGAGCCTGGTTTGTGACAGAATTGTATTGGTGGGAAGACTCAAATTTTTGAAATTTTAGAAAATGTTGAGACTTTTGAAAATGTTTTTCAAAAGGAATGAGTTTGTTATCCATGTCCACTTGGGATAAGACAGAGAATCCTGAGCTACAGTTCCAGGTGAAGTGGCTCATGCCAGACCCCTGTAGCCCTGGAACACCATTTGTAATATGAAGTCCCTGTAAGACTCTGAAAAGAAAGTTAGACTGAGATTCGTTGGTGTCATCGCACACTCTGAAGTACAGAGAGCAAAGAGCTGACACATTGTCAGTCATTTATGTTACCTCTGATTCCACAGAAAACTGGCACTGTGATTTGTGGCCACTGGTGTCAAGAAGGTGACCAGAGAACTCTGTAGAAGGGAATTCCAGTGTAGGGGTTGAAAACGGAAAGGGTTGGGCTGGGTTTCCACCTTGGCAGCAGCTCTGCTTCATGCATCTCTGGGGTCTCTGGAGCTCAGGCTGGCAGCCCTCCAGCATTCCTGTAAGTGATAAATAGCTTTAATGTGTGAAGGGAAATAAAATAGTATTTTACTATTGAATTAACTAATAGATCAAATGTCTTGGATTGTGCTTGCAATCATTTAGAATTTTCTCCAGTTAACATTTGCTGAATGACACCTTTCAGATCCCAGTCCTTCTGAAACCAGCTTGGGATGCAAACTTACAGGGCTTTTCCAGTTCTAGAAACATGGAAAATGCTACCTTGATTCCTGATACCCAGTTCCTAACCCAGAGCAGTGTCTGTAACAAACAGAGGGATGGCAGGCCAAGCGTGACCAACACCTCGCCATTGCAGGTGGCAACTGGGCTGGGGTTTGGAGCATTGTCTTACTGTTGCAACACCATTGTTTTGTTGTGATTCTGTTGTGTTCAGAATCTTGGGAGGAGCAGCTGTCTGGAGGCAGGGAAGGGGAGTCCCACCATGGTCCTGTAGAACCTTTTCTACATCCTCCCGGTGCTCTTCAAAGCTGTAGATGGAAAGAACTGGGCTGTGTTGTGCCACTGCCAGCATCTCCATTGGTTGTAACTGGGTGATTTTCTTGCTCCAAAACAGGACAGTTCTGCCTCCCTTTACCTTCTCATTAAGGTCTAGGAAAAATGTTATTCCCTCCAAATTTAGAAGTATGATACTTCAGCCGTCTATGCAAAATTTCCAAACAGTAACCTAGGGTGTCATTGCCAAAAGTTCTGGGTTCCTTTACCTGTCGGGCCGTGTATCTCCAGTCCCAGCCCGTGTTCAAATGAACATGTTCACTCACTCCTGCAGATGTTGCCATCAGAGCAGTGCAAATTCCCTGGGTTCTGGGGTAGTTCTGTGTTTTTGAGTGAATGTTTTCAACTTAACAGTGTGTTGGAGCTGGGGAGGGTGGGGAGACACAAGCCTTTGCTAACCCTGACAGACCTGAGCAGTGCTAGGGAGAAAACAACAGATGTTCACAGTGTGGTACCAGAGAAGCCATGGGATCATCTCTTTTGTTATTTGCAGATAATAAAATTACCCAGTGGGAAGACCCCAGGCTGCAGAACCCAGCCATCACGGGCCCAGTAAGTACTGCTGTGGGATCTTCCATGAAATGCCCTGACTCGGGTACAGCTGGAACAGCAGCAGGCCCTGCCTGCTCCCCAGATCAGGGGTGGGCAGCCTGGGAAGCAGGAGCTCTGCTGGTCTACCTCCTAAGCCAGAAAAAGCTGGGAATGTCACAGCAAGTTCTGGGCAGTCTCCCAGATTGTCCAGGGTTTGGGGATGGTTATTGGAGAAGTGCTCCTATTTACCCATTACCTGGGTCATTACTGACAGGAGGATTTTACTGAGCTGACACACCATTCTGTTTATTCTGGGATCTCTGGACAATGAAAAGCTCTTTACACTTGGGAGGAGAGAGGTGGGCCTATGTAGATTCAAAGTGTGGGAAAAAAAGACAAAAAAATCGGTCTGTCAGTTTAAGAGACATAAAGCTTCCCGCAGTTAAACAGAGGTTTCAGAATATCAGCCTTAGGAAAAAAATAAACACAGCATTTTACTTCAGTATCAAATTTTAAAAACATCAGAGTGATTCTTTTACTTTTTCTGCTGGGTTATGCCAGTTTATGCTATTTTATGGTATTCTGAGTGATCAGACTTCCAATCCCAAGATGTTTCCTGGTGCCAAGAGTACCCTTTTATTCTGCATCAGTCCTTGGGACCTTTAAGAGTTTCAGGACACAGCAGATGAGCCTGCTGCACGGTTAAATTCCAACTGCTCAGTAATAATATCAATAATAGTCACTTTTTGACCATAGTTGCTTTTGGAGGGATTTACTCATTTATCAGGCATTTAAAACTGGAGATCCTCACACACAGTACTGTGCAAATTGCTAATAGGCCTCCCCCCAGAAATGCTGAGCATAAATGAGAGAGACTATTTGAGAAAGTTTGTTTGAAGGAAATGAAATGATCATGGTCTCCTTGAGCGACTGACAGTGGTTTGTTTGTTGGTTTTAAGGGAAAGCTGGAGCTAATCCATTTCACAGAAGCACTAGGAATTCATCTGAATGCTTTCAATAATATTTCTGCTGCCATGACAAACAGAATTACTTAAATTGCATTTCAGGTAGCGTTTAAATAAAGGAAACACATAGAAAGATTATTTAATGGCTGTAGTAAAGTCATATTATCATCAGTAAAATGATCAGAGTAAAGTGATGTCATTTTGTGGGATTTTAAAATCTCTCCTGGCTGCTGTCCCTCATGGGTGGGTTCAGGGGAGCCCATAGCACAATGTGTGGGTAGCAGGGCTGTCCATCCCTTTTAAGTGCTGTGGGGTAGCAAACTGCTGAGTAGCAGGAATGACGTGTCCTCCCGCTGCTCCCAACAGGCAGTGCCGTACTCCAGGGAGTTCAAGCAGAAATACGACTACTTCCGCAAGAAGTTAAAGAAACCTGTGAGTAGAACCAGCTCGGGGGCTGCAGGACACACCTGCCAGGCTGCTCCGTTGTGCTGCTCACGAAGGGCTCATGTAGGAACCAAAAACACCAAGCAAAGTTTGAATTTGATGGGTTTCTCGACAAAAAGCTTTTCTAAGTCTTTAAGACTCACATCTTTCTAGATAAATGCAAATGCCCTTAAAATAGAGCACAGCCGATCATTCTCCTTTTTTGTTTTGTTTGTTTGATACTTTTCTTGTCATTTTCATCAAATATTTACCTCAGAAGTCTGCAGCACTGTTCTGGAACTAGCCCAGTTTCCCCCATGCTCTCAGCTCATGGACTGAGAGAGCACTGGGAAATAAAAACATGGGGAAGTGGAACACCAGGTGTCTGATCTGTCACTGAGCTGTTCTCAGCCAGTAATTTGCCCAAAGACTTTTTTCTTGAGACTAACAAGGATAATCTAATCTTTTTTCACACAGGCTGACATACCCAACAGATTTGAGATGAAATTACACAGAAATAACATCTTTGAGGAGTCCTACAGAAGAATCATGTCTGTGAAGAGACCTGATGTACTAAAAGCCAGGCTCTGGATTGAATTTGAGTCAGAGAAAGGACTTGACTATGGAGGTGTGGCCAGAGAATGGTTTTTTCTCTTGTCCAAGGAGATGTTTAACCCTTACTATGGTCTCTTTGAATACTCAGCAACGTAAGTGTCCATTAAATATTTGTATTCTCAAGGGATATACATTACATTTTGCATAAGAGGCAAAGTTGCTCTGGGCAGAAGTAGCTCCTCCTTCCCAGGGTGCCCTGGGCAGCCCCACTGCCCTGTTCCTGCTGCCCTTCAGAGAGCCTCTGGAATTCTCCTTGAGAACCCAGAAAACATTTCCATTGCTCAGACAATATCCAGGGCAGCAAAACTGCAGTTTTTTAGGCCAGTGATGGCGAAGGGACCGATGTCACAGAAAAGCCTCTTTCCTCTGCTGCCCAGAGTTCCAGCACTGCTGTAGAGCAAGCTCGGAACGCAGCTGCTCATTCACACGGCAGGAGTTCCCCAGCAGTGGCTTCCCAGAACTGTACAGTGGGGGCTGCCCAGCTTTAAAATCGTGGAGCAATCCATTAGTGCACAGGAGAGAGGGCTCCTGCTCACAGTGGGTTTGGTTTGCTGCTGTGTCAGCCCTTCAGCCCTCAGTGGCTCCGTGGTGGGACAGACTGAAAAGGACTTGGGCACAGCCCCACAGCGCTGCTGAAGGGACATGCCCCTAAGCACTAGTTATTTATTAACATATCTGAGTATGTGCTTATTTAAAGACTCGGTTCTTCAGCTGTTTTTTTTCTTTCCCCAAAAAAGGGACAACTATACACTTCAGATTAATCCTAATTCAGGTCTCTGTAACGAAGACCATCTGTCATACTTCACCTTCATTGGCCGGGTGGCCGGCCTGGCCGTGTACCACGGGAAGCTGCTGGACGGTGAGTCCTGCTCCTGCTCTGCTGCTGCCACTGGGCTTTGGGGAAGGAAATGCACCTGCTTGAGCGCCCCAGGTTCTGGGGACACTCTGGGACTGGCACTCTAGAGACCTGAATGGTGATTCACAAAATTACAGTGTCTTACTCAACAAGTGTGTTTCATACAAAGTTTTCCTTTCTCCACTCAAGTTAAAACTCCAGAACCAGCATGAGCACTGTCCCTAGAGGAGAAGCATGGAATTTGTATCAGTCATTTCCATGCAAACCTGCAGCCAAACTAGGGGGGCCAACTGCAGCATATTTTGATATGTAAAATTATTGCTGAAGGCTTTAATTACAATTTCTGCTGCATTTTGAAATCTCACACCAGGCAGACATTACTGACCAGATTTTCCTGAGCCCTGCTGCAGCAGAGGAAGCAGAAGAGTCCTGAGCAGAGGAAGCTCAGCAGCCAGGTTTTCAAGCAACTTCTTGGAGAGAGGAGCAGTGATTTTAAATGGGATAGTGTGCCCTGAGCTCAATTCCCCAGCTTTTGGCTCTCTCTGCCATTAATGTTAGGGTGGTCAGTGGAGTATGGTAGTTAGTGGATAATTGTAGAAACTGAAAAATTGGACTTTCTGTGCTTCGATAAACCTGAGCTGCTATGATGCTGTTGCAGTTGCAGGACTGTTGCAGTCAGGAGATAACAGGAAATGCCAGGGGTGGTGCCCTGAGCAGTCGTACCTTTATGGAATGTGCAGATGCAGAGCAGGGCATGGAACGCTCTCCTCTCTCTTGCAGGCTTCTTCATCAGACCTTTCTACAAGATGATGCTGGGGAAGCCCATAACGCTGAAGGACATGGAATCAGTGGTGAGACCCCATTTAAACCGTGCCAGGGCTCACAGGCCCATGGGTTTCTACAACTCTGCACTAATTGCCCATTTTCAAACTGCCTAATTGTGATCTGCCCTAGGATAGTGAATACTACAACTCTCTGAAGTGGATCCTGGAAAATGACCCTACGGAGCTGGATCTCATGTTTTGCATAGACGAGGAAAACTTTGGACAGGTATGTAAAGGTTATTTACATCTTAGAACTGGTTATTGCCAGCAAGTACCTCAGTACTGAGCAGAGTCTCGTGGTGGTGAATGCACTGATCAGCCTTCACCTCGCTATGTTCCCAACGGGGACTCGGGGTGCCACATTCCTGTCAGGGAGCCACGACATCTCTGGGACAAGCCAGATATGCAGCTGAGTAAAATACTTGCAAATGAGGAGGAATAAAGGTGTCCCACAGTCCAGCTGGGACGTGGTCCAGGCCCAGGGACTGCCTGGGTTTCTGAGGTCGAAGGTGTCCTCAGAGGAGGGCGGTGGAATGACGCCAGGGAGGTCCTCTCTGTTGAGCCTGTCACAGTGGCAGCTGGTACAACGGGGGCATGCTGCCAGGTTTAAAAGGGTCACAGTCAGTGGGTAACTTTTGCCATTACAAATGAAAAAACTTCAACATTTCAAACTATGCACTCAATGTCCTGTCAAAAACATTCTGATCCACTTTCCAGCGCGTACTGCCTTTTTCCTGAAGCAACATACGGTTCTGGATTACATGGAGAACTAGGGAGAGTATTGAAGCCACAGAATAGAGAGGTTTTGTAATATACTGGTTGGCTTTGGGCAGTTTCAATATGTGATTTAGCTTCTTCTATGATAAATAATAACTATTATGATTTTGTATATATAAAGTATGTCCTTTGTGGTTATATTTTATATAAATATATCATTTCATTATTATAAATAATAATTAAAATAAAATTATTAGTAAATAGCCAGCCTCTCTGCTAGTTTCCTCTTCTGTCAACACAAGTTTGTTTGAAAGTGTAAATCAATTTATTAATGATTTCCTGATAATGCTTGTAAAATGCTGCTCAGGGAGAGTGGGTTCTGGGAGAAAGATGTCCTCAAATAATAGGAGGTTTTTTGGTCTTCTGAAATATAGACATATCAAGTGGACCTGAAGCCCAATGGGTCCGAAATCATGGTAACAAATGAAAACAAGCGGGAATACATTGAGTAAGTATCATTATGGAATATGCCTGGGGGTAAAAAAGAGCAGTTGTACTTACAATTGACCCTGCTGCAGTTCCTGTTGCTTGTACTTCACAAGAGCATCAGGGATCACTGGAAAAAAAAAATCTTACTGTTAACACTGGTTATATCCAGTCAGACATAAGAACAAAGAGTAAAATAAATTACGTGCTTTGTTCTCCTGAAATTCCCCTCCATGGAAACGTGCATTTCCAACATCTGGCTCAAGTTCAGATGAGCCAGAAGGTGCTCTCCAGCCTGACCCTCATCCCATTGTCCTCCCCTGCCAGTCACAGACCAGAGCCAGGATTCCAGTGCCAGCATTCCTACCAAAAATCAGCCAAATCTGAAATTAGGTTTTATTTTCAGCTCTCTCAGTTCTTTCACCTACCAGGATGTAAAATGCTAAATTCACTTATACCTGCTGGCATTTCAAATTAGGGCCTTTTCCAAGGTGAAAGACATTAAAATTGATACATTCATGCAAATTAGAATTCATTTCCAGTGCCTGGACCTAGACCAGTTCCATGCCTGGAACTGATATTTTTATGCCTGCACCTGTGAGGTGTTTGTGCTGTGGGTGACTGGTACTAAAAGCAAGGTGTCCCTTTGATGCTGCAGTTTATTTCTTTATAGGTGAGATGCTGTCCTGACAGCTCTCCTCAGAGCTTGCAGGCTTTGCTGGGAATTTTTAATTACTCACTGCTCTGGAAGAATAAAATGTCTCCTCATGTAGGTACTTACAGGAGCAAAAATATTCCCACTGTGATTTGGTCATAGTCACTGGGGTTGTTGGTTTGTTTCTTCAAAATTCCATCAGTCACCAGCCAATACATTGGAACAACTGGTGAAAACTGCTTAGTTACCCGAAGTTGTAAATGACAAACTGAAAGCACCTGGGGCTGCTGAAACCTCTGAACACTTGGCTGAGACCTGCTAATGAGTTTGTTTTTCTGATGGGGTTTTGTTTCTTTCTGCAGCCTGGTCATCCAGTGGCGGTTTGTCAACAGAGTGCAGAAACAAATGAATGCCTTTCTGGAGGTGAGGCTCTTTAATGCCTTTCTTTCACAAAAGTAGGGATACAGATTTCTTACCCACTGGTGTCTGTGTAAAGGGAGCAGGGAGCTTGGCAGGGAATGCAAATAGAATACTTATGTTTATGATTTTTCAGTTTTATCTTGTGTAAGACTACATCATCTTTCCCTTATGAGAATAAGGTCATTCTCTTTCAAGTTTAATTATTTGAGCTTGAAGTAATTTGGTCACTGATGTTTTAAATTAGGATTTTTGTGGGATGAGAGTTTTAACTTTGCTCTTTTTCTTTTTAGGGATTCACAGAACTGCTTCCTATTGATCTGATTAAAATTTTTGATGAGAATGAACTGGAGGTGAGTCAATTTGGTGCCCCAAGCTGACAGTTCTGACAGATGCACCATGTTCTGGGCTCTTCAGTCATCCCTCCCGCTCCCTAAGGGAATGTGCAGACACAGCTGCCTTGCTCAGAGTTGGAAATTAGATGTTTCTTCCCAATTAATAAATCTATTCATGACATGCAAAGAACTGCACTCAGGGAGGTGGTTGGGGGGGTGCCTCTGAAAGCCTGGAAGTAGCTTAGTGAGTAAGTGCCATCATGCCTCTGCCAGTCCCATTTGAGCCAAACACATGGAAGTTGCTGTCACAGTATGGCAGTGTGCAGCCATTCTCCAGTAACTGGAATACTCTGGGAAGAAGCTCTGACTCTCCCCTGTGCGTGCATAAATGACTGAAGGTCAGAGCCCTGAGGGGCAGTGAGACCTAGTTACCCCATGAGTGCAGGGAAACACACACTCATTCACATCCCACCGTTCTGTTTCCCTGCAGTTACTGATGTGTGGCCTCGGTGACGTCGATGTCAATGACTGGAGACAACACACCATCTACAAAAATGGTTACTGCCCAAACCATCCCGTTATCCAGTGGTTCTGGAAGGTAAGACTGGCACCGCCTCTGACTGGTCCTGTAAGTGAAAGTTACTGCCCTTTTTTGCAATCTTTTTTCTTCATGAAAACTGCTAAGAATGGGGCGATGTTGTGCTGGGGGGCAGGACCTGCTCCCACCTCACTCAGGTGAGGACAGGTGCCGCTCTTGCCAGAGCAGCCCACAGATGGGAGCCGGAGCCGAGACAGTCCATTGTGTTCTGAGAGTTGGCTCATACAAAAGGTGATTCACGCTGGCTTCGGGCTGCTCTCGGGGCCCATCCAGGCTGGGGCTGAGGGCGTCCATTTGCCAACAGGCTGTTCTGCTGATGGATGCTGAGAAACGGATCCGGCTGCTGCAGTTTGTGACCGGGACGTCACGCGTGCCTATGAACGGATTTGCTGAACTTTATGGTGAGCTGCTCGCGGCGCGATGGCAATCCAGCCAGCCTCTGACCCTCACGTAGCACTGAGTTGTAAATGCTGATCTCTGAGCTGACTTCCTTGGCATTATGCAAGCTCTGAAACCAACTCACTGGGCTTGGAAAGAAAGAACCACAGTCATGTTGCTTTAATGTACCTGTTACAGGTGAAGAATCCAGCCCACAATTGATGCCAACATTTCACGTTAAAAATAATGTTGAGACAGTCTCTGTAGTGTCCAGCAATTTCTGTTTCATATGGTTTTCATTTTCACCCAGGTTCAAATGGTCCTCAGCTGTTTACAATAGAGCAGTGGGGAAGTCCTGACAAGCTGCCCCGAGCTCACACCTGGTAAGTCACCAAAGCATAAATTCCAGAGCTGCTCCTGCCAGAAGGGCCACGCTGCTGACCATACTCAGCTCTGCATCAAACAGCATTTGATCCTGTGGCTCCCCAGTGCCTTCACAAACTGAGAAACTGAAGGCTATTATTTTATTTCCCACATCCTAGTAAGTGGATGTAGTAAACTACAGCAAGTCAGACATCACCAAACAACCATAGAAAGCCCATAAATCATTGGAGAATTCAAAACAAAAGTAAGATCAGATAATTTAACCCTGGCTTATAGATTTTGCAAACATTGAAAGCATCCAGTACAAATTTCTCTTGCTCTGTTACATTTCAGGAATGTGGCTTTTTAAAGAAAAATGGTGCTGAATTGGAAAACTATTTTATGGACTATCAGTACAGACTGGGGATCTTTCTGTAAAACTAATAATTCTATAGAATAATGAGCTTTTATTAAAAAAAAAAAAATCCTGAAAACAAAAGCACAAAACCTACCAAACAAAAACAGCAATACTACCTTGAACATGCTCCAAAATCAACCCATCCTCTTTGGGTTCCAATTTTCTGCTAGCTTTTAACTTTGGAAGATTATCTCTTGGATGTTTCATCTTTTTTTCCTTCCAGAGAGGAAAGGATCTGTCCTCTAAATCCACAATATCTTTGCTGAGCTTCAAGAAATCAGTCCCTTAACAAAGATGGTTTTCCATCCTCTAAATACAGTGAAGGGCTTTCTGTTGGCTTTTTTTCCTCTCCAAAGGGATTCTTACCAAATTCCTGCTTCCAGCTTCCCAAAGGAAGGCAGCACTCAGTTACTGGAGAGCTCACTCAGGCAGGTGTGAGGTGTGCAGGGAACACTGTGGACCACAAGCTGCATTCTTAATCAAGATCCCTAATTCTTTAATCTTTTCTAGTTCTTAAAATCTCTGTTTTTCCATGGATTATTTGAGTGACTCTTTCCTTGTCCCTTCCAGCTTTAACCGCCTAGACTTACCTCTGTATGAATCTTTCGAGGACCTGCGGGAGAAGCTCCTCATGGCTGTGGAGAATGCCCAAGGGTTTGAAGGGGTGGATTAACTTTGCAGCACCCGTTCCCTCTCCAAGCACGTTCTGCTGGCTTTGGCACCTGCCCGAGGGACTCCGAGGGCTTGTGGCATAGCAGTTGCCCGGCGCTGGGCTCTGGAGCACACCCCGGCAGGGCGGGGGCCGAGCCCCGAGGCTGGGACTGTCACCTGGGGTGGCCTTGCTGATGTTCCCGCACCAGTTGCGAACTGATCACATTTCAGCAGGACTTACTCTATTTATGTTGTGCCTCTGTAGGCAAAGCCCTTAATAAATATTTTACACAATTTCTAATGACAATGAATGGAATTAATCATTTTACAGGTATAGTATTACAACCCATGTTTACTTCTTAACTGATTTAGACATTTTCAGATTTTATTTCATTACAATTAAATACCATATACTTGGAAAAATGAGCATTTTTCTTAATTTCATACCATTCTTTTTTTTCAAAGCACATTGAGCCTTGTGTTCCTAAAACTATTAGGAGAGTAGGAGAAAGCTCTGTTGGAAGCTTTCTCTCCACAGGCTGTCTCTCAAAAGCAACTCTCTTCATTAAGCACATCACTGTTCTTGTATCCAGAAGTATGGGCTGGATGTTGCATTTTTGTGTAAGTACTAGAAGAGTGTCAAGGCACAGCAGAGCCCTGACACAGCATGTCCAGATCTCTGTTCTCCTGAAGCTGCCTCATTACTGCCAAGCTGTACATGTGCTACAAAGCATCTGGGCTGGGGTTGGCATTTAGCCTTTTAGGAGAACGTGCTGAACCCTGTCATTCTCTCTGTACACTGACTGGTTTTCCATCCTTTCCGCATTCCTGTTTGCAATGGAGGCATTCCAAATGAAACCTGGCACTCTGGAACACAGCTCTGTTCTGGCTCCTGTTTGTGTGCACTTGCTAATGAACCTAATTAACACTGGGGTTGTTAATTTCTAATGGCAACAGACTCTGAAGGCACTTTCTGTACCACCGGGAAGGCAGACCTGGTATGACCATAAACACTAATGGGACTCTACTCCTTCCTACTGCACGTGTCCTTCTATGGTGAATTTGGCTGCTGCTGTATAAGAGAAAACCCCACCAGCTCTAGACCTGAGCCTGCAGACATGTTCCTCAGCAATTGTTTCTGTGATTTTTTACTTACAAAGATTTATTTAATATACACTGCTATCTAATCCATTTTGTTACCTATGACATGTTGCATGCTTAATCTATAATGTCTGAGTTGCATCTGTTTTCTGGCAGATTAAAGGTGACAGATTTGTGTTTGCCCCAGTGCAGTGACATGGTGACAGCACTGCTGGAGCAGGGCTGGTTCCACTGACCTGCAGCTCTGCCCCACCTGCTCCCCAGCATCCAAGGAAGATGACACCACTTGCCAAAACAAACTTCCACCTCACTGCCAACAGTTCTTGAGCCCTAGCCTTACCCGCGTGCCCAGCCTGCGTCCAGCCACACTGCGGAGCCTTGGATACAGGATCACCCAGCTGGGAAGAAGCCTCACTGCCAGTAGCATTCAGCAGTTATGGTCCCAGTCCTGAGGAAGATTAGGGCAGTATTTGAACGCAGTTCAAGATTCCTTCTCCATTAAATATGCTTCCTGACATTCCTGCCTGACCTTTCCATTGGAGGAGCAGTTGGAACACAAGACAGTGGCTGGCATCAGAGTAGACAGGAATGCTGGACTGATTGCTTGGCTCTGGGGATAAAAGAGATAAATCTAGGTATTCCCACTGACCTTGTACATTAAGCACAGCTGATTCTAATGTGGAACCCGGAAGGTCCCAGGAGGCCGGGTCCGGGTGACATCGGGGGCAGGGCCAGACGGCTTCAAGGGCGGGCCCGGGCGGTGGCAGGAGCGGGGCTTCCGAGGCGGGCCCCGGGCCCGACACAGGTGCGCGGGGCGGGGCCGGGCTCAGGTACGCGGGGCGGGGCCGAGGTCATTTAATCCCCGGAAATCGCACGTCGATCATTTGCTCACTATGACTACGGTGAGAGTAGGAGCTCCTGATCCAGGCTCCCCAGGTGGGTCGTGGGGCTTCCACTTCCCCACTGCGCCCTCTCCTTTCTTCGCACTGAATTCCTCTTCTTTCTCCCCCTTCCATCTGCCCCCTAAAACCTCTCCGCCTTTCCACCGACCTAGCCTGCCTTCATTCTTCCCCGTATTCCCCTTCTTCCTCCCCATTCCCCCCGCCCCAAAAACCGCCCCTCTTTTCTCCTGTCAACTCTCCTTCCTTCTCCCCGTATTGCTCCTCTTTCTACCCCTTCCTCGTCCCGTCCCTCTCCCTTGAAACCTGGGGAGAGTGAGCCACAGAGAAAAGTGGGAGAGAGGAAGGAGAGCATCAGATCTCACGCGGCAGGTGTCGGATGAGCGGCCCGAGCAGGGCCCCACTCTCACCCCGGGCGCGGTCGAAAGCGGTGAGGGGGAGGGGAACGGTTCTTTCCGCCCGCGGCGATCCAGCCGCGCTCGTCCCGCCGCGTTTCCCGGGGGGTGCGGTGGCCTCGCGGGGCCGCGGAGGGCTCGGCATCCCTGGGGGCTGCGAGGCAGCTCCGTGTCCGCCAGGCGGCGCCCCGCGGGGCGGGCGGCGGCGCAGAGGGCGCGGCGGTGCCGATGGGCTCCCGGGGCCGGCACGGGCGGTCCCCGTGCCCCGCCCGCTTCCAGCCGCGATCCAGCGTCTGCTCCGGGGAAGCGCCGTCCTCCTGGCGGGCCCGGCACCGGCACGGGACCCCAGCCCCGCGCCGGCCGGAGCAGGAGCGGCAGCGCCGGGCTCGGTCCCAGCGCCCGTCCCGGAGCGGCTCCTCCCGCCCGCGGCGATGCCGGTCCCGACCCCGGCCCCGATCCTCCGGCCCCGGGACTCACACACCGCCCGCCGAGGAAGAAGCGGCTCTGCCCAGCTTCAGCAGCAAATGCCGGCAGGACCAGGACCCGAATCCCCGGGCCCAGATCCCGGTCCCGGCCCCACCTGAGCGCCTCGGGCTCCGCGCAGCGCCGGGAGCAGGCTCCGGTCCGAGGTTCCGCACAGCGCCGAGCGCCGATCCCGCCACATCTCGAGAGGAGCATCTACCGCACAAAGCGGAGCGGGCGCGGAGCCGCCGGCATTTAGGGGCGCGGAGGGGGGCGGGGCCCGGGGGCGGGGCCGGCACAGGTGTGGCGGGCGGGGCCGGCACAGGTGTGCGCACAGGTGCGCGGGGCCCCAGCGCGGCTGCGCGGGGCGGGGCCGTGGGGGATTTAAACCGCGGGGAGGGCCCGGCGGAGCCATTTGCTCCTCGGCGCTCGGTGCGGGAGGCTGCGGCCGGGCCGGGCGCTATATCTCCTTTTCTCTCTCTTTTTCATCTGCCTTTTCTTTTATTCATTATTTCTTTTTCTCTATACCTCTCGTTTCTACCCTCCCTTCCTCCCCTCCCCCACCCCCTACACCCTCCCCCCCCTACCCCCCCCTCCCTCTCCCCCCTAGCCCTCCCCTCCCTCCCCCCCCCGGGCGGTCCCCCACTCCCCCCAACCATACCCTGCCCCTCCATCCGTTCCCTCTTGCTTCCACCCTTCCTTCCCTCCCCAACCGGGCTCCCCCGTGCCCCCCCCCCCCTCCAGTCTCTCCCCACCTGCCTTCAATCCTCCTTCTCCTTCCTCCGCTCATCCTTCCCCCCCACACCCCGGCTCCTCCTGCCCCCTTTCCGTGATACCTTCCCCCCACACCTTCCGCCTCCTTCCCCAAACCTGCCTTCAACCTTCCTTTCCTCGCTCCACCCTGCCTTCCCCAAAGCCCCCTCCCCGGCTGCCCTGCACACCCCGACCTCTCCCCACCTGCCCCCTGTCCTTGTCACCCTCCGCCCAACCACCGCCTCTGCCCCCCTATTGCCGTTCTCCATTCCGCTCTCCTCCTTTCCCCGCAGCCGCGGGGCTCGGGGCGCCGGAGAATAAAGCCCAGAGGGCCGGAGCCCGGCGCCCCCCGCCCTCTCTGGGGTCCCCACACGGGGCCGGGCCCGCTCTGCGGGTCCCCCCATTCCAGTCCAACACACCGCCCGACACGGCCGGGGCTCCGGCTTTCCCTACATCACACTGGGGGGGTCGGGCTGGGGGTCAGGGAGGGCCCCCTCCTCCGGAGGGGGTCCTGGGGGGAGGGGGGTGTGGGTAGGTTAGGGCGGGCCCCCTCCGGAGGAGGGGGTCCGGGGGGGGGGGGAGGGGGTGGGCCCCCTCCGGAGGAGGGGGTCCCCTGGGGGGGGGGGGTCGGGGCGGGCCCCCTCCGGAGGAGGGGGTCCGGGGAGGGGGGCGGGGCGGAGGGGGGCCTTCCCCCCTCCAGGCTCCGCCCCTCCCTCGGACCCCTTCCTCCGGACGGGGCCCGCGCCGGCCCCCTCCCGGGGACCCCCTCCTCCGGACCGGGGCCCGGGGGGAGGGAGGGGGGGAGGGCGGGTGGGGGGGAGGGAGACAGGCGGGGTGCGGCCGTTCCTGTGTCTGGAGCCTTTTTTTTTTTTTTTTTTGTGCCTGTCCACGCTGCAGAGTGACGTGCCGCCCCCTACTACCCCCCCCACCCACCCGCCCCCCCTCCCCCCGGGCCCCGGTCCGGAGGAGGGGGTCCCCGGGAGGGGGCCGGCGCGGGCCCCGTCCGGAGGAGGGGGTCCGAGGGAGGGGCGGAGCCTGGAGGGGGGAAGGCCCCCCCTCCGCCCCGCCCCCCTCCCCGGACCCCCTCCTCCGGAGGGGGCCCGCCCCGACCCCCCCCCAGGGACCCCCTCCTCCGGAGGGGGCCCACCCCCCCCCCCCCGGACCCCCTCCTCCGGAGGGGGTCCGCCCTAACCTACCCACACCCCCTCCCCCCAAGACCCCCTCCGGAGGAGGGGGCCCTCCCTGACCCCCAGCCCGACCCCCCCAGTGTGATGTAGGGAAAGCCGGAGCCCCGGCCGTGTCGGGCGGTGTGTTGGACTGGAATGGGGGGACCCGCAGAGCGGGCCCGGCCCCGTGTGGGGACCCCAGAGAGGGCGGGGGGCGCCGGGCTCCGGCCCTCTGGGCTTTATTCTCCGGCGCCCCGAGCCCCGCGGCTGCGGGGAAAGAAGGAAAGGGGCGACGGGAAGAGAGAAGGGCTAGCAGGGCATGAGAAAGGGTATGGAGGGAGGTCGGGCTGTGGAGGAAAGCGGGAGGGGAAGGGAAAGGGCGGCAGCGGGGAAGAGGGACGGTGGACAGAGGAGGGAGAGAAGGGGAAGAGAGAACGGAGGAGCGGGGTGGGGAGAGGACAGGAAGGGGGGGGCGGTTGGGTTTAGGGGAGAAAGAACGGGAATACGGGGAGGAGGAAGGAAGGGTAAAGGGAGGGGGGGACAGGAGGGGAGGCCGACAGGGGAGGAGAGGGAAAGGGGAGGGAAAGAGAAAGAGAATACGGGAAGTAGAAATGAAAGGTGGGGGGGAGGACGCCGAAAGGGGAGAGAAAGGAGCGGGCTTTGCGGAGGAGAGGAAAAGGGGAGAAAGGCAGAGAAAGAAGGGGAATACTAGGAGGAAGAAGGAAGAGTAGAGAGGGGGAGGACAGGAGAGGAGGCCGAAGGACCTCCTGTCCCGGGCTGCGGAGCCCGGACAAGAGACCCCCGTCCGCCACGCGCTCAGAGTGAGCAAATGGCGGGCGGAGCGATTCCCGGCCCTTAAATAGCCTCGGCCCCGCCCCGCGCAGCCGCCCTGGGGCCCCGCGCACCTGAGCCAGCCTCGGGACCCGCCCCTGAGGCGGCACCGGGACCCGCCCCTGAGGCGGCACCGGGACCCGCCCCTGAGGCGGCACCGGGACCCGCCCCTGAGGCGGCACCGGGACCCGCCCCTGAAGCCGCGCCCCCGGTACCGCCCGTCCCCGCCCCCGGCCGCTTCCAGGCCCCGCCTCATAGGGCTTCGGCTTTTCGGCTAAACTCGGCTTGGTTCGGCTAAACTCGACTACTATCGACTGCACTCGGCTATTATCGGCTCTTCGGCTACACTCGGCTATAATCGGCTACGCTCGGCTAAACTCGGCTATAATCGGCTATACTCGGCTAAACTCGGTTATAATCGGCTCCTCGGCTAAACTCGGCTATACTCGGCTAAACTCGGCTATACTCGGCTATACTCGGTTATAATCGGCTCCTCGGGTACACTCGGCTATACTCGGCTACACTCGGTTATAATCGGCTACACTCGGCTACACTCGGCTACACTCGGCTAAACTCGGCTTCTCGGCTAAACTCGGCTAAACTCGGCTACAATCGGCTATAATCGGCTACACTCGGCTATTATCGGCTCCTCGGCTAAACTCGGCTACACTCGGCTATAATCGGCTAAACTCGGCTACACTCGGCTATAATCGGCTCCTCGGCTAAACTCGGCTACACTCGGCTAAACTCGGCTATACTCGGCTATAATCGGCTACACTCGGCTAAACTCGGCTACACTCGGCTAAACTCGGCTATACTCGGCTATAATCGGCTCCTCGGCTAAACTCGGCTACACTCGGCTATAATCGGCTCCTCGGCTATACTCGGCTACATTCGGCTACACTCGGCTACACTCGGCTATAATCGGCTCCTCGGCTATACTCGGCTACACTCGGCTACACTCGGCTATAATCGGCTCCTCGGCTACACTCGGCTACACTCGGCTATAATCGGCTCCTCGGCTAAACTCGGCTACATTCGGCTACACTCGGCTCCTCGGCTAAACTCGGCTACACTCGGCTACACTCGGCTCCACTCGGCTACACTCGGCTATAATCGGCTCCTCGGCTAAACTCGGCTACACTCGGCTACACTCGGCTCCTCGGCTAAACTCGGCTACACTCGGCTACACTCGGCTATAATCGGCTCCTCGGCTAAACTCGGCTACATTCGGCTACACTCGGCTCCTCGGCTAAACTCGGCTACACTCGGCTAAACTCGGCTAAACTCGGCTATAATCGGCTACAGTCGTCTGAATTCGGGACTGAGGCGCCGCTCGCTGCGTTCGGCGCAGCTCGATACGGCTCCCTCAGTGACTTAGTACTCAAAACTTATTTTTAAAATTAATTGTCCTTGAGGCCATTATTATTATTGATTTTAAACTTTAGGAATAATTGTATAATTATTTTTCATGAGGTCAACATTAATGCTTAATTACTGCTTTACAATTATTTTATAATCAATTACTAATTATATATTATTATGTAATTAACAACTAATCATTCCTCAGTCATAAAATAAAATACTACAAAATAAATACATAATAATGACTACATTAATTGTAACGGTCTATTATAGCCGAGATTAGCGAAGGAGCCGATTATAGCCGAGCGCAGCCCACAGTAGCCGACAACAGCCGAGCGCGGGTAGAAGAGAGGGCACAACCAGAGCCCCCCAGGGACCCCCTCCTCCGGAGGGGACCCACGGATTCGGCTCCCTCAGTGACTTAGTACTTAAAAATTATTTTTAAAATTAATTGTCCTTGAGGGCATTATTATTATTGATTTTAAACTTTAGGAATAATTGTATAATTATTTTTTCATGAGGTCAACATTAATGCTTAATTATTTACTACTTTACAATTATTTTATAATCAATGAGTAATTATATTTTATTATGTAAAAAAAAAAATCATTCCTCAGTCATAAAATAAAATACTACAAAATAAATACATAATAATGACTACATTAATTGTAACGGTCTATTATAGCCGAGTTTAGCCGAGGAGCCGATTATAGCCGAGCGCAGCCCACAGTAGCCGACAACAGCCGAGCGCGGGTAGAAGAGAGGGCCCACCCAGGGACCCCCTCCTCCGGAGGGGGCCCACCCCCCCCCCGGACCCCCTCCTCCGGAGGGGGTCCGCCCTAACCTACCCACACCCCCTCCCCCCAGGACCTCCTCCGGAGGAGGGGGCCCTCCCTGACCCCCAGCCCGACCCCCCCAGTGTGATGTAGGGAAAGCCGGAGCCCCGGCCGTGTCGGGCGGTGTGTTGGACTGGAATGGGGGGACCCGCAGAGCGGGCCCGGCCCCGTGTGGGGACCCCAGAGAGGGCGGGGGGCGCCGGGCTCCGGCCCTCTGGGCTTTATTCTCCGGCGCCCCGAGCCCCGCGGCTGCGGGGAAAGGAGGAGAGCGGAATGGAGAACGGCAATAGGGGGGCAGAGGCGGTGGTTGGGCGGAGGGTGACAAGGACAGGGGGCAGGTGGGGAGAGGTCGGGGTGTGCAGGGCAGCCGGGGAGGGGGCTTTGGGGAAGGCAGGGTGGAGCGAGGAAAGGAAGGTTGAAGGCAGGTTTGGGGAAGGAGGCGGAAGGTGTGGGGGGAAGGTATCACGGAAAGGGGGCAGGAGGAGCCGGGGTGTGGGGGGGAAGGATGAGCGGAGGAAGGAGAAGGAGGATTGAAGGCAGGTGGGGAGAGACTGGAGGGGGGGGGGGGCACGGGGGAGCCCGGTTGGGGAGGGAAGGAAGGGTGGAAGCAAGAGGGAACGGATGGAGGGGCAGGGTATGGTTGGGGGGAGTGGGGGACCGCCCGGGGGGGGAGGGAGGGGAGGGCTAGGGGGGAGAGGGAGGGGGGGGTAGGGGGGGGAGGGTGTAGGGGGTGGGGGAGGGGAGGAAGGGAGGGTAGAAACGAGAGGTATAGAGAAAAAGAAATAATGAATAAAAGAAAAGGCAGATGAAAAAGAGAGAGAAAAGGAGATATAGCGCCCGGCCCGGCCGCAGCCTCCCGCACCGAGCGCCGAGGAGCAAATGGCTCCGCCGGGCCCTCCCCGCGGTTTAAATCCCCCACGGCCCCGCCCCGCGCAGCCGCGCTGGGGCCCCGCGCACCTGTGCGCACACCTGTGCCGGCCCCGCCCGCCACACCTGTGCCGGCCCCGCCCCCGGGCCCCGCCCCCCTCCGCGCCCCTAAATGCCGGCGGCTCCGCGCCCGCTCCGCTTTGTGCGGTAGATGCTCCTCTCGAGATGTGGCGGGATCGGCGCTCGGCGCTGTGCGGAACCTCGGACCGGAGCCTGCTCCCGGCGCTGCGCGGAGCCCGAGGCGCTCAGGTGGGGCCGGGACCGGGATCTGGGCCCGGGGATTCGGGTCCTGGTCCTGCCGGCATTTGCTGCTGAAGCTGGGCAGAGCCGCTTCTTCCTCGGCGGGCGGTGTGTGAGTCCCGGGGCCGGAGGATCGGGGCCGGGGTCGGGACCGGCATCGCCGCGGGCGGGAGGAGCCGCTCCGGGACGGGCGCTGGGACCGAGCCCGGCGCTGCCGCTCCTGCTCCGGCCGGCGCGGGGCTGGGGTCCCGTGCCGGTGCCGGGCCCGCCAGGAGGACGGCGCTTCCCCGGAGCAGACGCTGGATCGCGGCTGGAAGCGGGCGGGGCACGGGGACCGCCCGTGCCGGCCCCGGGAGCCCATCGGCACCGCCGCGCCCTCTGCGCCGCCGCCCGCCCCGCGGGGCGCCGCCTGGCGGACACGGAGCTGCCTCGCAGCCCCCGGGGATGCCGAGCCCTCCGCGGGCTTGGTCCGTGGCAATCCCAACAGAGAAATGCTTTATTGTCACAAAAGCTTCAAGAGCTGTTAAAAATTCATTTACAACACTGGGATTGGATTCCCAGAAACCTTCTTAATACTCTTGGCTCCATTTTAATGACATTTTAGTCCCTTAACTGCCAGCTTGTGGAATTTATTCTGGGATTTAGAAGTGAGTCAGGGTTGGCTTTGGATTGACTTTTACATCTGGCCCCAGTTTCCTTCAAAAACATCCCCTACTTATTCCATGTAGATTAACTCTTTACCCCCAAAATTTCTCTACCTCTCCACTACCAGTGATCCTATTTTCTCCTCAAAATGTTCATTCTCCATCTTGGAGAAAACATCCATTTCTACACCCAAAATTTTCACTCCATGTCCACAACTGATGACCACAGTTTACCTCAGGATGTTAATTCCTGAATCTCTGGGGATTATTTCACTTTTCCTCCCCAAATTTCCCCTGTCTTTCCACTTCTGATTTCGTCATTTTCACAAGAAAATATTAATCATCTCTTCTAGGGATTATCTCCAGCTTTACAATCTGAATTTTCCTCACCTTATTTTTTTCCCAAAAATACTCACTCTTAGATTTTTTTTAAAGTTTTTTCCCCCAAAATTCCCCTATGTTTCCACCAATTCCCTCATTTTTACTTCAAAATATTTATTTAATACCATGGAGCTTTTCTCAAGATTTACTCCCACAGTTTTCCCTACTGCTCATTGCCTCATTTTCCCCATTTTTCATTCTCTTCTCCAGAGAAGGATGGAGACTGTCCTCAGAGGGAAACACAACCTGGTGGGACCTATCTCTGGCACCCTGTTTCCTCTTGTTGCTACTGTCCTGGAAAGCCAGAGGTAAATGCAGCCCCTCAGACCTTGCACCCCGGAGCAGCGGGAGAGCTGGAGATTTTCCCAGGTCCCGGTGCCCTGCACCGCGGCACTAATACGAGCACAGGCCGACCGCTCCGCCCAGCACCATCCCTCCTTTTCCTGCTGCCGTTCCCACATCCTCCCAAAGCTCACCCAGAGGCTGGCACCCAGCCCTGTGCCAGCTGTCACCCCTGACAGTACACCGACGTGGTAGCCTGACCAGAAGTGGCTCCTACCCTTCCTGTCCCCAGTTGTCTCCAGCATGTTGCTGATCCAGAGGGATCTGCTCTGGTTTCAGACTGTCCATGCCCTAGTCAGAGTGGCCAGTCTCACTTAAATAGAAATTAAATGCACCAAACTTGCTGTGGACAGGAACTACTCTGTGCTTGCTTCAGTTTTAAAATAGTGGGTAAATTCTTGATGCATAATCACTTAATTCTGCCTCTAAAGAGAGAGATTTTCCTCACCCCTATTTACAGATTGTTATATACAAATGCACATAACTTTATAAAGGAAAACCAGAAGTAAAAACCAACACCCTCTCCTACATGAGGTTATTATTTTCTTGTGGTTATTTATTTTTGTGGTAAACCTGCCTTTCCCAGTGTGCTTTGGGGTTTCAGCTATCTGGGAATAATTTCAGCCAATTCTTTGCAGTGAAAATATGAAGGTGGGGATGAGTGACCAGTACCCTGGGAAGGGCTATGGGTGTGCCTGGGTCAGGAGAAAATGGTCAGGGCTTATCTTCTCCTGGTTTGAGGCTGGGTCTGGTAGCACCACAATATTCCAAAGCACACTAATTATTTCCTCCACTTTGTCACTTGTCCAGGCTCTCTGCCATGTCAGTGGATACACCTCTATGCCATAAGGGCTTTCCATGTGGGTTTCAGGGCTTTCCTCCAAGTAGTGGTAAACCCAGTTTCCATTTTACAGACCTCTATTGCTGCTGGATTAGCTAAAGGACACGACCTCCCTGTGAAATCAGTCTTTAAACAAAAGGTAAACTTTGAACCTTGGACTACGGCTAAAAGATAAGAGATGCACACTAGATCAATACTTGGCAAATATTAGCAAATATTAGTTGCAGGCCATAGGCAGATACCTCCCTGCTGTACCTCAGAATTAAAAGCCTGCAGAAGGAATAATAGAAGCTTTTCCATGAATAACAGAAGTTCCTTTCTCTGCTGTACCTCTACATGTTTTAGTGTGCTGGTGCAGCACAGATCTTTAGTTTTAAGGGGTTCTTTACAGAGCACAACCATTAAATAAATTCTAGCTGCTTCAAAGTGGAGTAACATAGTGTAAGTCTAGTAATTACCTTCCTCTGCAGCCTACCTAGAGTTCAGGGAACTGAGGGCCACCTGTTTGCCCAAGTGACAACACTTTCCCTACCACACTGGTAATTTCCTTTGCCCTAGTGCATTACTTCTGTGAACAGCAGCTTTTAGGAAAATCATCAAGTTTGAAACAGTTCCTCAGCAAGCAAGCAGCTGGTTCACCATCTCCAAATATGTAATAATAACGTAAGTATAAATTGTGCTTCTATGTTTTATCAACGGCTGGGTACAACACACACATTTTGGACTCAGCATTGGCCGATTGTGCCAATAGGATAAAAGAGAGAGAAAAATAGGAGCATTCAATTAATTTTTTCCCCTTTTATAAGGGACTTTGCTATTTGATAGTGAGACAGGAAACATCTTTCTGTTGCTCCTTTCTGCCTGTGGTTTGTAACAACAGTGCCAAGCCTATCGCAAGAGTTTGCACATCAGCCAATATTCCGGGAGTCCAAATCCCCAAGACAAAGGTAGGTGGTGTTACATGCCAGGGAAACAGCCCAAGAGAAATCAGTGTTCCTCAGGAACAACCCAGATGTGACAGATGTTCCTGCCCTACACGTGGACAGCAGCTCAGTGCCAGGAGCACCCAGAGTGCAGCAGTTTGTGTGCAGTGCAAGGCTCCTAGTAACAACTCCAGCCTGGCAGCCTTCTGGCCCAGAAAAGCCCTGGCAAGAACTGCAGTCCAGTAAAAAAAAGAAAATGCAGCTGCCTTGGGATTGCTTTGTACTCTAAATTCCCAGAGCAACAGAGCTGCTGACATCCTGTTTGGCAAGGACACTCTCATGGTGAGATGTCAGCAGCATTGTCATTCCTTCAGCAGCTTTTAGGACCTGGAGAAGTTAATCAGGACTTTGATGCAGAGACAAACACTAGACAGAGGCAGAATCACTGCTTCTAAGCACAAATTTGGACCAGAAACTGAATCTCCACCAATGTGGATTCCTGGAAGCAAGTTTTTACTTCATGTCTCAGATGAAAGAAAAAAAAAAAAACAAAACCAAAAACAAACAAAAAACCTGTCCCTGCTTCCCTAGGATACGACATTTCCTAAGGATTTTGTGCTTTTCTGTCTAGTGCGTCTCAAGGCTTGAATGCAAGCACCAGCAAACTCAGCTGAGAGCCAGTTCCTGCATCTCTGGCCTCTGGTGCATTCACGTCAAGCATGGTTTGGTAACACATACCCACTATATAAGTGATACATTTGTTGTAAACAAACATAGGTTTGTGGTGCACACAAGTCATGTCAATTCACCTTATTCTGACTACCAAGTTGTCATTTGTCATGTGACAAACACAGTCTTCTATCAGCATCAGCACTAGTACCCAGTTTGGGATTTTTCTTTCTGATGATAAAACCCTATTTCCTCCCCAGGCAGCCACTGGAAGCGGTGCACAGCCGGGCCTGGCTCTGACAACACGGACAGAACATTCCTTCCCAGTTTGTTTAACATCACCTTTCAGAGCTTTCATCTGGCACCACGAGAGAAGAAAGGCACCAACAAAGTGCCACATCCACTCCTGAGCTCCTTTTAGCTCAGCAGTAGGGAGTCTACTCACTTAAGCAGGGAAAGGGACTGCTGGGGAAACAGCCTGGGAGAGGCACAAGGCAACCCAAGGCCTTCCCACACCCCCTGCACACACAGAGGGGGCCACCCCACAGAAGCCAGGACATGTTCTCAGTTTACTAGCATAGCTGTAGAAACTTCTCTGTCAGTAAAGTGTAGTTCACACATGTAGCACAGCACCAAAATTATGATTTATCTGGTACTGAAAATAACTGGGTGCCTTTAGAAAGTGCTGGGAAAAAAAAAGGACTTAATCCAGCAAACACACATAAGCAACACACAGTAACCTTCACTCAGCTTCCTCCTGCTCTTATGCTCAAACTATACTATCTAAAGCTGACTTTTAAAAAAGTCCCTCGAGCCCTGTTCAGCCAAGCTGGCAACCTACCCCACCCGCCTGGCTTCTGCCTGAATGGTGTTGCCTCTCCTGCACACATTTCATTCAAACCTGACCAGCACTCGGGGCCCCCGGAGGCAGCTCCTCAGGGGACATGGCCAACTGCTCCCTTGCAGCTTAAATTTGCTCTCTTGAAATCCAGGGTGGCAACTCTGCTTTTTGTAACTACACCAAAAAATTAAAATCCAACCATTTAATGGTCACTGTGACCAGAACCATCATTCCTGCCATGAGTCCTCTATTCACAAACCCCTGTGGCACAGCACCTTTCCTAGCTGGCTTGCTGAGCACTTGTGATGAGAAATTATCCTCAACAAACTTCAGGAATTCCCAGACTGCTTGTCACAGCAGTATGGTACTCACGTCTCCTTAGGTTACTCACCTATCCTAAATTAAAATTGGACTTTACATTCCACTAGCACTCAGGAATGTTCTACTAGCATTTAAGAATTGTGAAAGACACAGAATCTTGCCACACAACCACTTAGCTTCAAACATGGCCCCAGAGCGTTGTTCATTGACCTGGGTAAAGCAGAGCCCTAGCCCATGCCCACAGAGGCTTGAGAGGAATGATTAATGTTTAACATACTCCAGCTCACATATGTGAAATAGCTCCAACATACCAGCTATGGGCAGATGGTACCTTAACTCACCAGGCACGCTGGGAACACACGAGCTGTGCCACCAGCAGGCAGGTGTCACCACGCCACACAGCCGTGTCCCTGCTACCGCAGAGCAAACACAGCCCGGCTTGGCCCGTGGTCAGACCCCACAGCTACAGCACCTCTCAGCCAGGCCCCAGACATCTCCATCCATGTGTCCCCAGCAGCTGTGATCCAACAGCTCCGGGCCCCTTCTGTGCCACGGGCGGTGCATCCCAGGGCACTGCCGTGCCCAGTGCCGTCTCAGGGCACAGAGCAGCCCAGCTGCCAGCCCTGGGAACAGCACCCACGGCACAGCCGGAGCCGAGGCAGTCTCCTGGGAGCATTCCCAGGGCCCAGCTTCAGGAACGGCCCATCCAGCCCCGCAGCCACATGCACGGCTGGAGGCTCTGGCAGGGACCAGGGCCACCCTATCCCATGCCAAAGACAGCTCCACAGCCTGGGCAGTAGGAGAAAGCTCTCACATAAGTTGGAAAAGCATCAGCTGATATCTGGAGGGAATAACTCACTTCCCTCTGAGGATAAAGATTCAGATTTGTATATGTGTTGTTTTGCTTTTTCCGGTCATAATAAACTTCTGAGGAAGAAAACCAAGTTTTCAGGAGTATTCTAGGAACAGCAGGTGAGTTCTAAACTTCAGTTCATACAGAATTCATCCTGCAAGCATTAATTAAAAGTTGGAGTTTTTTCCTGGTAAGCAGAGAGAATAATATCTGAATCCCTGAATAAGCCTTGGAAGCAAATAATGTTGAAATGACTGCAAATTACATAGTTTAAGAGTCTTCACTTGGACATGAAATTGAGGAATTGTTTCTTGATCTTTAAATGGGCACATTCTATCTCCTATTTAATGAAAATAAAAATTAATTCACTGAGATCACTAAAACAAGAATTGCATGTGTTGAATTATTCTCCAATACAACAGAAAAATTCCAAGAGGCTGGAATTATTTTGTTTTAGAGCCAGTAGAAAGTTTTAGTTTTTAAAATAAAAACATTCCCAAACACAGCAAACTGATACCAATGATTCAGCAAAAAGGGGTCCCATACAGCATTAACAGGCTCTACAGTGGCTGTGACATATAACCCCTGGTGAGACTGATTCAGATTGATAGAGCAGGTACCTTTGGTCCAAAAAAAAAATATTACTGAAATACCTGAGCAGTATCTCCAAATAAGAATATCAATACCTAGATGTTTAAAGTGGGCATTTGCTAGAAATCAAATAGAATTTTCCTCCCTTCTCCCTTATTGTGTGTTTCTTTAAAAAAAGGTTACTTTTCATTGTTGGATCTCATTTCTTCTTTAAAACAAAAAAAAAAAAAAAAAAAAAAGAAAATAAAAAAAGAAAAAAGAAGAGAAAATTCATTTAACCAGCAAACTAGTGCCTTTCTCAAACACCAATGCTACTATCACTGTGAAGCAGTAAGAAATGAAACATAAAAAAACGAATTCTCAAAATAATTTTTCTTTAACTGTATTCTGAGGACAACATTGTGTAACTGGGAAACCTTGTGAGGCTATGGCAATGGATTTCAAGCTCTGGTGATCTGAACTGGTACGTGATTACACAGGCGGGTCATGCATGCAGTTCCTAGTGGTTAAAGACAGCCAGCTGTTTTCTTACAGAGCTGGGCACTCCTCCCCTCCCCACCCAACAAGAACCTGTGTCCTTTTAAGCCCAGCTCAGCCCCGGCCAGCCCCGTTTGTCCAGTGGTATCTCCACGGTGTGCGGGACAAAGGCGGACACGGAACACCAGGTTAGTGACTGTGTCTGTTTTCAAAGAGAGGGAGAGAAGAGGCTGTTCTTTGTTCTCTAATGCCAGCAGAAGCATGCCCTGGAGCTTTGTGGACAGCCCTTTACCCGCAGGAGCATGCAGTGCCCAGGGGACAGAGCCAGCAGCCTGCCGGAGCACCCTGGCCCCATGAAGCAGGCAGGTGCCACAATCCCCGGGGCAGCACGAGGCTCTACAGGGGCCCTGCCCTGCCTCGGCCCCCTGAGCGCCCTGCAAGCGCCCGGAGACACAGCACGGCCCGCCAGGGCGGCCAGCCCTCCCTCAGCTCCACAGCACGGCCCGCGGGCCGCCGGGTGACACTCCGCAGCCACCCCTCAACCATGCACTCACAGAGCTCCAGCCAAGGGCTCCCACAGCTGGGAGAAAGCGACCTCGTGTCCCAGTGACTGGGACTCCGGTGTTCACACTGGTCCTGTTTCTTGCACACCGAAGCTGCAGATGCTGGGTACAAACATCACATGGGTGTTCCGAAGTGCGGGCACATGAATACCTCAAATTAGTCCATTACACAGTATTTGGGATTACACTTCAGCTAAATACCTTTGGGAGCTCTGTGCCACGGTGCTCAGTGAGCACAGTACAAACCTACTGATTTCCATGAGCTGATCTTGAAAAAGCCCTGGAACACAGGGAATTGTTCTCTCACAAAAGCTGCTGCCTCACTTTCCTCCCCACTTTAGTCCTTCTTTTCATTCAAAACTGTCTTTGAACACCTAAGGATGTCTGATGCTCAGTACCTGCACCAACCTAAGTAAATACAGACCAGCTGCACCTGAGCAGCCACAGCCTGTCCCTCCAGCCTGTTGGTTTGGATTACCCACAGGGACAGACTGGGAAAAGATAGCAGCTTCTCTTTCTCTGAGCTCTTGAAATCAGGAATTTGTGAAAAAGGCTTCAGGAAACAGGCAGAAGTGTCCAGGATCCAGACACCATCACCCTTGATCATCCAGAGGCTGAAACACGAGGCCTCCTCTGATTCACTAACCACTCCCTGTTTTATTTTTGTTTTTCTCTTTCTAAGCTATCCTCAGAGAGCATGAAGATGCTGGCAGACAGGCAAAAAATTTTCTGGTCATTTCTTTCTGATCCAGCACATTTCCCACAGATAATCATTCTATAAAGCTCACCAAATCTAATACATGCCAAGACACAGCACCACCTATTTTAGTTGCAGAGTACAGGAACCTCAGTCACCCCATTCCAACCACAAAAAATAGAAGTCTACTTACTTGTCAGTTTTAAGTTTCGCCAGGCGAGTCAGTCTTTAGAAGAGCAGTCTCAGGAACTCCAGAGCTGTTGCAATCCAGAAAATGTAATATCCAATGCAATGGGTAAGCTTCTCCAACTTGGCAGAACCAATTCTAAAGCCCTCACCACACTGAGGATCACTTTAGACTAAAAAACCGTTACAAGGTCCCTGAGGCACCCTCACACCTGATCTTAATCAGGACTAATTAACTTCCAGCATGCCTGAACACCTGTGTAACTCCCACGCCTCTTTCTACAGCCTGTACTGTACATTAATAATTCTTCTTTCCATTCTTTTGATACATAATGTTGCAATTCCCAATACTAGGTCAGGAATTGCCAATGCTCACTTTATTTTGAGCTCAAGATCCATATTTCACCCCCCTGCTGTTTCTGTGTGCAGGTTCCCTGCAACACAGCAGCCTTGCAGCACCTAAGGGGCTCACAGGAGGGATGGGGGAGGGACTTGGGACAAGGGCCTGGACTCACAGGACACAGGGAATGGCTTCACACTTCCAGGGGGCAAGATTAGATGGGATATTGGGAAGAAATTCTCAGCTGTGAGGGTGATGAGGCCCTGCCACAGGGTGCCCGGAGAAGCTGTAGCTGCCCCATCCCTGGGAGTGTCCCAGGCCACATTGGACAGAGCTTGGAGCAACCTGGGAGAGGGAAGGCATCCCTGCCCATGAGGGTGGAATGAGATGATCTTTAAGGTCCCTTCCCACCCAAACCATTCTGGGATTCCCTAGTTTTGACACAGAAACTTCCCAGTTATCCCTGGCCAGGTAACTGGGACTCAGGCTGCCACTGGCAGCCGGCCTCTGCCCACTGGGAGCAAATCCTTTCTGGAGCATTCTCCAGTTACCAATGCTACAAATATTTTCCTTGTGGAAAAAGAGCACTTCAACTCTTTCACAAAAGCTGCTGCCTCACTTTCCTCCCCACTTTAGTCCTTCTTTTCACTCAAAACTGTCTTTGAACACCTAAGGATGTCTGATGCTCAGTACCTGCACCAACCTAAGTAAATACAGACCAGCTGCACCTGAGCAGCCACAGCCTGTCCCTCCAGCCTGTTGGTTTGGATTACCCACAGGGACAGACTGGGAAAAGATAGCAGCTTCTCTTTCTCTGAGCTCTTGAAATCAGGAATTTGTGAAAAAGGCTTCAGTTCAGCAGAACCATGGCAAACAGGACTGGAATAGCCATGGGAAATGCAATTTCATGCTACATAGAGTGATAAATGAGTAGGTAAAACAGGTTAGACTAAATGTAGAATCTGTGTGAAGTTTCCATCTAGCAAGGAAAGTGCCTGCAATGTCACACAAAACACTTGATGGGTCATTCTTTGTTACTTCATCACCACTATCTCCAAAACATTGCCATCATGGCTGCACTGTTTTTCTGTGTCACTGGGGAATTAGGAGCAGATGAATATAGAAAAGGAAAGCCAAGTCCAGCCCGTGCCAAGCTGAGTTTAAGTGGTCTTACCTTGGCTACTTCTAGGCCCTGACTTCAAGCCCTTCTGGTGGTCAGACTAGCTGTAGGGAGCTCCTCCAGTCACCACTGGACCTAGGCACAACATCAGCATGGAGGTATAAAACCACTATAAAAACTTTGTCTTCGTGATTTTTCAAGGGGTCAAGCTGATTTTTTTGCTTTTCTCAAAAGAGCAAAACTAGCAACTGTGTGAGATGCTGACAGGCATCTCCTGAGACATGGGAGCCACACAGGGACTGCTCCTGGCTGTACTGCAGCGCTGCAATTAAAGCAACTAGCAGTTAATTACTGCTGGCTGCAGCAAGCCAAGGGCACCAAGAGCCCTGTCCACCCTGCCCCAAAGTCTGCCTCAGACCTCCCCCAGGCCTTGGTGCTGGGGCTGGGCTAATGGAGGGACAGGGGCAGGGCACAGGGCTCCTCAGCAGAGCCACCCTCAGCCCCGGGCACAGACTGTGCTAGGAACTGACAGAGTTCAGGTCACCAAAGTCTCTTCAAGTTCTGAGAAGTGGATTGAAACAGAATTTTTACTTGCAGAGACAAAAAATTAATGAAGCTGCGTATCGTCATGTGCGGCTCAGGGGACAGAGGACTAACAGAGCTGGATGCCCTCCCTAGGGCATCCTTCATAAACTGGTGTGCCCAGCACACCTGTCTGCAGAGCCAACAGATCTCCTGGGGGAAGGGGAGTCACCCTGAGGGACTGGTAATACAAGTTTTTTGTGTTAGCCTTCTGTTTACAGCATAATTACTTAAATTCTGCCCACAACTATTTTGCTGGGGAAAAACCAACGTCATGAAGGGTACATTGTCAGCCAGACCTTACTCTCCTAATCTGAAGGTAATTCACAACCCTTCTCTGTCAGAGGGTGAATGGTTACAGGAAATGCCAGGACAATCCAGAGCTGATGTAATGAGTTTGATGATTGGGAAACTCAAATCAATTTCGTTTACTGATCCCCAGCAGAAATCAGAAGAGATCATGGCTTCCAGGTTAAAGACCTTTGCTCAACTTTCTGCTGCTCTGAGTTAATCTTTCTCTACCCAGCCATTGCAGTGACCAGCACAGGTAATCTTTAACCAGTGGCCATTGACTGACAAGGATCACAGCATTTCTTCTCTGGGATCTGAGCTGTCCCAGCACTTGTAGCCCTTACCTCTGTCCATGAGATCACAGTAAATGTGCCCTTTGAATGCTGTAGTACTCTGGGAAAAGCTGATAAACACCATCTTTGTCTACTCTGAGCCCAAGAATTCCTGTAGCTGTGTCCTCTCAAAAATTATACGGCCATATCCAAAAGTGATGTGAGTCAGCACAGTCACTGACATTAAGAAAGTAAAGGGATAAATTCAGTTCCACTGTTGGATATGTGTATTTCTTCTCCATAAAAGATTCTGGCCTAAATCTTTGACCCAGATTTGTCTGGAAGTTTAAGCCAAGGGAGCCATGCCCACAGGTGGTGGGCTGTGTTTGGATTTTACCATAGATGAAATAGCCAGCCTCAGATCAGTTGAAGAGTATTATGTGATGGAGTAAAGCCACAAAGATATATCTCAGGTTTTTGCCCCTGCAGTTATTCCTTCAGTTTTGAAGCTGTTCTTCCACTGTTTCTGCACAGAAAAGATACCAACCCTGTGATTTCCATTTCCCTCAACATATCTTACACACTGTATATAAGAAAAATGAGAGGAATGAGCTTTTGTAGGGATCAAATCGTGTCATTTGTCTAGTGACACCTTACTCACCAGGAACTCTGCATATAAAATGGAAGCACAGAATAATTTAGGCTGGAAGGGACTTTTGGAGATCACAGGACTGAGACTTGTGCTCTGAGCAGTGCCAGCCTCGCAGTTAGACTGCACTTCAAAGTTAGATGATTTTGCTTGGGGTCATAGGTACATATTTCCAAGGGAAGAATCTGGCCCTCTGGTCTATGTGCAATGTATGTTGCATTATCTGCCCCTCTGTCACCTTTAGTAACATTTAAACAAACCAGTTCCTTTTATTTTTCCAGGAATTTCCCAATACTTTGGCATTTCATTTCAGAGAACTGGACCCCAACCAGTCTGCAGCAGTACTGGATGTTGCAATACAGTTCCAGACTTTCCCCAGGCTCCTTGTGGAGTGACCAGAGCTTTACCTACAGTTGCAGAGCCCCATTTTGAGGGAAACTGGGGCTTTTCCCCCCAGAAACACAACCCACAAATACCAAGTAAGTGGTGTTTCTGCTGTGATTAAAAGTAGCACATTTTAGGCTTTTTCTGCTAGTTTTGGACAACATGTGGCATTTTGGTTTGGGGTTGGTTGTTTTCTTTTTAATATGTGGTCTTTTATCCTCTTTTTCTGATTAAGCATATTGTCACAGATACCTTTTGCAGACTTCAAATGCACATCCATACTTTCAGAGTAGCATAAGGAGTTTGCACACAGGATGCTGATATAATTGTACAGGTCATTTTTAGATACCTACTTTCCCCAACACTTGTTCTACTACTAGGGCAGACTCTGAACTAGTAGAAGTAGTATTTTTGTCATCTTTACACTGTGTGCATGTACCAGTCCCAAACAAGGAATTACTATTTACATAAGAGGACTGGGATTAGAAATCAGCATTTTGGGAAACAATAGATTATCCTTGCCATGACAGATTTGTAGTCCAAGACAGCGTTAAGCAAAAAAGTTGTGTCATCAACTAGTAACAAAGACAGTGTAAGGAGAGGAAAAGACACAGAATGTTTTCCAAATTTGATTTCATGGTGGTTTTCTGCTGCTGCATGGACACATCCAGCCAAAATCAGTAAAATTACCTGGTTCCTCACTTTTGTGAAGTATTTATGTTGAAAACCTTGCTTCCTAAAACCCCAAACTATTACTTCAGACTGTTCCAAAATGTTCTAATGGAACAGAAGTATGGTAATGGAAGTAAGTGATGAAACACCTGTTAGTTAACTAGCAAATGTTCTCATACCCAAAATGTGCTTTTATTTTATGTTCAGAGAAAATCTCATGTTCAAATCCTAGTTTAGCCATCACAAAAAAATGTGAAATTCATCAGGCCCTAAAGTGGAGGTTTATGCAGTGGTCTCCTTGTTGGATGAGGTCCTGGGAGGTGTTTACCATTCCTGGGCTTGCCGGTGGTGTTCAGACAGGCTCAACCAAAGCCAGGCTTTCCCCTCTACCTCCTAGGTGTGCTGGAAAGTAAAATCTGAAAATTCCCAAGCAAAGCAGACAGTACATCAAAATTTCAGAAAGAAAAAAGATTGGCAAGCCCCAGCAGTGAACATGAGATGAGCACTGTGACCTGAGGAACTGACGAAATCAGTCTCACTGGCAGAAGCAAGCAATTAATATGCTTACTTCTGAAGAGTAAACACTCTTCATCTCAGGGTTCAGCAAAACAAAGAGCTGAAACCCCCTTATCTTTTGCATTTTTCCCTCCCCACATGTTGTCTCTGAAGGAACAGAGAAAATTGAGGTCTCAGAGCTTTTTTCCATTCTTTAGTCTGACTAAAGGTGACTCCGGCTCAGTGCAGCGAGGGTCATCTCCCTCCCCCAGATCAATATTTTAATATGACTTATCAGAACAAGAATGAATTGTTTACTTTAAAACCTCAGGATCCCATAAAGGGAGAGGGAAAGGTGTCCACTGGAAGCAGAGGCTTGCAGCAGCTGCCCACTGCTGGGAACTCAGAAAAGAAACCAGGACTCCAAAGACTTGAGTACAGACAGTCAGCAAAATGTCCTGCGAGAGAATCCCAGTTCTGCCAAGCCCTAACAACACACCAGAGGATCCTTTGGCTGTTGTCTCTGATGGTAAGTGCCTTCCTGAGCAAAATTCATGCGAGGAAAAGGAAATGCTAAAAGATATTAAGAAAAATAAAATAGTGCAGGTGGATTTCCAACACTAAGCACTTCAGCATACTAAAATATCTACACATGCCCAGGGCTTAACTGTGTAATTTAACAGGATTTAATGTCTTGGACCTAGGGATCTCTACCTGCACTTAGAAAGAGATGAGGCTTTTGTTAGGGTAGGGCAAACCACCCTGTTTATTGTTTTTAAGGAATGGGGTGGTGGGGAAACTGACAGACTTTCTGGGGGACCAGAAATGCTTCCAGGTCTGGCCATGTGGGAAGGACAGGTTCTGTGACCCATCTCAAAAAACCCTCTTGAAAGCCCATTTGTTCTTCACAGTGCTCCTCTGCATTGGAACATCCCAATGATGTTCTTTACACAGATGTCCAGCAGAAGAGAAGCAAAAAGGGGATTTTTTTTCTCTGATGTTTATGCTTTGTTTTCTCCCTGTAACTTTAAACTTTCCCATTATTTTGTTTTTTTTTTTTCCCTTGCAGTACTAAAAACTAGCAACCATTTCTCTTTCTTGCATGATATTTTGTCTTGGAAATATTCCTGTTGATTTGCTGGAAGCTTCCACATAGCTGAGGGACTAAAAATTGCCTGTTTGCAGTGGCATCAGCTGCCTTGCTTTCCCCTTACGTGTTCTGCAGTGAAGTCAAGTCCTTTTGCCAGGATTTCTGGGCTTTCCTGCTCTGCACAGGATTGCCAGGCTTTTCCTCAGGGAGCTTCATTAGTAGGAATTTGCATCATCTTTCCCCTCTGCTGCAGAGAGAAAGCTGAGTAAAATGTGTATGAGAAAAGGTAAGGGAAGACACCAACACTGAGGTGAATTAGAAAGCCAGGTACAGCACCTCTGTCCCTTTGGCATTCATTTCTCACTCTCACCAGCTGCAGCATAGGCACATTTACCAAAACCAGCCCTGTGGACCTCAGGGCTACAGCTGCATTCTTACTGACAGAATGTTCTGGCATTACTGGGTTTTTGCCATCATTAATTCCAAAGACTCAGTGCCATGGGATGCTCAGGGTGTGCTGCAGCTCGCCTCCTTCTTTCAGAGATGTCTCCTTCATATCTGGGACTACATAGGAGCCTGACCTGTGGATCTGCACATCTGCCTGTTTTGTGTGTGTGTTCAAATGCTCAGCTCTGTCCCACTGCAACACTACAGACTCAAAACACAGACTGAACCAGTGGGACATGAAAATCCCTTGGATGTCAGCCATGTCTGAGCATTTCTAGGCTTGCTTTTGTGGCAGGGATGGGAATGCCAGATTATTACTGTTGTAATAATCACACTGGAGAAATGAAACAGCCTGATCTGGTAACCAGACACTGAAGCTCCATTTCTCTGCTGTTCTGTCCACAAGCAAAGGGCACTCAGAACCCAGCTTCTACTGCCAGCTTGTGGCACTGAGTTATCACAAACCCTTCCCTGAGATTTGATGTAAATCAATAATTAAACCAATCCAGAGCCCTACTAAGTCTGCCCTGACCTATAAACACTGGTTGAACTATATTACAATTGGGAAGAAGATCCAGGTAAGATATAAAGTTAGATCACAGGTGAGGAGACCCCTGTTACACTGTAAAGAGCAGGCTGGTGGTTCAGGTGTGTCAGTACAGGTGGACAGCAGCTCATCTGGTGCCTTGGTATCACCGCTGTGCAGGCATTTGATGCTGTAGAATTGAGTGGGTTGATTTGTGAGCTCTGTGCTCCCTTCACAAAAAGGGATTGATGAGAAGGCTAAACCCAGGGAGGAGTTCTCAGAGGATGAGCCTTTTGAGGGCTTTAGCTTATTTAACACTCTGTTGCTAAAGCAGAACCAGATCCAGAAGACTATTGGAGAGTCTGGGTTTACTACACATGGGCAGCAAATTCTCCCCAGTATGTAAAATGGGAATGCATTTCCGAGCGTAAAAATAAATGAGAGGGGAGTGTAAAAGCACTACAGCAAGACATCTCATTCTCATCTTTTGGCACAAAAAGACAACTGCATCCCCTCCCAAGAGGCTTCTAACCAGTCCACAGGGGATTCTCTTTTGAGCCAGAAAGTTCAATTTTCAGTACTTACAAAAAATAAAAACTACTGCTGTTCACCCCAGCCCTGGTTTCTAACCTCCCCCCTTCCATGTGCTCCTCCTTCTCTGTTTTCTCTGCCTCTCTGCAGCATTCAGATGTGATGATGGCATATAACTGAATTTCCATGGGTTACAATTCCCTGTGCAGCATGTTTGTGTGCTCTTAATCCACTCCTTAGTCCACATAATCTTTTATGGGATGTTTTCTACTCACTGAGAGTGTGCAGAAATGTTATTTGGCTAGCTAAACACAGAGAGAAACACTCTGAAACACCTAGCCTGTGCAGAGACGAGCACCACAGCTATGGACCCTAGAGCTTAATTCCCTGATGCACAGGTGCTGATGTGTCCCAGAAGAGCATCATGGAATAGCACAGGGGAAGTGGGGCCAGGACTAGAGACCAGCTTGGCTGTCTTGTATGTGGGCTGCTCAAAAACGCTGCTAAAAACAAGTATATGAAAATCAAATGTAATCCCCAGCATTGTGATTCCTCAGATCTCACATAGCTACAAAAGCCTGATGCTGACTCTGGGCTGACTCCACCACTTAGAGGAAGACACAAGCCCTAGCAGAAATGACTCATCCCTCTCCTCAGGAATTTGCCTCCAGAATAGTACAGATTACTTTCTCAGGTGCTGTCCATCTCCCTTGTCTGTAAAGGCACTCAAAGCCACTTAGCTTTTACATTCCCACAGCTAGCAGAGACACAATATTCACCTCAAACTGTGGTGTTATATTTTAGTTAAATGGTATGCTCTGTCTCACCCCTCGAAAATGTATGGAATCAAACCAATTCAGGATCCTCTGTCCTACCTCCTTGTGAGGACCCCAATGTGCCACATATAAATATGCACAAACCTGCTCTTGGGTGTGTTTTGCAGGTCTCTGCTGAAGTCTGCGGTGTGCCTCCACCACTCCTTCCACAGGCTAAGGACCTGCTCCCAGAGCTGTGGAGTGTGACAATGGTGTTTGTGTCCAGTCTATCAAACGCCATTATCACACTAAATAGTTCCTGGCAGACAAGGCATCGGGTCAGGAAGGTTTGGGACCTCTGGCAGTACATCTTCCCACTGTGCTGAGGAATAAACAACAGTGGTACGTGCACAGCCGGATGACTCTGCTCCTTCTTTTAGAGGCAAAAGCACCAGAATATGTGAGAAATCCATACTCTCATACATGTACTTCCAGATCCCCAATGTAAAGCACACCAGACATCTTAAGGAATCATCACTATACTGTCATCATTAGGAATGTGGATTTCCTTGGCATGAATAGGAGTGTGTTTACCTCTGAGAGGTCAGCTTGTGATTTCCATTGAACTGACCAGGACAATAAAACTGCAGGTAATTAGCCAGTAGAGTGAAACTCCATCTCTGACTTTGGGACCAAACTACAACATACATTTGAAGTATTAATTAGCTGAGATGCTCATGGCATTTTTCAAACAGAACACTTCCCAAAATTCTGATAAAAATCTATTGCCTCTAACTTGAAACACCATTTATCCAATGCTTTTAGTTTTGTTCCCATCCCTCCACACTCAAGCCCCTTATGTTCTAAACCTCCTGTTTTGGAAACAGTCACAATGTCCTCACAGAAATTCTTCTGAACACTATTGTAAAGAGTAGGCATCCTCTGTAGGAACTTCCAAAGGCCTAAAGAAAGCCAGGTACCAGCAGTGCACTGAGAAGCCTAAATCCCACTGAATAGTCCAAGATTTAGGCTCAAAGGATGTTATGCTCTGATTTGCAATGGAAGTGGTAACTTTAATATTCATCAGTGTGTTCCAAACTTCACCTTTCCTGACTTCTAGTTTTAAGTAACCCAGCATGCATATGCATATGCAATACTGTGCAAAACTTGTAGTTGGCATCTTAAATATATTGATGTTTCCATAGCAGCTGAACCACTGATGTGGGCCATAGATGTAGACACAGAGATGTTCTTCTCCAATACCAGTCCACAGAAGCCTGTAAGGAAATCCAGGAGATGGCTTAGTTTGTTTTCAAAACTTTGCCCCAGTGTTAAATCTCAGGCACCAGGAGCACAAGATCATCTCTTTCCTTTGTTGCTGACATCAGCATCAGGATGATTCCAAAACAATGTCAAAAGGCAAAAGACTAAAGTTATCCCCTCAGGTCACTGGTGCGTGTCACTGCTCCATGTCCTCAGGAGTAGTTTCACAGGGTGGGATAGTGAGACTCAGTGCTCTGAATAAATTAAGTCTCTAGGTTCTCTTGCCTTCTTGGGCACCATTTTCTTTACTGTTGATGAGTTTGGCAGATTTTTGCTTTTAGTGGATGTCGCTTTCCTCTGTTTTTGATGAGTGGTTCGGAGAGATTTCAGCCCCAGCATCTCACAGTACTCATTGCACTGGTGGAGGGCTCTGAACTGCTCAATGAAGGAAAAGGAGCAGTTGCCTTTAAACCCCTTGTATCTGTAGTAACAAAGGGAAAAAAAAAACCAAATGGGAATTCAAGATTCATTTTCAGCACAGGGAGGCAGAGTATGACTGCTGACTCATAAGCAACTTGAAAACATTAAGCAAGTCTCTTGTACCCATGCTGGCTTGAGAAGCATCGACTGCCACAGAAACTCAGACTGGGTCATTGGGAGGTGAGAGGAACCAGGTAACTAGTGGTGACAGAAGAGGGGAAAAGCATTAGAGGAAAAGCTCTGTGGGCTGGGTCCTGGCACTGTCTTTCACGGCATTAAGTTGGGAATAAAATTGTCTGCTGGCTACCTTTCTCAGTAACACACACATGAAATCCATGCTACATCATTCTCCATTAACAGTTCTGTTGGCCACCAGGAAGAGACAAGGTTGTTGCACAAGGTGTTTCAGAACTAGAAGCTCTTTCCATCTAAACATATACATGATTTCCATGCCATGCTGCTCCCCTCCCCTGGCTGCCTACAGGATCTCAAGGAGTCAAGCCCCTCAGGGAAGGATGGAAGGAATGTTCCTGAGGAAGGCAGTCTCATCCAGCCTCCACTGTACCTCCCACCTTGAGGCACATTGTATCCCTCTTCTCCTCAATGTGCCTCTGGATTATTACAGTCCTCCCAGGGCCTGCTTTTTAAGATGCATCAGCTTATTTTAAAAAGGTGTACCTGCTCTTCAAAGGATCCTTTTTGGTTAAATTCTCAGGGTGGAGAAGGGGAAAAAAAAGGCCAGGGTGCTCGTCTCCTTTTTTAACCTTAATCAGTGCCTGTTCTACCCTGTTCTCTTGGTTTGCTGGACATCCAGTCTCCTCAGAGGTGAACTGTGAGTTGTGACTGCACAAAACCAACCAAACAAGATTTAGTTCTGAAATGAACAGAGGATGCTCATTCCCAGCATCCAGAGAACATCCTTCTTCAGGCAGACTACACAGTGCTAAAGAGAACACTGCTGCTCTGAGAAAGTCAGGCTCCTGCTGACAGACAGACCCTACTCTGGAGACCCCAGTCAGCTGGCTCTGAACAGCAGGTGAACCTCAAAGGGATTTTGCCCTCCTCTCCAAGTAAGCTGTGTGTTTGTTTAACCAAAGCAAGTTGAAGAGGCATATCATTGCTGCCCTAAGACTATATCCTGCAGTCCAGCAGGGTCATCAGTGGTTCTCTTGCTCCCTTGGAGAAATCAGAGACTTCAGACTTTACTGAGCTGCTCTCAAGAGGTCACAGATACGTGTTTTGTTGGTGGATGCACCAGACACACCCACAGAACAGGAATTCCACAGGCAAACACACCTGCCCTCAGCAAGGGAATTTCTTCTATCCAGCACCAAACCAAAACAAATCTTCCTTAAAACTGAAGGGGACATGTTGGATTTGCCCTCAGGCTTAAACTCCCCAATGCCTCTTGTTACAATGTGGGGTAAAGCTAAACTTGTCAGTGCCCTGGAACCAGGCAGAGTTTCAGATCCAGACTTGGCAACCAGTATTCCTGTTAATTACCATAATCGTGGGTTACCGTGATCCTAATTCCCTCCTTTGTGTGCACCATTCCTGGATAAATCCCTGGGCCCTCATGAACACTGCGTGCACAGAGCTAGGCACTGTGCTGTGGTATTTTTTTTTTTTTCCATTCGCCACAGAAGCTACAGAGTAGCTGATTTTAAGGCTCAGGAGCGGCACTGTGGCCACGTTAAAAATGCTTCCCTGGAGCTCCTGTTCCTAGCTCCATTTCGCCCTCTCCTGACAGAACTGCAGTGCAGCTCCTGCAGCACATTGACCACACACCACACTGCTTTGGGCTCCTCTGGTTTCCAGTTCCCTGGCAAAACATACAGAGCAAGAACAAAAGATCAAAATTCTTTCCTCCACACATCGCAGACTCTGTTTTGGAGTACAGAAGAGATATGTTCTGTGCCTCCTCTGCCAGCACTGTTCAAACCACACCAGTCCCACTCTGCATTTCTGGCTCACTAGAACCATGTGTTCTCCCTTCATGGGACCAGGTTAGCTCTCAGCAGCTCGGCTGAACACAGCCCAAAGCAGCAAGGCCCAGCAACACACAGGAGCTCTGGGCACTGAGCTGATTTTTCCCACACATGTTCACAGAATTAAAAATCCAACTGCAGACATTAATTCTGAGAATGTTCTTTCCAGGAAAGGAGCATGAAAACAAAACACAGGAGCAGGAAAAATCTGTCATCTTGCAGGAATACCGTTAGCTAAATAACAAACAAAATGATACTCAACATTTTCAGGAGGTTATTCATTTAGGGAAATTATTTTCCTTTCTATATGACTGAAGTGATCCTTACTACAGCTTGCATTGTGTGCTCACTTCCTCCTCCCCAACACAATGTGTGTTTTTATAGGAATCATTTCCCACAGTGGGCTTGACAACATTCACTGAAGCATTTTTATAAATCTTCTGATTCCCGAGAACAGTGTTGCCTAATTAAAACATTTATTACTTTTTTTGATTTGTAATAGGATGATGTACATTCATTTCAACTGCTTTTACTTTGGATCCACAGCTGCAAGAGTAAATCAGTCTAACTGAATGAATGCCAGCTTGCAAATGTTCAAGATTCTCCCAGAATATTCTAGAGTCACATTTTTAATAATTTAGGTGATATTGCGAGGTTTCTTCTTGTATCCCGGGTATACAGACATGGTCCAATTTAGAATAAAGGCTGAACACATGATCAGATCTTCTTTCTCCTGCCAGATTCTCAAAGGAGAATGTGAAATTAAAGCACTTGTCCCCATCCCCTTTCCCTGTCCAGCAGCCACTGCCTACTCCTATCCACAGCTCTGCTGGCCTGTGCTATAACTAGAAGCCTTAATTAACTTAAGAGAAGTGGACTAAAATTAGAATATTACAGGCCTACATCTTTACACATAGGCTTAAGTTTCCTCAAAAGAGCTGAAGCCTTTGCAACACCACTAGAAAACAGTCTCTAGAAATGTCCTGAATAATCTTTTGTTAAGGCTCAGAACTGCTGTTTTTGAGAGAGAAAGGGGAGAGATACCATCAAATCCCTTCACAATTGTCCTTGTTTATCAAGGAAGTGGCCAATACACAACCATGAAGGGTCTTTATGAAAGCTTGTGTCACAAATACATATCCCAAAGTTCCGGCACTTTTGCTGGCTGCAGGAGGGATTCCAGGTTGCCTTTTACCTCGGACTGCAGCCAGTGCTGGCCCCGTGTGTTCAGCCCTACCTTCCTCCAGCTGATGGACCACCAGGAGCCTTACCTGCTGTCACCTGAACCCTTCATGTCACTTGTGAAATGCCCTTTGGACAACCCCCTTTCAAGGGAGGCATGCAGGAAAAACAAAGCTCAATCTACAGGGTAGCCCCATTCTTTCATAACAAAATGAAAGTGTTTCCTCTACAGGTGGGTTTCCATAAATATGAACACAAACAAGTTAAAACACTTAGATAAGGACTGCTTTCTTCTAAAGTTAAAGCAAGAATGAATTTCCAGTGCACCCTCCCCCATCCACATTTAACTGTGAAGAGACAGACGAGTAAAATACAACCACGCTGCTGAGAAATCACGTTCACTCACCCTTTGGCCAGGGTTGCTATGCCAACATCCGTTAACTTCATCCCTACACCTGCAAGGCAGCAAGGAAAGCACAGAGCTTAGCTTACACTGGAATTTCTGGGGCAATATTCACATATGGAGACATTAAATATTATTTATTGAGTCACCTTTTTAGCTTTAATTAATTGTCACATTTTTTTCAAAGCATTTTAAAGCATCCCAGTTAAGAAGAGGATGTTCTCTGTGTCACCAGCAGTTTCTAGAAGTCAGGCTCATGCCACTATTTTAAAGCTGTCAGGGTGATCAACATCACAGCTTGTTTCCCATGCTAGGATTTTGTTCTTTCTCCTCCTTTTAAATTAATTCAGGGATCTTGTTTAGATGCCTTTTTGCTATTTTTCCTGCCTTCACATGTAAAAGAATACAGGATGTTTCCTAAGATTCCAGCTTTTTCTGTTTTTATTTAAGAAGGGTCTGTCTTCCCCTGTTCCAAATACACTGCAGGACTGAAGAGGAGTCACACCCATGGGAGCTGAGGTAGCACTTAGCAAACACGAAGGTGTTTCTTCACTATTCTTCCTTTTGAAGGAATACATTTCTTCAAAACTAGCCAGGACCCAAATGTGGAGCATTCCACTGCTGAGTGATTGTTGGTGAGTATTCAAATACAAAGGGGGAGGACCAGGGTGTTATTAACACCTGAAGTCTTTCACTCAGCAGCTATTTCATTAATCCCTGGGTGGTGGACAAAAAGGCGGATGTGGCTCATACACAGTGTCCTGATTCGCTAAGGTACATGTGAAAGAACAACTCCTCCATTAAGAGTATAAGATTTAGTTTTCTTTTCCAAACTGCCCTCTTACAAGAACATAAGCTAGATAAAAATTGCCCCTACTCAAACAACTCACCTTGCAGATCAGTGACAAGCAAGTTCCCATTGGTCTTCTCATACACCCAGTGCTGAAAGGTGCAACACTTTCGGCCAGCCTCTGAGTCTCTTCTCAGGAAATTCACTTCCTTGCCATCCTTGACAGAGTATTTCACAAACTCCCCAACCAGCTCCTCCTCCACTGTGGCATAGGGGATGTTATTAGCAGGGCGATGAATTAGAAAAATCTGAATGATTCTGAAATCAAGGGACAGAAACTAATAAAATGCTGAGAATTCTTTCAGTAAGAGGGTAAGAAACAGACAAAAGTGGCCAGTGATCTCAGAGAGTGAATGAACAGCAACCAACTCTAAACCAAGCTGGAAGAGCTGTAACACTGTTCCCAGGTTTCCTCTTTCCTCTTTAGTCCTAGCAATCAGTGGGTTGCCATGGCACAGGACAGTATACGTAAGCATATATATATATATATATAAAATATATATTTATACTCACTCTGGTACTTCTCCAAAGCCTTCCAAGGGTTCAGCTTCAGCTGCATATAACTTTGCATACTCTCTTGCAGTATTTTGGACATAGCATTCCTGTATTACAACAGACATGCCTATGGGAATATTGCTCAAAACATTCAACAGATCATCTGTTTGAACATGGGGACAGCTTTGGCCCACAGGTCTGGATTACAAAGGCCAGGGGCAGCTCACCTGCAGTGCCAGACTGTAGTTCTTCTGCAGCAGCTCGTCCCTGCTCTTGGTGCCGTAGGTGAGGGCGCTGTGCACCTTCAGCACGCAGGAGTGGCCGGGGGCGAAGGCGGGTGCCAGGCCCTGCAGCACGCGGCTGCGGAAGGCTCTGCGGTGCATCCCCTCGCCGAAGTGCAGCCCCTCTGTCATTATTGCTCCATGCAGTGTCCCACCAAAGTAGCTGGAGCTGAGGGGATCTTCTCTGAACATCAGCTGCATGAATTCGATTTCTTCCACACCTAAAACATAACAGGAATCTCTGCAGGCACCAAGAGGGGTGGGCATGGGACAGCAGATGCATCTCTCCAGAGAGGAGGGAAAAAATGCTCAGTGGAAGCACAAATTGTATTACTGAGGGCTGGGACCCCAAGCAGCTCCTGAGAGGCAGCTGCTTGCCTGTACGATCTAAAGCCAGCATGGAGAAAGGTGGCAGTTCAAGATCAAAAGGAGAGAAGACAGAGTGTAGCAAACAAGTCTGTTACAGATGAAATCAAGGAAGACTCTGGGTTTCACCCCTTTAAATGATCATTGGAATCCAAATGCAAAAAAAAAAAAAATTCATAAGGGGGGAAAAAAGTTAAGCACTGAGAGAAACTAAAAAATTCTAACTGCATTTCAAGTGTCTCTAATAATAACATTTCGAGGACCATCAGTAAAGAAGATAAATAGGAGACTAGAACTACAACACAAGGAAGTCCTTCCAGCTGTCCCTTGCAGTTACCTCTGGTTTAGCCTCTGTACACTATTGCTTCTTTTCAAAGCACAGAGGAAACACTGCACAGATATGGCCAGAATTAGAACACTCCTTAATTCCACCTAAAATTCTCAGATTAAAAGTTATACAGTGCTGCTACATGAAAAGTCCTGTCTTTATTTTGCACAAGGAAATAAATGCTTAATTTTAATTCTTCAAGGAAAAGAAAGAAAAGTCACCATGCCAACTGAAGGCCTGGATCTCTGCAGGCTGTTGAAGAATGACAACCCCACTGGCAAGGCACTATCTTTAGCTGCAGCACAGGCCATATGCCAGGTGTCACTGAACACCAGTTAACACACAGGGAAAGCATTCCAAAGGCACTCCATGCCTGCCTTTCTCCTGGAGTACAGTTACACAGCAGGTGACCTGCAAGAACCATGTGTTTGTGCCAAAGAGCTGCCAGTCTGTGTGTCTCTGTATGATGCCATGCAATGCTACTTCACTTTATATTTACCTTCATAACTCTGAAAACTTGAGAGACGTTCCAATACTAGGAGGAAACAAAACAAAAATAATTTTGTAGTAAAAAACTCTGAATGGAAACTGTCATTGTCATTATTATTAATCAAAACTCTAAACTGAGGCTTACCTGCAGCAGTCAGGTGAAACTCAGCAGTCACCTTTCCATACATGTTATTCAAGCAGCAATAATACATTCCCTGGTCTTGGTAACTGGCTTCAGCTATTTCCAGAGAGATGGGAGAGTCATCCTGGGCACTGGAACAGAGCATGTTGTGCTATCACATATTTTACTTGTTATCACCGGAAAAACTGATAAATTTGATCTCTCTGCACTGTTTATTTGTTAAAACACAGCACAATTATTTAGCAGAGAAAGGAATGTATTAATACTACAATTGATATTGCAATACAACAATCAAAATCAGAAGAGTTAAAACAAGAAGAATCAGAATAGAAAGTTTAAGCAATTCATGCAAGTTTTTCTCCCCACTTAAAAGAACATCTAAGAAGAACCCTTCCTACAAAATTTTTCATCTTCTCAGAAGTGTGCATTTTGATGGAAATGTATTTTCGTTTTTTTTTTTCTTTTGGGTAATGTTAATTTTGTATTTTTGAAACATTCTAAACAGTTTTTTAGATCAGAGTGTCATTACTTCTACAAGGAAAATAACTAATTTCATTAAAATGGAAAAGGTAGATTCTGTTAATGCCATTAAGGAGCTTTTATTTCCACCCTTCTCTAGGTTAAATGAGGTTCAAACTTCTTTGATATTTTTTTAATAGCTGGATGACACTGGCTGTGAACAAGCTGAGAGGTGATGTAACACAAACTGTGACCAATATCAATGCATTGTGAGAAGATCTGCCTCCTATGAATAGCAAAGTTACTCCGAAACTCCCAGTCCTTCAGAGACGTTCCCTTACCTTCTCTGCAGCTGAGCCAGTACCTTGGAATCTTTAGTCCATGTAATGGTGGAGTCACCATGAATGTCACCAAATTGACAGCACAGCTTAATACTTCCAGAGCAGTTGGGGAATAACTCTGCTTGGATCTTCTTCAGCAGCCTGGGGGCTTGAAACAGAAGAACCACAGTTTAGGATTTGGAGACAATTACACTGTTTTGACATTTTGACATTGCGTGTTAAGAACACGAACGCTGAAATCCCTGGCAAGTAATTTTGACTTCTTGTGTCTCAATATTAATAACTAGCAGAATTTTTTAGCTGATCACAGCCTGGGAAAAAGTCCCAAAAGGTCCTGCCAGCCTGGATCTCTGCTGGGACTTTTCACTGCCTCACAGAACACTCCAGTGTCTTTGCACACGGGCAAGGTGTGGGCAGGGGGCTGGAGGGCACTTGGAAAGAAAGGGAATTGACATATACTTAGAGGAAGGTTTTGGGATCACACCACAGCCCTACCTCAAGTGACACATCCCTGCTCGATGTAAGAGATATAAAATGCAAGATGTTTTGTTTCCAACTGTGTTAATTCTGAGCTGTTGCACTCTGAATGAGGTAGCACGGCACGTGAAGCTCAGGGATCCCATTTCTGCAGATTACTGTGTACTGGTGTTACTCCAGTAACACCCAACTTAAAGGGTCAGGCACACTGCCACGGTTTTCCCCATTCCCAGTTCCAGGCCCCATCCAGTCCAGGTCTCCCCACTGGACTGGCAGTCCCTGAGTCCTGGGCCATGTGAACCTCTCTGTATCAGGGCTAAAATGACACAGACAGGACCTGACAGCTCTAGAAATAGAACTAATGGCTCCAGGTTCCTGCCCTGGCCAGTTTTCTCTCCTGCAGCTGAAACAATGCAAAAGAACACTGAGTATATTCCACAGCAACCAAACCAGCCTTTACATAATGCCAGGGAAAGGGCCACAACTGTGCTCTAGAGTACAGACATACTTTAGTCGAGACTGAGGCAGAGCAGAAAGAGGTGAAGAAAATTCAGTGTTATCTGATGCAGCCTGAATGTTTAAAACATTTTGCAAGTGTAGCCTCAAGTAAAGGAAACAGGTCAGGCATTGCACAGTCACTGCAGTTTGCTTGCTCTGCTTTGAAGGAATGTGTCTCTCCTCCCACACATCTGGTTCCCTGGCACAGGACGCATCTTTGAACAGAGAAAAATCTGGGTTTTTTTTAAAATGTGATTAGAAAAAGCAGAAGTCTCATGAGACCACACAGTAATTAGAGTGTATGAAAAGCTCCACAAATGTGTATCTTACCTTTACTCACTGTTCAGTCTTGCTCTGACCTATTAAATTTTAAGATGTGAACATGAAATGTCATGTCAAAAGGTAAAAATAAGACCTTGGTCCTTGCAAACTACCCATAGAAACAACAAATCCCTCATCTGCCCAGCGGTCACAATCCTGCTACAGGGTTAGCAATCCTCTAGAGATTCTGACAGCAACCCGGATCTCCTTTCAATTATTTGTTTCCTGTACCAGTTTCATATTGCTCTTTTCATCCGTGTAATTTTTGCAGCAGGGTAAAGCAATGCAGAACCAGTCAGCAGTCAGCACATAGGACCTCAAAACATTGTTTATCAGTGGTACCCTACTGCTAACAATAATACTTTGCTAGTAATAAATCCTTTGGTAACCAAGAGGGGAGAATTGCAGCTGGGAGCTGCAATGCAGGAACATAACTGGGAACACAGCCCTGTGGGAACAGAAAAAGTAGTGGGCTTGCAGCTGCTAGGTGGTGTGTAGTTATGCAGTACCATTATGCTGTTCATCTGTGAAAAGTTACACCAAGAAGCCAGTGAGGCAGTGATTATTTCAAATAGGTTACAAAGCTCATGAATTGAATATACTTGCAAGCTGGGAAAGGGGTTCATCTCCGTGGCATTGGCATAGCACTCATTACTAAATCTGGAAATAAAGCTCCATGAGGGCAGGACAGCTTTAGCTGACTGAGTCAGTCTGAAAGAGGCTTGCAGTGCCTTTCAATAACCTTAATTTTGTACTGTAGCCAGAACGATGGGAAAGGACAGAAAAGAAAATCCATTTTCTCTTACCTTTGCTTGCCTTTTTCAAAATGAGTTTCCTTTGCTCTTTTCTTTCCTCTTTATGAATCACGCCTCCCTCGCTCTTCCCAGACTTTTTAACGCAGCTGGGATCCTTGCTGACACTTCCCCTCTCCTCCAGCCTGGGTTTTTTGGACAGAGTTGCTGATGGTAATTTCTTCTTAGCTCCAGCAGCTACATGCCCACTCTTTGTTGTGTCCTCTTTACATTTGATGGGCTCAGACTCTGCAGCAGCCATTGGTATCTGGCAGGATTTTGACCCTTCCTGATTTCTTTGACTTTCTGCATTGACTGGGAATGGACCAAGTGTGGTCCATGCCAAAGAGAATGATGGAGTTCTTCCCTGGGGTGGTTGCTCTTGAAAACACTGGTTGTTCCCTGAATCAACTGGTGGCAAATTTACTAGACCACTTACTACACTCTCTGCTGTCCTGACTTCCTTCTTTTTATCATACTCAGTGGACTTAATTGAATTCTCAGCCTCAGCTATTCTGCTGGAAGGGATCAAGTTAGGCCAAGACTGCTCCGTGCTAATATTCATAATCTGTTTCAGAGCCTGGGACCCAGTCAAAGTGTGCAAAGGAGCCTTTGCTTCAGCTTCATCTGGGTTATATTCAATAGCTCTTGGAATCTTATGTTCATTTTCACACAAGGCTGCTTCCCCTTTGGTTTCTCCAGGGACACTCTGGAACAGACCCTTCCATGACTTGCAGGAAATTTCCAATGTAGTTAAATTTTTGTTTACTTTGACTCCAGTTTGTATGGATCCAGTTTTTCCCTCATTTCTTGTAGCAGAACACGCCACTGCAGATTTACTGGGAAGGCCCTCTGAGTGGCTTACAGATGTGAGGAAGGGCAGGGTTTTGTTTCCAAGCAGCTGTTGGGAATGTAGCCGATCCGGGGAACCTCCATCCTCCCCACTTGCTGTGCTGTGGTGCTCACTTTGAGCCTCCGTGGGCAGCAGGGCACTGGCTGATGTTACACTTCCAGCTGAATAGGTGGGATTTTTTGAAGAATCTATTCTAAACCCTTCATCAGACCTGAAGGTGCTGTGAACAAAAAATGAATGCTGTTCTGCTGTATTACAAGGGGAAGCTGCAGTCTGACTCTCTGAAACCTGACTAACTCCTGAGTCACAGGAAGCTTCAGCCCTGTGTTCCTCAGGTATGTAAATCTCTCTGTGTTCTCCTCCTGGTTTACATGGTTCACAGCTGGGCACTTCTAGATAAAAATCTCTTAAAAATGGCTCCCCAGAAGGGGGAGGGACTGCCCCTTCTTGTTTTGCTATTTCTGTCAGTTGGTCTGTATTTTGGGGTAGATTCTTATGTGTTACAGTTTCATGAACCTGAATTAAACTAGGCGATCGCATTACATTACTGCATTTCTGTGCATTAGAAACAATTTGAAAATCCTGACAGCCATTATTTCTTGAAAGATGGTAGCTGTCAGAATTAGTGAAATTTGGTGCACTCAAGCCTAAGTGATTTCCTTTTTCTGGTAAATTCACTATACAACTTTTATGTATGGTGTTAACAGAAGACTGTTCTTCATGTGTAAACTGACTGGTATTTTCACTGGGGAAAATGTCTTCCTCTCCAGGGAAATAAGCCAGTTTTCCTCTCACTGGATAGCAGTCTGTAAAATGACAGCCTTCTCCAGGTACAGACTCATTTGTCATGGGTATGTTGTATTCAGTGTGAAGTAACTGTCTAACTGTCTCCTGTGACATATCTGATATGTCAGATTTGGGACATGCTAAATTACCCCTCTGAGTATTTTGTAACCTTTGAGGAGAATCTGCTTCACATGTTTGGGCAGCATTATCAAAAGCAAGCTTCCCTTCCCAAGCCACAGTGGATCCATTCCTGTCCATGGCCATTGGATTTGGCTCCAAGCACTCCTGGGTACTTAGGAGGACACTGCTTGCTGAAACACAAATGGATGGTGTTTCCCTCTCATTCCCAGTGCCAGAATTTAGACAGACACCATCTGTTCCTACCACTTGTGCAAGACAAATGTTTCCTATGGATGCATTCTCATATGCTGCAGCTCTCTGCAGGAGGATATCAGAAACATTGCAGTAAGCTTTCTCAGTTCTGGGGTTACAAGCTGGTTCTGTGATGGGCTCCTGCTCTTCTATCAAATCCATTGGCAAAGGATGATCAGAAGAGGTCTCCTGCACAAAGTTCAGTTCCGTGACTTGGATATCTGTCAGACTTGTACCTAAACTTGGGATGCCTCTGTTTTCAAATGGGATTCGAGAGTCTGAGTCATCTTCATGAAGAAGTTTCCACAGCCTGTCATGCACTGCAGATATGTCAGCATCTCCTTTGCACTCAGGTTCTCCAGATTCCAGGACTGACTTGGGACTAGCTTCAGACACAGCCTCATTGGCTGATCGGCTGCAGAGAATATCTGGGTTACTGCTGTCATATATGTGAAGCCCAGACCTCTGCTCTCCCTCCACTGGCTCATCACACAGCTTTGCAGAAGAGAGAACAGCACACAAGCATTCCTGCTTATCAGGAAGAGAGTCCATATCCCATAGAGGAGAAGGGGAAACGTTAATCTCTGACTTTTTGCCATTCCTAATAATTTCTTGTCCGGAGAAGACCTGTTGGTGACAACCTCCTCTCTTTTCACAAGGAGCACAGTGAAGAGAAGAGGTCTGTAAATCTGCATTCTTTACTTGCAGCGTGTTTTCAGCAGAGAGATGGCTGGTTCCTGCACTCTCACAAGCCCTGAAGATGCCTTCCTTTTCTGTTCTGGGCTCCATACAGAGGTTCTCACAATTCTGGGTAACGCTTTTAAGATTAGCACCTTGACTCTTCAAAGAAGGAAAATAGAGCAATGTAATTAAAAATTAGAACTACAGCTTGACACAGGCCTGAAGACTTGCAATTTTTTAAACCTTTTTTTTATTTTTTAAATATTTGTCAATAGTCAAGTTTGTGACTTGTAACTATCAACATAATGGATTGAAATTAACCTCCTGGGTCTGAATCTGAAAGTGTTGCTCCTTAGAGAAGGATTTGTAATGAAGCTAATCAATTTTACCTCATAGTTTCTCACTGGTTTTTAAGCAGAAATAGTTTTGCAAGGTAATTCTCCTTTGCAAGTAAAGCCCCCACCTTACATCTATATCCCTCTGTTTGCACAAATGGAGTGTAACAAACAATCCCTAGAATACAGACTAAAAGTACATCACTGCCTCTGGGTCTCAGCTCCCTCAAAATCCACTACATTTGGGACTGCTTTTACTTATATTGTTCTCCAGCGATCCACCTTAGTGGATCTTGCCACTTCCCCGTTTCATGCAATGCCACTCAAATTCCCCTTTCCTAAAATGACACTCTCTTTTAAATGGCACGCCTGCCATGGAGTAGCTGAAATACCTCAATATCTGTAGTTATTTCAACTACTTTAGACAGGTGAAACAAAAGACCTGAGCTGTGCTTTGTCCTGCAGATTGACAGGCACATCCTGCCAGCATCCTGCTGTTCCTGCTCAAAAGGCAGAAAAAGAGGAAGAACTATAATATTTTAAAGGATGGAAAGTGAGTTCTCTGCCAGCAACAAAGAGGAACAGGCTGACCATGCACAGCTGTCAGGAGTCTATGCTCCAAAGCAGTACAGATTTTCTAAGGGATTTTTTCTTGGTGTATCTCCCAGGAAAGACTGGAGCCAACTTAAGACATGGGCAACAAAATGGGATGTTATCTGGCATTCCTAGGGTAGATCCTACTGAATGAGCAGGGCGGGCGTCATGAGCTGCAGTTACTGCAAGCAGGACTCCCCTGCTTGCTCTGACACAGAGCTCAGCCCCTCTGGCACAGCTGAGGCCCAGACCATTCCCTTGCAATGCCAAGCTCTCATCTCAGCCAGATGCCCAGTTACCTGGAACTTCTGTGCCAGTTCTGCTTCTCTTCTTTTTGGATAACACAATTGAAAATTTTCTAAAAGTGACAGAAATTTGTCTTGGGAAGGTCAAACCAAGCATCTCTCAGATTTTATGTGAACAGGCTGTTCTGATACGGGAAAAAATGAATAATAGCTCTGTAACCCACGAGTGACAACAGCACCTTGTGCCAAGAGTGCTGAACATTGACCACTGATAGGGACCCAAGGGTGCTGACCACTGAACTCTGACAGGGACAGGGTTCTGGCTGACCACTGAACTCTGACAGGGACAGGGTTCTGGCTGACCACTGAACTCTGACAGGGACAGGGCACTGGCTGTCTGCTAACAGAGACCATCTCCCCAATGACACCCAGCAAAGCCTCCTGGCTCTCTGTACACTATGCAACATCACACAGCTGGCACCGTTGGTCTTGGACCTATTATTAATGAAGTTGCTCTGAAGCACCAGGTAAATAAAGAATTTCACCTGGGGCTAGGCCATGAGGTCGTGAAAGGAGTGAGGGGCCTCCCACCTTAATTATCTAACGGAAGGAGAAGTCACTCGGCACAGCAGGTGCCACACAAGACACATTGCAAAGGTTGCTCCAGTTCAAACACTTGGCGCCAAGGGGAAGTGTAAATCCTTGGGTAATTAGTGCTGCGATCCCGTGGCTGCTCTGTACCCCTCAGCAGACCTGATTTCCACATGGACAGGGAAAATACCACACCCTTCCGAAGCAGTCAGCTGTGGGGTTTGCTGCGAGCCCCTCCCCTTGCTCCCGCAGAGCTGTCTCACGCTGGGCTCCAGCAAACGCCCCAGGGTACTTTTACAGAAACCCGTGTGCGGCAATAGATTAGTTCTTACCTCTCTTAGATTACACAGGCAGATTTCGGAGGAGTTTCTGGTTTACTATATGGGTGCTGTGAGAAGCTGTCCACATTTTTCTAGTGCTCCAAAAAAAGGAGCAGTATTCAGGCGGGATGCTTTTGCTTGGCACATTTTCAAGACCACATAATTTTGAACCTACACCTGAATTTCACTGGCATACACACGTTTAAAAATGGGGGGCTGGTGTCTCGTCCTTTTGTGTACACCAATACTCATTTTTTATCCAATGAAAAGTTTTGGCCATGGAAATGCAGACATACTGACTACGCACAACAAAAGTCTAATTGGCTGCTCTGAAATTTATGCCGGGCACCTGACAGCTGCTCTTGACTAAGAGGCTTCTGGGATTTAAATTATTGCACTAGACTTGGGAGGTTAATTCCAGTGAGGGGTATTCCCCATCATAAGGACATCATGTGCTCCTCAGATGGGATTGGAATTTTATTCCAATACACTGACACTACACGCAGAACTGGGAGATATTTTTGCCCAAATGATCAGCCGAAGAAAAGTATGTGCAACTGGAAAAAACTTTTTTGTGACAAATGGGATTTTTTCTGTGCAATTAGCTACACACCTTCAAACCAGAAAAATTTGGGATAACAAGATTATTCATTATTTAATAGTATTTATATATCTTGAGTCTTTACAAAGTGAAATAAAAATTATTATTCAATTTTCCCACTTAGGAAAACTGGTACAGCATCATACCAGTCTCTACAACTGTAGTGATTTCTCCAGCTCATTTTTTACCAACAGTATAAAATATACTAGTACATGGAGAGTACCACAGGGGTTTGAACTTTTAATTGGTTTGTATGTTTCAATTGTAATATCCAACTCTTTCATTGTTTTATTTTTAAAAATCACAGAGCTCCATTCACCTCTGTAACATGAACTCTGCATTGAATTCCCTTTGTTGTTACAAAACCAGAGCAAACCCCTGCTGATTTGGTTTAGGTTTTCGGCACCATAAGTGGAGGATGGTTTTGTTTGTTGCATACAGATTGAAAAGAAAGTAAATCAAAGCATTCTCTGCTCAAATACCAACAGGTATTTGAGAAACTTTCTGGGTTGAAAGAAGCGTTACTTTGCTAAGACCTGTGCAATAGCCTCCATATCAGATTTCCCCATCCAGCTGTCCAGAGGCCCATTAGTGACTCTCACCATTATCAGGCTCACTCTATAATTAGAACAGCTTAGGCTTTACTTGGGCCTTTTCTAAACCCAGATTTCCCTCCCAGCCGTAGCTGTCATTCAGAAGTGCATGAATAGTATCTTTCAAAGTAATTTTGATTTTACATTATTTTGTGACAAGCATTGAGTTCAGCGGAGCAGCTCTTTGTGTTAAATGATAAACATGTTACTTACCCCAAACGAGATTTTCTCATCTGGCATCTGGTTTTGCTCAGACAGTCCCTGAGTCCTTTTCCTTTCCCAGTGACTTTCTTTATCTGCCTCTTCTGTTGCACACAGCCCAGCCTGCATTTGCACGCTTTCTGCCTCCTCAGGAATCTCTGCTGAACAGACACCTTCCTGACTGGGAGACGGAGCTCTGGATTCCCTACCTGCTGCTGCAGCCTGGAAAGACTGTCCTATAGTACTTACATATCTGCAAAGTTCTATAGGGTTTAACAGCTTGAAAAGGTTTCTCCTCAGACTTTCTGTTAAGGTACTGACAGCGTGCAGTGCATTTCCCTCTGGCACATTCCTTCTCCCCTCCTCCAGCAGCAGTGAGCTTTCCCCCAGCACGTCCCCGTCGGGGCTGGTTTCTGTCGTTGTCCCCGAAGCCTGATCTGTGCAAGCAGCACCTATGCCATTGGCAGAGGAATCTACCTGGGCAGGGACAGCGTCCATGGGTTTTGGTTCGTCCCTTGAGGAACCTGCAGCCAGATGGCCACTTCCATTAGTCTCTTCTTCACTTCTGGGATGTTCATTTCCAGTGGCTGCAGAAGCAACAGGCACTTGATTCTTCTCTTTGTCTTTCAAAATGGTACTTTTATCTCGGTGGTGTCCAACAGTGAGAGTCATCTCTGTCTGCAGAGCTGACTGGCTGTACATAGAGGGGTCTCTCCTTACATTTACTCCTTTGATTTTTGACTGATGCTCACAGAAGCCAATGGGGGTATCCATAGGCGTAGTGTTATCTGACACTTGGAGCACACAAGGCATTTCACTGAGGAAGTAAGCACACCCATCACAATCCTTACTCAGTTTTAGATCATCTTCATCATCACTTTCTAATAAAAATTGTAATTTCTTTTTCCAGATTTCATCTTCATGCACTGTCAGCACATCTGAACATTCAAAGTACTCCAGGTCATCATCAGAAAAGTCATCACTTACACTTGTTACTTTTTCTGCATAAATCTCCAGAACAGTGGCAGAATTTTCAGAGTCATCTTTTTCAAAATCGGTGAGATTACTTATGGAAGTGTCTGCCTGCTCACCCAGCAGGGAATTCCTGGTTAGAGGTCTGCCCAGCCCAGTCCTTTTACATGCCTGGACATCTGCCAGAGACTGAGGAGATCCAGTGTCTTGTGTGTTAAGGCAACAGTTGCCTTTGTGACAAGTGGTTACATCGGTGGGGTGGGAAGGCACCTGTCTGCTGCAGTATTCCTCCGCTCTTCCAGCACCTACATCAACCACACCGTTAAAATGAAGCAGGTCATCACCATCCTCTGACAAATCCCTCAGGCAGGAAAAAGTTGCCTGGGATTTAACTACATTTTTAAAATCCATGTTGTCTTCTGTGTTAGGCAAGCGTCTTGAGGGATTTCTTAAGTGGAGACAAAACTCCTGATTTGCTGAGCTTCTCAAGCAGCAAATGAATGATTTTTGGAGAGTCAGAACCTGATGAAATCAACACAGTCTCACCCTCACAGGGGGAACTCTCGCATTGTGCAAAATGTTTCCCATTTTGCTCATTCTACCCTGAAGTCTGTCATGAGTTCATTTAGGACAACAACAAATTCTGGGCAAGTTTTGTTCTTTGTATGTGGTTCTGGGTCAAAAGAAGTCATTCTAGCTCTCAACGAAGTGCAGATCTTGTTCTGTGCACCTGCAAGTAAAAGAAACACAAAGTTTAAAATTACTTCTGAAATGGCCATAGGTATTTTCTAAAAGGTAGTCAGTTGACATATATTTGCAAGCACTTTCAAAACAAGAAATCAGTATTTAAAACCCAAGATCAGACATTAAGGCAGTAACCCTAACCTGGCTGTCTATGCAATGACACTTGGCAGCACATTGCAAGTGTCCAGAGTGATCTGTGCTAGGAGAACAAATCCTTGAGCACACCCACACATCCATGAGGCACCTTGACAAGGGCTCTGGTACACAGCCTTTCAACTTTTCTAAATGCAAACAGGAACCTGCAGACAACGTACATTTCCACACATACACCACTGCTACAGCTACCTGCTGTTTTGGTAGTCACATTGGCACAACAGCAGGCTATTCCTTGAGTTGGCATCATAGGGACATATATCCCAAACTCTGTTTGTAGAAATACCCAGAACAACCAGCCTGCTTAGACTTTATAGGGCAATTTCTGTTTAAAGCAATTCTCTTGTGCTCTGGCTTGATATTTGTCATTCCTGTGCTGAAAGAACAATGAAATGAGGAAGGCTTGCTTCAATTTCCTGCTCATATCAAGTTTTCCCCTCAAGCGGGTATAAAGTAGCACGGTGGTGTGGCAATGCTGAATTCACATAAAATCCAAGTAAGATACACCAAAAGGCTTCCACTGGCTGAATCCAAAGAAATGTAGAATCATTTCTCTCTTCCTGTAACAAAGCCCTTGTTTCCTTAGCATTCCCAGATCTTAGGATTTTAGGTACTTGAGATGTTTTTGTACACTGCTAGGAGCACTCTCCTTCATCAGTCACCTCGGAAAAGGTGTGACATGGTAGCACTGGAAAAGTACTGTAGCGGTTTTGAGTAAATTTGACCTCCTGGAGGATGCCAGACTAACGGCTCTGAAAAAAAGGGACCACATTTATTCCAGAATCGGTGAAGAGCAGAAGGAAAAGCTTTCTTGCCATGTAATCCAGTGAAGCCCTTTAAAGACACCTCTGTTCATTCTCCTTTTCCTTCTCCGTGCTTCTGCTGTAATGATGTTTCCAGCTCATGTCCTGCCCTGGCCCGGGTCCCTCAGCCCCCGGCCCCGCCGTGCCCAGCACTGCCTCCAGGGCCGCAGGCAGGCAGTACCGTGCCACAGGTACTGCCGCCTGACCGGAGGAGAGAGCTGGAGCTGGGCTAGAGCCTGCTGGTGAAACAGCAGCGGCTGCATGGCCGGCTGCACTCTGCCTCTCCTTAAACAGCACTAAGCAACCAGAGATACCTTAGTTCCCTTCGGGCAAACCTGCCACCAACACCTCTTCCACAGTCACCTGGGTGCTGAAAAGTAGGGAACAACGTTGGTTAACAGGAAAGACACAACATTAGATGTGTGACAAACAGTTTGAGTCCATGTACACCAAAGAGCCCAGACAAACAGCCTTTCTGATCACACTGCTTTCCTTATCAACTCCAAGGAATATATTTAACAGAACAAAAACAGAGCAGTCGGGATTAATCTTTTCCTCATCCATTTTATTACAGCACCATGGAAATACACTTCAGAGTTCAGCCTCTCCTCTTAAAAATGCATTTGCCTAATGTTTCCTGTTGCATTCTTTCAACATTTCTCTCATTTTTGCTTTTCAGAAGACCAGATGTCTCTCTCCCCTCTTTTGGAAGTTGCAAATTATTTTAAAAGCATTGTAATTTCCCCAGATGAAAATAGCTTTGGCAACATGTTTTTAATGCAGATTGACTAATGAAGAGCCTTTACTAAAGCCATTGTACTAGACAGTTATCGTTGTCTCAGTTTGGCTGCACTCTGACATTGAGGGGAAAAGAGCTGTCAAGATTTCTCCATATGAAAATTACATTGTATTTCCATGCACTGTCAGACGCAACCACATAAATGAAAGTAAAATAACATTCCAGGAGAAAACTGCAATGAATGATGGGTTTCCACCCAAGACAAAGATATACTTTTTTTTTTTTTAATCTGGGAAGAAAATATAAAGTATTAAGATTTTTTAAAAATTCAATTATTGAATTTAGACAGAAACTGGAAAGAGAACTTTTAGTATGATACCCTCTCAGCTTGTCAGGAAAACTTGTGACAGAAGATGCACAGTGAAATTCACAGAGGGAAGAGGAATGGGAGAGACCATGATAATTTACTATCAGCTGTTGGACTAGTAACCTGAAAATTAACTCACTTCCTGATAAACTGGGAGTTGAACACTTGCTGGCAGAAGACACAAAAGCATGTAAACATGCCAGGGTGCTGTGGCTGCTTGTCCCAACTCTCACTCTGAAAACCAATGATGTTACTTGCTGAATCAGGTCCTGGCTCACAACAGGAGACACCTGAAGCACAGCCACACAGGAGGAATTGACACAGCAGGTTTGAGCAGGTCATGGCAGGAAATATACCTGGTTTGGCTCTCTAATCTTCTGCAAACAGATCTTCCATTTTGTACTGATCAGAGCCATGGGGAATTTTTATGGTAGCCCTTGAGGCAAATGAAACACAAGTTCATGCTCACCAGGGTCTGCTCCTGCCTGGGCTCAGTGCCAGGGAACTGCGATTAAGGGAGAACAAAGCTGGGAGCAGCACGAGAACAGCAACCTGACAACTGTGCTTGGGTGTGATTGAGGAGAAATATTGAACTGATGCAAACCTGCAACAGTCAGATTAACAAGGAAGCAAGAGGCAGATGGAGCTGCTTCACCAAAACCCTTTGATAGCAGGAAGTTATTGGGGTTTGTGAAAAATAATCCATTCCAAATAATATTTAACAAAAGAATGGCTGGGAAAAGCATCAAAATGGCTAAAACAATCACCCAAAATTTCTGTAAGGCAAACATATAATAAAACAAATTCAAGTCAATTTCCAGAAGAGATTTTTCATTTAAAATTCATACTTTGTCATAATCCCACACTGGTTGTGAAAAGCCCATTCACTATTCTTAGTGAAAAATATTGTCTGAAATTCCAATTCTAAATATAAAATTTGACTGTTCAAAATTATTTTTCTTGAAATGACATCACTCCCAATTGAACCTTATTTTTATACATTATTAAATACGTTCAATATTTGATAATTTATTTCAATTGAGATCAAAACAGTTTTGAATTACATTTCAACATGGAAGGAAAAAAATTTAAATGATTTTTATATTTTGTGGGTAGTTTTGGTGACAAAGCCACTTCTAGTGATTTCAGAGGGACCTGTGAGATTATTCCTAATGTCACAAAAAAAATTAACTGACAAAAATATATAAACTTGATTAAACTTAAAAGGTGGCCATTAAATTTTCTCTCTTGTATCACATTTTTTCCTACTTTATTAAATTATTACCAAAATGAAAATCTTCCTGTGAAAAATGACCAGATAATATTGGCTTTTGTATTTATGTATTAGCCTATGCATGTTGTTAGTGATTATAACTATTTAGAAATAGTAAAAATTATAACTCTTTTTAGCTGCATGTTGGTATAATATAATCTATCACCTTAAGTATGCAATGTATTGCTCATAGAAATAGTAGTGTAATTAATATAATAGCTAGGTATCACTTATGGAAATAATAGTGTGATGAATGTACTGTGTTATAGACCTTAGCAAAACATAAGATGTGAAAAAAAAGGTTTTTGTGTAACCAAAAACATTGTAAGGCCATCCACTGACCAACCTGTCCAAGTGATAAGATAACTGTGACACAAACCAGAGCACCAGAGCACAATTAGAGAATACCATGTTAAATTTAAAGAGGACAAACTAAAATCTTATCAGAGGATGTGAAACAGCAGGATGGAGACACAAGAAGAAATAAAATATATTGACCTGACAACCAGGATGTCATGCAGATAAGCTGGAGTGTGAAGAAGTCAGACAAAGGGGTTCCCAAAACATCAGAAAATTCAAAAGAACGTTTGAATTATGCATGAAACACAAGAATATGCATGTATCTTATCGATGTAACAGTATAAAGATAACATTGTCTGTGTGCCCCCCCTCCCCCCACCCGCTGGAAATACTGTCCTTTTTTTATCCTATTACTATAATTATTTTTAGACTTTTAAAAACTCTAAGCAGTGAATTCTGGTTTTCACACTCCTTTGTAAGCAATTTTATATTCACAGAAATTATTTACACAGGAAGCTTATGCATTTTAGCAATCCAGAAGTGAATTTGTGCCTTTCTGTGAGGTTCATATCCTCTAGAGTCAGTGGAAAAATCCCCTTTATGACCTCTCTGAAGCATTTTTCCTTTACTTAAGATCTATTCATGGAGTAATCTCTGTTTTGTGTGCAGGCCCTTTTCAGTAGTGTTCCTTCCTATCTTTCGGCAGCACTCACCGGTCCCTGACCTTCCCGGGGCCGTCCGCCCACGCAGGAACCGCCTCCCGTTATCTGTGTGGCCCCAGCTCTGGGGCTCAGGGCCCGTCCCACGCATTCCCATGGCACAGTGAGCACCTGGTCAATGCTCACCCCTCGATGAAGCCAAGCTGTGACTCCCCCACAAATCTCCCACTCAGAGCAGGTCCTGCCAAGGACCTGCCTCACGCCCACCCAGCCAGAGGAGTGGGAAGGGAGAGGCTGAGTAAGCCCACACGGGGGATATCTCAGCAGAACACCAGGGGAATGACACTGATCATGCACAGCGATTCACACTGGGAAATAGCCTTTCATCAACCAACACTTGGGGCTCTCTATACCGAGCTGACAGTAGTTCTGGGATACCTGAAACAAGAGAGAGAGCTCCAGAAACACTGCATGCCTCAGGGCACATGGACCAAGGCTGCAGGAACTGAACTGCTGCTGGCCACACCAATTGTCAGAACCCTTTGCCTTAAGTGATCGAGGATTAACTTTCACCAAAGTTGTACACACAAAAAGGCCAGCCTGGAGGATGTGGATGTGAGCCACAGACTGCTTACCTGTTCTTTGAACACATCTCCAGCAGACAGATCCTGTTTAGAGAGCCAGTGCATGTGTACTTTGCTTTTTTTATTGGAGCTTTTTGGTCTGAGACAACTCCCCAGCTGCCAGCTGAGCTTCCTACTATGGTCTCCACTAGACAGGCTGAACTTTGGGATCTGGAGGTATTCTTTTGCAACACAATTATCTCCTATCCCATCCCATCCCACCCTACCCTACTACTGTTCTTAGATTTACCAAAAGCTCTTTCTCCATCTGCCTGAGCATACTTTATACATTCCCATACATCCCTTTAAGAGATGTTTTACTGGCAAGTAAGAAAGAAATATATTTGGTCAATATAATTAGACTTCATGTAAGATGAACATGAAATATTTCCAAACCAAACCACCAATAACCACAGAACTCATCTTGATGATGAACAGAAATGATTATATATTACATAGAGCCAACCAGAAAGCTTGCTGGTATGAACAGCAAGGTGTAAGAAATATTGATTAAAGGAACAGAAAGCAGCAAAAGTAGAACAGAAACAATAAAAAAAAGCAGAAAGGAATCTCCACTACCATAGGATCCCAAGACTGACCAACTACAGCACTATACGTATGACACAAAACCTGTCATCTGTGAAATCTGAGTGTCCTGCTTAAATGCTTCTATTTTCCAAGATGCTTCTATAATTCCCTTGCCATTCTCCCTGGAATATTTCTCAAATATGTCATAGCTTTCCTACAGAACTCCGCATACGTTTTGTTTAGCTCCTCTAAGAATTCAACAGGTATAATTGCATCCAATCCCCATTCCCACCCTGCCAACTGTTTTGTATCTGGGAACATACATATTTTTTTTACTCCTCATCCAGGGCATCTCTCAACAGAGATCTTTTGAAGTTTAACATTTTTCTTCTTCCAAAGTAAAACAAAACATAAGTCTTTTCAGTTATACAATTAACACATATATTACACACCAATTTGTATTTCTTAAAGGAGGTATTATATGCCCTGTATGGAAATATATACAATATACTTATGATCTGGAACATATAACTTTATCTTTCCAGAAAGGTTGCCATGAATGTTTTGCTGTGTTTAAATGCTTTTCCTGATGTTCTGTGTTTAAACTTTTCCTTCAACAGAAATCAAAGATTTCAGAAGTTCTTGGTTAAAAGTTTCATCAACACTGACACTGTGAATCTTTTAAGCTCAGTGCATCTGTAAGTACTAATGGAATCAAGTTCCACATGAAATTTCTGATCTGCCATTCCTGGTCTATACAAGCTTTCCAACTTGGCACACCATAAAAACATTTTTCAAACGTGTTGTGATCATGGTTGCATTCTTAAACTGTAACCTTTTAAAAGTTACAACCTCAAAGAGAACGGAAACCAGAATTCCAGAATTCACTGTAACTTTGTGAATTCTACTCACCACAGGGCTATAGTAAGGATTTATACAGCAGTGAGCCTACTACAGAGTGAAACATTAGATGGGGTAGTAATGAGAACCCACATGTGCACAGGTTTACAATGATGCATTTTCTACTTGTTTCTTCACCTCATAGGAGTTCTGCCTGGTTCAGTTCTGTCTCAAATACAAATAACTATAACCACATTATTCTTTTCCAAGTCCTTTGAGATACCACAGCCAAATGGAACACCTCGAGCAGCATACTTGTCAAAGAGTGCACACTGTCAGAAACCAAACTACAGAAACACTGGATTATCTAAACGAGTTACCACACTATCTATTGGATTGACAAGATCTAGGTAAGGAAAACATCAGTGAAGTTGTGGCTGTTCAAAAAGCAGATGTCTGGAAAATATGCCCTTGCCAAAAATTCTGTGATATATTGAGGTTCTTCAACTGCCAATATCCAAGGCTTTTTGACAACATTTTGATTAGTGCAGTACCCGCTGTAAATGGCCCCACAGTATAAAAACACCTCAGCCATAATTCATCAGCTAAATGGAATAATAAATGACTGGCTCTGCACATGTCAAACAAACACCTTAATATAGAGTAATTAAAATAAGCAATCACAGCACAACTCTTAACACTGATCTGTCTTAATCTATTTTTAACATCTGTCAAGCATCTGACCCTGTCAGACTGAGCAATTCATGAAGACTGGGAATCATCTATTACTACCAAGTGACCAGACCTTTTTCTCAAGAATGGAGGAACTTTTTATCTAATACGTATTAGACCATGCAAGAAATATTTAGAATTAATAAATGTGTTTTTCAGGATACCTGGTATCACACACTCTTTAGAGAAAGAAGCTTGCTTTCATACAATTTTTGCAATTTTGTCTTAATGAGACTTGGTAGAAATAGTAGCAGAGTGTAGTTTCAGAAATAGTGAGCAGAATTATAAATGCAACCTGTTTAGAAACACCCAAATCTATCAGGATAAACAAAAATGGCTCTTCTTTAGCATAAGGAAATAACAAATCCCATTTCCTGGTCAATAGCAGTATAAATCACTATATTCATGTAGTGCATTGATAATAAAAGGAATTTGCTGTTTTTCCTTTATTAGTCTTTTATGATACACATTCTATTTGCCCAGGAGAAAAAAAGCAGACAAATAATTTTCAAAGTCCAAAGACCCCGACCCCTCACTTACCCTCGAGCTCTTAGTGGATGTTCTGGGATACGCTGGTCCTGGGCTGGGCCTCTCTGCTGGAGACAAAGGAGGCTGAATTTTCCATGTTGTTTGGAGCCGCAAGCCAGCCGACAGCTTTGCTGGTGTTTTGGAGTGTGACCTCAGGATAGGGAGTCTGATCACTGAACAGTTTGACTTTTAAGAGAGACGATTTCATTACATGCAGCAGATGGCCCTTCCTGGGAAAACCTCTGCCAGACAGGGAGTTGGCAGTGAGGAGAGGGCACATCCTACTTCCATAGAAGTCCATAGGAATTTCCTAATGGCCTTGAGACAGAGGAAGTGTTGGCCTTAGCTTTTCATAACAAAGCACTGGCTTGTTTTTTGAAGTATGTGCCTAACTGCTCTCCTAGGCACATTGTTAATTTCTTCCTTGCTGGAAGTTAAGCACACAAAAGTTCTGCTGAGCATGAGAAAATCCACAGTGCCCAACAAACAGGCTGAGGAAATCAAAGGTGGACACTGGGCTTTTCATAATCTCTACACAGAAATTCACCTAATGATTCTCATCCCTCAAAGGCAAATAAGCAAATCCTGAGGTAAGAAAGTATTTCCACTCTTGGTGCCCAAGGAGATAAGTCTCACACAGTGCAAACTGGAATGAATTGCACAAACTGCCCTGAGCTTAAGGAACTTGAAAAGGGGAAGAGGCTGAAAAGCAACTTTCGTGCCAGGTTTTTTCTTAAGCATTTTGAAGGACATGCAGCTAAAACTGGTTACAAGATCCTACTGTGCTAAATACTTCTTGCACCCAGTGTTATGTATACAGATAGGAAACTGGGGTCTTCAGCAGTAAATATAGCACTTCCAACCACCCTTATTCACAATAAGGATATCTATGTTTTATAGAAGAGCCTAATAGTCAAAATAACCCTCAAAGAAATGAGCGGCTGCCACATTCAAAATGGAACAGTTTGGGTTGGAAGGGACCTTTAAGGGTCAAATAGTCCTACACCAACATGGGCAGAAACACCTTCCACCAAGTTGCTCCAAGCCCCATCCAACCTGGTCTTGAACACTTTTAGGGATGGGGCCTCTACCACTTCTCTGAGCTACCCGAATGCTTGATCACTGATTAAAAATGTTTGTAAAATTACTTTCTTAGGCACTTTCAGTCCACTTTGAGCAAGTTGCATTACCAGAGAGGTGAGAATTCACCTCAGATCATCCGGCCGTTTTCAGTGATGACGACCACTCAGGGGAACATCTCCTTGGGAGGCTCTTCCCGAGCAGCCCCTCCTCTCCCTCGCTGAGAATGCAAGGTGCCTTACGCTGCACGCTTCGACAGTGGCGGCAGGCTGGGAAAAGTTGTGTCAAGGAGGAGAGTCCATGGTCGTTCTGGTTGCAATTGGATAAAGCTGTTTCTCCTCAAAGCGAGAGAGAAACAGATCTCAAATTTGTGGCCTTTGGTTTATGCCCCAGCCCCGGTTCTAAAGCCACGTTCGGGATTCTCAGCACCAGCTGGGGACACTGCAGGAGGTTTCGCCCTCGCAGTCGGATCCACAACACTCCCATTTCAACAAGGGTACAACCGCACCTGGTCTGTTTCCTCACGGTCTCCGAAGGGGCCGACGGGACGTCCCCGGGGCGCGGCGCCCCCTCAGGGCTGGGCCCCCTCAGGGCGGAGTGCCCCCTCAGGGCGGAGTGCCCCCTCGGGGCTGGGCCCCCTCAGGGCGGAGTGCCCCCTCAGGGCGGGGTGCCCGTGCTCCCCTCAGCCGGACCCCGCCCGGCCGCCCAGTCCTGGGCTACCGGCGCGGCGCTTCCTTCCGGGCGGCAGCACCGCCCCGGCGGGCAGCCATGGAGTGCGGCGCGGCGGGGCCGCTGCCCCTCAGCCGGCTGGCCGGGCCGCTGCTCCGTAGGCTCAGCGAGCTGCTGGACCGCGCGGCGCCCGGCAAGGGCTGGCGGGAGCTGGCGCAGCGAGCGGGGAGCCGCGGCACGCTGCGGCTGAGGTGAGCGCGGGCGGCGGCGGGGCGCGGGCGGCGGCGCGTGTTTATCTCTAATCCCCTAGAACACTGAAAGTCCACTTGATTAGTGAAAGAATCACCACATCACATACTGAAGGTATCTCGCCCCCAGGTTTGCGTAGCACTGTGATTTAAGGAAGGAAACGCTGTTGAATCTTTTTAGTGGAAATACGTAACATTGTATTCTCTTTAGGTAGCTGTCGTTATTTCTTTATTTGTGTTGATTGAATCCGCTGTGGTTGAAAGTGCGTGATAACGACACCAAAGTTAAAACTGTGAAGTTCAGACACAGTTAACTACACTGTACAGTCGGTGTGTTAGGCTGGGCTCCAGCAGTCACTTGTTTACAACAACTTTAAAATCAGTCTTCCTGCACTTTGAAGTTAAGACTCTGACTCACTCTCTACGGCTTCCGAATTAGGCTCATGGAAATGAAAGGTGCTGTACTACTTTTTGTGCTAAGGCCTTAAAAGTGAAAAATAGGAGGTTTCTTAATACATTTCCTGAGAGTTGTGAGGTATATGCATCTCTTACACCATCCAGCTCACTAATACCAGTTTCTGTCTGTGGAGGTGTTACTGAATAACCTCTGAGCTCCTGAAACTTGAAGGAAATGCTGCAAATATGTCGAAATCAGCTAGGAATTTCCCATCTCTATTTTTTAAAATATTTTTATTTATCTACAAGTGATTGTTTACCCAGGTCCTTTCTGAGAAAAAGGTATTGAGAAGGTCTATGCCGTGTCTTTCTCACATTATTCCACAGCCCTCTCGACTTGGAGCAGTGTTCCCTCCAGGTGCTGGAGCCAGAAGGTAGTCCCAGCTGGAGTCTGCTGAAGCTGCTGGGGGATCGGGGCTGCACTGTGGTGGAGCTGGCGGAGTCCTTGCAGGCCCTGGAGCACACGGAGGCTCTCCGGTGTCTCAGCCACTCAGGTCAGTTCTGGGCTGTGCTTTCACTGCAGCCCTGGATTTTAGACTGGGAATACTCAAGGTAGCACTCTACAGTAACTAAAAACATCTTTAGTGTTTGCATTCTGGTAGTTGGGATCCAGATTATTGACTGATCTGATTCTGAGGTTAAATGTCAGCCAAGCCTTCATGCAGTGTTGTTGCACGCTTCGATTTGGCTGCATGGGTGTGCTGGGTGTTGTCATTCTGTCTGCTGACTGGGGTTTGGTCTCAGCCTGTGCCTCTGGGAGATGCTTATGGACCTGAGATGGACAGACAGGTAGTGCTGCCAGCACTGGGGTCTGGAGGTGTCAGTAACTTATCCCAGGTGAAGGGGAAGGGTCCAGTTAGGGCAGTTCCTACACGTGCTGGGTTTGGTCCAGCTTGCTGACTGGACAGATTAATTTAGGATAGAACTAGATTATTTTCTACTAATGCATGGACTTGATCATCCTTGTGGGTCCCTTGCTGCTCTGCATATTCTGTGATTCAGTGTGATTGTTCTCAAAGTCCAGGAAGTGGTGCAGCACAAGGTGCACCTCAAGTAGGACCATGTAGATCAAGTGCTACTTGCTGTAGTACAGAACCAGAGCCCTCTCTTAGGTCCTTCTTGTTCAGGATGGGGTGAAATTCAACCTCCTGGGAAATGAAAAAATCTTCTCTTTCAGTGGGCAGTAGAAATGAGACCTGCAAGCTCCTTACCATGCTGATGGCTGTCCTGTTCTTTGGACAATGTGTGAAAAGAAGCCATGGGCTGAGAACCATTGTTAGGACAACCTTGGGATTTTTCAAGTGTATTGTAGCAATGCTTTTCTCTCTTCCATCAAGAGTTTCCCAGTGTGTCAGCTAAGGATATAACAATTGGATTATGAATAAGATTATGAACACTGAATTTGCAAGGTTTCAGAGTCTGGTAACCATAGATGTCACTTAGTCATATTCAAAGGTAACACTTATGCTCTGCATTTTCCAAGAAAAATGGAAGAAATATTTATGTGTCTTTGTAATCAATCACAGAACTGAGCTGGAAGGTTTTTCTTTTTGAACCATTACATTCCATGGTATGTACAGGAAGTGACTGTGTAGTGCTGAGTAAACCACAGGAAAAGAAATGAAACTGAAGAAATTGTGGATCAGATTTCTTAGAACTTGTTTGGAATGCTTCTGATGAGTGCAAAATGCTTATCTTCCAGTGGATTTTTCTCATCTTTGTTCTTAAGAGCTGTTTGTGATGCAAATCAGGGGAAATTAAAAAAAAAAAAGTGGAAGTTTTGGAAAGAGTAAGCCTTCTTAATTTTTCTGTCCTTTAAATTGAAATAGCATAGTTGTTTTTCCTGTTGGTTAATGTTACAGGATTGTGATGATCCAAAACTACTTAACACAGTTTAACTGCAGAAAGCAGCAGAGGAAGTGTTAAATGAAGAACTGAGGTAGTGATCTCCAGTGCTAGGTGTAGAAGGAAGTGATTTTGGAGTAAGGAAGGCAGGGAATTTCCAAGTGTTGCAGCTTTTTTGGAGTAGCTGCCAGTGTGTTCCACTCTTACAGAGTAATCCTGTGTGTGGAGGCAGCTGATAGAACCCACTGCCCTGCCAGGCAAGGTTACGTGATTTCCAAACGCCATGTGCTCTCTGTTTCAGGCTCTTGTCTCCGTGGGTTCTGGTCTAGTTGTACCATCCAGAGCAAAGAATGCTTCAAATAATGATTTTTAAATGTTCTGTTCTCCTTCTTCTGATGACCTTGGCTGTACCGGTGGATCTGGTTTTGAGACCATGCTGTAACAATATCTGGAATGGTTTAGGTTAAAATAACTGCATCATAATGGAGTGGTGTCAGAGTTACTCTCCTGGCAGTTAAGATTTGAAGTAGAAAATTTTACCTTGCAGAAAACCCCAGCCCCGTGTCCTGCAGGAGTTAGAGGCATAAAGCTGAAACCAAGGATTCAGCTCATAAGAGTGCATAAGGAATAGCAGAAGAATGTGCTCTGTTGGACTTAAACTCTGACTGCCTTGACTCCCTCAGGCTGGGCCTTAATCTGAACAGCTCAAAGAAATTGTTGGGAGTGAGCAAACATTTAAAACTGAGAATATCTTTCCGAAAAGGGATCCGTGATACCATGAGACATATTATTTCCTTTAGAATTAAAATACCTGAATGATATACTTTAAATCTTTTATGAGCTCTATTGAGTACTTATTGATTTGAGCATGGATTTTGTGTAGTGGAAGACAATTTTGAATGTCTTAAAGTAATATAACTAATTGGAACTGTGTGTATACGCCATACAAACAAATTATTTTCAAGTATATTTAATGACAGAAATGTTCTGTACTCCAAGGGCAATTTAAGTGCAAATATAAATTATGGACTTGTATTTCTTCATAACTTTCCTATGTGTAAATTCTGTCTTAAAGGTGTAAAAATCATTGTACAGCCTGACTCTCAAGCAGTGCTGTCTGGTCAGGTCGTGAAGTTGTGCTGCTGGGCAACAGGACACCCATTTGTTCAATACCAGTGGTTCAAGCAGGAAAAAGAGGTAAGAGTTCATAGACAATGCAGGGTTTTTAAACAGTGAAAATAACACATAATGATTCTGGATCGTCCTTTTTTTAAGACTCTTATTCACAGTGAGAGAAGATTGCTGTATATACTCATAAAACTCATAAAGTTTAAGAAATGCTGGATGATCCTATGAACGCGCTAAAACAAAATGTGATTCCTTATGTTCACACCACTTCATTCCTGGGGGCTGTGAATGTGGAAAGGGGCAGGAAGGAAGCTGTAAATTCAGTTGTCTCAGCCTACCAGTAAGTTTGAAGTAAGGAGCTGAGGATGGTGTTAAGGACTTGGAAATAAATATTATAGTGCTTGATCCTGGTTAAGATTAAACAAATCAAAATTGAAGTATTTTTGGTTCACCTGTGATGCAGGTTCCCCACGGTAATTCTCCAGAACTGGTTTTGAGTCCAGTGAGTGTAAAGGATTCTGGCTTTTACATCTGCCGAGTGAACAGTGAATCTTCTTTTATGTTTAGTCGGTGGGCACGCCTTGAAGTTTGTGAGCTTCGGAATACACCTCATGGTGAGTGGCAAAATCACCTTCTGAAAGTGCCTTCCTTCTTCCTCAAGGCACTTGGGTCCCTGATGCTGTGCTTAGGTTGTCTCACGCTTCCTTTTCTTACATCTGTTTCCTTTTTTAAGGGCTCTTAATGGGTTTGCCTGAAAACAAGTTGTGCATTTGTAATCAGCCTCAGCCACAAAACCTGACAGTGGGGGATGCTTTGGTACTAGAATGTGGAGCTGTTGGAAACCCAATTCCTCATTACCAATGGTTCAGAAATGGATTTCCTTTGGCAAATGGGAGCAAAAATGTCTACACAGTAAGTTACTGCAATGGGCCACACTTGGGAGCTAATGTTAACCACCTTGAGCTTACCACAGAAAGTTCTCTTGAAGAAAATAATTTCTCCAGAACCTTGATAACTTCTGATGAAGTGTTCACTTGAAGTGCTGCTTTTAGTTTTTTTACTCTTTCTTGCCTGTGGGGCTTAGATACAAGGCTTAAATACCTGATGCAGGTCTTTTTTGGAGGTCTGTTGGGATGATTGTGATGATGCTTGCATAGGTAACTTACGTGGATGTGGGACATCAAGGAACATATTGGTGTCATGTATTCAATGACCGGGAGGATGAAGACAGCAAGAAAGTAGAAGTCATTATAGGTAAGGAGTTCTTCTATTTCAAACAGGTCAGCTCCTTTGTCCATTTCTTCCACATCACTAAAATTCATTTTTGAAGCTTTCAGTATTAAGACAAGCACATCCCTTCTATATTTTTAGTCTATCCATTTGTTAAAACACCTGTGTTTGCATACAGCAAGTGGAATTTTAGAGTTTTGGGTTTTTATGGTAACCAGCACAGATGTGCTGTCCCTTTTTGGCCCTGCCAGCATCTGTGTATCTTGTTAGGAGATTGCTAGCTGACTTACACTTTTTGACAGCTAAAAACCACTTTAACCCATGCTGGGGACATGAACTCTGTTACATGTAGTCCTTCAGCAATCAGGAGAGGTGAGATTATTCATTTCAAGTAGAATGAATGAACAAGTTTCATGTTCATGCATGTGTATTTGCAGGGAATTGAAGAGGAGCAGATCTGTTTGTATAGCTTCCAGATGTATCTGACAATACTACTGTGTAACTTCCTAACCTAAGAAACACCCTAGTTTAGAGTTTCAGGAATCATTACTGTACAGTGTTATGGCCAATGCAAATTTACACTGCTGTAAAGTGAGCCACATTGCAGAGCAGTTTGACAGTGCCCTTTGTCTTCCACCTTGTGTGCTAAATCTCAGAACTGAGAGCTCATCTTCCAATTTTTTCCCCTCCTTAAAACACAAGGAAGGAAAGCTATGCCAGTGGAGTGCACAGAAGGTAATGTAAACCTCTAATTGTGAATCAGTTTTAAAAATCGGTGATGGGAATGACAGGTTGTTGAGTGTGTTGCTGAAAGGCATATGTGGGTTAAGAGCTTGGATTTAAAACACTGATGGATGATGCAACAGTCCTTCTGCATGTGCTTCTCTCTTCTTTGCCTGGACACCATGATCTAAATCACACAGGAGAAAAAACAGGCTACTTCCTTCTTTTGTGGTATTCAAATGATCTGGAGATTTCTTGGGTGGGGCTCAGGAGGCAACATCCTAGAAATAAAATCTGGAGATATTCAGGAACGTGGATGATCTTAGAGAGCTGGCTAGAGCTAGTTCCAGTGTCAGCTCCATGTCTGCAGAAGTGTTTTTAGCAACGTCCTTAGGATTATTTCTGTTCTCCTTTGCACTGTTGCAACAGGGAGGAGGAAGTGTATTGTGACCCTTAATGTTGTTACCATCCCTCCCTCGACTGCTGAGCATCTCCATTAAGAGTCTGCAATATCCACAGCACAGGGGACTGGGTACAGTGCTGCGAGGCTGCTCCAAGAGAGCACTGGTGCTTCAGAGATGTTAGTTTTCTTTTCCCTGCATTCCAGTGTTCTCGCAATAAAGTGGTGAAATCCCTGGTAGCTTAGCATGTTTGAAGATTGTATCTGAAGTCTTTCTGAATACACATGGCTTCCCAAAATCAGATTTTTTTGGTCAGGATGTTGCTTTTTCAGCAGCCCTTCAAACATCTGTTCTTCAGTGGGATGATTCTGATGCCTTTTCCTTTTTCCTTCAACCTACTGGCATGCCTGTGGGATTGAGGTGTCATAACTCACTTTGTTTCTGCATCTACTGTACTGCAATGCTGTGTCTAGCACAGCTTAATGTATTGCTACAGGATTTTCTCTTCTCTGTGTGGAATAAACAAAAAAGGTTTGATTTGCAGAAATGCAAACTCAAAAGTATTTTAGAAAGGTAGTTTGTTTTGTGTTCAGCTTTGTTTAATAATGGCATGGCACATTTTTACTAGTAAAATGGGGCTTCTGCTTCTTGTTTAAACTATTATTTTATTGGTGTTTTCATTTTCAGAAGATTTAGGCGATCTTCAGAAATCAGGTAAGTGGTAAGTTTTGAAAAACTTTGACTTGGCATCTTCATTTTATGTTACAAGTCATTGAAGGCTCGCTGGGTTGCAGTATAAACTTTGCAGTATTTGGATGTACCTGTAACTGAGAATTGAATAGGAGCTGGTATCCCCTTAAGAGCAGCACATTTTTCTAGTTCCAAGAGATTTAACTTGAAGCATGTAGAAAATCATAGGGGTGCTGTTTATAAAATAACTCAAGGCTGCACATATACTTACACAGATACAAAGGGAATTATCTTTCTTGTCTGTGGTTTCTTGGGACTCTCAGTTTTAGCACATTGCTGCTTTCTCAGATAATTAAGGTGAAAAAGATGTGAGGTGTCTGGCTATCACTCATGATATGTTGAGTGGCATATTTCTTCCAGTCATGCTGGAGTCAGCCAGTGTGATACGAAGCGTGTTAGGTGGTTATTATAGGAATGTAGGTCTACAGTGTTGCTCCAGAGGGGATTATCTCCGATACAGTTTTCCCAAAACCTCAACTCCCAAAGATAGTTTCCTGGGTTAGATATCAAATATGTTTATGTTTGCCCGGCCTCAGTTTCAACCACTGAAGGACTTCTCTGTCATACTGTGTAGTGTTATCCAGGTGAACCATTTTGGCACGCTGCTTACTGTTTCTCTTGGCACAGCATTGGCTCTGTCACCCCTCTGTGAAGTACAGAATAAAATAATTTTCACATTTAGATGGGGATCCCTGCTGTGCATCCCGCACCTTGCATGTCTGCATTTTGTTTAGAGAGGATGAACTGGTCGGATGTCACTGAAAATGCCAATGTGCAGTTTGTGAGATTCAGCATCTGTTGTTTCTTAATCTATAGAATTAGCTATTCACATGCTGTCAGGTTGTTTGCTGGAAGAGGGTGAAGGAAATCATCTAAACAAAAACAACAACATCAACAAAACACCCCCAAACCCCACCAAAACAAAGAAAGGGCTTTTTCTTGCATTAACCTAGCAAAGTGTTAGAGAAAGCAGTGCTGCTAGACTATGGCTGTGGGGAAGATGCAGTTCATTTTCTGGAGTCACTGACACACTGCTCTTCTATTTCAAACAGACCCACAAGAAGAATCAAGTCACAGACCTGTGGGTAAGTAGTATTATACTGAAATGACTATTTATAATGTATTTGACATCTAGGACGCAGATTTTCTGCTCCTGAGTGATGCTGCTACTGACACTGCCAGTGCAAGACCCGTGGGGCAAATAGAGAGCTCCAGGGAGGGAGATCTGTGGATATTTGTGTAGTCCTTTCAGAATGCTTGTTTGCCCTTTCAGGAGTAAACTGTGCCGAGGGCACCAGTATTTTTAGTGACCCTGCGAAGCGCTTGCAGCTTCTCATCTGTTTCAGTTTACTGCTTCGGATTCCTGTGGCCAGACCTTAGCCAGTGTGTTACTCCATTCCTTTGAACACTTGGAGGCAGTGGTATTGGGATGATGTGATAGAAAGGATTGCTGTCCTGTCTGCTAAGGAAATGCTGTCCTTGCGGCTCTCCCCGTTCCATCATGTGGATGCTTTGATGCTGAGCTGAAGCTCATAAAGAGATGGATAGCACATGTGATACGAAGAACAGTTGCTGGGTTTTTAAATCTCATTCTTAAATTTGCACTGTGGACTTGAGTGGTCAGGCATGTTTTCCTGTTGATACTAAACCAGATGGAAAGGCTGCTGGCCTCTGTCAGAATTTTATGGCTCTTTCAGGTTCATTAGTGTGAGGGGGAGTCTTGTAAGTGTTCCTCTCTCATGCGGGTGAGTTTTTTTCTTCAGGCTGAAAAGAGACTTGAGCTGTGTTGTTGATGTGGGATGACTTGTAAAATCAGATAAAATATTGTGCCTGAAGTGAGATAGATACCCTTTTCACTTTGGAAAACTTTAAATTTTAAGGTGTTGAATCCATGGAATATATAAATGTGACATTTTTTTTTTCTCTGTATGTCTTGGCAGCCACAGACAAGGTGGCTCTGTTAATAGGAAACATGAGCTACTGGAATCATCCCCAGCTCAAGGCTCCAATGGTAGATGTCTATGAATTGACCAGTTTGCTAAGGCAGCTGGATTTCAAAGTTGTATCTTTGCTGGATCTTACTGAGTCTGAGATGCAAAATGCAGTGGATGAATTTTTACTTCTCCTGGACGAAGGAGTTTATGGTAAGGACACATAAATACCTTCTGAAGTAGGTCAGTTTTGTATGTATCAAGTAGCAAACATCTGGTATTTGCCTCTGGTAAACAACCTTCATGGTAAATATGATGTATGTAGAATGCGAAGAATAAGTTAAAGGCACCCAACAGCATATCCTCTGCCTTTGGTTATTGTTATTGTTCCTTTACTTTTAGAACAGATCAAATGTTTGAACTTCATTCTTTAACCACACCTAAAACTGCAGTGCGGGCTTTTATTTTGTTTGATAGTATTGATAGTATTTTGCTTGCCTAGATCTGATTTTGGGGCACAAAGCACAAGACAGAAGTGGGGGAGAGGATGATGGAATTGATGCATGGAGCAAAAGCCTTGCATGGAAAAGGCCAAGAGTGATCTGGTTTGGAGTGTAAGAAAAGTTCTTACATTTTCTGCTGACTACCACTATTTTGTCATTTTTCTAAGATTGTATTTGCTAATATTGTATAGAAAACTCCAGAAATTATTTAGGACAGAGAGCAAAATGTTTTTCCAGGTCCCTGTTCAGTGGATTGCAGAATTCCTGTAGTAAAAATCCATTTGAGAAAACATTATTTGATCCCTTTTTGGAACACAAGGTCAGCCTATTTCTTAGCACAACTTTTTTTATGGGTGTGTTACCTGATGCTCTCTCTGTGCAGAACTGTCTGCTCTGACATTTGGGCATTTATGTCTGAGCCAAAACCTGCCTGACACGAAGCCTTGGTCTGGCAGGAACATGAGGCTTTTGAGAGCAGTTTGCTTTTATTATTCCCTGGGAAATAGATGGGCTTGTCTGTTTGGGTGAGCTTTGAGATTTTTGCACCTTCTCAATTTTTCTCCCTAATTGTGGACATGAATGTAGCAAATAAAGTACTGAAAGGCTCTAATTAATTTCTCAGCAGCACCATATGAAAGCTCTTACATGGCATATTTTTGCAGTTGTACTTTTCCAGCCAGTTGATACAAAAGGTAAGCTGAACAGTTTTTCGGTGGTGTTTGGCAATAACTACTTCCGTTCAAATGATTACTTTGTTCTTTCTGCATAGTGGCTATGAATGGCTTAAAGCCTATAAAAGATGCTGTCAGTGCACAAATAGGTAACAATTTATTGCCTTTTCTAGTGGGCATAGCTTCAAATAGAAGAGGCATAATGACTACTGCTGTTTAGTCCCTGCTACATATAAACCTGATGCTTACTAGGTTGTGTAATTCTGGCTTACTGCCAGGAAAGTGACATTTCAGATGCTGGTCCTTAAGAGCAGGAGTAGTAAACAAAGTGATGATGGTTGTCTCCTCTGCTGACTTAGTCTGTGCTGTTCTAAATGTAGGTTGCAATTAACATTGTATTCCACACAGGGTAAAAGCACAGACCCATGTGTTAGAAAGGCTAAAAATATTTAGGCTGCTTTCTTTTCAAATGAGAGGGACTGAAAGTGGGAGGGGGGGAGGGAGGGAGGCAGATATCATTTAAATGCTGGTGTCTCTGAGGAACTTGAACCTACTTAAAATTGTTGTGTGCGAGTCTCCGTTGAGGCCCTCCAAATATGTTTACTCCACTTACCCCAGGTATGTGCAGATTTATTTCTGATCTTGAGCTCAGCATATTAACTGTTGCAGGTACTTGACACATAGCACAGTCATCTGCCAAGAACAGAAAAGGAATGTAGTCAGTCAGTCCACTTACTTACAGAATATATGCTCAGATACATAGAATCTGAAACATAACCCTGATTTAGGTCCAGATCCAAGCTCTGGAAGTCACATTAAGGCTTTCCTTTTAACCTAGAGCCTGACACAAGATTATACAGTTGCACTTCATACCATGTTTAGCTCTCTTGAAGCTTGCCAGGCTCAGGTAGCCCTCATATTTTCATTTCTTGTAGCTGTGTGTAGTGAAAAGGTGAAAACATCTAGCATGCCCACCTCCACGAGCTAGTATGTAAGGGTGAGCCTTATTTTGGGTTTTATCTGAATCTGCCAGTGTTGTAGTGACTTAAATTTTTCAGCCAATTTTAGTAAGAATAACAAGATAAGAACGTGGTATCTCCAGCCAGCATAAATTGTCAGATTTCTGTTGACTTTTATTCAGCTGAGCACTATATTCTAATTGCAGATCTGACCCGCAGACTGCTTTGACTAGATAAATAAAAATTCTTTTTAGAAGATGAAATTTGCATCATTAAGGAAAACCAGCACTGGGAATAGGCAATAGGAAAATCCAATTAAATCATACAAGCCTCTGGTAACTGCATTTTATGACAGTAGAGATTATTGATTTTAAGATCATCTAATCTTCATGCAAATTTAAATGACTTTAATATTGGAGATTTTTATTCATATAAGGAAAATCTAAGTCCTAGCTTGCAGTTCCCTTTCTCAGGGTTGAGGAAAAACTTTCTTTAATTCCCTGTTCAGGTTGGTTTCTCTACAAAAATATTGCATGTTTTATTGAAGATTCTAAATCTTAAAATGTTGTAGACTGTTGTGTAGTGACACATGAGGAACATGATGGCAGGATAATAATTTCTGGCTAGGTAAGCATGCAAAGAGTTTGTTTAGTAGACCCAGAAGAGTCATGAGTCTGTTACTAGGAGATATAGCTGCATTCAAGTGAACATGAGCTGTTGGTAGTCGGTAATGGGGACGTGCTCTGGAGTCCTACCAAACTCTTCGGCATTTTGTTTTCCGTCTATAAGCTGCAGGCTTACTGCTGCTCAGAGCTTTGTAATTGCACATGCGGAGAAGATGTTTTACGGTTGGCACATTTCCTTGTTCCTATCTGTGAATTACACATCAAATATAACAGGCTGTCTCTGTTAGAGGTCATAGCTACTTAGAGCATTTTAAGAGTATTTAACTTGGTGTCTTTATGCAAGTTTCTAACTGATTCTATTGCATGTGTGATTTTTGTGCTGCTTTTAATTTATTGTCTTAGTGTATTGTGGAGTTGATGTTAATGTGGCTTGGAGTGGCTTCAGTGAACTCCCTGGCCCACAGTCAGCGCTGTGCATGACAGTTTTGACCTGCTAAAATGGACACAAGTCTCTGATGCACTGCTCACTATCACACTTGTTTTGAACTCAGGTTTGTTATACTATGCTGGCCATGGCTACGAAAACTATGGGAACAGTTTCATGGTTCCTATTGATGCCCCGAATCCCTACCGCTCAGCAAACTGCCTGTGCGTGCAGAACATCCTGCGGCTGATGCAGGAGAAGCAGACGGGACTCAACGTGTTCCTGCTGGATATGTGTCGCAAAAGGTATCTCCTGCATTCCTGGGTGCTGAGGGCTGACCTCAGCTCTTTGGGATCTGAACGGAAAGCTGGGCCTTTTGCAGATGACAAGTCTTTAGGCTGAGAATTCACTGTACTGCAAAGTTCATAGTTCTCAGAGTTCACAGCCTGCACCCGAGTGCTTTTAGCATCAGTAGGATTCACCCACAGACTTCTGCCCATGGCCTTGGATAGAGATGTGAACCTGGTGGTCCACATGGGTACATACCTGCCTCCTGATTTCAATGACATTTATTTCTTTGTTGCTGTTGTTTTTTAAGTTATAAACAGACTGATCAGATAAAAGTAAAATTTGGCATCTTAAAGAAGAAACAGGACCCTTTCCCCTGGGATCATTATCCATCTTCATTACAGGGAGGAAGGAGAAGCCCTGTGATCAAAGGCATGTTAACTTAGCAGAAGGGCTCAAGTGAAGTAATTATTTTAGAACTCCTGAGAGCCGTGGATTTTGCTTCTATACTGAGGATGTTGTATCTTTATTAGGAGGTTAAAAAACAACTGATTTATGGGATTTTTCTACACAAAGTACTGTGTTCTTTCCATGTTGAGAAACTATTATGATCAATTAAACTTGCACTTGAAATCAGCTCTTCAGTCAGCACTTCTGGCAGTTGGTCTCTGAGGAATGTTTCATAACAGAAAGTTGCTGGCACTTTAGTGTCTGTGGAGCCTCTAAACTTCTCTGCTAATGAAATGCCCATGATCCAATTCATCTTCGCATTCTGCTGACCAAATAGAAAATCCATTGATGTAAGCTTTGTACTAACAGCACCATGTTGGGTGGGGAAAAGAAAAATTTTTAAAAAACCGTGCCATTTTTGAAATAACCAAAATGGTTGGATATCAGAGTTGTGTTTTGCAGAGATTGCAGCCAAACTCTACTGGTTATTACAGCATGCCCTTCTCTGGGTAATGCCTGATGCCTCTTGTCTTTACACTGCCCTCAGGCAGAGTGTTGATGGTGCTGACTTTTGTGTTTGAGCAGTCAGGATTCATTCCAGACATGTAGGAGTGAAACAAATTACTGGTTCTGAACTTTCTCTGTTTTGTGTTTTGATTTTGTTGCCATTATGAGTTCTCAAATTACTATTTTACTTTCTTGTGTTTCCATTTATTACAGAAATGAATATGATGATACAGTTCTTATCTTGGATGCTCTGAAGGTTACGGCCAATATTGTTTTTGGATATGCAACGTAAGGAAGTTATTCTTCTGTGCCACAGAAATTACTGAGATTGTATAGCTGATCTTTTTCAGAACTGTGCTGTGGGCCAGTAACCTTGGTCACTTTTCAAGTGCAAAAACTGCTGAATAGAAGTAGTCAGGAGCTTTACTAAAGTCATCAATAATAAATTTAAACTCCTCATATGAGCAGTTTGATGAACAGGTGTAGTCTGTGATGTCATTTTAAGAGAAACTTCCATCAGCTGCTTGCAAGGGAACACGAAGAGCAGGTTGGCCTTGGACACAACCTCGTTTTCAAATTGTAGGGTTTCTTTCCCCATTCCCAGTATAAATTTACTCTTAGACCTGAAGGTTTTTCAGTGTTTTTTCTTTGTCCGATGCTGATGATCTCACAGGTGCCAAGGAGCAGAAGCTTATGAAATTCAGCAGCTGGGGTTGGCCAATGGAATCTTCATGAAGTTCCTGAAGGACCGTTTGTTAGAAGACAAGAAGGTCACTGTTCTGCTTGATGAGGTTGCAGAAGGTGAACTCCAGCTTACTGCACTAACAGTCTCCTCAGTCTGCATTACTGAAAACAACTTTGCTTCCGTGTCTCTCCTCTCATGGTGAATGTGTTACACTAATTAAATCTCTTTCTTGTTGTGTTTTGGGTCAAATAGCAGGTGCTATTGGGCAGCATATTGACAACATTCCTGATGCTCAGCTTCTTTAGTAGTGTACAGTTTTATACTTTCCTCTTCAGTGAACCTTACTTGTTCTGAGTATCTCTCTGCGTGGAGCTTTGAATTGTCCATCCACAAAACTGCTCTTCTGTCCTGTGGTGCCAGCTGCTTGTGGTAGTCCAGTCATTTGCATGTTCATTTATACAATTAAGATAATCCTACTTGCCTTAGAGTGCTATAGCAATGATAATGATTTGTTCTGTAAGTGCAGTAAAAAGGGCAATGCACTGTGTTAATTTGCCTGGCTCAGTGATTGTGTTTTTGATGTTTTTGATGAGAGGAGCACTAAAGTGAGAAGTGTGGGGGGAAAGCATACTGCTTCTGGGCAAACACCTGCTCCAAGCACAGAACAGTGTCAGGCTGGTGTGTGTAGGTGCATCAGCCCAGCTCTGCTCTGGGTTCAGCAGCCTGGGCCAGCTGCAGGTCACAGAGCTTTGTGTTTTGTTCAAGAGTGCAGGGAAAGATTGACTTGTCAATCAGGTAGCATGACAGGCACTACTGTGAGTATTCCCAGGTGTTGGGTGTCAGGGTGTACACAGGTTCTGTGTAGACAGTGCCAGAGGAATGTTCCCATTAAGTGTTCCACGGAAACAGCCCCCATGGAAAAGCCTGCAACCTGCTGGCTCTGTGGTTCTTGTTGTGCCTGTGCCACAAGAGTGCAGTGCTGGCTCATAGTCAGCTTGGTGGCCACTACGTCCCCAAGCAGGTCCTTCCTCGCAGTACAGTCTTGTGGGGTATCAGCCACTCCTCTCAGTTTTTAATCATCTGCAAACTTTCCAAGTTTTGTTCTCTGTCCTGACATGTGGGTCATTAGTGATGCTGGTAAATAATCAATATTGGGCCCTTGTATCTAAACCTAAACTACTCCCCTTGCCCCCAGTTCTTTGGAATAATCTCCGCTAATGAAATTAGTCACGTTCTTGAAAATAGCCACTCTAATTAGGAGCTTACCCCATCAGAGCTGTGATGCTGCTAGGACTGGCTCTGAGGAACAGGGGATGATGTTGGCCAGGCTGCTTGCAACCCCTCGGGACTCTGCAGAACTGCTTTGGCCTTCAGGGAAGGAAGAGATGAGCAAGGACTCCTTGTAAAACTGCAGCTCTTGATGGATGTTCTGGCTCTGGCATAACCACAGTAACCACACATTGCAGGAAGGTACTTAATTCAGTTGGAATTGCAGCAGCATTGTTTTTGAAAGAACCTCTCTGCATCTTGTTTTTAGACATGGGCAAGTGTCCCCTTACCAAAGGCAAGCAAGCCCTGGAGATCCGCAGCAGCTTGTCAGAGAAAAGGGCATTAACTGATCCTGTTCAACAAAGCACATCTTCTGCAGAGTCCCTGGCACGGAACCTGCAGTGGGCCAAAGCGCATGGTACAGTACAGAATGCCTTTTAGATGATCCTGCTGCCATGATGGGAGAAGGGAGGGCATGTACTATTGAATGCAAATGGAAGAAATTCAAGGCTATAGCTACATTTTCATTACTGTGTTCAGCTGGAAATTTTTGGGTTGGGGTTTACCCCTACGTGAGATAGTAATGAACAAGGTGACATGTAGAATTAATGTATATTCAGTATATTTAAGACCACTCAGACACTGGAAGGGAGACTTAGAGGTTGTCTGTCTCCTGGGACAGTCTCCCAGTACTGCATGTCTAGTAGTGACATTTGTAAGATGTCATTGATCTCGTTCTAAAGTCATCACCTAAAATAGGCAGGTGAACTGTATGGTAAACGTGCATGATGAAAAGAAGTTTTCAGTGCAGACAACTAAGAAAAATAAAATAAGACTGAGATGAGTTCCAGGCTTCCTAGCCTTTTAAGATGGCCAGTGGGGCTTAAGACCTGTTTTTACCTTTTTGGCCTAAACCTGTTGGAGTACATCTTCAAATTTCTTTGACAGTTGGGGCAGAGGGTCAGGGATGGCATTTCTAACACCACTCATCATACAGGAAGATTCTCTTAGAGATGCCAATGTTTATTTGTGATCCCAAGCACTTAATTCTTGTTTGTTAAATGATTGAAAAAGAAAAATGCATATGCTAAATTTATATTTAGACTGTAACAATGTGTTATTTATTGGCAGAGCTTCCAGAAAGTACGTCCCTTGAATTCCAGTGTGGTGTTCAGATTCAGTTGGGGTTTGCAGCCGAGTTCTCCAATGTCATGATAATCTATACACGGATAGTTAAGAAGCCCCCTGAAATCACAGCTTGCAGAGCCCACATCACAGACTTCCCACTCGTAAGTGCTTCCTGCTGCTGTCACATGATCTTGCTCCACTGAAGTTGAAAATTTTCTGCTCCACCCATATCAAGTTGCATCTTGTGTAATAAACTGGGTCTAAAATGCTGCAACTTCTCAAACTGAAAGAAATACTATTTTATGATCTACAAATTCTATATAATCAATTAAGTTCTCTTTTTTTCTTGCAATAGGACTTAGATGTAGATCCTAAAGAGGCCAATAAAGGAACTCCTGAGGAAACTGGAAGCTATTTAGTATCAAAGGACCTTCCCAAACACTGCCTCTACACCAGGCTGAGTTCACTGCAAAAACTAAGGGTTAGTATATACTGTTCATTACGAGTATGCCCAGATAATTGACACTACTTATGTTGCTTTGCCGTTCTGTTGAGGCAGCTGTGTATGGTTAGTGTAGTAAGTTCTTTGGAGGGAAAGAATGGATAATAACCCAGTTCAGTGACTTTCATTTCAGCTGAAAAGTAAAAGGCAGGGAATTGATGCATATGCAATCCTGAAACCGGTGTGCAAGGCCCTTTGTATTTTCCAGGCCCATGCTGAACTTGGCCAAGATGGCTATTTTTGTGCAGATCACTTATTGCATGCTTTGAGGGTGTTCCTGTGCTTTTCAGGAAGAACATGACCTGAAGCAGAGCTGCCTCTTACAAAGTCATTAGTAGGAGATGAAAGTGTCGTGTATCATCAGCCTGTGTTCCTGGGCATACAGTTTCTGAAAGGTTCTCTTCAGCAGACTGGGGCACTGCTAAGTGTCTCTGTATCTTTGTGTCATGAACATCTGTGCCAGACACAGCCTGGCATCTCTTCTTGAGTCCTTTTGGCAGTTGAGGTAACACAAGTGCTTCTGGAAATACAAACTGTTCAGTGAATGAGTAGTGACCAAAAGAGGACCTCAGGAAACAAGGCCTGCCCATTGTGTGTGTCTTGCTCCTAAAAAGGTCTCTCTGCTTCTCCAGAAGACTGGAGCCTCTCTAAGGGTTTTCTGTAGTGTTTATTTGGAGAGGAAGTATAATTTTTTCTCTCCCCCTCTTTCTGCTTTTACAGGAACATTTAATCTTCACTGTTTGCTTGCACTATGAGTATTCAGGAATAGAAGATACAATGGATGAAAGAAAGGAGATTAATGTTGGGAAGCCCCTTATTGCTAAATTAGGGCTTCACCCTGGATTCAAAACCAAGAACTGTCTCCAGACATGTTGCATGCCTGGTTATCCTTTCCATAATCCAGTAGAATCGAGTCCAGAGGCAGCTGAGTACTACATCTCTAGTCATTGCCAACCCAATTCCTCTCCTTACCACAAGCAGCTTACCAGTTACCATCCAAACTGTGCTTGCTCAAACAGCACCACACAACCAGAGGCATGTTCCTGCAGTGGAACTTCCAGGATGTTGGCTTCAAGACACAAAGGACAGCATTACTCACCCACTGTGGAAAAGCGTAATGTACCAGTAGAGACCACTGATGATACTGTTGAACTGGAATTCTTTCTCTCTGACAGCCTCAGCTTCTCTGAACAGCAATAGCTGGGATGTGTTTGAACTGGACCAGAGTGGCATCCTTGAACAGAGGGGCTTCCACACTGCCTCTCCATCTTCTGGAGTTTGGAGACTTCTGGACAAGGCCCTGGAGAGTCTAGAGTAGGTGCTGGGAATGAGGTTGTGGTGAAAATTTTTCATATCCTAAGAAACCAAACTGTACCAATAGATTTAGGAATGAAAAATGCATTCTTTCTATTTTTTTTCACCTACTATTTGTTGTTTGGTACAGAGAAAAATCTGAACTGTTCCAAGTTTCCTATTCTGTTCTTTGGCCATCGTGTGTTAGGATCGGTCACTGACGTTCCAGTGCCTTGGATTTAGCCAAAAAGCAGCTCTGACTGCATTTTCCTCTCTGATTGCCAGATGTCCAGGGTCTGGCAGCATCTGAGAGGGATAAGATCTGTGCAAGGAACCCAAAACCTGAAGAGCCAGCAAACTGACATCACTTTTGTTTTTAAGAGAACTACAGATTATCAGAGGGAGCAAAGTCATGGAACCATACTGTGGTGGATTGTTTCTATTTTGATTCTTTTTTTTTTTTTCTTTTCCATAACACTCCTAAGATTTTTGCTGATCTGATACCTGATTTTTCATGTTCTGGAAGAACACTAACTGGAAAGATGAGGGCAAGTGCCTGCTCATAGCAAGCAAGGTATTGTATGGTGAGTCTTACAGACATGCTGTGAGGGCTAAAACAAGAATCGCAAGAAAAGTGATGTTTTATTAGGTCATTGAAAGTCTTGATGCTTTGAAAAGGCAAAAAATGTTGGGATGTAAGGAAACTAAAATCTAAGGGAGTTTTCAGACAGGGATAGTAGCGTCTCCTGTACTGGTAATATTGAGAGGAAGAATTGTTTTAATTAAGATCCTCATCATAAAAACAAGATAAGGGAATGTTATTGAGGCAGACAAGCCTGTTTCAGTCTCCAGTGGAGAGTGCTATGGTCTGGTGGCCTGGCAGTATGCTGGATAGGCACTGAGGGATGTCCCGGTGTGGCCATAAAACTTTTGAGATGGGAATGTTAATGCTTCTTTAACTAAATCTGGTGATCTTCAGGTTGCTCTGTGCTGAAAGGTGGATATAGGTACGTGGATATAGCTATTTCCAGGATGACAGTCATGCTTGAAGTAATCCGTACATGAGCTTGAATTTCTGTTTTCCTTCTGCAGGGTGTTAAATGGCATCATATCTATTTATGAATGAGATGTACCTGCATTAACTATTCTGTGCAGTTGACTTCTAAATCAGATTATAGCTTGAGACATGGACTAGGAGTGCATTACTTAGCTAATACTTTTTTTAGCTAAAAGCTTATTCTTTTTTCTTACTGTATAATAAATTGTTGTCCACAAAATTATGTACTATGTGCATATGTAGTTGCTACATTCTTCTATGCCTTCCAGCCTTAAGAAGCCCAAAACTTTATTGAAACAAAGCATGTAAGGACAGAATTTCCTTAACAGAAAAGAAGGGGAAATCTGAATCATGAGCTTCAGCTCAAGATATACAGATCTGGGCCTGGGCTGATAGCCTTGCTCCTCGAAGTTCACCCCTTGCCTCTTGAGAGGTGCAAAGACGTTTGGCCTTTAATAGGTACCCTTGGACATACTTGTATATGTATGTATGTAAAATACGTCTGTGTGTGTAAATTGATTTAAATCTCCTATGGGAAGTATAGTATGGATATTGCCATCTTAGATCTAGAATTAAATTCCTGCTGTGCTTACAGGAATTGAATCATTTCACAAATGTTAAATAGTCAGCAGTTAGGTGCTGCCAAATTCTTCAGGCGTAAACCCCTGCCCAAGTCTGAACCCTGTGACTCAGCAGCAGGGCCTCTCTTAGCCTGTGGCATTCATGGTGCCTGTGTAAATCATTCTGCATTGATTCTAGACAGATTTTCCTCTGTGTGCATCATCCATGTTGCAGTTACCAGAGTGAACCCTGCCATTCAACCTCATCACCCTTTTGCACATTTACATTAAACCTGCTTTTGCCAATACCTTTAACAGAGGTTCTCTAAGTCACTCAGACTCATCCAAATTGTCTGACAAAAGTCTGCCTGTGGCAGTAGAGTGTGTGGAGGAAAACTTCATCTGTCTGAACCCTCTTTAAAAAGAGAATGGTGATGGAAAGGCATTTTCTCACTGCAGCACTGTCTTTAGGAAGTGCTCTAACTGTTTTAATCATTAGTGTTCAGAATGAAATACTCTGGTTCTTCAGTGCAAGCTGCAAGCAGCACCCATTTCCTTTGGCCCAGGTCCAGGAAAGCACTTTAAAAGTTCCACAGGCATAAATTAACATTTCAATCTCGGTGAAATTGGTGGGATTAAAAGACATGCCTAAACCTAGGTAGTTGTTACAGCTCTCATTGACTTGTGGTACCCTTTCTAAATCAAAGCCTCAGGGTTTGGTTTTTTCCCTACAGTGCAGTTATTTGGAGATAATTATTTTTTGCTGAAGTATCTGGTAGGCTAAATTACTTTGCCCTCTGCTGTAGCACTGCTGTATGATTTTGTATAATTTAAGTGTGTGTTACCTGGGTTTGGATGTTGAATACGTTTAGAAGAAAGGTTTAAGGTAATCTAAATAAACTCCGGCTTCTCTGGCAAAAGAATGGTTCATGTGCTTCAGAAAGGCCAAGACACTTCTTCCGTTGTTCCTCACCACACTGCAGTAAGGTGGGAGTGCATTTACCTTCTGTACCTCCATAGAGCTGTGCAGGCTGACTCCTCCTGTTGTCCTGGGAGTCCCGAACCTGCCTCTGGCTCCAGAAGACCATCTGCACCATGGAACTCTTCAGTAGATTCCAGGGCTGGTGTTGCTGTCTCTGTAGTTACTGCCTTGGTTCATGCATCAACTGCTTTTCCTCATTCTGTCAGCTAATTAGTAACTTTGGCAGCTTTCACATGCAGTAAGCTCCTGGGCTATGTTCACCTTGACATAGATTCCTCACTGCTGTAATGTGGATATGTTTCAGTATTACTTCTTCCTTGCATAGAATTTTAGTTCAAGTACAGTAAGATCTGCTCACATTTTAGAATGCAGTATTCTGAGCTTCAAGGTTTTTGCAGGGAATTGGAGATAGGTTTAAAGTATCAGGTGGAGGAGAACAGGTTGGGAAATTGGTTTGTTGGGTTTTTTAAAAAGATTGATCATTTAGTAATTGCAGTAGTCTAGGAATGGAGTGAGGACACCTCCACGTCGTGGCATTTAGGCAGTTAGTAATTTCTAAGGTACTGCTGCAGCAATTTAGTCATACCAGGCTTATTTTAAGAGCTAATGAAAAGAAATGCTGTCTCCCATCCTTGTTGCTGGCACGCAGTGAGCAGGAGCCCCGGATCCCTGTGGGGGTGCGTTACCACAGCGACCAGCCTCTGCATCTGCAGCGGATGTGGGAGGAAGCGACCAGGCCTTCCCCATCTGCCCTTCAGACAGAATCTGCTGGCACCCTGCTTTCAGCTTTCAAAGTCACTTGCAGTTAGGATGAAAAGTCTTCAACCTGTTATGCAAACTACTTCACTACACATAAGATCAAGCAGGTCTCAGATGCTTTCTGAGCTCTTTGATGATTTAATGTGGTGGTTATGATTTATTTCATCTCTCTAAACCTGCGCCAGCTCTGCTTCCCGACATCCAGTAAGAAGAGGGATGTTGACTGCGTGGCAGGACAGACTCACCGAATACGCTGAGTTGGAAGGGACCCGCAAGCATCATGGAGTCCAGCTCCTTGCCCTGCACAAGGCCATTCCCAAGAGTCACACCCTGTGCTTGAGAGCATTGTCCAAATGCTCCTGGAGCTCTGGCAGCCTTGGGACTGTGATCATACCCTGGGGAGCCTGCTCAGTGTCCTACCACCCTCTGGGGGAAGAACCTTTTTCTAATACCTAACCTAAACCTAACCTAAACCTCCCCTGCCACAACTTCAGGCAAGTGTCAACAGTCAGCTTCTGTCAACAGTCACCACAAAGAAGATATCAATGCCTACAGAGGTGAGCACCTCTTCTGCGGGTTACCATCAGGCAGTCTGTCAGAAACTGCTCAGATTATTCCCCTCTGAAAGGGCTGGTTGCTAGAACTGTAGATGTTTAAAGCAGTCCCAGGAGTCTTCTCTGTTCACATCCTGTCGTCTTTGTGCCTGCCAGCTCTTTTCCTCTCTTTCTTCTTCTGCTGAATGCCAGCAGTATGCATGAGACCTGCCTTGCAGGACTGGGATTGGTTCAGAAATTTTTCAGGACTGCTTTGAGATATTAATAACGTACCAAATCTGGTTTTTTTTTTTGGTCTGTAAGGAGTCTTTTAAGAAGCTAGAGTAGCTATAAAATACTCGTTTGCTGCTTCTCAAAGCTTTGTAGGCTTTGTTTCATCCCTGCCTTAGGGATATGCAGAAAATTGCTGCAGATTCTGGTTCAGTGTTGCAGCTGCAACAAAACACCATTTTGAAACACCCATTGGATTACCAGCTCTTATTTTAGTGGAAATAGTGGGTTTATTTGAATCAGAAAATAGCTGTGCTTCATGACAAGCCGTTTACCCATGCTGGCAGGTGGAGAACTGCAGCTATTTGCACCTCACTGCATCCCAGCACATAAATCAGAGGTGGGACTCATTACCACTGCAGAGCCTCCCTGCTAGTTCCTCTCTTCCTGTCTGTACTGGGATAATCCAGGTTTTAACATGAGTACAACATGCTTTCCTGTGGTGGGATACACAGGAGCAAGCCACTTGCCAGCTGGTGAGTTTTATTTGGAATGAGGTGCTTTACCCTCCACTCTGGTGTTGCCTTGCCATCAGCATCTTTTTTCCTTTTCTGATCTGATGAGAAGAGCCACATGCCCAGCGGGCCCTTAGTACCCTGCATGTGCTGGGACACCTTTACACCTCCCATCATCCTGTTCTACAAAACAATCCATGGGAACTCCTCATCTCTGCTGCTGGCAATCCAATAATCCCTTCTTTTCTTTACAAGCTGTGATAAACAAAAACCTTTTTTTGCTCTTGTTTTGTGAAGAGTGTAAGTTTCCACAACTGGAAAAGCTCTGTCTGATGTCATGCAACAATTCTTAACAGAATATGATAGCAAAGAAGGATTAAACCCAGGTTTGTTGCCTAAAGGTTCCCAAGATAAATAGCTGCCCTTTCTCAAGTAATTTTGTTTACAGTTATTTTCCCTTTAGACTAATTAGTTACAGTATTTTCTTATTGCTATTGTCTTGATGCTAGACAATAGCTACAATACAGTTAATGTATAGTTAATAATAGGGCTGTCTTGAGAATGGTATTAATAATGTTTTTTGTTACATGAGTTATCCTGAGTCATTGGTGACAGCAGCTTCTCAAGCTGGCAGATGGTGTCTCTGTAAGAAAACATGTTTTCTTGCCTTGCCCATCAGTTCATTCCCAGACTGAGCAAAGAGAACTCGGTGGTAGTAGCATCTGTTGATGGAATAGTTCCTGTTAAACTCCATCTGCCTGCCAGCTCTAGGATGTTCAAACTGTGGTGTATATATATAAGGTAGAAAAGGTATTATTAGGATTCTTATGTATCACAAACTAGAGTGGGTTTAGTTACGTAAGATGGACATTTTTGGACAGCTCTAAGAAGTAATAAATGAATCTCATGAGTAGTAGACAGATGATGCTCAGCAGTTGGTTTTTCAGCCTGCATTATTATTTGCACCCATGCAGTGCAAGATGGAGATTTTTGACTGAACTGAAGCCAAGCCACTTCTTGCACAGCGGCTGCATGGGAGTCTAACTTCTGAAGCAGAGGTTTTAGAAGTGAAAGGACAAAGAGAAAAGATCCCTGGGGCTGTAAGGGAGAATGACCCCCCCACCAGACAACATGAGCCTATAATTTGGCCAAGTAGGTACAGGCAGCCCCCAGCACTGTCACTGGTGACAGCAGCAGGTGCCTTGCTGTTGGCTCGTGGTGGTCATTCGCTGCGTGGGAAACCCACACTCGAGCACAGCAGCTGGGGGCACATGTGCCACCATACCTCGTGTCCCACAGGGAGCAGTGCTTGTCACTGGGGGACCCTTCCAGGCAGGGGCTGGAAGCTGTAGCTGTAGCTGCTGCAGCTGTTCTTTCACGTTAAACAGTCAAGAGCCTGCCCACCTGTACTGCAGAGGGGAGGGCCATCTGAGACTGCTAATCTGGCTGATGGAACTAAGCATGGGCTGCTGCTGAGCAGTGAAACCCTTGGGGCTGGGGCTGGATGCTGCTCTGGTGCCTCTCCCCTCCTCTGTACCCAGGAGATCATCCTGGTTTCCTCTCTCCCTTTCTGAATGGGAGAGGGTTGTCCCTAGTGCTGGCACATCCGAAGAGCAGTGTGGCATGCTGTAGGGTGGTGCGGTATGCCAGCACAAGTGTTTTCCTAACTCAGGTGCACTCTAAAGTATTTTTGGTGGTGTAGGTTGTTGGGTACTTTTAGCACTTCCGTGGAGTAGCAGAGCACTCAGCAGGTGGGGAGTGCAGCAGCTTCCCTCCCTCTTGCCATGCTAACACAGGCAAAGTAATTTTTGGAGTATGGGTAAGCCCAGTAAGGATTTAGTGAACTGGCAAGGACAGGACGTGTACCTTGGGCTAGGGGACTGCCTGCAGTAGATGTTGAGAGTCAGGTTGTCAGGAGAGGGAAGCTGCCAGCAAGCTGTTGTTTGAGCTGCAGCCAATAGCTAGCTGTTACTAAGTTCTGTCTGGTGGGAGAATCACCACAGAGGCAGCAGTATTTGAAATTTGAAAGAAGTTAAAATGGTGATAGCCCCCATCTGTCCTAGGGAAGGACCAAAAACCAGGACATGCCAGCCACCAGCCCCCACTGGGGGCATCTCTTACTGATCACTGTGTCTTTTGAGATTTGTTCAGTAGACTTTTATGGCAGCAGACAGGAAAGCTTGCAACATGGGAAGTAGTGTTGTTACACAAACTAAATGGAATTTGTATAATCCTGACTCATCTTTGGTAGGTGGGGGTGAATCAGATGTCCTTTTTCCAGCAGGAGGTGCCAAGGACCGGCATGGAAAGTATGAGTGCTTGAAAGACTCCCTGGCCATGCCGGCCACAAACCAGCAAGGCGCCTTGACTTTAACTTTGTTTTCATTGTAGGAAGATCATCACAGGCAGCTTGGAATCAGGAACCACAGACAGGCTGAGCTGCTGCTGCCACCCTCATCTGCGAGGACAGCATTTCCTGAAGTAAACAGAGGAAAAGTGGCAGAAATATCACTCTTGGGTTCCTCCTTCTTTTATTATATGGTTATTTCATTTTCCAGAGAAAGCTCTGGAAAGGCAGAAGTGCAAGCACAGCTGAGCTGCTGCTGGTCCCAAGCGCCTGTGTGCCCGTTCCTGCAGAGGGGCATCACCCCTTGTGTCACACAGCACCATCCCTAGCGCTCCTCTCCCCAGCTGCCCAGGTGGCAGCCCCGAGGGACCAGCTGGAAGCCCACCAAGCTGTGTGATTTGGGATGGATTTCTCAAGCTCATTGACACCCAAAGCTATGCAGTGTCTCCCACTTCCTAAGGCCCTCCCAAAGTAAGGGTGCAGCTGTGCCTGTTGTGTCTGTTTTCACAGACACAGAAAACACTTGGGTTCTGGAATACAGTGTCTTCTCTCACTTCTTGGTCTCCTCTTCCAAGAAAGAAGTGCCTGGAGCACACAGATGATGTCTGGCCCTGCTCACGCCTGTAAGTCATGGCAGCATTTGTCACACCTTGCAGGACCACATACGTAAACTGCTGGCAGTTTATGTCTTCTGCTTCACTGCTTAAAGTGATGTATTGAGTAGTTTGGTGGGATATATACTCAGCTATACCAGGATTTTCTGAGAAAATTGTATTATATAACATTTAGGACAAAATGTAAGTTTTACAGCAACACTTGCTCTCTTTGTTGGTTTGCAGGATCACTGCATGGGTATCACTCATCTCCCATCCCCTGTTCAGGTTCAGCGCTCTCCTTTTGCTGGGTAAATGCACGGAACACGCAGCACAGGAGCTGTTGATGGCACCATCTGCAAAAGCCTAATGGCTCATTCATTAAGCAGTGGGAACCAGCACCGCCACAGTCTAATCAGATATTGTATGATGAATAATTCAGAAATAATCCTCGTATACTTGAATAAATATAAGGAAGAGGAAGGAAAAAGCCCCATACATATGGCACGTTAAGGGAACAAAACAGGCATTCTTCAATGTGCCAGGCTGCTGAGCTCTGCGGTACTGATGTTAATCACGCAGGTGGCTAATTCCTGATGAGGAACTGACTGAGGGGTTCTGGCCCAGCACTTGGAACGTGTTCGTAAGTGGAAAAGAGAACAGTGTCACGGAAAATCCAAAAATCCGTCAGCCTCACCTTCTGCAATATGCCTGTGGTTGTGTTGTCTTGTGTGAGCAGCTGGGGGACTGAGTTTGGGAGGTCTGGCCTGAGGCTGTGCTCCTTGTGCTGCTGGAAAGATGGCTGAGATCAGGTGTGTGCTGTCCCTCAGCAGCTCCTGCCTGCGCATCCTGAGCTGCTGCTCTGGCTAAAGTACTGGTGTGGTGCACTCAGCACTGAGTGCCCAGTGCTCAGGGAGCCTGAGGGTGGTAGATGCTGTCTAAATGGAGTATACAGACATAAAGTATTAGGCTACATAATTTTTCACCAGAGCCTGTAGTGACAGGGCAAGGGATGACAGTCTTAAATTGACAGAGGGCAGGATTAGACTGGAAATAAGGAAGAATTTCTTCCCTGTCAGGGGAGTGAGGTACTGGCAGATTGCCCAGAGGAGCTGTGGCTGCCCTGCCTCTGGGGAGGAGTCAATTTTCTGCAGCTGCTCCTCTGGGAGTAGGCAGTTTCTCCAAAAACAGTATTCCTATGCAGAAGAAATGCCTTCTCAGCTTTTGACAATCATCAAGTCATACAAGTTTTTCTATTTCATATTTCCTATTTCATATCTAGAAATGCTTGGGCTTGAAGGCAGGCTTTTGCCAACAGATGTAACCCTGTGACAGTGCTTTCAGCTGAATGCCTTGAACACCAGTGTCACTGCTTGGCAACTTGAGGATGAGCCAGCAAGTGCTGCAGGCATATGGCCTGTGTACCAGGCCTGCTGCATGCGCAACACTGAGTCTCATATATATGCAGATTTTGAGCAGAGCCCTTTTTTTCCCACTGGGAATACACTTCATACTATAGTTCATATGTAGGTGAGTGCCTGAGGTGTGTGTGTTCTGCTCTTGCCTGTTCAGAGGAGCTGGGACTCTCAGCATGGTACAGCACAGTGTTACCTCATACCTCATACATGTGGAAAAACTGAGGTACTGACTGCAACTCCTCACAAACAGAACTGTTTTAAGCCCATGATCCTCACTAACCAACTCTGACTTCTTTGGATAATGCTTCGTTTGCTCTGATTTGTTAACAGCCAGAGAAAAAGGTATAATTAAGCCCTGACAAATCTTCTTGGCTTTGTATTATATCTAAATCAGCATCTCTTTTAAAGATGATTAAAAATGGGAGTCTCTTGTTGTTCAAGACATTGCAGTATTTGGGCCTTTACAGTATTTAACACCTTGAGAGTCATTAGGGTTTCTCACTCTTCATGCTACTTGGGCATTGCAAATGTTTACTCTGTATTTAAAGATTCTCCGCTTGCAGATAGATAGCATGAGTTGCCAACTTCCATGAACGCATTCTTTAAATCTGGGGGAAACTGCCTGTTGTGGAGATGTTCCTCAGCTCTCAGTGTTTGTAGACTTCTCCCTACCAAAGTTCTTCATCTGATCTCCTATGAGATCACCTTCTTTTAATAAAACTTGTAATTTTAAAAAGCAACCCTGGGGGTTTTAGTCCAAAATTTAATAGAAGATATATTTTAATAACCAGGAAAGGAAAATGATTTTTTTTCCCCCAAGAAAATACCTGGAGATTAGTGATAGGAGCATCTGAGAAGGGGAAGTTTAACTGTAAGCTGGTTTTTAAATACTGAATATTTAAATATATGTGGCTAAAGGAAAGTACCACTGCATTCTAACCAGTGATAAAAATACATGTATTCTAAAACAAGAAATACAAGCTTCTGCTCTGCTTTTGTTGATCACGTTAAAAGAAATTTTATGGTGAAAAAAGCAATGGAATTAACAAACACTAAGAAGCAATTTGCCAGAAGTTGTAAAGCTATTACTCTGAAAACAAACTTGGGGTTGGAAATATGGAATCTGTATTTTACCCTTCTTGCTTTAAGTTAAGCATGTTTTGCTAGCTAGAAGGAAAATGCTCTCTTTTTGACCACCCCAAAAGTAGGAAGGACAAAACAGGCAGTATTTATTCTGACATTAAAAAAAAATCAAATGTAAATTGACTTCAGTTTTTATTGTGTCAACCCACCTGCAAAATCTTCTCTGGTCCCAGCACATCTTTAAAGTGCAGAAGCTCTGTTTGATGCAGTTAAAATTGATCCCTGAACAGAAGGCATGAAATGAATACATCACTGTTCAGAGTTCTGAATTTCAGGAGCCTTAAAATCCTTAGAAGTTAAATAATTAAGACGTTATTAATTGCACTCAAGTTCAGCATTCACTGTAGCATCAAAGTGTTCTGAGTTGGCAGCACTCCTTGCTGACTGCTCAGAAGGAACAGTGGGCCGCACTGGAGGCATTTCTTCAGGAAAAGAAAAGGAGGGGCTCAAGGTTCCCAGAGAAAGACGTACGAGTTATGGGACTCTGCAGGTGTTAGCACAGGGGACCAGGAGATCCCATCTCAGAGCTGGAGTCCAGCTGGAAGCATCCACTGGTGATAGTTCCATGGGTTGGGAAGGAGATTGTCCATGCGAGAACAGCAGGACTGGGGACTTTGAACCTGGCTGCTGCAAAGCCAAGGGATAAAACAGGATAACTTAATGAGAATTTCTTCCACCACAGGTCCTAAGGATTATGTGGCAGAGAGTCTGGGAGAGTGATCAGGACCTCTGGTCTAAGACTTCAGAGCCAAGACATAAGGTCAACATGCCAAAAACTCCCAATGCAGAAGTGACTGCAGGGACACTCGTGGTGCTGAACCTCTTTTTTTGTGTGCTTGGATTAAAAAAACACTGGACAAGTGCTATCAGCCTGGCATGATTTGTAAAATATACTTTAAATTCTCTTCATTTTATGTATTTTAAGTCAAATAGTTAGGGTGGCAGACTTTTTCTCCTATGGGAGTTGTCAAGGACACCTGGCTGGAAGGAAAACAAGTAGATTTGTGTGAAAGGCAGCACACACAAGGACCTTTGTGCCATGTGCAAACTGTGAAATCTACTAACGTTTCAGATATTAATACCGGAGTAGTAGTAGGAGCTGCCATCTTCTTTATGCTATTATGCAAGCCAACCACAGAAATTCAATGTAAGTAAAGAGAGTGTAGTTTTCACGTCTTTAATCAAATCAGTTTACTGGTGAATTGGGAAGAAATAGGGTGTTTTAATTATAATGGCCTAATTCTACAAGTCACTTGCAGGATGAACCCAAGGCTTCTGCAAGCTGAATTGCATGGCCCTTCTTGAACGTTAAAACTAGTGCACAAATCCACTTTTATATAATCCTAAAATGGATTTATTATATTCAAATTCAGTAGAACCCGTGTTCTGCTGCTGTTTTGGTTAATTGGAATAAGTCAGAATTTTTATGTGGAGGCGGGATTGGAGCAGCCAAGGTATGGCGCGATGGGTAATTTCCTGCCCTACCGATAGCTGCGGGCACAGCTTCTGGGGCAGCTTCCCAGGAGGAGCTGTGCTTGTGCAGAACGCCTTTGGGACTCTGCTGCCTTCCTAACAGGCTCGTAAGAGAGGTTAATACACCAGCAGTATTTTATCTAGAATATTTAGTATACTGTATGTTCATAGCGTAAATTTGAGACGGGTCTTATGTATTTAAAACCATTAGTATGCTTCAATAAAGCGATTCGCGTGCAAAACTCTACATTCTGAAAATGGTGCTGCACGGTGGTAACAGAGAGAGGGCGGGATCTCGTCCTGCCGTTCCTAGCAATGGCGATACCGCCAGGATGCTGCGCGGCCAACAAAGGCGGCCGGTCAGAGGCAGCGCACGGGCCGCAGGCGCTGTGCAGGCGGGCCCGAGAGTGCCCGGCTAACGCGGTGCGGAAGGAGAGGCAGCATCGCCCCGGGACACGGTTCCCGGCCGCGCCCCAGGATCTGGGGGGTGACCCCGGCCGGGCCCGGGCGCAGCGGCCGCAGCGCCGGCGGAGGGGCTGAACCGCCAGAGCTGGCAGCGTGTGGCTCCTCCCGTCCTTTGTTGGCCTGCAACCGGAGCAGCGGCCGCGGGCTCTTCCCCCGGCTGCCCTTCGAGGCCTGAGGCGCTCGGGCACGGGGAGAGCCCGGCGGGCCCCGGGCAGCGTCTCCCACAGCACGCGGGTTCGGCGCGGGGGAGATCGGCCCCGGCGGCCGGCGCGGTTCTGCCCGCCGGCACCGCTCGGAAACCCCCCCCGAGCTGTCCGGGCGGCGGGAGGCCGCGACCCGGCCCCGGCCCCGCGGCGCTCGGCGGCCCGGCAGCCTCCCCGCCCCCGGCACTCTCCAGGGAGCCGTTCCACACGGAATCACACGGGAGCGTCTCCCCATCTGTGCCGCCGAGCACCCCCACCCCCACCGCCCAGCCCCGCAGCCTCCTGCCATTATGTTCCTCCGACGCGGGGCCGGGCCGCGCCGCGGGCCGTAGCCTTGCCCGAGCCCGCCGGCTCCGGCCGCAGCAGGTGTGTCGCATGGGGACCGGAGGTTGCATGCTATGGGGTCGCTTCCTCCCGGCCCGGCGGCGGCCGGGGCCCCGGGAGCACCCGTGCAGGGATTGCCCAGGCTGGCGGCTCCGAGCCGGGCGGGGGCGGATCGTTCTCCCCGCCGCCGAAGGGGCCACGGCCTCTCCTCCCCGGCCGTCCCCAGGGTTCGCAAGGCCCGCTCGGACAGAGCCAATTCGGGCCGGGAGCGCGCAGACCTGCGGGGAGGTGCCCGGGGCCGCGGCAGCCCGGAGGAGGGAGCGGCCCCCCGGACCGAGGGGCCGAGGGAGGGCCGGCCGCGGTTGCGGCCGCAACAGCCTGTGTCGGGAAGACGGGCCGAGGCAGCGGAAGAACATGGTGGTTCTCCCCAGAACGGGGTGGGGATGAGGGATGCGAAGAAGGTGTCTCCGCAGGGAGGGGTGCAGGGTTGTGCCCGAGACCTCTATTCAGTTGCAGGTGCAGCCAGGGGCAGAGGGGCTTTGCCGGGGTCGCCCACCCACCCGGAGGGAGCCCTGCAGAGCAGCATCTCCCGCAGCCTCCGAGAGGAGGGGGTTTCAGCGCGTAGGCGGAGGTGGTTACTGGTGTTCCCAGAGCAAGGGTGAGTAGCCAAGAGGAGCGGGGTGGCTGCTGTCTCGGTCTGGGTGCCTGTCAGCCATGCAGGAGGAAGGCCCTTGCGTGGCCGAGGTGAAGGGGAGCGGGCAGGAGCAGAGCGGCCACGGGCACAGGTGGGTGCAGACCCCCGTAGCGGCGTGGGCACCGCAAGGGGCTGAGACCCTGGGCAGGCATCGCCTGAGAGGCGCAGGGCCGGGCAGGCGGTCGGTCCGCACAATCTCTGCAGGGTGGGAGCTGCGCAGAGCCTGACCGGGCCTCCCCAGCCGGCGGGTGCAAGCCGGGGGGGCTGCCCAGCCGTGGGGCTGTAGCTCGCTGCTTCTCAAGGCCTCCAGCATAGTCGAATAGCAAAAAGGGGAAAAAAAAAAAAAAATCAGTGTAGCAGCCAAGTCGGTGCTGCGAGGAGGGGGCGAAGGAACTATTTTGTAGGCATCTTACTGCTGCGGAAATGGATTTATTGAGGGGAGGGAGGTGCATTTGTGGGTACACTATAGTAATGCTGCTCAGAGCACAGAAAATGCCACTCGGGCGGCCCCAGATGGAACGAGGAGTGGGGAGGGCAGATGGGAGAAGCCCTTGATCGGGCACCCCATGGCCATGGGCATGAGGGGGCATATGTGACGTGTGTAGTAGCCACCCCTCATCTGGGGGAGCAGAGGGGCAGCAGCCCGGGTTAGCAGCCTGTCTCCCAGGGCTGTGGCCGAGCCTGCCTGGTGCTGCAAGAGAGATCCTATGAGGATTTTTATTGCGGTCTCTTTGTTAGCTACAGACAGGCACGCACACACAGCTCTCAGCCAGGTTGTGGGAGGTAAGTGGGGGAGGCGAGCAAGGGAGCGTGTGGGGGGCTCTGGGGAGCAGGGGCCGGGTGGGCCGGGCAAGAGGGGAGCCGGGGCACAGGGCTGTGCCGGCCCCACGCCACACAAAAACCAGCCTCTGCGATTTTCAGGGTCTTGTTGGCAACTCAGCGAGGGTTGCCATAGCTTTTTATGTAGGGTGACCAGAACCGGCTGGAACTGGTTTGAGGCAGATCAGCTCCTGAACACAATGCAGTCACTGAGCTACTACACTGGGATAGCTTCCTCCCTTCATGGCAGCCAAAAGCAGAGGAGCTTGCAGAAAGATACCATCCCAAAACAGTATGTGAATGCACACTTTAGACACACAGCACTGGTATGTGGCTAACGTAGTCATAAAGGGTTCTGTATGTAAATGTACATATTTGCAGTAACTGAGATTACTTTGGCTTTTTGTGCCTTTTTATGCTTAAGGAATGGGCAAGAGCTGAGATTTATGACCCTTACTAAAATATTTTTGCTTTGCAAGGGTGGGACACTGGTTACGCAGTCTATTTTAAAATTAAACTAAATAAAATGGATTGAATTATTTGTAATTGTAGATATGCTTGTGACTGAGGATGCTTTGCATGCTGTTTTATTTACAGGGTGCTGTCTTGTGGTTTGCTTCCTTAGGAAACATTAATTGGGGGGGAGTTACTGTGCCTTTCTCTAAGGCCAGAAGGAAACAATATTGTTGTAGAATTGTGCATAAAAGCATTGAAAAGATGCTGTAAGGCATACTCGTTTTCCCTTTTTTTTCCTTGTAGGCCTATTGATTGGGGCTGCCTTTAACCCTTTGGTGTTTGCAGAGGTAATGCGGCTGTGGCAGTAACTGAGCACTGGCTAACAAAATCCCTCAAAGGTCAAGGTTCACGAGGTGAGACGTGGTGGTTTGGGCTGAATAGAACAATAGCGTAGAGTTACATCCTGATTGCACACTTGGCACATTAGGAAAGAGACAATTGTTTAAGTGTTAATGAAGAAATGCTATTAAGGTCCTCCAGTTTTAAAAGGATTAAAGCTATTATTTGTAAAGACTTTCTGATATCTTGGCTAAATACAATATTTTCATTGAAATATATCCAGATAAACTTTTTTTTCCACAATGCAGTGATACGGAATAGGCCTCTGAAGGGCAATCGTGAATTGCCGACCAGTTGTGGCAGGGAGCTGTTCTGTGCTGTATTAAGAGTCTCACACATGCAGAATTTGCTGTCTGATTATTTACACGTTGTTGTTTGGCCACATCTCAGTGACCCAATACTTGGTTTTTAATTAAGCTCTTCAGTGTTAAACATGCACTTAATATTGCCTACAGAGAAAAAAGCTGTGCAAAAGAAATAGTATGGATGGCTTTTCTTAAACTTCTGTAAGCAGGGGAGGATTTTGCAGCAGCCAAGTGGAAAAAGATGTATTTTGGGGGGCTGGATGGAGCTCCCGTGGTGTGAATTATAATACTGTGCATAGGAAACTGGATGGTCAGTGCAGCAACTGCAGAGGGGTGGCTGCTTTTAACTCAAAGCAATGGATAATGGATAGAATTTTTAGTTCTTCTTTCTCAACTAGAAAATACAAAATGTGTACTTAGATTTGAGCTGACGTTTTTATCTTATAGTGAAATCTGAAGGATTCAGAGAGGGAGAGGGACCGAGAGAAGGAAGCAGGAATGAATCCAGCAAAAGGAAGAACAAAGGCTGTTAGAGCTTGCACAGTGGATCACTAAACATTTTGCCTGGGGGATTCTTTTGCTAGAACTGTTACTTCCTATAACAGGAAATCAGCAACTCTAGAATCCTAACCAGTGTGATTTTTTTAAAAATCTTCCCAGTCCTGGCTGTGTTAGCTGGTTTGGTAACCTACAGTCAAGATAATATGGAGGCAGAACATTGGAAATACTCTGTTGTGGTGTGAAATGTGGGTCCTTTCCTCTGTGCTCAGCAGAACAGACAGTCCTAAAAGCCTTGAGAGGTTGTGGATACTGGGTAAGTTGTGTGCTGGCTGCTGAGGCAGGGTGACAATACAAGGGAACCTTTTTGTTTCTGACTGCAGTAGATTACGTAAGGCACTGAGCTATTAATTGTAGAAAAGTGAAAATAGCATGCTAACATTTGGCCTGAAATTCTGGGTTTGTGAGCTTTACTGCAGCTGCAATGTGTTGTTTTTCAGGTTTGATAGAGCAGTGAATAGCTTGTGGCAGAGCAAAATGCCTGACAGATCACTGTGCTGATTTCTGCTCCTGTTCTTCAGCATTGGGATGCAGGCGGTCTGTATTTGACTATAGACGTCTGTAGCAGAATGATGCTTGCAAACAGGAATTCTTGTTGCATGATAGGAATAGGATCTCTTCCTCATGAGGATGCATGTTCTTTTTCAAGTGTAAGCTAAAATTCATATATTACACAGCAGCATCTTTTGGGATTTTTCTTCCTTCTGCCAGAATAGTAGGCAGCTTTAAAATTTTAAGTTCTTAGGTTGTGACAAAATGCCTTGAATCTGTTTTGATTGGGTTTTTGAATGCTACCTATATTATGAATTTTTATTTTTAGCGAAGGAGATTTTGAATTTGCAGGGATTTTTGGTGGCTGTAAGATGAGAAAACTGAATAGATGGAGTCTGCAGTGTTCTTGGTGAGTTATCTTTTTTCAGTCTAGTAATATCTGTAAACGCTCTTCATCAGGAGATTTGGATTGTGCACGCAGGCCAGCTTTCCAGCAGCAAATGCTAATGCTGGAGGGCCGGTCTTCTGTATCAGCACCCAGGATCTCATTTTGCATTGGCCTCAGTTATTTGATCTTCAGAATGAGAGTAAGGATTTATCACATTCCAAGTCCCTTTGGAATGAATTGACTAACTGCTGTTTTCCTAGCCATATGCCTATGTGTTAAAATACAAATATGCAGCAGAGTGCCAGGAATATATGTTCAGAAAAACCCAAACTTGACCCTAATGTTCTTGGGCCTGCTTGTTGCCCTGATGGGCCCTGTCTGGGAGAGCTCCCTGAGAGCCTACAGCTGCTCATGGCTGTGCTTGGGCCACGATTGTCGTCCACTTCAAAAAAAGTACCTTAAAGGAAAGAGGTGGGAAGCTTGCGCCATTTAGAATGTAATTACAGTCTGCATTAGTTTGGGAATCTCAACATTCTCTTCATTGTTGTTGTGCATCCGAATTATTCATGTGGTACTGCCCCAGCCTATTTTGCATATAGAAGTACAAAATTAAGCCATGATTGTAATTAATTCCTAAGTAGACTAGAAAAAGAATGGTATGTAGATTTCCCTGCTTTTCAGGAATTCATCTCTGTTTTAGGAGGGATTTGGGAAGTAGGTGGACCCAAACCCTGGCCTGTATCTCTTGATAAGTACAGGCGGTTTTCATGTGGCCAGCTGTAGCTGGGGATGGCCTGTTGAGCCCCATGTTGTGCTTAAGGAGATTCCTTGCTCATGTGTTGAAACATCCCTGTTCTTTTTACCAGCCAAAGGCTGATTGTCCCAAACTTTGAACCAGCTGCGTGTGGTTCTCTTCAAACTGTGCTAGCAGTGGTTCAGACTCCAGAAGATTCCCCTCCTCTCTCCCGTCTTTCTCATACCCAAAGAGAACCTGAGTTACGCAGTTCAAAGACTGATGTGTTGGACTACAGGATGAGGCTCCTAAGGAGTCATAAACTACAAGTAGCATTATTTTGGCTGTCAGAATGGTGGATTAAGTCTTTTACTCATTGAGTCTTGAGCATGGAAGCAAATTGGATTTTCCCCTTTTTTGAAGGCAGGTGGATATGGTGTATAACATAGAAGAAGTAGGTTCTTGGGATAAATTTTAACTGTAAAACACCCCATACTTCACAAAGATATTTACAATAGGACTATCCTGACCTTTCTGATGCTGTGGGTGCTAAATGGATGCTAAATAAGACTGTTATCCTAAGAAATCAAAAATTCTTAGGGTAAGAATTACTTTGCATATTACAAAAGGAATTTCCGTGATTTGTGGAACTGGGTGTTTGTCTGGGTTTTGCAACAGTAGCAGGTCATGGGACCTTTGATAGTGAAAAGGAACTTGTTCATTATGTATATGAGCATGAGAGCCATTGCTGACTGTGGTTGAAGTGGCCTCTTGCACATCCCACTTGCCTGCTGAGTATGTCAAACCAGGCAAGGCTGTGATTGGAGATGTGGTTCCCATTTCCTGAAGAAGGTTTTGTGGTTAGATTAGCATATTGCTTTGTCTGTCTTTACAACGCTTGGCTCTCAGAGCAAATGACTGGAAGTGTAAGTCAGTCATAATTACTAATAACCAATGAACTGCTCATAATCTGTGTATTAAGATGAAGTTTGTCTAATATTAGGATATATGTCACTGTAATTTTGATTGAATCCCTTATGTCTTCTCTACCTGATGAAATTTCTTGTCACAACAATACAGAAACCAAAACCCAAAAAAGTATGGTTTTATGCTGGTTAGGCTGGTATTGCTCCCTGTGTAGGCATTTTCTTTCAGAGCTTGATGTTACTTAGGCATCATTGCTCTTGTTTGGAAGTGGAGTAATTGTTCCAGATTACTGGAATTTTGCTCTGGAATAGTGTGTCTGCCCAGGAATCAGTAGAAGTAACAGACTAATTCCTATATGTGGCTATAACAGAACCAAGACACTGCCATGTGCCAGACCCTGAAAAGAGGTCTTTCTCTCAGTGTTCTCATTTCACAAAACTGGACAGAATGCTGGTGGTTTTGGAAGAACATGCAAAAGAAATCATCTCCATCCTACAGGGTGCGCAGTCCTCAAATGTATGTAGGACAAAGAGCAAACAAGAGTTTAGGGCAGGTAAAGGAATGCAGTCACAAGAACGTGAATGCCATAGGTAGAGGAAGATTAAATTTGGTGGTTTTCCTATTTCCTTTGATAACAAATGGATTTGCTGCTGAGGGGACTGAAGCTGAGTAATTGTCTGAACAAAAGCAAGGAGTTAGATATTTAGGTGGGATTTGAAGACAAAGGGTAGGAATTCAGTAAGGCAGAAAAGATGGTCTGGTCCAGTTAAAGCAATTATATAAAGCTGTTAGACTTGTGGTTTAGCTATTTGGAAGATCTGGATGAACAGGAAGGTGAGTGTCAAGGAGGGAATTGGTTGGTTCTTCAAAGGTTAAGGATTAAATAAAAGAGTAAAAATTGAGTATGTAAGAGCATGCTTGTGATCCATAAATTATAGAAGACTTAATGCATAGAAAATATTAATTGGAAAAGTATTGGGAAGGGACGAGGATTATTTGCCATTTCTGGAAAGCTTGAAGCTGTTCTTGTACCTGATAAACAAAGATTAGGGGTCTGAGCAGTTTAGAGATAGGACCTAGCTGGGAGCTTCCAGGTTATTCTATTTCCTTGTCTTCATTAGGCTGTTGAACTTCCCCAGAACAGTTCTGATTGGAGTGTTTACAATTGCTTGGCCTTACCCAGAAAAGCACCTTTTAATCTCAGCAACAGCTTCTAGACAGTTTGGTCTTTTTGTGAAGAATGCTGGCCTAATCTGCAGGTGTCCTGAAGCCAGAGCTACAAGATAAATCTGACTTTAAAAGTAAGAAAAAATGTGTATGTTTCTCTGGTGTGTCCCCCCATCTCAGCAGAGAACAAGAAAGGTTAGGTTTGTTTTCCTTCCTATGGCTAGAGTCATTCCACCTGGAACAGGTACAGATAGAGGGGTTGAGGAGGAGTGATAACAATTCCATGCAGTAAAACAAAGTCAGTTCTTCAGAAGCAGCTGTTTACTTCTAAGTCCTGCTTGTCTTGCTTGCTGCTTCTGCTATCAGAAGAGAGTTCTCATGGTCTGGGTCTTGTTTTGACATAATTCCCCAAGTGCATGCTTCACTGAAATGTGGTATCAGGTGAACTGGAGTAAAAGGCTGACTGGGAAAAGCAAGGCAGTGGAACAGACAAGGAGTGCCTTGCTTTGGCTAAAATCTGTGCCATGATCTTCATTCTGTTAATAGGAAATATTTGAAGAGATGTGTTTCCAAAGAAACAACAACATAGGAAGTCATGCACACATGCTTTGGGAGAGCATGAGCACAAATAAACCACCGCTGGTTCACCCCCAGAACTTACTTTCAGTAGGATGCTGACACACAGGTACTGGGGTGGGTGTTGTGACTGAAGAGATTCAGGGAAACCATGTACTAAGGGTATATGAAGAATCTGTTATTTTAAGTTTTTAAAACTCGTTATCTTCCCCAAAGTTCTCTCAACCACCATCAGAAAAGCAGAAGCCAGAAGCATTTCACCTCACTGCTTTGTGACTCCCTAGCTGTGTAATTCTATTGGCCATATGCAGATTTTTTCCTTGTTACTTTTATAATTGAATGATAAGTAAGCAAAGTAATGCTTGAATTTTTAAATAAAGTGGTTTTCTGTATAACTTTTCTCAAGCATTCTCAGAGCACTTTTCAAAGAAATTCCAGTTCTTGGAAAGTCATGTTTTCCTGGGGAACCAGGAGCTTGCCTTATTTCCTCTTCTGAAGTATTTGCAGGCATCATGTTGGCCCAGAGAAGGAATAGGCTCACAGCTTGTCTGGCAGCCAAGGTGTCAGTTGATTTTGACAGTGGATAAAAGGCGGAGTTTTATCCTTAAAGGAAAGAGTTACTAAAAGGTTTGTGGAGGAAAAAAAAAAAAAAAAAAAAAAAAGGGGGAGGAATAGGGCTACAGAGTCCTGGCAGTTGTGGTGGAAACATAGTTTATATACTGAATCTTAAGATGAATGCCCTAGAATATTGAGGAAGAGATTAATGGCCGGGCTAGACCTCCTCTTCCTTGTGTATCACAACTGATCATGTTTGTCTCCCTTTTTGTTTAACTTTGATTGCTTGAAAAGTTAGAAGAATGAGAGAAGTTCTTGATAAGGGCAGCAGTATTTCTCAGTAGAGGACAGCTGTGTCTCCTCTGCTGGGCCATTGTGATCTTAAACATACTTGGAGGAATTAAGTGTGTAAGCAGGCCTTCATTCATTGTTATGGGTAAATGTTAATTAAACTCCAGGATATGTAATTAGAGGACGTTTCAGACTAGGGAGACTATCTAGCTCTTTTTGAGTGTATGCAACAACTGTAAAAAGGCACCTATGGACAGATGTACAACCAGAATGCAACTAATTAGTATCCCAGATTATGAGAAACTGTGTCAAAGCTTTCTGTCAGTTTACATGGATTTGATATGCTTTGGTATCTGCAGTCTTTTCCATTTAATCCTCATAGAAACTTGCTTTGTGATTTTGATTCTATGCACGCATCTACTTTTTTATTAAAGAGTTTGTTAGACAAAGGGCCCAAAACCATTAAGTGAACTGTGTAAACAAATTTCCAAACCCTTCTATATTTATTTGCAGCTGTCTAATGAAATAGCTGTGTCTATTCCAGTATCCTTTAAAAATTTTCCTCTGAAAATTTCCTATGAAAGTTGCCTTCTCATAGCCCACAGTGACTTCCAGGTAGTCAGTGTTGATGAATACCTAAGTCTTACAGATGTTTATTACTTTATACGTCATTATTTTCAAGAAGACTCCTCAGATTAATTGTGCAACTGTTAAGGAAAGTCACGACTTAAGAGAAATTACAAGTGCCTCATGTTATTTTTATGCATGTCCAGGTATTTTGCAGTCTGGGTGGGTGAGGATAGGAGTGAGTGTAGGAGAGGGAAGAGGAAGAAGGTCCCTGCAGTTTGGGCCCAGAATAAAATTGCCAGGTTACTATCTGTGGAGTTTATAAATTACTATAGTTCTTGGTGTGATAATTCAACTGTTCAGCTGGACACTGTTCTGTAATCCATAATCTCTGAAAACATTACTTCAGAAGTGAAATAACACTTCTTTGCATGGCAGATGATGTGAACAAGTGCTTGTTTTGTATAAGACTGGGCTACTAGAGCCTAAAGTGATGACTTTCTGCTTATTTTACAGATTTGCTTACAATCAAATACATGGCCATGGGGGATATGAAGACCCCAGATTTTGATGACCTTCTTGCAGCCTTTGACATACCAGACATGGTAGATCCCAAAGCAGCTATTGAATCTGGACATGATGACCACGAAAGCCACATAAAACAAAATGCTCACGCAGATGAAGACTCCCATGTCCCATCATCATCTGATGTTGGGGTGAGCGTCATTGTGAAAAACGTGCGTACTATTGATTCTTCCGAAGGTCTAGATAAGGATGGCCACCATTCCACAGGCAATAGCTTGCACAATGGCTTTCTAACATCAGCAGCTCTTGAGAGTTACACTAAAGATGAAGGGAAATCACTTAAAGATGATGGGTCAGCTTCTGAAACTACACTGAAGGATTCAGCTTTTAACCAGTTCAGCCCAATATCAAGTGCAGAAGAATTTGATGATGATGAGAGAATTGAGGTGGATGACCCCCCGGATAAAGAGGAGATACGTGCAAATTTCAGAGCAAATGTCTTGGCAGGATCTCTGTCGCAGCAGGAATATGACAAACTAAAGGCACTTGGAGGGGAGAACTTAATTAAATCTGGAATCACTGTTTCAAGTAGTATAGATAAAAATAAAGCTGGTAAACGAGAGACAGAGACAAGCTCCGTGAATTTAGGTGTCTATGAGCCTTTTAAAACTCGAAAAACAGAGGACAAGTTACTAAAAGACAATTCTGAGAAGCTTCTTGAAAACAGGGTACTTGATGGAAAACTGAGTACTGAAAAATGTGACACAAATCTTGCCAGCATTTCCCAGTCCAAAGCGAAGTCATCAGCAAAGCTTTCGTCCTGCATTGCTGCAATCGCAGCACTGAGTGCTAAAAAGGCAGCTACAGATAGCAGTAAGGATTTACAGTCTAATTCAGGAGAGTCTTCTCCATTACCAAAAGACACGAGTGAAAGTCCCCGGGCTATTGAAAAATCTCCGGAGTCTCAGAGTCTCATTGATGGTGCTAAGAAGCCATCTGTCAAACCGCCCGATAGTCCCAGAAGTGTCTCAAGTGAGAATAGTAGCAAAGGGTCTCCATCTTCTCCCGCAGGGTCAACACCAGCAATTCCTAAGGTTCGCATAAAAACCATCAAGACTTCTTCTGGGGAGATCAAGAGAACTGTTACTAGAGTGTTGCCAGAAGTTGATTTGGACTCTGGTAAAAAGCCGGAGCAGAGTGCTTCCCTGGTAACCTCCATGACATCTCTCCTGTCCTCACCGACTTCCGCTGCCGTTCTCTCCTCTCCTCCCAGAGCTCCTCTGCAGTCCTCTGTTGTCACCAATGCAGTTGGATCTGCTGAACTTGCCCCCAAACAGGTGACTATCAAACCCGTGGCTACTGCCTTCCTGCCCGTTTCGGCAGTGAAAACTGCAGGTTCTCAAGTGATCAATCTGAAGTTGGCTAACAACACCACAGTGAAAGCCACTGTCATCTCTGCTGCGTCCGTACAGAGCGCCAGCAGCGCCATTATCAAAGCTGCCAACGCCATCCAGCAGCAGACGGTTGTGGTGCCAGCATCAAGCCTTGCCAGTGCCAAACTTGTGCCAAAGACAGTCCATCTTGCCAACCTTAACCTTTTGCCTCAGGGTGCTCAAACCACCTCTGAACTGCGCCAAGTGCTAACAAAACCCCAGCAGCAAATCAAGCAGGCAATAATTTCTGCAGCCGCCTCCCAGCCTTCGAAAAAAGTGTCTCGAGTGCAGGTGGTGTCATCTCTACAGAGCTCTGTAGTGGAAGCATTCAATAAGGTGCTGAGCAGTGTCAATCCCGTACCGGTTTACATCCCAAACCTTAGCCCCCCTGCTAATGCCGGAATCACGCTACCAACACGAGGTTACAAGTGTTTGGAGTGTGGCGACTCGTTTGCTCTCGAGAAGAGCCTGACCCAGCATTATGACAGGAGGAGTGTGCGAATTGAAGTGACTTGTAATCATTGTACAAAGAATTTAGTTTTCTACAATAAATGTAGTCTCCTGTCCCACGCCCGTGGGCACAAGGAGAAAGGCGTCGTGATGCAGTGTTCTCACCTGATCCTAAAACCAGTCCCAGCAGATCAAATGATAGCATCTCCTTCCAGCAATACTGCTGCAGCCATGCTCCAGAGCGCAGGGGGAGCTGGCACGCACTCCGTAACAAAGATCCAGACTGGCTTAACTGGGACAGTGATCTCGGCCCCTGCGAGCTCTCCTGTCATTCCAGCTATGCCGCTAGACGAAGATCCATCAAAACTCTGTAGACATAGTCTAAAGTGTTTGGAGTGCAATGAAGTTTTCCAAGATGAGACATCTCTTGCAACTCATTTCCAGCAGGCCGCAGACACAAGTGGACAAGTAGAGTATCCTATGTTTACATTCCAATGTTTCATCTATAAGCCTAGGAGACTTTGGATATGTTTTTACTTTCATTTAGCTGTTAATTATCTGAACCTCTGTGATTAAAATGATAAATGAAAACCACAGAAAGTCTTGCAAGCACTTACATAGTGAATGTCAACACTTTTTAAATAAGACTTAGAATCTTTTTAGGCCCTGAAGTCTGAAATTGATACTGTATATTTTTGCTAAAGTTTAGCATTAGCTTTCTCACAGCTGAACATGATAATACAGAAAATAATCGTGGGTATTACTAATAATATGTTAATGTTTCTTTCTGTGCTTTGGAATTTGACTAGCCTGTGGAATCCACTTAATTGGCACCCTCATTAACAGCCTGTCTATTCAACCTGAATGATAGCTTTAAGTGATTCATTCTAGATTGGTCTTCAGGTTTTAGAGTTTTCACCAAGTGCCCTAAGTGAGCGAGGCATTCCCCTCACGTGCAGGGAGGGACCCAGGCAGTGACAAATGGCACACTGCCTACTGACAGGAATGCTGCTGTTTGCCTCAGCTCTTCCTCAGAAAGTGCAAAGTGCTGTTCTCACTTGCACGTCTTCCTTTCTATGTGATCATTGCTTTAGTTGGTTGGGTTTCTTTTCCACTTACAAATGCTAACGAGTTCAACATAAAAACCATTTAAAAATTATTTACTAATGTATGTGGGCTGACCTGAAAGAAATACGTCATTCAATAAAACTTAATATTAATCAGTGTGCGATGTATTTTATAATCCTGGCAGAGTGAAGGTGGTTAATTAAATTATATGGTTGGATCTCTGTTGGGGTGTGCCAATTAAAAGGGATTCTGGTGTGTTTCAAAGCATTCAGGTGAGCTCCATGCTCCAGCTTCTTGCTGCGGGGTAAGCTGAAAACCTGCAAGCATGCTCAAGACAGGAATGTCCCAGGAGTCTTCCTGGGAATCACACAACAGTGGACAGGCTAAAGGTTTTTAAGTCCTGCAGTTAGGAAAGAAATGCACTCATCCTAGGAGCACAGGCAGGTTCCTGTCGGGATATATTTGCTACAGGTAGGACCTGATCTGTACCACGAAGCAGCTCCACTGCACCTACCACTACAGGTAGTAATGCAAAGAGATTTGCACGTGGAAATAACCTCGATTATGTGGCTCTGCCTTAGCTCCTCCCTTTAACTGGCTAGCAGAGTTAGACTGAAATTACCTGGATTCCAAGTGGAATGCCATGCAAGGGAATTTCTGTTTGTAAGATACTACAAGTGTGCATACCTAAGGGAGCCTCCTTCAGCAGAACATGTCCATCCATAGATGTTGCTGCAGTTCTGAACAGGATCTAATGGCTGACCATTGGAGTATATTCTGCACCAGCTCGGCCTACTTAATACTTAGGGTGTTTAGCTAACTGATTTGCTGATGTTTATCAGTTGTAGATAGATTTTTTTTTCCCATAATAAGCCCATTAGGTAACATTCCATCTAAGATCCAGTACACCTTGCAAAAACCAGGTGGTTTTGGTACTGGAAAAGCAAGCAACTAAGAAGGTGACAAGACAAAGCAATTGGATGAGGGACAGAGAATAGTTTGGGAGAATGAGGCTAAAATAGAAATTGAAAAAGAAAGAACAAAGATAAAGTGATGTTCTCACTTTCAGGGTATGAGGATTTTAGTCTTTATGGCCAAGTAAACTAAACCTTTTGCCCTTCCCTTTCTCCCTCTGTCTGGTGCTTTTGCCCTGTTGCTGCTGAGTTTGCTCTCTGTACAAGTCCTTTAGATACTGTTTATCCTGGTAATTTACTAAAGGAAAGCAATTGTGATGTTCACAGAATGTCAAAATGCAGCTGCAGGGAGGTGGAGAGAGAAGTATGGGTTCCCAGGTACTGCTATTCAAGGAGGGAAGCTGCTGGAGCTGCAGGAGCAGCTGGCATTGCCTGCTGCCTGTCAGGGTGTTTGTGTCTCCTCATGGAAACCTGCTCTGCTGAGCTGCAGGTTTAAAAAAACGGTGCAAAGCACTGGAGGAAAAGAAGCTATTACCATGTTCCTCTGTTTGAAAAGAACACTTAATAAATGTAGTTTTAAATGTTCTTTGTTGAAATATCCTTTTAAATCTTAATTAGCCATTTTTGTAGTCCTTTTCATATGTCAAGCAGCCACTCTTTTATGTTGAGTTTGGTTGCATCCTGTAAGGGTAGTGTTTCCTGGAGAAAGGCTCTGTATAGGCATTTATTACTAAGTATGTTGCTGCTTTTCATTAGATGTTACCTCTTGAGAAGCTTGGATGACAAATACTCTGACTTGTTTTCCTTCTTAGTGCTTGGCACTGTCTTTTTGCTGTAAAACTGCCATTATTGTGGGGGGAAGAAGACAGGGAAGTTAGATGAGATTGATGTTTTTTCTTTGGAAGGAAGGAAGAAAGAATAAAAATAAACACTTAGATTTTGCAAACAAGTAATAGGAAAAAAGGTCATTTGCAGCTTACTATTCTTTCTAGTGTCCCATCTAATTGCTCCTGAAATGGAAAATATATAGTTTTGTGTTTCCAATGAGTAAGTAGCTGCTTGTATACTCCTGTTATGAAGGTAGAATGTTTTGTTTAAAATAAGCAATGGTAGAACAATCTTATCAATGAAAATACATTCACTATAAAGTTGTTACCTTTCTGTAATGTTTTATTGCCATTAATATTCCTGTTAAAGGAATATTAACCTAAAGGAATATTCCTGCTAAAGGAGTATTAACCCTGACTCACTGACAGGTTTTCTGGCTGAATAAAACCCTCATCTACGTGCTGGGGGGGAAAAGGTAGCAAATCTGAGCTAATGAATGTTAGTATTTCTCTTAGTTATAGATAGGAGTATATAGCTCCCATGGAAACTACTTAGCTTATTTCCCTTCATACTCAGCGTATGTGTGTATCTTTATTTTCCACCTCCACCATTTTTCCTTCTAACCCTTTTTTTTTTCTGAAACTTTGACTTTAAATGCAGGCAGGTGATGATTTTCACAAACTGTGTTTTATTTTGGTGTGGGTTGGAATGAGAGAACTGGAAGTTAATGCCACCTTAAGCCCAAAATAAAATGGTAAGCAAACGTGCTGAATGTCAGAATTTCACAGTAGATGCTTCTTGTTCTACTGTAATCAGTTACAATTAAACATTTTCTGTACTCATTGAAATAGCAGAGCAGGGGCCTTAACTGAGAGTATTATTGGCATGTTGGGTTAGCAAACAAGTCTGGCAGCTTGCTGCAAAATCAGGAAGATCTCTGAGCTGGGGCTGGAATGTTGTGTGGCTCTTCTGTGGTATCGCATCCCAGTTTCCTTCAGAAGTCCTGCAAGCCAAAGGCTTTGGAAGGACTGTGAAACCTCCACATGTTTCTGTTACTGGAATAAGAAGTTCTGGTTTGCTGTTTTCTTATGTAATCAAATAATGCTCCAGATTCTCCAGTATTGTATTACAGCACGTTAATACATGAATAGCCAAAGAGAGATTTGGGGAATGGTACTGAGCCCAGTAAATGTGGCACTTACTGCTGGTCAGAGGTTATTGCCTTTATCTGAACTTAAGACAAAGTTAACACCCCAAAACAATTCTGGTCAGCCTGAGGCTGTGAGTCCCCCACTTTTGGGCACTCTTTGGTCAATTAAGGCCAAGTATTTGGCATTTCAAAGTAGATATTTCTGTGTGTCTCAATATAGCCTTGCTGCGTCCCAAAGGCTCTAAGCAGGTGCCAGTTTGAAATCCCTGTAGACAGCTGAACTCAGGCAGAGGCTTGCAGGAGAGCAGTACATCTACCCATGCTGAACGCTACTGTAGTGGGCTGGCAGGAATGCCAGTGGAATCTGCATTGCAGTGATGGCATGTTTTCTTTGCTTAACATGCTGTATATTTAATGGTTTGCATTTTGCCATCTTGCTGCGTCAGGACATTGGAAAACTCTGTTTGTATGGAGACTGTGCTCAAACACGCCAGGCCACAGTGCTCCCAGAGTGTTTATTTCAGGATTTCTTCATGCGTATGTTATTAAACAATTTATAATGCAGATCTGGAGATCTTTTTTTGGTCAATATTCTCACAGAGTTTACATCACTACATATGCCAGACTCTTAGAACATTCCTTAAAATGTGCAAATACGTGTTCAAAAACATACTGATGTCATGAAGGAGTCTTGGGTTTGATTTTAAATCTTTGCAAGTCACTGGTGAGGTTCACAAGCCCCAAGCCATAAGAGACAGTAGCAATAATTTGATTCTGGAGTTGTTTGTAGGCCCCTTGCACTATTAAGGTAATCTGGGAAGGCACCCGAGTAATATTTCTGTAAAGCATGTGTATCTCCCGTGGTCAGTGGTGTAGGAAGGAGCTTTGTAGCCCAGAATGCCAGTCAGTCAGTCTGGCTACCAGCACTTGCCAGCTCTGTCAGCAGGGCTTGTGTTTGTACTTGCCTACTGCATTGGGTCCCATCCCAGTTATGAAATTTAACCTTTATTTGCTGTATTGCAGTGTTTGACACAAGACGTTATGTAGAGCTGAACCAAACCTTTTGTCTCATCTATTCTGGTTTATCATTTAGAAGACATGCAATATCTGCCAGATGCTGCTTCCTAACCAGTGCAGTTTTGCATCACACCAGAGAATTCATCAGCATAAATCTCCATACACGTGTCCTGAATGTGGAGCAATCTGCAGATCTGTCCACTTCCAGACCCATGTCACTAAGAACTGCCTGCATTATACCCGAAGAGTTGGTTTTCGGTCAGTATAATGATTCCTTTTGCTGTCAATTTATGTATAATTCATGGTTTTTAAAGTGGTTTTCCATTTTCATAAGCACTGTTTGGACAATACCAGCTTCATGGGTTTAAGATTGTCATGGCAATAGTACTATTAGTACTGAAATTTTGGAATAAATACATTAGGATTCTGCTTTGTTTTGGGCATCCACTTTTGTATATGATTAAATCAGAATATTATCTGGTGTAACACATATTCAGGACTTCACAGTTTATAAAGTCTAGAGAATTCAGATGCATTATCTTAATTGCAGGTTTTCAAAACCTTCTTGAGTTTTTTCAAAACATTGAATTTTAGATTGTTCTTTCTGGTAGAACAGTCGTTGTCAGTACTTCCAGAATGTTGATATGTTGATGGGTATACTGCACCTGTCTGGTTTTTCTCTTTTCTGTGGCAAGTCAAGATTCCTTGACTTTATCACTTTACATCACTTGGAAATTGCCTTTCTCAAACAATCTTGTCTTTTGGTTCTCCTTTGTTACTCTTCAGTTTCCCTTTGACTTTTACATTTCCATGTAATGGCAACTCACTGAGAAAATGGGGAGCAAAGGCATTTCATAGAAATGTTTAGTTTTGAAAGATTGAAAAAATGCTTTCTGTTAGCATTTTCCGTGCACTTGAATGGCAGGCAGCACAGCAAGAGATCAGAAGAGCCACCTGTACCTCGAGCTTTGCTTAGCACTCCAAAAACACGTACCCTTCACCCTGTCTGCCTGGAAAAAGGCCATTCTAAATCTTACAGTGGGTAGCTACTTCCACCCTTAAGGTGCCACAGTTAATTTTCCAGGATGGCTGTGCAATTGTCCCCTAAGGGAAGAAAGCATTTTTACTGCATCAAGCCTCTGCTTTCAGCCTGAATTCATGGCCTGACATTAACTCCAAGCTCTTTTCATTTCTTTGGGTTCTTTTCTTTTACCATTTTCTCTCAAGCAATAGCCTGTCTAGTCCTGCATTTCCTCCACCTGCTTCCTGCACTCCACTGCTCTTCCCTCTAATGTATGTCTCTTGGGTTTGTACACAGAATCACCTCCAGGGACTCCTGGCCTGCCCCAGTAACACCAGCAGAATCCCCTTCACTGGGAATCTAAGTCACTTAACTTTTCAATATGTCTCATAAACATCTCATGTCACATCGAGTCAGAATTTCTTGATCTGGTGAGACTAAACCAAAGTCACCCAGGCAAGCAAAAGCAGGCTCTGGGAATGTTACTGTCTCCCTCCTTAGCCTCCTCAGCCTCTCCTTAGAACTTTTGCCTAAGGAGTAGCATACCCTGTCCTGCCTCTCCAAAGGGCCTCTGCCAAGAAGTTCTCTTTGACTCCAGTGATTTAGGCTAGTTGTCTGCACTGAATCAGCTGAAAACTTCAGCCTGAAGTTTCACTGCATCCTGCCAAGGTGAAAGCAAGCAGCTGTTAGAACAGTCCCCAAGAGGAACGGTTGGTCCTTAGGAACTGTGTAATATACAATGGTGGATGCTGAGGATCAGTTGTTATGTGGCATCACTAGAGAATAAAGTCAAGCCGTGGCACGGGCAGGTGAAAATGCCACCCCGCTCTCCGGAGGGACACCTCAGGAGTAGATGTGTTACTGAGTGCATCACACTGTGTACGGCTGTGAAGAAGTGCTCAGCTCTGTATGAGCACAGAAGCTCTCAACAGAGCCAAAAAAGATCAGAATAATCTGCTTTAGACAATGCATTGGTAAGCAGAGACTAGATGGGTATAAACTCAATGAATGGCATTAACAGTATAAATTAAATGCCCAGAAAAAGAAAGGTTGACATTTCATAAAATTCAAGGGTGATAAATTTTAAAAGTCAAATGGGATCCTTGAATTCAATGTAGAACTGTATTTCCTGCTTTATTGCTATCATCAGGGCAGTAAAACTACTGAAAAATTAAATTGACATTTATGTGACAACAATCATACGGCCATGATAGATGCTAAAATTAAAATTTTGGAAGGGTGGAGGCCTTCTACTTTTGAAGAGTTTGTAGAAGTCTTACTGCAAAATACTGATCAATAAGAAATTGTCTCATTTGACAGGTAATTGCTGACTGCACTATGTTCTTGAACTGATTTGGGAGCATTTGCTGCTGGAGATGTAGGGCATTAAAGGGGATCATTGTGTATAAAAATTATTATGTTCTAATATTAATTGAATTTTTTAATCATTTCATTTTAGAATAGATGCAGAAAGGTCACAAATTTTCGACACAGCAGAAGTATGTTTTTGAAAAATATTTTCTGAATTCCAATATGATATATTGATCTGATAGTAGGGATTTGGTTTCATTTTCCTGAGTTTCAATCCAAGTGCTGATTTGATTACATGTACAGAAAATCATTACCAGTATATCTTCATTAAATCTAAACAAGGGAAATGGTGAAAATATTTTCCTTACTGGTTTTCCATTTGGTGGTTGTTTCTAAATTGCTGTGGTGTACTTTAAACAATGCCCTGCATGTGATAAAAATGTGTTCTGGAAAATCTCTTTCCAAATTTGCAGAGGATTTAAGCATTTTTTTCTGCAATCAGTAGAGTATTTGTCTATCCACCCTTCTCTCTGTTTTATTGTAATAACATAAAAACATGTTCTGACCTTTTATCTCTTAGATTTTCAAATGACAATGTGTGAAATTTCTTTCCCCTTACTTTGTGATCCACAAATCACTGGTTATGTTGATTCTTCCGGGGTTGTTTAAGTTCACAGAGTAATGTAGTTTTATCCAGTTGCTATCCGTGTGTGTTTCTCTCTTCCCTTTGCTTGAAAATCCATGTTGATTATGTCCAGCACTGCTCAGGGCAGGCTGCACTGACTCTCCTCCGCTCTCTCCGCAGCTGCGTGCACTGCAATGTTGTGTACTCTGACGTGGCGGCACTCAAGTCTCATATTCAAGGTTGTCACTGTGAAGTCTTTTACAAGTGTCCTATCTGTCCCATGGCATTTAAATCTGCTCCCAGCACACATTCCCATGCCTACACGCAACACCCGGGTATCAAGATAGGCGAACCAAAGTAAGCAAAATTCATCTTCTACTGCACTTGTCTGCATTTGAATGACCCGTGACATTGCATTCTGTCCTGTGCTTGCAGGATACCTCTTACAGCCACCAGTTTGTCAGCCTGCTGGTAATGTGGAATTTGTGTAGTGCTTTCATGACTTTTCAGCTGGTAGTTCATTGGGCAAAGGTGATATTTCTGTGAATACACTAGCAGGTCTTCAAGCACTGCATGCTACAAGAGAGTGATTGCAAAACGTAATTACACAAATTATTTGGACAGGTGGCCAGAGTGTTGCTCATTCTAATGTTTTAATCTGCTTAGCTCATCTGCATTTTTACTGTGATTTAAAATAATGTGATTCCAAAAAGAGCTGCTATACTAATCAGTGCTTATGTGGTGATTTTCTTAACGTGGTTGAAAAGCTGAGAAAAAGCGATTTTATCTATTTATATAAGCTTTTTTTTCCAATAGGTAATCTCTTTCTGGCTTGAAGCAGAAGTGGTTTTGTTCTGTAGCTAGGAAAGTTCCCATAAAGGTGGTAGTTTGCTGAAGGTGGTGACACATGGTACAAGTAGGACTCGTCTTCATGGTCTTTTTTTAAAGCTGTTGGACACTGGGGGGCTCTGCTGAAGGCAGCAAGTGCTGCTGTGTGTGCAGACTCCTCCAGCCCTCGGGTGTGAGCCTCTCTGAGCACCTCTTCTCCTCCATCTGCCTCTTCCTCACTGCTAGAGTGCACTGTTGAGAGCAAACAGGGATTGAGCTCTGTGTTTTCTCCAGGGCATGCGCAGAACACCAGCATGGCAACAACTTGCAAGCTCAAGAACATAGAAGGTGTTATGTGATGTAATAACCAGTGTTCTTAAGAGTTCAGTTTCTCACTGTTTCTTGTAACATATTAACAGGAGATATTTTTCTTTCTTTGCACTTCCATCAAAGCAAAATGGCAACAAACTTGCCATGTCTGATACGAAATGAAAGTAATTTCTTCCTCGTGGGAAATGATACATGGTTTTAATTCAGCATGGTATCATCTGTCAGGGGCTGTGAGATACCAGCATTTAAAACATTTTTCAGGTTCCCATAGATTTCTCATTAGACGAATCTAAAAGATTTAAGATCACTGTTTCTGTAAGATGCTACACATATGAAAAGTGAACTGTCCTTGGATCTGCCAAATTGTTTCTGATCACGTTCAGGAATTAAGTATTTTGCATTAGGTTTTTTTTATCACATAGATGCACTTATAATTGTATTCCTTTACAAGTTTACTTTGATTGTAAAAAATGAAATGAAATTTTATTTACTACTGTAATAAGTCACAGAATCCATAGTTGAGCACTCCTCTTAAGAAGTGGTGTTTCCTTTAAATTTGCCAGTTTTAGTGACAGTGCTGCCTTAAATGCATGCAGAGTGACTGGTAGGACTTTTCCAGCCCTTGCAGTGTTCATAGTTCCTGGCTTGCCTAGTTCTGAGCGAGCCGACAGGTTATATTTGAGGCAATACATTCACATTTGGGTTATGTGTGCTGCATCATGGGGCACCCAGGCTGTGTAACTGGCACCCATTGCAAGCCTGCCAGCCTCATTCCTGACCCCAGGAGTGTGGCACAGTCCAAGGACACTGGCCATGGCTTCAGCAGTGCCCCATGGCTTCTGAGGGACTCTGTAGTAAGTCATACTCCTCTGTTTACAGGAATTGGGCTCCTGGGGAATCTGGCTGCCCGCCCCTGGCATTTACTTGAACTGTGTGATTTACAATTACATTACAAACAGTTGCTGCAGAACAGATGCACTAAATCACTTGGTGTATGAAAAATGACTTTTATATGCAGGGATTCTCATTGGGATGAAATGAAATTATTTTAATATAGGGAAACGGATGGCTGTCTTGTCTTTCAACTCTGGGAAGCTCTCGCCTGTAATATACTCTAAGCTCTGGTTTCCCAGAAAACCACAGATGTAACCTTTTTTCAGTAAACAGTGTCTAGGAATGGCACTAATATACTTTTCATGATTGATCTCTTTTTGAATACTGGAGGAATTCTTGTTTATCAAGCCAAATTATGGGATATTTATAGTACTATTGGTAAAAAGTGTATTATCCCACAAGTTCCTTTTTTTCAAGAAAAAAAAATTTGGGAAGAAGGAATACTGTCCTCTGGTGCAGAGGCTTTGCAAATGCTAAATGTCTTTTATGTGACTGAAAGTATTTTCCTGTGAGATAACACTTGTATTTATTCCAAGATAATATGTGAATTTGCTAAACAGATTTTTGGGAAGTGAAAAGGCCATGCACTTGCTTTGTTGTGTATGGTGGGGCAGGAGCAGCCTGGGAGTGGGATGGGATGGGATGGGATGGGATGGGATGGGATGGGATGGGATGGGATGGGATGGGATGAATTGCCTGACTTATTCCAGCATCCCTGTAAATTACATCCTGTGGAAGCACAACTGCCTTTAAGCTTTGAACAGCATTTTAGGCAGTTGCATGTTAAACACTGACTACTTCAATTAAATTTAAAAAAAACCAAAACCATGCATAGTTGCATGGTTGCATGGTTAAGGATTGAAAATCATGTTTTTGCTGTGTCTGAAGGAAATACTCCAGGTGTGTATAGTCATAACTCATACTGTGAGGTGTGTTGGTATGAATTTAAGCGAGTACAGTCTTTGCCCAGAGACTTGTCTGAAATTCGGATCTTTACCAGATAGTTCTGCTTTTGTGAAGGCAGGGTAAAGTACTTTAGCTGCCTTAGAAAATACAGAGATCTAGCTCGTGGTGGTTTTAGAGAGTTACAGTTTTTATATGTGATAAATTCAGAAAGAATTTCTACAAATCTCCAGATCTGCAGTGAAGGGTTCACCACAGAAAGCAGGACAATAGTACATTGATCATCAGAGAATGCTATGTAAATAATACATTTATCTTAGCATGTGTGAGAAACTGGTACCCCTTGATAGCACAAAAACAAAGTCTTTCCCAGTTAACATGAAGAAGTGAAAATTGTTTTTCATTTGGAGTTACAGGACGGCTTGGACATGGAAGCAATGCCCGTGTTCTTATCATCTCAAAACACAGTGCAGAGTGATCCCCAGAGCTCTGGAACAATGCACTATCAATGATAGTTACTTAGAGGGATGTATAAAGCACTGGGAACATTTATGTAGCTAATGAGAAGATTTAGCACTTTAGCAGGCAGGAGGGTTTGAGGGTTGTTTTTTTAAGCGGAAGTTACTCTTAAGGGTGGAAGCCCCTGTTGCTGTACTGAGCACCTGTGGTTGGGCTTCTTTTATTTTAGCTAAACTTTCTCTGCAGCACTACAGATTACATGGCTTAGATTTCTCTCTCATCTCATGATCTGTGGTTAGAAAACTGCTGTAAGAGTTGGGGGACCTATGTTCAAAAGTCATGTGTGCTCCAAGAAAGGAAGCGTTTGGTAGTGTCTCTACATTTCTGTGACAGATTCATCAAGGCTTGGAATGGCAGATCAGGGAAATCCCGTCCTGTGCTGTTAGGGCTTCAGGGCATTGACAGAGTCTAGGTTTGGCATTCAGGAGCATTAAAGCCATGCACATTGCCAAAAATGTATTTATCTTGAAGCATGTTGCTAACTACAATTGAATTAATCACTCCTTACAATATACTGCATATACAATATACAGGTTTGTAACCTGGAGCCAGGGATATTATCCTTTAGCTACAGTGTGAGTTCAGAAACTGAAGGTGTTGAACTGTCAGAGTATCCTGAGCAGATGTTGTTGTTGTATATGTAACTGGCACATGCTATTTTCTGGCTTCTTGTTTGCACTTTTAGTTTTTTTTATATTTTTCTGTTTCTTCTACTGCTCCCATATTTTGAAATTGAAGGATGTTTTGAATTAGTTTAACTTTTTTCAGGCAGTGTGAAACGATTGCTTAAACATGTCAGATGTTACCTGCTATGAGGAAAAAAGTCAACGTCATGATTCTTGCAAATAGATCATCAACATGACTGACACTGTTTATTGTGCTTCTGTTTTTAGAATAATATATAAATGCTCTATGTGTGACACTGTGTTTACTCTACAACCTTTGCTCTATCGCCACTTTGATCAGCACATTGAAAACCAGAAGGTGTCTGTTTTCAAGTGTCCAGACTGTTCTCTTCTATATGCACAGAAACAGCTTATGATGGATCATATCAAGGTGTGTAGGCATCTTCTCTTGTTTTCTTCGTGATACCATTTGTCATGCAATATATGCTGTCAGAACATACTGTGAAAAGGCATGTAGTGTCAAGACTGCTGAGAGAGATGTTAATAATTCTGAGGGAGTAATCTGTGAATTTTGTTCTCAAATGTTAAAATTTTGTATTTTGTCTGGTCTTCAGCATATCTGTGATGACTCAGTTGGTTTTTCTCTAAGAATGTTGATTTTGGTATACTGGGAATATCTCAGCAAGTCCAATCCTAACAAATACTGAGTTTTATTTACAGTATTCTAAGTATTATTCCAATTGTTAGGAGCTGAGAATGCTGAGTGCATCACAAAATCAAACCTTTGATGTTCAGAATTCACCAGGAAGCAGTATGTTACTAGATGTAGAGGTTACCTGTGTTATGTGAACTTGAACATGTGTGCTTTGAAAAAAACTTCAGTGGATTTCCTCATAAACACTATTAAGAGCTAACAATTCATTGTGATCCTTGTAAGTCCTGGTTTGAAGGATCAGCAGCCCCCTGGCTATCATTTGTCAGCTCTGTGTTTGACACAGACCTCATGTCATACAGACCAAAGCTGAAGTTTTTCCTTATTAACCCCTGGCGCCTGAACACAGAATGGGACTGTGGAGCCTAACTGCGCTTCTATGGCGGTGAAACAATTTCTGAATACTATTTCTCTACCGCAGAGTGGAAAACCAGACATCTTTTTTGGCTGCTAAAACCATAATTTTGCATTTTAGTCCCAACTATGGCACTTGTAACCACAGAATTCTCTGACATAGTGTTGAAAATAAGATCACAAGTCTTGAAAAAAACAGGTGGTCTTAAAGCCAGTCTTCAACTTGAGGAGGAGATGAGGGAAAGGCTGAGCCAAGATGTTCAGAAATACAAGGACTGGATATTTTCTTTGTTTCTGAACTAGCAGCATTAGTTGTTGCATGTTTACTGCAGGATATCTTAGATGCTCCTCGCATGCAGCAATGCAAAACTCTGATCTGACTGCAGTTAGGGCCAGAAGCTATCTTTACAGAAATCAAGGTGCTCAGCATCTCACATTTCAAAGATATGCTCAGTTACTTGGGCACTACTTAACTTCTTTGGCTTTAGCGTTCCATGCCAGTATTTGAACTTTCAACCAGTGGGGTTTTAGTATGATTCATTAAATGATTCAGACATTTTTGAGACTAAAATTAGAGGATTAGACAATATATGTGCAGTAGCAGTATTGCTGAGTTTGCATTTAGGATGTGTATGTAGCAGTATGGACTGGAGCAAAGCAGTGTAAATTGGAATTCAGTTAAGGGGGACTGAAAAAAACAGTAACAGGTTATAGATAAAAACAGAAAAGGATTCAGGGAGAGGATAAAAGCACAAAAGGACTCAGGGAGAGTACGAGTGCCAGACAGAGGCAGAGCTCAGCTGCACAGAAGGTAGTGGTTTGGTATGGCTAGACATAAACCATCAAGGCAGAGACAGACCTGGATGAAAGTAGGACAGAAAGGGACAGAAGGAAGCTCAGGAGGAGATTATTTAAAGCTACAGAAAATAACCCAGAATAATTCCTGCAGATGTCAATATTTCTTGATGGCAAAATGTACGTCTTATTTTCCTGTAATGACTCACTGCAAGAAAATTTCCAGCAGCCAATGAGAGCAGATGGTGAAGGACTTGCCTGGCCTGGCCTGGCCTGGCTTGGCTTGGCCTGGAGGTGTAATGCTCCCTGTTTGGCCAGCACTGGGACTCCATACTATGCTTTAATGCTCTTGGTGTAGTTTCAAATAAGAAGTGAAATTTCAAGTATTGTATTTACAAGACATTTGGAAAGTTGAGCACTAACATTTTACATGCTGATAGGTTAGGCTGGAATGGAATCTCCAGGACAGCTTGAGTTGCCTGAGAGTACAGGAACCTCATTTCCCGCTCCCCTGTGCAGTGGGATACTAAAGCCAGCCTCCTCCTTTACTACACACCTGCACTTTGCTCTTAGTTGTTGGTCCTGTGCACTTTGCTTTTTATTAACAGTTATGGGGGGTTAATCACTGGCTTTTCCAGTATTTAAAAGCTGTTAAATCAAAGAACATGTTCTACTGATGAGGCTGATATTTGCTCCAGAGCCAGTGGGTAGTCACAAGAGCCAAGTCTCTTGTTTTTTTGTGAAAACACCTACATGCGGTGTCAGTTATTGTTAGGTCATGCTAGGTCTTGCCTTTACTTAATTTTGTTTCTTTACAAATGTGATCTGATGATAATTGTATGCCAAAGCAGTAACTGAAGGCTTTTGGTTGAGTACAACTGTGTATGTCTGTGTCAGTTTTTTACCTTTTTTTCCTCTCTCTCTTATTGTAGTCTATGCATGGAACTTTGAAAAGTGTTGAGGGGCCACCAAACCTGGGGATAAACCTGCCTCTCGGTACTAAACCCACAACTCAAAACTCAGCCAGTCACAACAAGGAAGACACAAAATCTGTCAACGGAACAGAAAAGTTGGAGAAGAAATCTCCTTCTCCCATAAAGAAAGCAGAACCTAAAAAAGTCACTAGTCCTGGCTGGACGTGTTGGGAGTGTGACAGGCTCTTCACTCAGAGAGACGTTTACATCTCCCACATGAGGAAAGAACATGGAAAGGTAAAGGAATATATTCAGTACAAAAAGGTGAATTAAACCTGAAAGGTGAAGTATTTGTTTCTAAATTCCATTTGTGTTTTTGAAGATAATTCCCTTAAGTCCCAGCATTATTATTCACTGTTCTTATATCTATTTCATCTTATTTGTTTCGGCTGCTTAGTTTTTTTCAGTTTCTACATCATTCTCCTGAGAAAATCAACTGTAGGCTTGTTCATTCAGTACTGAAATTTTTTCAAGATGGAAAGAGTGAGAGATATTGCTGTATTTCATCCAAGCCATCTAATCTGTTCCAGGTTCTTATTTCTTCTTTGTGCTTTCTCAATTCCCTCTCTTTACGGTGGTGTGATGAACGTGGCAGTGCTGGGGTAACAGTTGGACCCAGTCTTAAAGATCTTTTCCAACTTGGACAATTTGATTCTGTTCTCTTCTGAAGCTCAGTGCCTGTTAGCCTCAGGGAGTGGAGACTCAGTCATGTTTTACTTGTCCAGTGAGTGCCAACTGGTGTTTCATTTAAAGGCAGACACATTCCACAGTCGAGCTGTTGCTCTAATGTGACATTTAAGAGTTCAACTGAGTTAACAAGTTGAATTTTGTATTTAAAGCACGTGAATTTGAGATATCTTACTTAAAATTGATTGAAAGTGAAATGTGGGAATGTTGCATCCTCATGTGAGCAGAGAGACTGTTTGATGTTCTTCCTGCGTTCAATAGCATTTCCAGTTAAATGAAGTCAAAAAGACTGGCAGGCAGGAAAGCAATAATGATCCTGCTTAGCTGTGGCGGGCTCCAGCCCCTTGCTTGACATGTGGCAGCCACCTGCCAAGCCAGTCTTCACCTTTGCTGTGTGCTGGTGGCAATGCTCTGACTCTTTCCTCAGCTGGGAACCAGGGAGCTAAACTGATGTACTGTGCTGCACTGCAGCAAAAGAGCAGGACTGGGAGGGATAATAGGCTGATTTTGTCTTAAGTGGAGGAGAACCACTCTGAGTGAAAATCCATAGTTTTCAGGACTCTAATGTGCTGTAATAAATGATTGCACATTTTCAGAGGTTTCTATTACAGTTATTATCTCTAAAGCTGTTCTGCAAATTATTTTATTCTGTTTATAAACGTTTTATGGAAAAGCTGAAAATGCTGGACTACTGAGTGTCATCTTCAATTTTCTTAGGACAACTTCAAGCAAATAGCACCCCAGCATCATTGCCTCCAGTAACTCCCACCCCATTCCTTCAGCTTCCTGCTGCCCAAATATTAACTCAGCAGAGCTTTTACTGGCAATCAGAAATGCGTTTAAGACCGAATGCATTGTACATTTATGCAATTCTTAAAAACAAAGCAGCACAACCTCCCAATGAAACTGTCACTTCAGAGTGAACTAGAGAGCGATATTCAGTCTGATTCCAGCCACAGCAGAGTAGCCAAAGGCATATAAAAGAAGGTTAGTAACATATCAATAATGCTTTTTAAATATTAGCTTTAAATCTGTGTCTTTCTTTCTCTGATGTTTATGTGCAATGTTACCTCAAGAATAGCCCTTATTATGAAATATTAGATAATTGCTGCATTCAAATCCTGGCCTGAAGGCCTCTTCAGTTGCTTCCATTCAGGTGCTGTTTTTATCCACATTCAAGCAGTTCCTTGAATAACACAGGAGGCACATAGATTCTAAAATGAACAGAAATACAATTCCATGTCTTTCAGAAATGGGGGATACAGACCGGGTGCTACATTCCTTCCCAACCTGTCAAAATTTTTAGTAATTGTTAGCTGTCAAAAAGACCGTGTTGAAAAAGTAAAACTTTTACTGTGGAGAGAATAGAAATGAGCATAAAATAACCAAGTATGTGATATGGATCTAATAAATAGTGGAACTAATTTACAGCCTTATTTTCTTAAGAATGATAGGTGTGGGTTAAATGCTCTAAAATGATCCTTTCAGAATGATTGTTTAAAACGGTAATTAAACAATTCCTGTGCTATTCACAAAATCCATTGTCATGCGAGGTATATAAAAATACTAGTTTCAAACTTCTAATTTCTGCTTTTGCAGGACCAGAGTGAAAGAGCTGTAACCCCTAGCTGATCCCAGGCTGGATTATGCAGAGGTATTCATAGGAGAGGTATTGCTATATATATCCCCTTTGGACAGATCCTTAAGGTTCCAGCCCGCACTGGGAACTGTCTACACAGACAGATTTCACATTTTCTGATCCTCTCCTGAGGATCCTGGATGAAGGGAGCCAGCTGTAGGGTAGGAAATTTTGTAGCCACCTTGGTGTGAGTCTCTGCCTGATCTTAAAAGTGCTCCAAAAAAAAAAAAAAAAGTTACCAGCCCAGGTAAGGGAGGGTTCCAACAAGCCTGTGTAACTCCTGTCTGAAACTGGATCATTATGTCTGCCTTCCACCAGGCAGCCATCTGCTGAGCTCCTTGGACTTGTGTGCAGGTGTGTTTCTGTGAAAGGGCAGATGTTTTCTAAGTAGGAATTACCAACTCCAACTTAGTCATTGATCATCCTCTTCTGTCAAGACAAGATTCTGTACAACAGATCATGTGGCACTTAATTACAGAACTAATTTTTCAATTCTTTTTGGTTTGGCTGCCATTGCAGAAACTAATGCATCCAAAATCCTGTTTGGGTCTCTAGCTCGAGTCTCCCCAAGGAATTTAGAACAAATGTGGGGCCACAGCTGGCTACCCCACATAGTGCCCCCAGGGCCTGCTGAGTATCATCCTTGTCCTGCTTTTCTGACCATGGGCTTGATGCTTCTGCTCAATGCCACACAGCTACAGTGTGTGACTGCTCCAGCCCTTCTCAATTTCTTCCTTTACTTTTTCCTTCCACTTGACCAGCTGCAACATCAGCCCCACAAAATTCCCTAAACAGATGGCCATCAAGTTGGCATCAGATCATACCACTCATTTTGTCATGACTTTCCTGAACCCTGTTAGTGTGTCAGTGTCTGTGAGGTTCAAGTTTGCTCCTTCTTCTGTGCTCTTCACTGCTCCCTGTATGTGGCTGAGGAGCTGCTGACATGGTTTGGTGATGGGAAGGGAAGGCAGCCCCCTCATCCTGCTGCCTTTATTGATCCAAAATAGTCCTCTGATCTTCCCTGTTTCTTTGGTGGAAGAAATTCTCTTCATCCACTGTCCGTGACCCCAGTTTACAGCTGGAGACAGGTGTGTGTGTGTGTGTGTGTGTGTGTGTGTATAGCTCATGGGGGCCACACTGTTTTGAAAGAGGTCCATCTCTGACTTGTACAGTGTTTTTGAAGGGGGGGTGTACATGAAGTACAGTACCAAAAACAGGTAAGTGATGTTTCTTTCCTATTTATCAGAAGGTTCAACACATGCACCACTTTTACTGAGCTTTTTTAATGAAAGTCTCTCTCTTTTTTTTTGAAGCAAATGAAGAAACATCCTTGTCGGCAATGTGACAAATCTTTCAGTTCGTCCCACAGTTTATGTCGGCACAATCGTATCAAGCACAAAGGCATTAGGAAGGTTTATACGTGCTCGTAAGTTCTGGTTTTATTTATTTAGAAATGGAATACAAAAAACATTGTTAGTTGAACATCTTTCTTTAACTGTGGAAAAGCCAGTGTCCCGTTCTTTCAGATGCCCAGGACAGGCCAAATCAATTGCCTATCCTGCCTGTAGAAACGTGTCAGACTCCTGAGAGTGCACTGTGTAAAGTCTACAGTCTGAAAGTTGGCTGAGCTGAGCATTCACAGTTCCACTTTGGGGAAACTGGTTTTCAGGAGTCTCTCAAATACACAACCACTCTTCCAGTCTACAAAAGGCACGTGCTAAGCATGACACTTGAATTTTTGTCTCTGTTTTTTTTTGTTGTTGTTTTGTTTTGTTTTGTTTGTTTGTGTGTGTGTTTGTGTATGTGTGTGTGTGTGTGTTATCTGCAGGCACTGCCCAGATTCGAGACGTACTTTCACCAAGAGGTTGATGTTGGAAAAACATATTCAGTTGATGCACGGCATTAAAGACCCTGATGTGAAAGAAATGACTGAATCTACCAATATGGAAGAAAGGGAAGTAAAAGAAGACACAAAGGTAATCACTTAGAAGACTCATTCAGTCACTTAGAATTTTTTTTGGGGTATATATTCAGGATCTTTAAATAAATACAGGTACTTCGATCCTATAAATGTCTCATCTTCTGTGAAGCAGAGCCCCAAAAGGATCGTTTATCAGAGTTGTTTTAGAATTTGCCAAGGGAAAGGTTCTGACATTTGCAAGTCACAAATAGTTATGAAAAAACTGCATATTTATGCTCACCTGATACACCATTTCTGTCTCTTTGTTAGGTTCCTAGTCCAAAGCGTAAATTGGAAGAACCTGTAATGGAGTTCAGACCTCCACGAGGTGCAATCACTCAGCCATTAAAGAAGCTGAAGATAAATGTTTTTAAAGTTCACAAGTGTGCAGTTTGTGGCTTTACAACAGAAAATCTTCTCCAGTTTCATGAACATATTCCTCAGCATAAATCTGATGGCTCTTCGTACCAATGCAGGGAATGTGGACTCTGCTACACATCTCACGTGTCCCTTTCCAGACACCTCTTCATTGTACATAAGCTGAAGGAGCCTCAGCCAGTATCAAAACAGAATGGGTCTGGGGAGGATAATCAGCAAGAAAACAAACCCAACCATGAGGATGACTCTTCCAACAGTGCAGCATCAGACAGAAGATGCAAAGTGTGTGCAAAGACTTTTGAAACTGAAGCGGCCTTAAACACTCACATGAGAACACATGGCATGGCCTTCATCAAGTCCAAAAGAATGAGTTCAGCTGACAAGTGATCAGATTGTTTGGGATGCAGAAATCTCACTCCACATTGGAATACTAATGACACTTTTGCTACAGAAAGTTCAAGGTATAATAGTGTTAACAGTACTGTTCAGGCTGTTGCAATATATTCTGCATAAAAGTGTCCCCTTCACCTCATTGTCTATACCCTCAGAACCATTGAAGCAGTATTTGAGTTGAAAAATATTTGTATATATTTAAACTAATAATTTTTATACTCTTTGGTTATGTGTTTGTATCAGTATCTAGTGGAAAAATTGGGGGTTTTTTTCTGGTTATTTTCTGTTCTTTTGTAGTAAGTTTCTTTAAAAGAGAGTTCTGAATGCCGGGGCAGTTCCTTAGGTTCTCTTAAACTGTTTGGTTTTGAATGCTTCTGAAAGAAAGTTTAGCTAATGGAAGTGCATCAGGAGGAGGTGCTAGGAGGGGAGAGGAGAGAGGAAGCAAGCTAAGGGGAGATTTTAAATTCTAAAGAACTTGGGCTTCCAAATGTCTAAGGAAGCTTTTAAACTTTTTCTTACAAAATATATTATAAAATAAGATAAAAGTACCACTGCATATGTAAAATAAAGTGCTGGGTTTTAGGTGGCAACACCAGAACAGGTGCAGACCCCCTGGAGTGGTAAAGTACTTTTGAAGAGTATAAATGCACAACTCTGAGTATCATGAAGTCTTTTTTAGGTCACCAGGTGCTTGTGATCAAAGCTCAAATTGTTACAAATGGGCTGGGCTGCTCTGGATTTAAGAAACAGGATGTAATTAGAGGAATAGGTTTATAATGATGATGTTTTTTGTCATGTAATTTATTAAACATATAGAAGTGAGTACACAGCATTATGTATATTCCTTGCTGGTTATTGAAAGAAAATAGTTGACCCTTGCTACAGGGGTTGGGATTTGCCAGCTCCAAATGATCATGCCAAACGTCCTGGTGCTCAGTGTCACACACAGCCACAACTGGTAAGGAGCCAGCCCCAGCCAGGAGTGGGACTGGGGCTTGCAGCTTTAGCATAGGCCCTGCGGAGCTCAGCCAGACACTGCAAACTCCTGTCCAGCACCACTAGTTTTGCTTGCACAAGTACAAAAAGGTACCATACTGTCCCTTTCAGATAGAGTTCTCTGTGAGAGTATATTTTTAGTTTGTTTTTGCATTTTATACCTTGTATGTAACCCTACAAAAAATTTTGTACCTTTTTTTAAAACAAATTGTGTATATATAGATAGCTGCATGATAAACAGTAGTAATTGTTGGGTTCCTTAAAAGTCTTGCTGCTGTCAGATGTTACTATACACTATGTCCATTATGACTGTATTAAACACATTTCATATGTAAATAAATGTGGAGCATTTTGCCCCAAAGATTTGTGAGATTCTGTTATTTATCATTAAATTCTAATAGTTTTAAATTTTGAAGTGTTTAAAAAAATATGGGTCCTCTCAGCCACCTGTGTAAAACTGAATCATTCTGGAAATTGTTTATCAGATACATTAGTTCTGCTCTCTCCATCCTCATTCCTAATTTGGCTCTTGGGTAGATGCTTGTTAGCCCATTTATATTACTGGCATATCAAGTGCTTGTGAGGTACTTCATCTACAGCGCGCAGTGGGCACAGCACCTCAGTGCGTGCTGGCCACTGCACCACTGCCCTTCCCATTTAGTGGATACCTCTGAACACTTGTTTGTTGATGTGCACTGTCAACTGTACAACAAATGAGTTATCACTATGCAGAATGGTGTTTTGTATACAGTGAACAGATAATAAAAGTTCAGTTTTCACAGCCATTACTATTACTTTTCTTTATTTTCCCTTTTCACTGTCTTACACCTGCAAGTAACCTGATGATGCAAATGGCATCATGGTGCCAGGGTGTCACACTGTCACTCGTGTCCCCAGAGGAGCTTCTGCACAGCCAAGGAGTGCAGCCCAGCTGCTTGGCAGTGGGCTCTCTTCAGGTCTAGCTGGCAGAACAATTTAACTCTCCTGCCAGTAATTTCTTGAAAGATTTAAGGGATAGAGGGTCTTGAACTGCCCCACAAGCTCCAGCCACATTTCTGTGTCAGAGCTGACATATCTCCTTAACAGGAGGATGATGTCCAGAAAAGCAGGAGGCGAACAGAAGGTTTTAAAGCAATGTGAGATACGGTGAAAAGGCACAAATATCAGTAGGCATACCTAAAGGAATGATTTCCTCTTGTAAACTATAGAAAAAATGTTTAAACTTATTTTTGTCCAAGATCTGACATTTGAGTTGTTTGCTTTTAATTAACAATGTGAGACTAACAGTGATGACATAAATACTCATCTTTTTTACCCCTTTCCTGTGAGGATTGAGTAATGGATTAAACCTCATAAAACCTCTCTGAGAGTCAGGAAAGGGATCCTGTAGACTCCACCATTTTGCAGCCACTGTTGTGGTTGGAAATAAAGGTGCTTAACAGTGCAACCTCAAATTGCAACAGAAACGAAGGCTATATATCTCCTACTGTTGTGTGCCTTCCCATTCCATCCCATCTCTTCAAGGAGGCAGGGAGTGCACCGAGGCCTCTGCCCAAATATCCAGCTGCAAACTGCCCAACCAGGACTGCACCAATGCCCGGGTCCACCTGCCAACACAGCTGCAATAAACCTGTTTTTTCACCTGCTAATATTAGGGCATGTGGGCAGTGACTACCATGTGCATTTGCCTCCCTTGTCCCCGGGGTGCCTGGGCATGACACAGGTGTGCTGTGCCCACCCTCACGGTGCCCCCAGATACCTCCCTCAGGAGCTGTTGAGCCTTGGCCTGTTTGCTTGGAGGTACAGCCGGAGCTAAATCTGGCTGGCCACAATCTCTGTACTTCTCTACACTTGTCTGCTGTTTGTATTTCTGAAGGGCGTTTACAGATGCACAATTTGGCCTACCAAAGGCCCAAATGTTCTCAGTTCTTAACCTCTGTCTACCTGTGGGGAATTCAGTTTGGCAAGCCTATTTACTTTTAAAAGGATTTTTATAAAACTCCGACCTTTTCATTCTGTTAATATTACCTTTCTCAGTACACTTAGCATACACACACAGCTGCCAGGCCAATAACAGCACACAGAAGAACCTGTTTTAGTTTAAAACCTTTCTCAAATATTAGTGCAGTTCAGTAGTCAATTATTTGTATTTGAATTTCAGATTATTACTCAAAGGTTATCTGCCCAGGCTCTCTGAAGGGTGCCTAGGAACAGTGAGGAATGGACTGACAAGGGAAATAAGTACAGAACTGGTCACCCATGGAAGGCACAAGCATTCCTGACCTACATCCCCGGGCTCTGTGTACAATGTAGATTCTGCAGCCAGGAGTGGATGTGGACACAGAAGCAAGAAAGAAGAAGCCACTTCCCGACTCATCCCTGGGCACTTCCTCACTTTGAAAAAAAAAATTGGATTTGCTCCTCAACAGTGACCATACAAAACCTGGTTTTGATGTTATTTCTTTCCTAGTTGGAAAAAAAAAAAGACCTTTCCTCACTGAGGACCAAATGGCCCATTTGAGGGCATCACAGTGAGGCACTGCACTGGGAATGACCCAAATTTACCTGGAAAATTAACTGGAGGCACTACAGCTCTCTTCTCTGAGCCCCAGGATTCTATATTGAAGGAAAAAATGTATTTGAAACAGTAATGTGACTATTAGCCACATAAGCTGCACATAGTACCCTTCTCAGATATGTCCCCTTATATGATCTGGCAAAAGACTTTATGCAGTTCATTTATTTTCTGTTCTCAAATTGTGCTACTTTGTATTCAATGGCTGTAATGTGATGGTAGGGATGTGGATGCAGTGCATTATCAGCATTGCTCTCCCCAGGTCACTTGGCAGCACTTGGCTAACAGTGCCATACCTCTGCAGGCCAGACCAATATTGCAGGTCAAGCACAACAATATTTCCTGATTTAGTGATTGTTTCTGATATTTTTTTTCCCTGTTCCATGGGAGAAGGGGAAGAAAAAGATAACATTATTCACTAAATTCAATTGAATGTTCAGATAGCTGGATCCCTCCCTCCCCTTACCCTTCTTCCCAAGTAAAAGAAATTATTTTCACAAATAAACTATTCCCTGAAACAAATCCACTCAGCTGAAATCCAATTAGCTCTGCAGACACTGGGTCACAGAGAAGACTCGAAATGTTGACTCATACCCTTAGAAAGTGACACTGGGGTTGCAAACTGTGCCTGTGAGTGAGTCCTTGCCAGCTCCCAAAGCACATGACAAGACTCAGGAGAGAAGTGACACAAGACAAAAGCCAGGCATGCTCCCAGACAGTGGTGTCCAAAGTGGGGGTGTGCATCCATGGGCATGCAGGGAGCAAATAGTCTTTCTATTGTTACAAAACTGCAATGAAACACAAGTATTTAAAGTATCCAGAAGAGGGGTGAGTTCTATGCCCATGGCCAGTTCCCTGGAATACAAAGAGCTGTCATTCAGTATTATATATACAGGTAGCACGAATGCCTGGCAGTGTGCAAAGGTCTGGCAAATCTACCAGAATGTCAAGAGCTACATTTTCTGTGTACTAAAAAACTAGCATGATTTTCTAGCTGCAGAGCTCCAGAAGATCTACTGTACAAATATTGACGTCAAACATCCAGCGCAGGGAAAGATTTCAAAACACAGGTAACCTTTAGTAATCAAAATCATGCAGATGGTAAAAGAACAAAGCCACCAAGAGAGGTGTGGGTGATTCCCAGCATCTCTGGAAAAGGAAGAAAACCAACTTCCCAATATGTTTCTCTTGCCTCACCACAAACAATTAAGGAGTCCAAGTGTTTTCTGAGCTATCAAACACCAAGCATAATCAAACCAACAGGCAAAGGAACTGCAGTCTCAGAATTAAGTGTGGGTTTGTGTCTCGGACAAAAGAAAGTCCCCTCTATGTGAACAATAAGCAGCTTCAATCCTCCCAGGTCTCAACACAAAGCTGCCTTCTCACTTTTCTAAATTCTCCATACACTAACTCTGCTTCTTCCCTCTGCTTGTTACAGAACTAGATTTTACCACCTCGATTTCCACTTTTAATTCTCTCCATCAGGAATGACTGCAAGGCATTGTTCTAACACTGAACTTTGTCATTTACATTCTCTCAGCTGCTGCCATCTCCCTGCTGAGTGGCTTGTCTTTTGCCTCCAAAAATGACATCCCTGCTTCACAACAGGCAAAGAACAATTTTCTGCCTGTTTGATGAATAAAGCAGTACCCAAAAATAACACTCAAGAGATTATTCTTCTATGATAGCCATTTGTCTTTGTTCTGTGAGTGGCAGTATTGCAACTCTAGTCTAGGATGAAAATTCATCCATTTATGTTCAGCCATAACCTTGTGTGACCAGGTAATAGAAAAGTGTCAAATATTTACTGTTAAGTGCAAATATATAATTAAATACAAAGTAAGGATTAAATCTATTGTATATTAGGAGGAATTTGGGTGTGATACACAGTGTTTTGGAACAAAAGCTGGTTTCTTGTGGTTTCTTTTCATATTGATGCACATATGGTACCCAGCATTAATAAAATTAATTAATAGCTAAAGTGGAATGTACAGCTATAACCACAAGAAATGACACAGATTTCCTTCCAATAGCAAAGCAAATTTAACAAAGACGTTTTTGTCAAATTGTTTTGGATTGCTATGAGTCAGTGGTCTGAACCCTAGTGTAAATTACTGGTATGTTCAATTAGGTTTTCAGACACTGAGGTTTGTTAGTCTCCCTTATGTTGATTGTACAGCCTGTATCAATTTTGTCCCAATCACCATTTTAAATCTGTGTTTTCTTGGGGTTTTTTTATAAAAATAAAGGCAAGCAGATTTGTACACAAAGGCAAAAATCTCTATTAAAAAAAAAAAAAAAAAAAAAAAAAGAAAAAAAAAAAGAAAAAAACTGTCCAAATAGTATGTTATGAAAAACCTACTCAGGGAATTGCAGAAAACCTTTTGCTGGGCAAGAGTCAATACAACATTTCAGTGGGCAGATCCCACTTGTACAGAAGACGTAACTTTGTTACACACCTTTTTAATTAAACTCTTAATTGCACAAAGGAAAGTCAGAATCTTTTCACCACCTTTGAGTCTGCCCTTGTCTATTTTCCTTCTCTGAATATTGCATCTGCTCAAAGGGGATAGAGGCAGATGCTTTCCTCTGAATATTTAAAGGATAGCAGAGAACTAACCTGAAATGACATAAACTTAGGAAAAAGAATACTGTTGTCACTGGAAGAATAATTATATGAGGTGAAGGACCTTATCTAGATCCTGGTGCCTACCTGGTGTCTTTGGAGCTTTCTTTCCAATTTGCCATTTCTGTTCATTCCTGAGAGCATCATGCCTTCCCCTGTGCTCTAATGTCAGTTCTGCCTCTCTTAGTCAGTCCTAGTCTGTTTCATCCAACTGTTTACCAACATTAAAGTCTTGATGTATTTCTAGCAGATTACATAAACACTGCTCTGGTCAGATGGTTTGTTTCCATTTATCTTAGTAGCATTTCCATGTGTTCTCTGTTCTTTCATTCTCAGTCTTCAGGGGGTAATTTTAAACTTGGTGAATGCCTGGATCGCTTTGGCCCACTTAATTCCCAGGAAATCAGGCTCTGGGCTGTGACTTGTATCTATGTGGCTGTTTGCTGCTTCAGGCTCATGCAACCATTCAGTGACAAACTGGAAACGCGTGTGAAGTCTGCCTGTGCTGCTGGGGGTCTGACCCGCTGCCAGGCACACTGAGCAGCCCCGGCCCATGCCTGCCGGCCGCCAGGCCTGCGGAGGGCACCGAGGGGCTGCCACACACGGCTGCGGCTTTTCCGGGCCTCTGTGCTCTTCTCTGATCGGGGCCGTGTCGCGGTCCCTGAGCAAACGCTGAGGCCACCGCTAGCTGCTGAAATGGTGAATTTTTTCCGCTCACAGCTGCTGAGGAGGACACTGCGACGGCCCCCGACGCCTCCGCCGGCACGGCCCCTCACGCCGTTCCCGCGCTCGGCACAGCGCCCCCTCACGGCCGCGGCCGCCCGCCCCTCACAGCGCCCCCCTCACGGAGCGCGCGCGCCCCCGCGCGCCCTCCCCTTCCCGCCAATGAGCCGCGCACACGCAGCGGCGGCCCCGGGATGCCCGCGGCAGTCGCCTGACCCAAGACTCTCCGCGCCCGGGAGAGCGGGGCGGCCGTCCCGATGCTTCTCGGGCGGGCGCGGCTCTTCCCGCCGAACCGAGGGATCTGAGCGTTCACCGACGGTCCCTCGGTACAGCCAGCTGCTCAGGCACCTCCAGGGGCGAGAAGCAAGAGGCCTCGTCATCAGGACCTTCCGCCGCGGTGCCTCTGGGAGTTATGGTTCACCTGGCCGCAGAGGCCCCCTGTGCGTCAGCAGGGCGGGAGAGGAAGAAGACTACAGGTCCCAGAGAGCAGCGCGGGTGGCGCTGTGGCCGCTGGCAGGGCGCTGGGGCGGCGGTGGCGCAGGGCGGCGGGCCGCGATGGATCTGTTCGGGGACCTGCGGCGCATGAACAAGCGGCAGGTACCGGGGCTGCGCTCGCGGCTCTCAGCCCGCACCGGCAGCGGCGGCTTTCAAACGCCAGCTTGCGGGGTCCGGCCCACCGCTGTCCCCGTGTGCTGCCGAGAAAAGGAACAAAAAATGAAGGCGTGTGGTTAAAGCGCATCCGCTGCTGGAAGGGCTGGCGGAGCAGGAGCATTTGGGGGCAGAGAGTCAAATCAGTGATTTTCTAGATAAGAAATTTCAGTATGACAGTAGCAGGAAATTATCTCTTGTCGTCTCTCGTCTCCTCCAGCTCCTCCTTTTAAGCAAACTCTCTCCCAGAAAGTCAGGCTCTCTGATAGTCCGGTGTTCCACACGTCCCGCGGGGATATCTCCGAGCTCGGGAGGGAGGCAGGGCCGTGTGGCCGAACCAGCTCTGATCGTTTGCCAGGTCGCTTCCCTAGCTTTATTGGCCTTTATCAGAGTGTTCGCGTCTGTCGCTGACACACAGCAGTGGATTAACCCAAGACTAAGGCACACAGAGGATTCCAGCTTTATGCTGCAGTTTGGTGGATTCTGGTATAGCAACCTCTGCTACCCGACTTTTGTTGGAATAGGATTTCGACATAAAAGCCTAAAATTTGTGGTGCACTTGAGTTAAAGTTCTATGTTGTGCTTATAAATACAATACAGTACCTTTAAAAAACAATTTTCTTGTTTCACACAGCTATACTACCAAGTCTTAAATTTTGCTATGATTGTGTCTTCTGCCCTGATGATCTGGAAAGGGCTGATCGTGGTGACTGGCAGTGAGAGCCCCATTGTTGTGGTGCTCAGGTGAGTCAATGGAAAGGCTTTCTGCTTCAAGTCCAGGTCTTGTTCTGCCTTTTGTCTCCTCCCCCGTCCCCTTGCATACAGCTGGAATTTGAAATGTCACCTATTTAAAGAAGGACTCAAACACTGACTTTCTTCTTGCTGTGTGTGGGCTCTGGCAAAAGCCGCACTGTCAGTAGCCATGGGCCCAGTTCCCACTGAGGTTTGTAGGAGCAGTAAATGTGTCAGACCTTTTAAGATCCAAGTTCCCTCACTTAATGGGTAAACTCCTGCAGATTGCTTTCTGGGATTTGGGTTCTCTTGAAGGTCTGAGCAGTGTTACTGAATGGGTGAAGCTACAGATCTCTGTTAAAATTGTGGGTGTATCTGTAAGAATTAAATGTTCTTTGATTTCATGGTGCTTCTTTCATTGATGCCAACAAACTCTCTCTTTCTTGTTGTTTGTAGTGGCAGCATGGAGCCAGCTTTTCACAGGGGAGACCTGCTGTTCCTAACAAATTTCCATGATGACCCAATCAGAGCTGGTGAAATAGTTGTTTTTAAAGTTGAAGGCAGAGACATTCCAATAGTGCACAGAGTTATCAAAGTACATGAAAAGTAATGCAACTTGGTGTTTTTTTGTTTGTAAAGCTCCTTTCCTTCCCCATGGCTTTCAGTGTCAGTTTAACTGTGGTTTAGTGTGTGAGAAAGGCAAGTGAGAATAAGCAGTGAGAGAAAGCTCAGCTGTAGGATGTGATTCTGTCCCCAGTTTTGTGTCATACTTTGTGAGGGTCTGAGACCTTTCCCTCAGCGAAGCTGCTCAGGGTTGGAGCAGGTAGAGCTGTGCCCAGGAGGAATCTTGGCAGCAGGAATGTGCATGGGAGCAGAATCCGCTTCTATGCTGATGCTTGTACAGTTGGGATTTTGGTTGTAAGAGCAAATTTTTGATGAAAGGTGGAGATTCAGAATCAGGCCGCAGCCTGACAGAGTGTGTGAGCTTTGCTGACTGAAGTTTTCCAAATTTGATTCAGGATAAAAGAAGAGACTCTTCTTATTCTTGTGTCTCTTGGCCACACTGCCCATGGCAATTCTTGCTGAAAAGCAACAGGGAAAGGGCTTGGTTTGGCCTTGATTGCAGATGCCTACCCTGCTAAACAGTTCCTTCCAAACCACAGTTCTGCTCCCAGTTCTGCACAGTGAAAAGCTAAGCTGGAGGAGGCAGACATTGGTGTATTTGCTCCATGAACTGAAGGTGTTTATTTCTTGAGTAATATCTGTTCTTCCATGTTTTTTTAAAATTTCCAAGAATCGCCTATTTAATTTTTTTTATTACCTAATTTGTCATTATGAGAACTCCTCATTTCTTGATAATAATATTTAAGCAAAATTCATTTGAAGACTGTAAACTTAAGAACTTTATTTGAATTTATGTTCTGTCGAAGATGCTGATAAACACACAGGGTTTTTTTGGGGAAGTTTAGTGCCTGGATGGACAATGTCCCTTTCGCCAACGTCAGTGCTTGCCACCTCCAGCTTTCATGTCCATTGTGTAATTGCTTGCATCATTTGACAATCTAGGAGTGTTGTAAAAAATGTTTCTTGTTAATATCTGTTGATAGATAAAGTCAGTAAAGTCTGTAATGTTAATGATTTAATGGTGGTTGTTCAATAAGCAGGGCTGAAAGCAAACATTGTTATCTACTCTTGTAGCACTTTTCGTCCTCATTTGCTTTGTAGATGTTAATTGAGATTTTTAAATTAAGTGTTATTTAGTTTATCACCTCATTGCCTTCTAGAGGAAATGGGAACATCAAATTTCTGACTAAAGGGGATAATAACGAAGTTGATGATAGAGGCTTGTACAAAGAAGGTCAGAACTGGTTAGAGAAGAAAGATGTTGTTGGAAGAGCAAGAGGGTAAGTAAAGCAAAATGTACTTTGTAATTAAAGAGAAAAATTAGCTCTTAAATAGGTTCTGCTGTTGATACAAACCAGATCTGATGTATTTTTTAAATTTCTTAAATAGAATTGTAATTTAAAAGAAAACCTAGAATAGTTGCTTCTTATAGTCCTCACACTGATGTGGAGTGTGAGGGGAAAAAGGGCATTTAACAAATAGTTCACCTGAAAATACAATATTAACCAGCTTCTCCTTGTAATTGCTGGGAATTTCTAGAAAATTGTTATGGCATTCCACAGGAATTTTATGGAAGGTTTGAGCTTTTCACTGTCTCCTTCTCCTTCAGCTGAGCTGAAATATCTTCAGATTTTCTCAGATAACTTTGATTAAGGAAAACTGATGAATCTTACTTCCTATTCAGATCCACATTAGGCGCAAATTATGGGATCACACTGAAATATTCCAGACTGAGTAACATTAAAAGACTTCCATGTAATATTTGAAGGTTAATTTTACATTCACCTGTTTTATCAATTACAGGTTTTTGCCTTATGTAGGAATGGTAACTATAATAATGAATGACTACCCAAAATTTAAGGTATGTATACTGACATTTTGAATTCTTGAATTGCTAAAGTAACAAGTACAGACAATAAGAACCTTGCCTCTAAGCAGACATGTTAATAAATTTGTGTCTGTGGTTTGGTACCTAACGTAGGATGAGCTGGGTTTCCTTGCTTACTGTTGGGCAGTAGAGTTTGTTGTTTGTAAGGAGTTGAAAATATGTCATTTATTAGAATTTTGTTAGTTAAGCGGAAGCAGTTGTGATGCCTGGTTGTGATGAACTTTATTACTTTAAAATCTTCCTGTAGTTTTGTAGGACCAGAGCTCTGTAATCGTGCAAAGTGTGATGTTTGAGAGGGCACCTTTTGAGCAGTTTGTGCTTTCAGAGCGCAGTGGAGAGGAATTGTAACGTGTCTGTGTTCTGTGTTTCTTTGCAGTATGCTCTTCTGGCAGTGATGGGAGCATATGTTCTGCTCAAGCGGGAATCCTAAACACAAGAACAAAGGGAAATATTCAGGGGGAAAAAAACTAATATATTTCAGATGGTTTCATTTCTGTATGCGGTTACAAAACTGTGCAAGCTTTTGTCTTGTCTAAATAAACGACACCTAATGAGTGAAGCTGTTGGCTGCTGGCTAATTACAAAATGATGTATTTACCACCTTCTACAGACTGCTCTCAGCCAGCCTGGCACTGTTTTGGAGGACTGGAACAGCCAGTTTGATGCTGGTTTGGTGCTGGAGCAGCCAAGGGCTCTCTTGCCATGCCACAGTGGGTTTGACTGACTGGTGCTGCATCTGAACCCACTATTGCCTGTTTGTTTTGGGGGTTATTTTTAATCTGTCAGTGCCCTCTTTTCTTCACCATACAAACTGTTTTGATCAGTGCTTGTAAGGACAAAGAACCTCTGAACAGGTAGTAAGTTCTAAGAGTTTAGTCAGACTTATGCCTAAGTTGGCTGCTTGCAGCTGCCAAAAACAGCCAGGAAGGGGAGTTCCACTCTGACTTGGTACTGAGCAGTGGGGACTCAGAGCTTTTTCTCTGAATTTGAAACTTGCTCCTTCACGGGGTAAGGAAAAAAGCCCAGATGGCCTGATTTTTAGAGGCCTGGTTTTTGGGGACTGTGTGTGTTGCTAGCATTCAGGCTGTTAATGATCTGCCTTTTGTGTTCTAGCTCTTAAACTAACCCAACAAAAAGGTTTTCTGGGGCTTTAGTAACACTTGTAAATTACTGAATGAATAGCACAGTAGTGCACTTCAGGGATATTGCCAACACAGGGAAACCAGAGCTCTTATGCCAGTTTGGAGAATGTATTATTCTCTCCTATCATATAACACCTGAATAGTGTTAAACATAAAATTGATTTTTCATTTTAAAACTTATCTGATAACTGTCTTTTATGAAATTTGGTATTTTTCTCTTATCTTTAAATGTCAGTGTTGCACCTTCAACAAAGCAGAACTTGTTTTCCTTGCTGGCTTTGTTTTTGTAGCTTTGATAAGGAGCAGCATGATGCTTTTTTCCTCTGGAGTTCTGTTTCTTCTGTAATCCCTTACCTCTGCAAAAATACTCTGTTATACAATAATGACACCTTTTCTGTTGTAACAGCTCTTGCTCAGCAGACAACTGCTGAATTTCTCCAAGTAATATTACTTCTTTTGTGTCCTACTAAGTGGTTTTCATGTCCAACTGTATTATAAAAATTACTTATTTTCTGTCAAATTGTATAGAAATAAAATTGAGTATAATAAATGGCATGGCAGAATAATGTTGGGATCATTAATGCAGTCTTCCTGGAAGTGTATCATCCCATTTAAGAAAAAATAATGTGTTTTTTGGAGACAGTGTATGTGAAGTAAGATTTTTTTCTTTCTCTTGGTGTTGCTGAAATCCAGATTTATGCTGTCCACCTACCCCAATGTGAGCACAGTCAGCTCCGACTTGGAGAGTGCAGTTGGACATTTTGCAGCTGACCAATTGTGACACTGGGATCTAGTCACAGGAGTGGCTCAGAGCCGTGCCAGGGAGGATCAGAGTGGATGTTGGGAAGCATTTCCATACTGAGAGGGTGCTCAGACCTGGAGCAGCCTCCCTCAGGAGAGGATGGATGCCCCAGGCTCAGCATTCCAGCAGCACTTGGACAACGCCCTTGAGCTTCCGGGCAGCCTGGAAGAGCTCAGGCTGTTGGCCTGGATGGTCCCTGTAGGCTGTTCTGGTCCACAGGCATGTCCATTAATGCTTCCCATTTGAATTCTCCAATTATTGAACCCTTCCACTGCAAAAATCATAAACCCAAACTTGTGGCTGCCACAGCAGCCTGGCACAAGTTAAATGTGCAGTGAGCAATCACTGTGCTTAAGCTTCAGCTGTCCAGGGCTTCCCAAAATGCAGCACAGTGTCAACTATCTTACACTGGGCCTTATTAAATAAATGTTACTATTTCATATTATTCAGCCTCTGTAAAGTCGTGGAGCTCTTTTCTGAGAAATGTCTTTAGTTCTTCAGGGAACTGTTGCTGCACTGAGTCGATGTTGAGGTTATTTGCAGAACACCTGCCCTGAGTGCAGGTTGGAAGTGCTGGAGATTAGTCTATTCAGCATCTTCAACATTTACAGAGTATTCCTCAGTGATCACACTTGTTATTACGTTGAAGATAGGCTTCCACCAGTGTTTGCTCTGTACATACTTCCTGGCTGCGTGTAACACCAGGATCCCTACAAAGAAAATGATGAAAGGCACACCATTCTTATATTATCCCCTTTTATAGCCATCAAATATGCGTTGCTGATAGAACAATGATGCTTGTCTAAAATGTAAAGGGAGCAGATTAAAGTGTTATCATGGTAATAGCATTTAAAAACCGTTAATGTTTTCCTGCCATGAAGCACAGCAACATTTTGCTTTGCCATGGGATATATGAAAAGGGGAAGGGTATTTTAAAACAGAGAGAGCTGTTTCTTGATGTTTAAACACAAACTGCTTTTATCAGGCTTCTTCTTAGAGAGGAATATTGTCTTGAGTGAGCTGAGTCACTCAGAGTTTGTAACATCCTTTGGTTGTACCTGGTTCCTTTTCTGATGTGGGGGATCCAGAATAATATTTCTCTATATAATGAAGTTACTATTTTCCTTAGAAGGGTAGTAAATTAGGAATTAGAATAAATCCTTATGAATAAGTAAATAAATAATAAAGGCATAGTACATAAACAGCATATGAGAAAGGTTTATTTGTTTGTATGGTATTTTCAGTACAAGAGATTTGTGACTGAGTAAGAATTCACGTTAGGCTGGTTTTGGTTTTGTTTTCTGAAATGGACAATTTCCTGAATTTTTCAATTTCCTGCCTTGATTGCCCCAAACAATTAGAAGGTTCTCTGGATGGCAATATTTTATTTGATCAGCTGTCACTCAGAACGGCGCACATGTCAGTAGCTGTACTGCAGTCTGCACAGTGCAACTTGAGGCATGAAAATACTATTGTGAATTAAGCACGAATGCATAATTAATAACCAAAAGAAAAGAATGAATCACATTAATCAGTAAAAGAAGATGAAACAAACTGTGACTAAACAAGGGAACAATTTGGCTCAATACAGCAGGATACATGATTGACTTCAAAAGGAGAACTTCAAAACAAGAGTTTGCCTGGAAATTATGTTAATTCACATCCGTGTGAGTTTCCAGTAGGGATAGTTCAGTTCCAGTCATGTGGGGCTAGCTGGAGGAGCTGGCAAGTTCCTTACAGTCAGCTCTGCTCTCTGTGTATCCCAGCTCCTGCCATAGATCTCTAGACAGCAAAATCATCGCATAAACCACACACATTACACGTGGCTTCATCCTGTCCCTGCTGTTCTCCTGGGTGACAAACGGCACATCAGGACTTCATATCCCACCACTGCTCACCCACCTGCACTTCAGTGAAACCACTTCTTGTGCCACTTCAGGGCCTTTCCAGGGACGTACTGCCTCTATCTTTTCCCTGCACTGCCTCTTCAGGCTGGAATTCTTTTCATCCGTTTACTACAAAGTTGGCCAGTTCCAGGTGCCTCAGGGGCTTCAAAGTTCACAGGGTTCCTGTGCAGGGAAAGCAGAAAGTCCTGTAAATGTGCTTCACTCTACTGTCACTTGTGACAGGAAATTTAGGTGATACTGGAAAATAAAATAAGCTCTTGGCGCCAGATTTTCATTTCCAGCGCGGGGCAGCGAGACCCTTCGCCCCAGGTGCAGCCGAACCGAAGGCCGCGCGGTGCGGTCCTGCAGGGTGGGGGTGGCGTCGCCCCCTGCAGCTCCCGGTCCCCTCAGCGGCCCCGCCGCGGCTGTTGCCGCCCTCTGAGGAGCCCCGGCGCCCGGGCGCTGCCGGCAGCACCGCCCCAAGCGCCCCGGGCCGCCCGCAGCACCCGCTGCCGGCGAACGGAGCGGAGGAGCGCGAACTTGTGGGACGCGCCCGTGTTGCGAAGGGAAGCGAGGGAGAGAGCGGCCCCCCCGCCCCGCGCCCGGGCCGGCACCGCCTCAGCTCCCCCCGCGGGCGCAGGCGGGGCGGGAGCGGCCCCGTGAGGAGGCGTCAGGCGCGGGGGCTCCGCTCGCGCCGGGCCCGGCTCCGGATAAATGGGCGGCGGCGGCGGCGGCGGCGCTTCGGAGCCCTGGCGGAGCCGGAGCGGAGCGGAGCGTGGCTCGGGCAGCACCGGCAGCACCCGCAGCAGGGCAGGATGCGGGGCGGGCGGCCCGCGGCGCTGCCGCTGCTGGCGCTGGCGCTGCTGACGGCGCAGGGCGGAGCGGCGCCCCTGCAGCCCGGCGGGACCCCCGCGCTCACCAAGATCTACCCCCGCGGCAGCCACTGGGCTGTGGGTAAGTGCGGTTTAACTTAACAAAGGCACTGGAACGCAAGGGTTCTGCGTCCCGTGTCGAGGCAGGGTAAGTCCAAAACCTCAGCTTCCCCGTCCACTTTTATTCCAGCAAATCTTACCAACAGCTTCTCTCTGTCTCCAGACAAAGTGCTTGGTAATCGCTGCCCCTTTCTCAGCCACGTTTTCTCTGACAATGTAACACAAGAGGCAGAAGAAATTAATAGTACTGTGTGACACTGACCAAATCTTCGCTGCCAGTAGTGCTACATCTCGACATTATCTAACCCCTTCCCATCCCTTCCCTTCCCTTCCCTTCCCTTCCCTTCCCTTCCCTTCCCTTCCCTTCCCTTCCCTTCCCTTCCCTTCCCTTCCCTTCCCTTCCTTTCCCTCAATCAGTAGCAAAGTCACGCTGATGTTTGAACAATCAAATCTTTACTCGTTTTGGTTAATTTTGTGCTACTTTAATTGTTGTTACAGGACATTTAATGGGGAAAAAAAGCACTGGAGATTTTCCTTATGGTTTTGAAGAAGAAAACAAGACACCATTTTCAGCATTACCTGACAATATCAAGCAGCTGGAAGAGTATCTGCAGTGGGAAGAAATCTCAAAATATTTGCTAAGGCTGCTGGAAAGGAATGAAAATAAAAGTGGTCACTTTTCAAAAGGAGGGCTCCCCTGGTATACCAGGAACACCTGGGAGACAGATGACAATAGCAGTTGGAAACATGTAAGTAAGATAAAAGCTGTAAAGATAATCCATGTGTCCAGTTTTTGGTTTACAGTAGCATATCAGCTTCCTCTAACTGGTGGATTGTCCAGAAAAGCAGCAGAAACACGTCTCATGTGTTAGACATTCAGTACAGTAAGACTCTGCTCTTGATTACTGATTGTCACTCACCAATTGTGTTTTTGATGACTTCATTTGCTAGTGGGCATAAACACAGCATGCGTTCAGCAGATTTTAGTGCCTGGGTTCTCTTCAAGCCGCTTGGTTGGGCCATTCTTTTCTTTATGCTTAGGTGATCACATCAGCAGCACATATTGCCCAGTAAAGCCAAGCTAGTGTGAAAAACAAGTGTGAGGGCAGGAGGAACCACATCACACTGACCACCGCCTTCCAGCACCATTCAGGATGTTCTGCCTTGAGCTAAGTAAAGCCAGAGGGCTGCAGAATTTTCTCTGGTCCCAGCTTTATCCCTGTTTCCTTTGCCTTTTCTCCAGCCCGTGGTGCTGGCTATTGCTGTGGTCATTGCTGGGTTTGCTAAAGGAGTCTGGGGCTGCTGATAAGCTACCCCTCCTCATCCCTCAAGTTAATGTTCTTCCTAGTGCTGTTGCACAAGACAACAAGATTTTGGAATAGATTAATCCCTATTATTTTGGGAAATCCTATAAAATACACACGGAAGGATAACAGCGAGGTTTTACAGAAAGTTATTGGGGTCTAATGTAAATCTCAGTATCAACAAGAAAATTCCTTTCCTTATAATACCTCAGGCACAGTCATGGTGATAAAGCTGCAGAATTCTTTTGGGTGACAATGAAATAGAACAAAAAGATTAATACGCCCCCTTGAAGATAATCATTGGGAAGAATTTTTACTTTAAGTAGTAAATATCTACTGCAATATGATGTCATTAATATTCCTGGGCTAACTTCAGCCTGGTTTCCTCCTGAAATCCTGGTGTAATCAAATCAGTGAATACTTAGGCTTTTATTTGAATGTGGGTAAAAAAATCACCCTTTGAATTAAGCTGTGATTTAAGTCTGTCACACCAGTGATACAAATGCTGCCCATAGGTTTCTTTTTGGCTGTAGCTTTATGATAGTGATACATCATAGTAACTGATTATTAATACTATCTAAAAGAGAAACTATTTATTCCATCTTCAGTTCTGCAGTGTGCAGCTCTGTAATCAAATTAAATGAACAAATTCCATTATTTAATGTAAAGAGGGAAATGTTCTGACTTCTAAAAGTATCTGTCAATAGATCCTACTTATGAAGGCTGGAAGTTGCCTCTGGTAAGTTGAATCATATCCATATGTGTGTACCTTCTCTGTAAATTAACATCTGCATTTCTGTGGTCAGAAATCTAACATCCTTATGGAATAATGAGGTTATTGCCTTAAGTATACAGATTTCTGCAAGGATTAGTAAAAAAAGCTCCTGTTTTTCCTGTGACTAAGATAGAGGACAACTTGCAGAACCTCATTTGGCCATAGAACCTTTGATGTCCATCATTCAACAGTTTCTTTGTCTCTACCCTGAAGTAAAATCTAATGAAAGTAGCTGTAGCTGTACTTTCCTGCTGTTGGACACAAATATCTGGTGATACACAGCCTAGACAGCATATTATGTCCTGTTTTCCTCTTGGCTTCAAGAAAGCACCTGAAATTTAAGGTATTTCTGAGATCTTCCTTCTAGATGAAGAAAACATGAAGATCAAAAGGAATATGCTTTACTCTTTTGATGCCTGCGATAGTTTCCTAAACATTTAAATAATGAGAATTATTTTTCATTTTAAAGTTATTTTGAACAAAAGAAGCCTTATTTATAAAGGTGGAACCCTTGATATATGGAATGTGACATTCATGTACATAGTGGTACAAATGCATAACTGGCCTTTGGGGGTTGATTGTGTAGATTTGTCAGGATGTGAGGCGTTTCAGGTGCACAGACTTTGATTAGACAACACCTTGGGGTAAGGTGCTGCTGTACCACAGCTGTGGAAGGTGTCCATGCACAGGAGAGGATTACCAGGTACAGGAGGCTGAGGATGATGGCACAGTGCATCCAAAAAATTTGTCCTTGACATGAAATACTTTTGCAGGCGTAGTTCATGTGAGTTTGGAACAGAAACTTTTTCTAGGAGGAACTAGACAGCAGATTCACAGCAGGTTACTGTTCCCTATGCAGTGGCCTGTTGGACTGAGATACTAAATGTGACCAAAAGAAGGTAAATAATGAACCCTGCTTCCAGGGTAATTCCTGCTTCTGTAATTCCCATGCACTGACAGAGATGCCAACCATGAGGAGCCTGCCTGCAGCCCTGTGCTCCACCTGCTGCACACAGCAAAGACTGGCTGTGTTAGGAGCAGACAGACTCCGAGAACTTTGTTTCATGGATGCTTTCAAATTTAGCTGATTTAATTTTAAACTTGAATTTTAAATTTAAGATCAGGAAGCCCCGAAGCTAGAAGTAAATACAGATAAGTACCTCAGGTAACTCAATTCAGGGTCTCTCTTATTAGCACAAATCACTCAGTGCATCACTGGGCTGTACATTTCTTAAGAAGAAAATAATTCTTTCTAAAGGACTCACTCAGAGGAGGGAAATGGCTGTAACACACAAATAGTCAAAAAATGGAAGAGGTGGGCCCAGTACTTCTTGGGGTTTGGCTTAGGATGATGCACCTGTGTTATTTTGTTTTCAGTTAATACCTTGCCTGCTCTTTATTCTGTGAATAAATTACAGTCAATGTAGTTAAAGGGGATGCAAATCTCTCCTGCAAGTTGGACTAAGTGCAAAAGTAAGTTGGAAAATAAACTCTAAATTGTTTCTATTAGTTGGCTTTTTCACACTAATGAGACAGGATATAAATGAGATGGCACACAGAATTATTTGGGAGAATGACTTTCCTCCTACTTTGGCAGTTGGTTATTACACTAACCAAGACAAATGGGGTCTGTTTCGGAAAGATTATTAGGAATATGTTTGTTATGTGAATGCACAGAGCAGTTATCTATTAGGTTTATTATCTTAGTGAATTACTTTTTTCAGGACTGGTCTATAAATAATATATTTTTCTTTTTATTAGATGATGGACTATCTGCTTCAAGTTGTGAATATGAAAGAGAGCACTCCAAGCTGAAAGAAGATCACTAAATCATAAGGAAATTGAATACTTTCTGTAAGAGACTATATTTCACAAGCATTTGATTGTATCAGATAATCAACACGGTCACTTTTCTGTACACAAGAATTCCTTTATGTAAAGTATTTAAATACACACTTGTATGGTTCAGCAAGGACTAAATCCTCTACTTCATTTTCAAGGTTGCATTTTCTCATTTGAATGGCTTTGAGATATATATATATATATATATATATATATATATATATATATAAAAATGTCACGGAAGGGTCTTCCAATTAATTATATGACTTACCTATCGAATCATTTCTTCTCTTTGTTTGAAACTACATGACATTGCAACATTCGCAATAAATAGTACCAACAAAAAGGCGGAGTTTATGCTTTTACTTAAGCAGTGCAGTTCGCCCTGTAAAGGCCAGTAGCAAAGGCCACTGCCTTCCCCGGGACAGGGCGTGTGTTGTACGTTCAGCCGCTCTGCCCGGAGCCTCCGTGCCCCGTGTGTGCCCGGGAGATGACGCTGTCCCCGCAGCCCCCGGCCCGCTGGCGGCAGCTCCGCTGTGCCCGGAGGCGGAGCTCGGCCTGTCCCCAGGCCCCGACCGCCTGCTCCCGCCGCCTCCGGCAGGCGGCGCCCTCGACCCGGCCGTGAGGGGAGCGCTGCGGAGACCCCGGGACCGGCCGAGCCCCGGCCGTGAGGGGAGCGCTCCGGTAATCCCGGGACCGGCCGAGCCGCGGCCGTGAGGGGAGCGCCCCGGTAATCCCGGGACCGGCCGAGCCCCGGCCGTGAGGGGAGCACTGCGGTGACCCCGGGACCGGCCGAGCCCCGGCCGTGAGGGGAGCGCTGCGGAGACCCCCGGACCGGCCGAGCCCCGGCCGTGAGGGGAGCGCTCCGGTAATCCCGGGACCGGCCGAGCCCCGGCCGTGAGGGGAGCTCTGCGGTGACCCCGGGACCTGCCGAGCCCCGGCCGTGAGGGGAGCGCTCCGATAATCCCGGGACTGGCCGAACCCCGGCCGTGAGGGGAGCTCTGCGGTGACCCCGGGACCGGCCGAGCCCCGGCCGTGAGGGGAGCGCCCCGGTAATCCCGGGACCTGCTGAGCCCCGGCCGTGAGGGGAGCGCCCCGGTAATCCCGGGACCGGCCGAGCCCCGGCCGTGAGGGGAGCGCTCCGATAATCCCGGGACTGGCCGAACCCCGGCCGTGAGGGGAGCTCTGCGGTGACCCCGGGACCGGCCGAGCCCCGGCCGTGAGGGGAGCGCTGCGGAGACCCCGGGACCGGCCGAGCCCCGGCCGTGAGGGGAGCGCCCCGGTAATCCCGGGACCTGCTGGGCCCCGGCCGTGAGGGGAGCGCCCCGGTAATCCCGGGACCGGCCGAGCCCCGGCCGTGAGGGGAGCGCTGCGGAGACCCCCGGACCGGCCGAGCCCCGGCCGTGAGGGGAGCGCCCCGGTAATCCCGGGACCTGCCGAGCCCCGGCCGTGAGGGGAGCGCTGCGGTGACCCCGGGACCTGCCGAGCCCCGGCCGTGAGGGGAGCGCTCCGGTAATCCCGGGACCGGCCGAGCCCCGGCCGTGAGGGGAGCGCTGCGGTGACCCCGGGACCGGCCGAGCCCCGGCCGTGAGGGGAGCGCCCCGGTAAGCCTCGGGACCGGCCGAGCCCCGGCCGTGAGGGGAGCGCCCCGGTAAGCCTCGGGACCGGCCGAGCCCCGGCCGTGCAGGGTGTCCCGGTGCGCTGCGGTGCCAGGTGAGCCCCGTGGCTGCGGCTGTTTGCCGTATCTCAGTCACACCGTTCTGCCTGGCTCTGCAATCACAGTCTTTATGGGGCAGAAGTGTCATATGACACAGGGATGACTGCCAAATATCAGCAAGTTTTGACATAATGCCTTGGCAGAGCACAGAGATGCTCAGAGAGGAGACGCAGTATTAATTCTACTAGAGAGACTGGTAATGTCAACGTCCTGGTCTAACGAGCTTTTGGCTTTGCTCTTTTTTTTTTTTCTTTTTTTGGCTTTTTTTGTTTGCTTGTTGGTTTGGTTTTTTGTTTGTTTTTTTTTTTTTTTTTTGTTTGGTATTTGTTGTTGGGGGGGTTGTTTGTTTGGGGGTTTTTTGGGGTTTTTTTTTGTTTGTTTGGTAGGGGTTTTTGTTTCGTTGTTTGGTTGGGGTTGTTTGTTTTGTTCCACTATTTTCTCCAATGCTAGCATTTTGTGGGTGGGTACTCTGTGGCTGACAAACTACTGAAGGAAGTCCCAAGGTTTATAACAGCAACAAAGGAGGACGGCTGATTGCATAGAAGAGAGAAGCTGAAACACTGCAGCTGAAGGGAACCCCATTGAATTAATACCTGCTGGACTTCATAGTACATCCCTAGAGATGAGAAAATATGTAACAAGGAGCTTTGAAAAGCCACTTGAGATATTGCAATAGTAAGAAACTGAATGTCTATCATTGAAACGCCTGTAAGACGTAGCCAGGGCAGATGGAAACAAGATCGTTCAACTTTCTGTGCAAAGGAAGGGAACAGTATTGCCCTCAACCGCATCAGCTAGTAACAGAAATTCAAACTATGGCTGAGAAACGTGTGTTTTCATGTCACAGGGGCTGTAAGATACCATGGCACTAGCACACACAACAGCCAGCCCACTGCTCCAGAGGGAATGACAGCTTCCGAGCCATACAGCAGGGACTGTGGGTCCCTCCTGCACACAGAGACAGTCCTGCTCCACCGGAAAGCCAAAGAGCTGAACCTCAAGTCAAAATTAAAGAGCTCAGGTATCTGCTAGTTTTCTTGAATATTGACAGGATTTTGAGCAGGGATAGAGAGAGGGAAGGGAGACCAGAATTCACTCTTGAGAACAAATTCCATCATGGCATTTTCCTCATAACTACTCATCCTCTGGCAGTCTTTTATGTGTATTATTCTTCCTTATAACTTCAGGTGTTGAAAAGAAGTCAAGTATGGACACTAAAAATACTATGTTGCTAATACAGTTTAAGCAAAAGAAGAAACAGACCACTCAGAAGGCCATGCTAATAGCCTTAGCAAAGTTAGAGTAAAGAAGTGGTTAAGGATCTAGATGATTTAATCCAGTTTTAAGAAAAGGTTTTACAGTGAGCAATTAGATGCTGTTTAAGGAATTAATCGCTAATGGGTCATTAACTCTGACTGGTATTGTACAGTTAACAAGCCGAGGCAGGATTATTAGACTCAGCACCCAATTAAGGAGGAGAAGATATTTACAACAAAATGAACAAATGGGCTTTTAAAATGGAATGGGACAATTTGAAAGAAAGTGTAGGAACACAGAAAACTAGACAGGCTAGAAGAAAGATGTGATTGCATATGCCTCTGTCTCTTTATTTGCCCACTTATGTGTAGCTGGTAAAATACTCATTTTTAGCAATAAACTCACAGCTTTCCTTGAAGGACATGGCTGCACAAAGTAGATCCACTTACAGGGTTCACCTCTACAAGGTATAAGAAAGACCTGTTCAATATGCCAATAAAGGAACAACCACCATATCTTGCCATAATCTTTATTTGTTTGCAGGTGCTGAATCAGGACCTTATTAAAAGTGAACAGGCATCTTCAGCTGCTACTTCTGCTGCCCTGTCATTGTGGTTTTATCCACTGCCAGTCTTTGACTATCCCATGTAACCAAGCATCAGTGCTGGTGACAGCTGATCAGGAATTAGAGGGCTTCTTTCCAGCGGCTTTACAAGATACAAAAGAACTGCAGGTAAGAGAAAGGTAGGGTTGGAATGCCAAAAATATGGGAAAGCACTATTGAAATCTTGGAGAGTTGCTTATTAACCATGAGCAATAAGCAATAAGGTGAGAACTTTAGGGCAGCAATTTAATGTGCTTACCTGCAGGAGGGTTTTCAGCTTCAGAGCCACAGCTGGACTGCAGCCAAGTAATGGCAAGTGAGATTGTTCCTGCCCTGAGAAGGAAAAGTGTGCAGAGCCTGTGCAGTCACTCATTAGTGTGTGTCTCTTACTGACACAAACCAGGCCATGCAGGCACTTCTCAAGCACACCAAGAGAAATCCTTCTCTTGCAGTCACCAAAAATGCCATGCCTTCTTGCAACTGGTGATGCAAGCAAAGCTCACCTGTGAAAAGACCACCAGAATAAGACCTAAGAACTGAAGCAATACGATTTTTGTTCTCCTCTTTTACTCAGGTGTCCTTACTAGAAGTTAGCAAACTGCCTCCCTGGTCCTGACAGAAATGGCAGTTCTTTTCCTAGCAGCACTTCCTCTCTGCCAAGGAAGCAAAGAGATGTGTGCTGGGAAGGGTGGGCACCATCACAAATGCTGTGAACTGTCAAGTCCAGAGCCCAGCAGTAGAGTCTCCCCCAGCAGAGCTTCATTCACCCCAAATTCAGGGCAGACTACTTACTTGGCTTCCCTGCATGTCCTGGACCAGCACAGCTCAGGGGAGGGAAGCTGGGGGTCCTGAACACAGTGTGTGCTCTGGTCCAGAGAGGCAGGTTGGATCTGCAGGGAGGCTGGAGACAGAGGGAAAGGATTTGAAAACAAGAGGGATTCCTATTATCTGTAAAAGAAGCTCTCCATACAATAGATAGGGGCTGCTGTGGAGAAGGCTATGAAGGGATGTTTAGAAACTGCTGTCTGAGGTTAAAAAGCTCTCTGAAGTGAAGCTGAACAAGGCTGACATACTTGTTTCTGACAGGACTCTTAAAAGATACACACAGATTGTGAAAATATAATTAGATGCCAGCCTTTGTCTGGCCACAATGAGTGGGAAATGGTGAAAGGAGAGGTCTCCCAGTCTGCATTGAATCATCCCCAGGACACAATGAGGGCCCTTGTGCATCCTTCTCTCTTCCCTAATGAGAAACATTAATTGTCACAACCTCCCGAGTGTGTAGAGCACCCCATGCCCAGCAGAGGAGAAGGGGTGTTTCATTACAGCTTCTCAGCCCCATTACAGGCAGTAACAGAGATAATGAAAAATAAAGATGCCGCAGTTTTAGTTCGGACAGCCCGGCTATGGGCACTGGGTGGGCAGGGGAGCGAGCATGGCCCAGCTCTGTGCCAGCCTCCAGGGGCTGTCCTGGGCAGCCAGAGTGGGCAGGATGGGCCTGCCAGGCCCCAGCCCGGTGTCAGTGCCCAACCAGAGACCGTCTGTCTCTCCCTGTGGGCAGCTGGGCTGCAGGGGGCAGGAGCCCTGGGGGTCCTGCCATTCCCTTCTTTGCAGAGGCAAGAACTGTCACTGACTCCAGCCTGCAGAGCCCACCTGAGCCTGGCACTGCTCCACAAGGGCAATTGTGGTAGTGGTGTGCCTGGCCCAAGGACTGCAAGGGCTCCAGCCCCTCTGTGCCCACACCCATCTGGGCACACTCTCCATCATGGCGATGCAGGCTCCAGTGCCACAGCCAGTTTGGGCAGGGTTCTGATGATGGAGGACAGAGAAGAGCCCACAGCCAGGCATCTCCCACCCCTCTGTGCATTACATGGAGCAGAGGGTCGAGCCCAAGATGCCCATTTGGGTTCAGAAACATGATACACAGCCTCCAAGCAGATGGTGCCATTTAATGGTGTAAAAGTAGAACCCCCCCCTGCAGTCCCCTCAGTACAGCAGTCCTGAGCTCGCAGCCACCTTACATAGCTCTTTGCCCTACTGTAGCTTTTATTGCAACTAAAGCATCCAGCCAAGGAGGGAGAGCAAAAGAGATTGTTTTTCCTAAGCTATGGTCACGCCCCTAACTCTTCAGGGGTTGTGGAAAAGGGAATCAAAAGGACCACAAAATACAAAAGCAAGTCAAGGCTTAGGGGAAAGGCTAGTGTAAGGGACAGCCCTCCTGTGCCTGGCCATCCGTGGCAGCAGAGGCAGGATAAGGGTGTCCCTCGGGCGTTCTGGGATGCGCCTTCCCCATGGCTTTCTCCCAGGTGCTGAGAGGGAGTTCAGATTGTCTGCCAGGGCTTGCCGATGGACTGGATGTGCTCCTTGGCCTTCAGCCGCAGGGCGGCAATGCTGGTGTTGCGTGGGTCTGCCTCATCCAAAGGGAACTTGTCCACAAAAGTGGCCCCACACTGATAAGGCGGCGGTGGCCCCATGGCCCCCAGGGGCTGCAGCGCATGGGTCACTGCCGGAGAGTTCAGGAAGGGCGGTGGCGTGTAGCTGCTGGGCAGGCTCTGTGGCGAGGCCACGAAGCCAGGCAGGGTCTGCAGGGCCGTGCTGCTGGGCACGGGCGGGCTGAGCCACGTCTCCAGGGGCAGGCTGCTGCTCAGAGGACCCATGGGTGTTGCCTGCGGCGAGCGGTTGAACGAGAGGATGGGCGAGTCCTGCAGCTTCATGGAGGTCACCTCCAGTTTCTCCTGCCGCCTCCACTTAGCCCTTCTGTTCTGAAACCAAACCTGCAAGCAGAGCTGTATCAGCCAGGCCCTAGGCAGTGGAAAGAGGCTCGCCTCTGCAGCGGTACACGCAAAAGAGAGCGAGGGAAACACGCCTTGCCGAGCTGGGGCAGAAGGGAATTTGGGGGGCTCGGGCGTTCCTCCACGATCCACAGCCCTGCGCTCGGTGGAAAGCAGTCCCGCAGTGGAGCTGGCCCGCCCATCCACCCGCCACTGCCCTGGCACACAGCAGATTCAGCAGCCCCGGGCTGGGACACGCCACTCAAAGGGCAGCAGCACCGACAACGCGGCTGCCAGACGCAGGTCTGCCCCGAGCCCCGCGCTGTTCCGCCGGCCGGGCCGGCTCGCGGCTGTGCGGCAGCCGCGCCCAGCGCTCCAGCGAGGTCCCGAGTGTGGCCGGAGCCGTGCTGCGGTCACGGGCCCGCGCGCCGCACCGGGGCTGCTCCGGTCGCCGGGACCAAGGAGCTGCGCCGAGGCGCGTCGGGGCGGGCCGTGTGTGGCTTCCCGGTGCCGGGGGCCGTCGGGGCTGGGCCGTAGCGGGGGGGCGGACCGGGCGTTACCTGGACGCGGACTTCGGGCAGATTGACCTTCATGGCCAACTCCTCGCGGCTGTACACGTCGGGGTAGTGGGACTTCTCAAAGGCACGCTCCAACTCGTGAAGCTGGTACGTGGTGAAGGTGGTGCGGTTTCGCCTGTGTTTCTTCTTGGGCTGTTCCTCTTCCGACGGCTTCCCCTCGCCGCTGCTGCCAGCGGGCAACTCGGGGCTGGCGCTGCCGGGACAGTACGGCTCTGCGAGGGGAAGACAGAGGGGTCACCGGCGGGATCTCCCCGCGGGGCTTGCCCGGGGGCGTGGGGGAGCGGCGCCCACCCGTCCGCCCCCCGGCACCCGGCGTTCGTCCACCGCGCTCACCTTGGAAGCGCTCAGCGCGGCCCTGGGGCTCGGCCGGCGGCTGCTCTCCGGGCATCTTGGGCAGGCAATGCCGGGGCCCCCGCCGGTCCGCCTCCTTGGCGCTGCCGTCGGACGGGAAGGCGCCCAGCAGCCCGTCTTCCTTGGTGAACCCCAGGATAGCCTCGATGCTGTGAAGCCTCGACGGGTTTCCCCCGGGGCTCCGCGCCGCCGGGCCGGCTAGCGAGAAGGCGCCCTCGGCCATGGCGAGCGGGGCGCCGGGCGGGGGGTGCATGAGGCGGCCGGCCTGGGGCTCCGCCGCGGCGCCGCGGTCTTACCCGGCCTCAGGGCGGCGCGGGCAAGTCTGGCACGGTGTCGCCGGGCGGGCTGGCCTCCTTGGGGCGGGGGAGGAGTGCCAGGGGGCGGTAGGCGAAAGGGAAGGCGAGGCCCCCGCACCTCTTCGGCATGGAGGGGGAGGCAGGGCATCCCCCGGCCCCCGCCGGCCGCCCCGCCCCTCCCCGCCGGCCCCGGCCCCGGCCCCAGCCCCAGGCGGCGCCGGGCGATGCCATCCGGGGCCCCCGAGGCCGGGCGGGGCGGTGTCCGCTGCAGCCGGGGGCTGGCCCGGGCCGAGCGCCGCGGTCGGAGCCCCGGGGCAGGGGCAGCGCTGTTGGAAGCCGCGGTGGGACGGGCGGCGAGAGGCGCGCCGGGCACGGGGGGACAGAGCCGGGACGGCGGGAGCCGCGGCGGCCGCTGCCGGGGGCGCGGTAAAGGGGACTCAGCGAACGGGACGGGAAGGGAAGGGGCGGGAGCCCGGGGGTGCCGGGTCGGAGGACAGCGGGTCCCCGGCACGGCCCCGCGCTGTTCGGCGGCTCTCGGAGCCTCGCCGCGTTTCTCTTGTCCGACGGCTGCAGCCCGGATCCCTCCCAGACGGTTTGTAGGTGCGTCAGTTTCCCGGCGGCCGCTCGAAAGCTGCCCTGCGGGACGATCGTGCGGCCCCGGCCCGACTCAGGGGCACTGGGGTAAACGACGCTGCGCTGGTGCTCTGCGGGACACTCGCCCTGCGCCCAGTTGCCTCCATAGGCATTTCACTGACCAGGTACTTCCGGGCAGCATAGACGCAGGAGGTGGGCTCAGCCTTTCAGACCTCACAAACCCGAGGAAGCTCTAAGCAATATTTGCGAGGAAGTTCAAATATGCTGCTATAGGACAGAGCCTGTGAGAAGAGCTGATTCTGTGACCCTGTACTCCACTCTGCGAGTGGGGCCGGGGGGAGTAGCAGGCAGGGCACGGCTTCATGGGGGATGCACAAAATGTTTTTGGAGGTGAGGCAGGGAGCCAAATCCCACACATTTCTCTTTGTACTTGGCTTGGTGGAAGACGTGGACCCACCACAGGACCAGCCAGGTAACAGCATCAAGTCTCCTGCATCAATCTTTCCCGTGCTTTTTTCTTTCTGTCATTTTCACACCAGCACTTCCTCTGAGGCACCAGCTACCTTTTGTCCCAGCTTGTTTACGTGAACAAACCCAGTAACATCCAGAGTGGTTTTCAGTCTACATTTAGATTTGAAGTTGTTTCCATTTGAAGCCCGAGGAGAGTGTATGTGAAAGAAAAACACCACTGCTACTGCTCATTCTTCCAGATATATTAGCTAGTCTAATAAGTATGACCTCTCTCAATAAATCTGCATTTTTTTTATTCCACTTCTGCCCCAAAAGGCTCCATATCATGTAGATTTTTTCCAGAGGAATCACTTCAAAGTTTGGCAGTGCTTGCTTCTGCCAGTATCCACACTTTTTGCAGGTTTATGTTCTGATGTCCCAAAGTAGATTTCTTTTAGGAGTGCACGGCTTTTCCTAGCTTCAGGTGAGGTTTGCCTTCACTGTCTGCTTAGGGGTTGGTTTGAGGCCGAAAGAACTCAGGCATCCGTTTGCACAGAGGGAAGAGGCCAACAGAAGAGACAAGAAAAGGTTAGTGTGGCTTTTGTGGACGCTATAAAAAGCCAGTCAATACCATTGTAGGGACATTGGAGGGTACTCAAAGCAATCAGCCAGGGGCCATTGTGTTCCTTTAATCTACATGTGTGTTTCCCAGGAACTCTATTAGTGAAGATGAATGAACTGTGCAACGTCCCTAATTTCTTCTAATTTGAAGCTGGGGGTTTAGACACTCAAAATCAGCACAAAACACACCTGTCCCTCCAGAAGTCCTGGGCAAAATTAGGAATCAGTTTGCTTGTTGTAGTTAAGAAAGATAGAAATGTGAGATGAAGGAGCAAAAACCCTTTAGTCAGTGCCATAAAAGAGCATTGGATCCTGGCACAGATGCTGCTTTTGGGGTACTTGTCAAAGTTGTCAGTTACAGAGTTAATACTCGATTTTTTGCTGGTAATCACAATATGAAGGCAGAAGAAAAGCCTTCCAGCCCTGAAGCACGGTACTTGAGTCCCACACAGGACACAAGAGACCTTCCTTCCTGACAGAGAAGGCTCTTCTTTCCTCAGCAGTAGAATATTCCACTTGTGTTTTCCATGTGGAGCTACATTTGTCAATGTAGCATCCTTCTTGCAGGCGAGAGGAATTGTTGAAAGAGGAAGCCATTCCCTTGATCCCAATTTGAAAAATATCTGGAAAAAAACCCATAACCCTGTAGCAGAGCAGAGAGAGTTCTTACTCTTCCAGCTGTAGATCTGTCTTTTCTCTCTTGCCATGCTTCAGGCAGAGACTGTGTGACACGCATGAGGTGTTGCAGTGCTGCAGGGAGGGAAGAAGTCTAATGGTTCCTCTGATTGCACAGAGGGTTTAGATAGGCAAAGAATGGTAACTGAACTTTTCCCTTTGAGTCTGATGTCCTGGCTGTCAGTTGAATCACTTGCAGCCCTCTGAGATATGTATCGTATGAGTATGAAGCCTCAGAAACTGATCCTGTGGTACATCCCCGCTTTGCAAAGACCATTGACTTTTGGAAACTTGTGGAGGCAACCAGAATCGAATTTGAGAGTATTTGTTAGGGGATGAAACAGGCAGGGTTTGTTACTTGCCTTTCCAAGGGATACCCCCATTCCATCACCTTATTTTTTTGCAATGCATTATTAAAATTTCTCCTGAAATTATGCTTGGAAAGTAACAGAAGTCCTCAAGACAGACAACCTGTAAAGTGCAGCAGTCTGCTGTACCTCCTCCCTGTACATGTATAGTGAAGACTAAAGGGAAATAGTTTTCATCCTGTAGTCACTATGTGACATACTCAACAGTGGACGTGGACACGGTTTCACACAATGAAATCAGCACCATAAAATGCCGCAGGTTCCTCCTTCCTTTTCTCCTGCCTTTTCTTTATGTCCAGGTGAAATAATTAGTGCCTTGCAGAGCAGACATTTGAAGCTGAAGTCACACTGCAGGAGAGACATTGCTCTCCAGACCAAAGATGTGCAGCAGGAAGGACCTCCCTGAAAGATAAATGGGGCTTTCAAGGTCAGACTGCAAATCAGCAGGAGGGAAGCAAGGAAAAGGAGGAAATATTCACCTAATGGGAACCTGTACCCTCCTGCAGTTTTCATGCTCTGTATCATCTGTCAGATTGTTAAAAACAACCAAAAAAAAAGAATTTTTCCTCCCAAAAATTCCACCTAAGGGTGGAGTTACAGGACCTTCTTGAAAGCATAATGCATGAGGAATCTGCTGTCTTCTCCTGTCACTGTATTGCTCACACTTTCATTGTTTTTCTGCTGAAACTTTGCATGATCTGCCCAGGAGAATCAGCTGTGTTTTCTCCACCTCCCAGAGTCCTGTCTGGCACCCAGGAGTTGCACAGAGATCTTGTCCTGCTGTCTGTCCAGGCTTTGGGTATGGAATAGGCTCTGGGAACCAGGCAGCCCTTGCTGGTGGAAGCACCATGGACTGGGTGTGAGGGCACTGACATTTACGCTTGCTATGGTCACAGGGAGGGAGGGGAGGTTCATGCTATAAGGCTATATTAACACAATCCTTCTTTACTTGTTTTCCAATTAGCCTAATTGAATTCGGATTGCTTAAGAGTGGGCACTGGAGACATTTATCTTGATGGGATGAGGGTCTTGAGCTACAGCGATCCTATTAACACTAAGAACTCAAATCCCAGGTAGGGTCCGTCCAGCAGTAGCTGCCATGTGACCTAACCCTTTAATCTGCTCCTGACAGACACATGGACACACAGACATGTCCCTGTCCATTCTCACACGTGCATTGCTGCATGCACACGTGTACATGTGCATTTGCACACAGATATGGACACAAACATTCCCAGACTCACATACCAGCACACATGCACATGCAGTGGCTGCCCTGTGACCTGTCCCCAGGGCTAAGCACCTTGAGAGCTGCATGTACCTAGGGTGCCCTCACCACCTCCTACTCATGTGCCTCCCCAGGCCTGTGGCTAGCGGCTGAAGACAAGAACAGCTAGCCCTGCACGTGCTGCCAGGAGCAGGCAGCCACCTTTGGCAAGATGAAGATCAGGCTCCTGCTGAGGGCAGCACAGATTTGCCCCCCTGCCCTGGCTCTGCCACTCCAGACTAAATGTGGGAGCTCTGGTCTAACAGTTCACTCCTGTACCAGCAGCACTTCAGTGGGGCTGGGCTCCCATCCTGTGCCAGTCCCTAGCCACCTCCCAGTCCTGCTTGTCTCTGCCAGCCCTGACACTTTTTTTGGAATCTTATTAATCGTTTGCCTGGTGGTTCTGACTGTACTTTCTTCTCTGACCCTTTAAACTGTGAAAATGCTGATCCTATATCTGCTGGCAAATTTAATTAGATCCTTTAAAGCACCAGATGCTTTCAGTAAGATTTTTGGGATGTCCCAAGCACATTTTAATTCAAAGGTCAAAACCCTTAGGCTTGTTTATTTTGGTGTTTTATAGATAGGACAATTCAGTCTGTAAAGCAACACAACAGTGTGGAGACACCACCCAGATTTATACCAATGCAGAGGGAAATGCATTGAGCCTCATAAACCTCAGGCTGGTTGAGCTGAGCTGGTGACTATTTTATCTACTTTATGTAAAGACCTCCTAAAAGACCCCACTTTTCTTTCCACATAGATAATTAGATTCTGTGGTGCCATGTGAGAGCAGAATCCCAAGAGGAAGAAATCAGATCAGAAGTGTTGGTGGTTTTAGGCAAAATAGCTCTGATGCTTGAGGGACCTGCTGAAGATAGGTTTTGTCCACTAAAGAAATTACCTGTTGGATGAGAGCCATTTAATGCACTAGGACATTCTCTGGAAAGAGCAAGGAAGGTCAGAACTTGTCAACTCTGTGTTCCTAGGTAAGAAGGAAATGAGCAAGAAAAAAAATGCCTATTTTCTTTATGGGGAAGAAAATGGGTAACAGGTTTTCAGGCAAGTCTGTTCAGTTTATATTTGACGAGTGATTGATGAAATAACTTTTCCAAGCTCTATTTGCAGGAAGGAATCTCAGCTTCCTTTTACTGTTAGCAAACTGGCTGTGTTCAGGGAAATTAGAAACTACCTATGAGAACATTTAACATAAGGTTGGGAGGAGTGTTTTAAGAAAGTGCTTGTGTGCTCAGCAGAAACATTAGGAAAACTGGCAATCAACTTGAAATGTAACAAAGGATACTAGTCAAAAATAGCTAAAAGACATACAAATAAATGTATTTGTCAAATAAATGTAATTTGCCTTAATTAGCCACGATCCATATGTGATGAACACACAAAGCTGCATGCTGCCCTCTCTGTTTTTTTGCAGACAAGGAGGCAGGCACCACTGTGATTGTCAGTGGTAATGAGATTTTTAAAGGCAGCGGCTTTTCTCTGGCCTTCTTCTGTATCTCAGTGTCTGTGCCAGTGCACCAGGAGGTGGTAGGGGGACTTTCCCTTGCCGCCTTGGCACCCAGCAGCTGTTGGAGCAGGAGGGAGGGGAACCTCTCTCCCTTGCCCTTCTCTCTGCCTCACCACAGAGGTGACTTTGCCAAAAGGCGAATGCAGCCTCCTTTCCAAGTGACCAGTAAAATGCTGCAGGCATAGCACAGGCTCACATCCTCCCTGAGATGCTGTGTCTGTCTGCCCCTTGTCACTGTCCCCGTGTAGCTGTGGGTGACTGCTGACCCCTCTACAGGGAGGGAGAAAAAGAGAAAAGGAAGGAAGCAAGCAAGGAAAGAAGGAAAAGAGAAAGAAAGGAGATAAATCATATTTAGTGAATTTGTTAATTTAAAATTATTATTTTTACTTGATTGGTTGGAGACAGAAAGAGAGAAAGAGAGAGAGAGAGAGAAAGAGACTTATAAACCTGTAGGAAGGTTTTACATGTATTCATTTCCAAATTTTATTTCCAGACTAGCTCCTGGAGAACTTACAAAGCCATTCATTTTATAGAATTCCTTGGGAGTAGCAGCCTGCATGTCCCATAGACACAGGCAGATCTAACATTAGTGAGAGCTATGCCTTTCCTCAGGTTTAGGTGCCCCACCCTGGCATAACCTTCCATGTTTAGCCTTCGATGGAGACAACTCCCAGAATCAGCGTGGGGAGCTGGTTTTAGCCTTGTGCTGGTACCCCCAGCCCTAGAATTTGGCACACAGAGCAGACAAGCAGACAGTCACTGCTGTCCCTTGATGTTTGAAGTGTCTTTGAGAGACTGGGAAATGAAAGCAGACTGGAGAAGCCTGCATTGCTCCAGAGCAGGACTCACTGAGGGCCACCAAGCCTTACTTTCCTACAAGTCCCCACTCAGTGTATATGACAACATTTTTGATCCAAGCTGTTGAGTTACATGCTTCACTTTTTGCCTTTTGCTACACTTAATACAGAGACGATTTTAAAAATCAAGATTTTGCAGCAAATGTCAATATCTGAACACTGTGTTTGCCTCAAGATGCTTGAAACAGACATGTTCTTATAAGAAATAGAGGTGTTTATTTCTGAAAGCAGGATTAAATGAGTGGTTACCTCTAGGTGATTTATCAGAAGTACAATTTTGTTCGAATTTACACATTTAACAGCATTTCAGTCATGTGGAAAAAATGGAAAAAGGCACATTTTTTCCCCAATATTAACTTCTTTAAAGCCATTTTTTTCCATGGGGGAAAAGGTTATGTTCAAAACTGAGGATCGGTTCTAACTTCCTTCTAGGCAGTCCCAGCAGGTAAATTTTTACTCTTCCCTCAGGGTTTTAAGTCTCTCTCATCACTTTTCTATATTTACACTGAATGTTATAGAGCTAAGTGCATCCCTCTGCCTGCTCTCCCTCTGCAGCCCCATTAACACAAGACTGAAGTTACAGCCTTTGGGCAGTGGTGGCTCATCTACATCATGGAACATTTCTGCTCAGCTGCCTGTTTCATCTCAGTGAAGGTGGCTTGTGCCTTTTCTTTGATGGCATCCATGTCCATATTCTGGATGTTCTGCAGCTGGCCCAGGATAGAGTCCTTGTCTTCTTCCTCCTCCTGATCTTCTGCCACCATCTTCTGAAGGTCTTCTGGCAATCCCACATCATCTCCAGCCATCTGTATTTGATTCTCATCCAATTCACTCTAAAGCAGGAAACAAAACCAGCAAATGAGAGTATTTCTGCTCTCCCAGGATCTACCAGTGAGCCTCTTGTTTTGTTCTTTTTTAGGGTTTTAGGGAGAACTGGAACGTGCACAGATTTTTCAGTCAATTTTTTTTTTGTGTGTGTGCAGTTTGTGAATTCAGGGCCTCAGTCAGCCTGCATGAGAGTTCTAAGATTTTTTGGGCACTGTCAATTATATTTCTTTGAAGGGCTTCAGCACCGTCAAAACTGAAGCCCTCAGTGTCACTTGCCATTTTAGAAATCTTTGCTATGCTGATGGTACAGGAATTCCATTCCAAGTTATTTGTAGCCCCCAAAACCATGCTGCAGGACACTACCGAGCCTGTCAGCTGCTGTGCTGTGCCTGTCAGCTTCTGGTCAATGAAACAAGAGCTTTGGAAGAGCTGTGGTACCATTTCCTTATTCAATTCTTGGGCAGGGCGGGTGGGGGAATTTTTAGGTATCAGCACTAAACTGAAGCCTTCTGGAAGAAAGATGTATTAAACTTCAGAATGAATTACTGGAAAAAGGGTCCCCCATCTTCCCAAAACATGTCTAAACTCTGTCTACATCTTTGGTTGGCCTCTCTGAGTTGTGATGAAGAGCAGGGGCTGCCTGGCACATAATCAGTGTTGCAGTGCTGGTAAGTGGGGTAATAGGAGGACTTGGACAACAAAAGAGAGGAGGGAGGTTGGTTGTGAGTCTGAGAAAGCAAAAGGAGACAGGAGAAGAAACTGGTTAAACAATTAAAAGGGCTGAGATGCAGTAAGCACTACACACACTTGCTTCCTGCCTGCCCACTGAAACACTCCATCAGTGGGATTATGTCAATTTTTCAAACAATGGTGATTTTGTTCACATTTTCTGGTGGATTCTGATGGATCCAGAGCTCAGAAGAACAGGATATTTCGACACAGTTCACACATCAAAGATAAGCATTAATGCCTCATTACATCTCCAAAATTAACCATGACAGCAGCAAAGGCCTGATATGAATAAGCAGCAATGCTATCAGCAGGAGGTGTTTTTTAGAGTGAGGGGTATGGGTTTTACATGAATGAAAGGACAAATGAATGCAGGGACACATATGAGCAATGTCTGTGTTGTTGCAGGCCTTAGCAAGGACAGGCAGGCTGGGGGTGGTCAACTGTATAACCACTGTTTATGGTTCCATATTTCTACACTTTATGTTTGCAATTACTGTACTTCCCTTTAATCTGATATCCCCCCCATATCTCCTGTGAAACTGTAGGGAGCTCTAGCAGGATTGTTACTGCTCTGCGGATAAAATGGGTGAGGTCGTCTCTTCACCTTTTTGGTAAGAGTTGCTGGAGTCAGATGTGTGGGAGCTAGAAACAATCTCCCAAATGGAAGAGGTATTTTTTATTGATTGTGTAGCAGAAAAAATTGTTTTAAGCTTTTATTCAGCAACTGATGGCTATCAAAGGAGTTAGCCCTTTTGAAATCCTTGCCAGTAACAGTAGAGGATGCTAAAAAAAAGTTAATTACTGAAAAAGTGCCCCTAATCAAACAATCACACATGTTCTTTACTTTAGATTTATTTCTAAGTTAAGGCATCATCACTGCACGCTACTGTAGTGATTCACATCTTTGGCAATGTGAACAATTGTCTGGCATGTTCTTGCATCAAAGCCCACTGTCCTGTGGAAGTCTGGGATGTGATGTGTAACAGTTTGGGGATCCAAAGTGTTCTCTGACTAAAAAAGAATATATCGAGATACAGTCTAAAGCAGTACAATTCTGCCCAAGCCACCTGCCTCTACCCACTTGGCATTTAGCTTTAATAGACCTAAAACGAGCTTCAACAGGGTGGGGTTGCTCAACAAGAAGCAAAAAGGCACATGATGCACATATGGCCTCTTCACTTCCTTCTAAAATTTGAGCATTTGATTCTTATTTACTTTGATTTGAAATAGAAAAGTGAACACAGAAGCAACATCTACTTTACTAAATTAAATATGCCTGGCACTGGTCTCTTGCCTCAAGGCCAGCTGGCCTGGAAAAACCCACTGGGATGCTATTGAACTCTGTCTCCCTACCAAACAGGGTGGTCCCATCTAACTGCCGATTGGGAATGCCTGTCCTAAGTCCCAAACTGGCCATGGGGACTGCTTGGGAGAGTGCCCAGGCCAAAACTGGGTCAGACATTATTCTGACAATTCAACAGCATAGGCAATAGAGTCTGAGTGTGTGGTAATACTTTTTGACTCTGATTATGCATCTGATGTAGTCAGTCCCATATCTGTTTTGCTACAGATGCAATAGAGTTCAATACATATACAATGATACACAGGTAGTTGTGAGCAGAAAACTGTCTAAATATCTGCTTTGTTACAATTTGACAGTAAAGTCCTCTGCCCAAAGTAAGGTGCAAGGGTCCAGTTCAAGCATACCAACTTTATTTTGTAGCATTAAGTGTGTGCAGAAATGAGAAAAAAGGTGAATGAGGGAGAGAGGGAGAAGGATTAAGATAGTGCAAGCAGGAGATGGTCACCATCTGATATCACAGGGGAAATTCCTTCTCTGGCACCCACAGGTAAAGGATACAGTTTAACATTAGACAGCTCCATGTCCGCTGGGCAGGAAAAGCGATGTCCCTCAGGGAGACAGCGTTTTTCACTAAAAGTTTTGTCAAGCTCCCTCAAAGGGAGACAACGCCCTCCAGGAGGGGAGAAGAACAATCAAAGTTTGGTTTTGCTTGTTAAATGGCACTTTCAGTCCTCTGAACAAGGATGTTAAAATCTTCTGTGCAACTTAAGGAGCAAAGAAGACCAAATGCTGGTTCAACACTGCTTATATGAAGTCTACTTGTAAACAAAAAAGATCAAAGCTCACAGACTAATCCACAAGGGAACCAAACTCTTCCAGCATCCCTGTGTGATGTACTGCTTTCCTTATGCCTAACTTATCCTGTCATAACATTTACCTATGCTTATGTGAAGAGATCCTTAGGTAGCTGACTCCAGACCTTATCCTGTGATTCATCACCTATTAATGCACCAGTAACATATAAAACCAGAGTTCACCTTGCCTTGACTTCCAGGTGGAACTTAAATTAGCAACACAGCAGCACCACCGTCCTTATGCCACTGATGGGCTGCAAGTACTTCACAAGTAGGTGCAAGGAGCCAAATGTTGGAACCAGCAGCCTTCCTCCTCCGAAACACCCTCAGAGAATCCAGAGATCACAGCTTGGAGCAGCAGAGCTGGTGAGTGAGGACTGCTCTCTCCTTACATCTGCATTGGGACTCCTTTTTTCCACAGCTCACCATCAACTCATGCCCCTGTGTTTAGACCTTGCAGAAGTTCATTGATTACTGAATCCCAGTTCAGGAAAAAGGCAGCAAGTGGATAAGAGAGTTTGGTGAGATTTTAAAAAATCAGTATTATTATTAAAATATTAATGTTTGTATTTATATAATATTTTAAAATGTTTTGTATTAATCTGATGCATTGAATATGCCAAAGATGAAGAAGTTGTCCATAGATCAAATGTCTCATGGCTAAAAACATCTTTCTGATGACAAACCTAAGTTGACAACTCTGTTAATAGGATTAGGTTCATTAAGGGTCTACTTTCTCTTATAAATCTGGCCCAGATAGCATGGAGCTTTAGATTTTACGTGGCAAAGGGGGGCCCTGCTTAGTCCTGAATTTCATGCTTTTACTTAAAATGCTTGCTAGTGATTGATAATGGTAATATTCAATGTTTCTACATCATACTAGGCTACCTGAAATGACTTTCAATTTTCAAGATATTTAATGCATTATCACAAGTCTGAGAGCATTTTCCTGACAGAATGTTATATTACAGCACTGTTTTTTTTTTTCAGGGACATATTAGCATGCATGTAGTAGTTTCATTTCCTTCCTGCTGTAACATGTTTTCATAGGGGCTGATGAAAACCAAGAAATGCTATATAGGGAGAAACAAAAGCAGGAAAACATATCCTGCAATATTGTTTTCTGGCTTAGAGCTACTCTCCTACCTTGGAGACAAGTCTTCTATTTTTATTACTGAAATATGGCTCCAGAGAGCACTTGGTCCATGCCAAAGCCAAGATCCTACTGGAGATAGGTCAGATCACCATTGCAGACTTGGGTGTCTATGAGGTGCTCAGCCAAGGGGGACTGGTGACCTGGACACCATCTCCAGCTGTAAAAGGCACTACAAGTGGGAGAATTTGAAAACCAGAGGCACTCAGCTCCACTGATGTTTAGTTGAGACCTAGGCACTAAAGTATCCTGAAGCTTTCCAAAGCAGCCCCTCTTGGAGCTGAAAGCTCTGGCAAGATGCTGGGTAAATGCTGTTCAGGAGCTGTCTCAGCCTATGCCTCCAAAAGGAAAGCAAAGCCTAATTATATTTTACTCCTCAGCTGCTAATTAAAATGCTGGTGTTTAGAGACTTAGGCCTCCAATCCAATCAATCACTTAAAATCTTGGACTTATTTTTTTTGCATAATTAATCTTTCAGTAATTAAACTCACCCTCAGGGTATGTTGTCCAGCTAGAGCACCAGAGGAACCAGGCTCTTAGGGGTGGCATACATCTTACCTGAGTTCAGATGTCACCTGGCCTCCCTCTGGAAGAGACACAGCCACTGGGAGGGGATCCAACTCCACCTTAAATGCTTATTTAAAAGTTTGGCTAGATGAGGCTACAAGTGCTGGTCTCTTTCTGTTGATGATGAGTCCCTAAATGACTTGTTTGGATTAAGCACTACATTTTTAGCAGCTAAATTTACAGGATCTAGAGTCTTCACCTTCCTCCATTTTAATTAATCAAAAAGCACGGGAAAGTACTGATCAGAAAATGAGTGGTAATGACTCAGAGCTGGCAGGTGAGTAATACATATAAACTCTCAAATTGCTATGAACCACATATCCTTGAGGGGTATAAATGAAATATGCCACCATCTTCCCAGCAGTGACAAGTCAGGGCAAATGTGTGATCCAAACCCCTGGAAAGAGTACTCTGTCCTGTATTACCTCTCTGCTGCCCATGGCAGAAGCTTACAAAATAACGCAATAATTTAAAAAATTATTTGAAATAAGTTGCTTGAAGCTTTTGCTTAGCTTACAAAATAACAATAATTTTTAAAACTTTTTGAAATAAGTTGCTAGAAGCTTTTGCTTTCAATATTTTGGTTTTCCTGGAAATATTTGACAGTGCCAAGATCACCAAAGAAAAAGGAATGGGCAGGTTGAAATTCGGCCTCTGGACTAGATGAGCTCATGAGCTACAGGCTTACCTTGGGCAGTCTGTACTTTTCTCTCAGGTGAACCCTCAGAACAGCTCGCTCTGCTTTTTTCTGTGCAAATGCTGCATCTCTTTCCATCCTGGAAATCAGAAAGAATGTTCCTTCAAGATGTTAATAAAAACAATCTTTTGCACTAAACCAGTTGCTTGGCTGCAAAAAGCTACACATGGGAGTTATTCACCAGATTAGTAACTTGTCCAAAGGCAAAAAAGGAGCAATACCAATAAAGTGATGCCAAGGGGCCACACTTCCTGTGCTTCTGTCACCTGTGAATTTTCCTGGTCTTTCTTTGTGCATTCATTGTTTCATAAAGGCAATGAATCCTAAAGCTTCCCTGTATGGAAGAGTACTGACTTCATCTGTGATTTTATAAAATGTTTTCATTAGATTTAAGAACTGGTCTGCACCCTTTTTTTTTTTTAGATTACATATGCATTTATTTGCAAAATGTGTCTCCTCAAAGATTTTCGGTAACATTTGATAACACTCACCTTTCATCCCCCTCTCCCTTTAATTTCTTTTTTCCTCAGTAGTATTTTCATGGAAGTTTTATTGCAAAATTGATCTTGTTTCAGTACAGGTATTTTGGCACATAAAAACTACTTCCAAAATGAAATATTACTTTTCCTCTGCTTCCAAAATTAGTGTTTGGATTTCTCTCCCTCTAAAAACAAAACCCCCACAAACAAACCTAAAATCTGAGAAGTACCCAAATCCTGCTTGGTTACAGGTTCAAAACTGCCTGAGCACAAGTTCAGCAAGGCATATTTACTTTTCTGGTCTCCACTTCTGCACAGCTGAACACTGGGCAAAATCCATGGAGCCCTGAAAAAAGACCATGCTCTGCCCATGTCAGAGATTTCTGACACAGCACCACATCTCATCCAGAGATGATCTTTTCTCTTAGAGTTTCTAACTGTCCCATAGGGGTACTCCTGCCCTGCTTCCTCAGTACAGTTCAGCAGGGAAAGGACACATGCCCCACTTAAAACCAGTATAGAAGTAATTATTTTCCCAGGCATTTCCCTATCCCAGGAATCCTGTATTTTTTCTCAGTCTCCATAAAGCATCTTCCTGCCAGCAGGTGGTAATTTCTCTTTTAAGTATCACTTGACAAAAGGCAGAGCAAAACATTCTGTGCTTTTTTTCAAACCAAATAACACCTCTTCAGGGCTTCCTGATCGAAATGTCTGATGCTAAATACAGACCTGGGTACCTCAAATTCCACCAGTCATTAACCTGGCACCTATAATCATCTTACAAGAAGGATTTACACAACTATTATGTAATTGACCATTAGAGGAACAGATGCATTTGAGATTTAAAAGTCAATCGTTTTATTTATAATTATGCATGGTTTGAACTCCTTCACACACCAAGTCCTCCATTTTACTTGTTTTCATAAACACAGCAAGTGATAACGATTGTCTTTACAGACAAAATTGAGACTTAGTTGATTTTAAAGTTCTGCTTTATTTAGTAGATTTTAGAAAAAAAATAACCATCTTAAACCTTTGCTCAAGATAAATGAGCACTCGGTACTTTTTCAGGTCTGCCATAATAAATGTGGACAATGAAATATTTAATATTGAAATTGTACTCCACATGGAATTCTAGAACAAATCATATACATTAGAGAATTAAATCCTGCACTACAAACATCTTGGAAAATCTTTCTAGATAAAATAACATCACCTAGGAATAAGTCCAGCATATCAAGCTGTGGAGATAGCAGGAAAGCATAGGACAGAGTTGCTAGATGGGGAGAGGGGCAGGAAGAGGGAATGTAATATTTTACCATTTCCAGTTGGGTAACTTTTATTCTGGAAAGTCTTTTTAGCAAAGATTCATCTGCTTTAAAAAAAAAATAGTGGAAAGTAGCATGTTTGGCTTTTTCTTGGGTTATTTTTATTTGCACAAAGTTACCAAGAATCAGCCCCATACTCATAATAAGGGAACAGGTACTCACTTCTCCTCAACCATTTGCTTTTGATATTCCTCATACTCCTCTCTGGTCATTCCTGCAGCTGCTGCTGGATCAGAAGGAGTGCTTTCTTCTTTGCTTTCTTCCCCTCCACCTCCAAGTCCCAAATTCTTTACCTGGTTGCTCAACATACTTTTCATTAGAAAGGCCATCTTCTCAAAAAAAGAAAAAAAGGAGCTACAAGAAAACAACTACAAGAAAGCCAAACAAAAAATGTTTTCAAACACAACAGGTGTAAGCGAGAGGGTTTCTACAGCCACATCAGCTCTTCAAGGGCACAGTGCTAGTGAAACGTGAATGCCAAAACCAGTTTGTCAGCCATAATCTGGATTAAAGAAAGAACTCCTTAATATATAGAGGCAGATGGTTCAGATTACTCCAAAAAAATCATTAGATGCAACTACCTACTTTTTCCATTAATACTTTAAGCTAATTTTACACACACACACACACACACACACAAAAATCAATTATAGTGTGCAATTGCATTTTGACATCTTCAATCTTGAAGTTTGCTCTCACTTTCACAGAGATCACAACATTCCCTGGATCTGAATTTAAAACCTGCTTGACTCAATAGTCATAGTAAAATAGCAAAATTGAGGCTATTGAGTGGAAAACACTCAGATTTGAGATTTGAAAACTTGAGTTCTTCATTAAGCAAAAACCCTTATTCTTTTTATACATTAATATTTTATCCCACTGGACAGAAATATTTTGTGTGGCTTTTCTACAGACCCTCTTCATGTGGTTGGTTTATCTTGCAGATGAATGAGGCATCACTGTTACGATTACTTTATTTCAAGAAAGTAACCCCAAAGAAAGCAAGTCAGATCTTCCTACTGTTCTTTCTTTTGGGTTTCTGTCAGCTCTTCCCCAGACTCTCTCCATCTAGACCCCTGCTTTGATGCTGCATAAAACACCTGTTGTTTGTAATCCTAACTGCTGATAAAGGATGAATAAATCTGAATCTGTGTGCCAGAAAACAGTATGGATACCTTTTGGATCTAGATGTTTTCTGTTGGTCCTTATCTTTCTAACCTTTAGTCACATCATTAGCCTCACCAGCTCTGCTCAGGTGAAGATTTCCCGGATCTGCGACCTAGGTCATAGACTATTTTGGGAAAGAAAATCACCTGCTACGTTTCCAAAGTTCAAGAGTTTGGGTTTTGATCACTTATCCTACTGCACTGACTGCACATGCCTTAATGCAACACTCTGGAATTTTGATTATCTAAATGGTTCTCAGAGCACTCTCATAATTTCAATGAGAACTGAGAGATGGGAGGATTCCAGTTTGCCTAATGCCTTAATCTATATTACAGCCTTTCTAATTAAAGCAAATCTATTACTATTTAAAAAAAAACACAAACAAAACCAAAACACCACCAAAAAAGCTCAAAAAAAAAACCACCAAAAAAAAAACCAAACCAAAAAAAAAAAAAAAAAAACCAAACCAAAACAACAAGAAAAAAACAACCACAGGACATTCTGAAATCCTGAATTATTAGTGACTAAATAAGAAACTCTTTCTTTTTGAAACTATCACTCAGAATCATTAATTCCAAGTAAAAACTACTTCATCTTTATTTCAAATTCTCCTAGCTGGAACTTTGCAAACACTGATTTTTCCAGTGCTAGGTCTCAATAGTCTTCTCCAAGTGTATGGAAAGCAGTACCTGTTAAGCTTTGTGCTGTTGGTCTTTACTGAAAAGAAGCTTCCCTGACTTTGCTGTAGGCTTTGATCCCTCTAGAAATGCTTCTAACATAATTTTGTGCCTAGAAGTGATGCTTTCACAGGATTGAGAAAGGCAAGGACTGGCTTGGGGAGGGACTAAGAGGTCTTGCCCTCCAGCTCTCAGCCTTGCAATCAATCAGCAAAACGCTTTCCCATGTTCATTTTGAGATCAAAGATAACAAAAAGGGCTTTAAAAGTTACTGGGCCTATTGGCACTGAAGCTGCTAAGAAACACAGGAGAGACTGGTGACAAAAGGCACAACTCAGCCAGTACCCCCAGAGTAATTCTGTTCCAGGCAGGTGCTCTATTGCAGTTTAAAAACTTACTGCTTTTTGTTGATGACAGGAATCCTGGACTTCATGAAAACATACAAGACAGCAGCTAATTAAGTACTCATGTTGTCACTTCCTTTGCTTTAAATCTTTGTATTTTCCTTCTAGCTTAAGTGAAATCAAAATTAAACTCCTGTTTTACCTGATGAAAGTGGTTGATATATAAAAGCCTGTGTTCCACACCCAAGGAACACACAGATCTCTAACCCCAGCACAGAATTCAGTCTCGAAACAGACAAATTCTAGAAGGAGGCCAGCCCAAAAATGCCATCCAAACTCCCAATCTTTTCTAGATTCTGTGTTCCTATCAGTCACATAATGCAAAATTACTTAGGTGTTCTTGAAAGAACCAGGACTCTGCCCCCTCCTTCATCCCTCTACCAAGAGGATGTTGCCTTTTCTAGCAGCTGGACCATCAAAATAAATATTTTAGAGTTTTGTCAGCTTGAATAGATTAAATTCAAGATTCCTGTCCTCCACTTGCTAAAAAACTTGCTTCTGTCTGGGGAAAAGTGACAGTCACAGAGGGAATTCAGACTCAGAATGCCATTAACTCCCCAGTGTAGAACTGAACCCAGATCTTTAAGTGTTCTGACTCTGAACTGAGGGTAAAGAATGCTTCAAATACACTTGCTTAGATTTCATGGACATATACCAAATAAAAAAAAAAAGGCTTACTAAAAATATGCACCTTTATTCAAATAAAGTTATCTCTGAACTCCAAGTATCAATTTACATCAGTCAGAAACAAACATGAAACTGTCAGCTGTTTGAATTTAAAACAATAATAAAAAAACCCAGTAGATATTTTTGGTGTTAAGGTTATTGATCCTTTGAGAAAGGTCAGATTTTCTTCCCACAGAAGTTACAAAGCAGAGCAGTTAATTTACAAACCATAAACCAGGTCATTTACAAACCGTATTGTGCATTTGACTTGTGAAAGATTCAGGGGTGACCATGTGCTTAATAAACCCCCACCAGTACAATCCCATTATCTCGTCATTACCAACTATTTGCACTTATCATCCACAATTCAAATATAACTTTTCTGCCTAATATTGTCCAGCTGCATTCCGTGTCTTTTCCTCCTAGCTGTGAAATCTTACTGGATAAGAATCAAACACACTGTCAGTGCTGAAAGACACCTAGCAGGAGGCTACATTGACTGAAAAATATTCTTAGAATCCTAATTTGTTGCTATCACTTCAAGAACACACAGGACGAAATTTGAGCTGGGCAGTTGGGAGTTTTCTTTTGATCCAGTGAGTTATGGAAGCTCCAAGGGGAGACAACTGTGAAATTAATCATGAAGCAAAGTTACCAGTTTTCTGTTGCTCCATATAAGACCTTCTGTTCCGTACCACAGAAGATTTCTCATTGCATGTGCGAGACATGTCTGATCCAGCAGTCTCCTCTTGAAGAGAAAACTGTAGGCTTCAAGTTTCCTTCTAGACATCACCCCTAACCTGCTCTTCTTTCTAACCAAACAAACAGAAGTATGGGCTGCTCCAGCTTTAAATCAAAGGAATGGGTGGGTAACTTCACAGTAACAAAAACCCAGGCTCATTCCAATGGACGCATCAGAACTGCTCCTCATTCTGCCAGATATGTATCAAAATACTTTCTGCATAAGAGGTTTTGCAAAGCCTGCTGTGAGAGGAGTTATGTTTGGATATTGCACTGATGCAACAAGGTCTGCAACTGAAAGGAAACACCACTGTATAATTTCAGAACCATTTAAGAAAATATATTAAGTTTCATTTCAAGAGTCCAGGTTGTAATAGCTTAGACTCAAGGCACCTGGAAATATTTGCTGGTGTTAAAAGAACTGAAGAGATAAATTTCAGTGGTTATTCTGCTTTATCTGAAAAGTTGTTTATTCATTGATTAGCCTGAGGCAGTAGTTTCTCTCATTAGTACAGCAAAATCTGCTGAAATTTAGAAATGAATCTATAAAGCTATACCACTTGAAGTATCCTCCATACTGCAGATGTGTTAATTGGTGTGTAGCCAGTGTCATATTCTTAGTTTAGCACAGACATTCACTTTTTGGACACTGTACTTAAAGTAACAAAATATGTTGCATAGATTTATCATTTCTCCAAACCGACAGGCACAATACTGAAGTGTTCTTCATTACAGTGAATTTGGCAGCATGTGTTGCACTCCAAGGGAGGAGACTGCAGAAATGCAGTAAGTGTAGTCATATTACAGATCATTTTTGCAGATTCAGACAAACAAATTAACAGTTCTAAGTGAAATATCCTGATGCATTTGTGTATTTTATAGAATTTAGGAAACCAGAGAAATACTCATTCTAATTCTACATACAACTCAAGGACAAAGTTACCACAGATATGTAAACAAGGCAAAATTAATTTCACATTCCTAAGTTGGGCCCTCTGCTTTCTTTCTTTCCTGAAGCAAATGTTCACTTGATAAGCAGTATCAAAATCACATATTCAGTCTTATGCTTTTGATATCCAAACAGGAACTGACACAAAATACTGGTTCTACAGATTAACAAACATGTCTGAAGCAAGTTTGTGAAGAAATGGGTTAACACTCAATAGCTGCAGTTTACAATACTCACCATGTCAAGATTTAAACCAAAGCATCTGTACTCGATACGTGAAAGATACAGGACAGCTTTAGAAAAGTAAAGACAAATTCACACACTAAATATATCCTTGATACAATCAGATTGGAAGATGGATAAAGCAATCACCTGTGCTGTAAAAGTTCCATAAATCTCCCCAAAAAATTACAGACAGACTTGAAACCATGAAAAAATAAATCAGCCCCATGACATACTTGAAGAAACTACTTTATCAAATTTTTTCTCACTGCCCAAAATCAAACTGCAAAACAGGGAGAGAAGCCTTTCTTTGCATGTTCTGTATAATTGTTTTTTTACATCAGGTATCAAGAGTCAGGGTCTTAAAGGCCTTTGTGTCCACATATTAAAAAGTGTTTAAATAAGAATTAACTAAAATATACTGTTAAATCCAAGTGGTAAACAAATAAAATGTTTATAATTAATTTTTACCCGCCAAAAAACCCAAACCCCACAGAAGAACGGTTCTTTGAGGTCTGGGATTTTTTTACCTTCTCTTTATTTTCTTTTTTTTTTTTTTTAACTGCTATGTCAGGACACACAGTAGCAAGTTTTCTGCACAAATCATCCCTCTGCAATTCACACTCTGAACAAACACCAAGCCTGGGTGTTTCAACTCCTCTTCTGGAATCTTAACAAAAGCAGAAGAATGGGGAGTTTGCCTTTCAGTATTTATGAAAAAGTCAACTGAAAACACAGACAGGGTGCACAGTCTCACCCCATTCAGCATTCGCTCCCTGTTTTTAGCATCAACACTTTAAATGGAAACTCATTTTATTTAACAAAATTCAATAATTTATAATATTGAATATATCCAACACTAAAATTTCCCTCATTTACATAAGTGTAGAATTTTCTGTGCATACAGACTGCTGTTATGTACACACAAGCGGAACAGGTCATCAAAAGAACTTTTTGGCTGCTGCTTCTTGTTGGCTCCTGAAAGAAAAGGCAGAAAATAATTCTTCAAGTCTTTTTAATTTGAAACTAGCTAACTGCTTTAAATTTTCATTTATTTGAGTATTAGAAGATTCCATTCCTTATCAATAGCAACTTAGAGAAAATATAAGCCAGAGCACAAAACCAGAATATATTTTTTCTATTCACAAAGACACAGGTAGCATCACTGTAGTTCCAATTTTGCATCAGACACAAAAGGAAAAAAACCAAACAACCCCACACAAACAAACAAACTGACTTTTAAAATACTCTTGAACATTTTCTGAAGCTTCTCAGTATCTGATTTGCCTAAATATCACCTGAGAAAAGGAAACCCATGCAACTAAGCAGGGAAAAAACTGACTTTAAGTGGGATTTCCTTTTCCCTCTGGCACAGATCATTAATTTTCTTAGTGGATACAGACACTGTGGATCAACCACATCCAGGTGCTGGAATTACAAACGCATGACAAAGAACTGGAGGGGACCAGCTCCTTGTTTGTCTTGGAAATCATTGTTCCAGTTCATGGCAAAAGACTACCAGGCATGGAGGTTGTCCTTTTCATCAATGCAAATAGTATTTCAACATTATGACATCACATGGAGGGGGAAGAGAAAGACCATCCCAATTAGTCTAGAAAGAACAAATAAAAGGAAAGAGAAAAGAGGAGAGAAAAAGAGGAGAGAAAGAGAGGAGAGAAAAAGAGGAGAGAAAAAGAGGAGAGAAAAAGAGGAGAGAAAAAGAGGAGAGAAAAAGAGGAGAGAAAAAGAGGAGAGAAAAAGAGGAGAGAAAAAGAGGAGAGAAAAAGAGGAGAGAAAAAGAGGAGAGAAAAAAAGGAGAGAAAAAAAGGAGAGAAAAAAAGGAGAGAAAAAAAGGAGAGAAAAAAAGGAGAGAAAAAAGGAGAGAAAAAAGAAGAGAAAAAAGAAGAGAAAAAAGAGAAAAAAGAAGAGAAAAAAGAAGAGAAAAAAGGAGAGAAAAAAGAAGAGAAAAAAGAAGAGAAAAAAGAAGAGAAAAAAGAGAAAAAGACACAACAGTCAGGTTGAACCAGGTCAAGTTCCCACTTGATTCATGGTGGGTGAATGGGGGTAGAATAAACCAAACTTCATTATGATAATTCAACATTTCCAGTGGTTTCTGGAACAGTGGTAAATTTTGCATTCTTAGAGGTTTTGAAGACCTGACCAGTTTAAATCCCAAGTGACCCTATCTGAATTCAGTGTGGACTCTTGTTTGGAGCAGAAGATTGAACTGGAGACCTCCCATTGTCTCTTCCAATCTGAATGATTGCTTGTTTTAACAAGATTAACACAATTATACCATTCCAATGACATTATCAGTCAGCAGTTTTAAAACTATTTGCCCTGCTGTCTTTAAGCCACACAAGACTTACCTATACATTACATAACCAATGAATAACACAGTTTGCACTGCCACAAATATGAAGAAATGCACTGTAGATAAGCAGGATGGAAACGGTGGCAACTCTGGACACTTTTGTTTCTCACTGGATGGCTAAAAACCAATAAAAGAGCAAACAAGACATCCCATCAAAAGACTTACAAAACAAGGGCTTTGTAATGTGATGTAAAAATCAGAGAAGATGGAGAGAAATGACAGTACTCTGAAAAAATAATCTTACTCCTCATCTCACTCTCCCCTTCCACCTTTATATTTCTCAGATGAATTGCCTGATGTTAAATTGAGGTTTACATGGGAAAGTATACATAAATATGGTAAATTAATCAAGGACCTTCTACAGAACATAAGCTACATCAGCTTAATTGCTACCTAGGCTAGACTAAGGTACTCCTGAATGTGAACAGTCTTTTTTTTTTGCATTAAGAAGCCTTAAGCAGAGCCTGCCTGAGTTTTCCCTGATTAAAGCTCTCCCTTGTGAGCAGAAGCACCACAGAATCTCCTCTGTATAGAGCTGTTAAGTAGGGGGAAAAACACACAAAAAAAGCACCTAGAAAACCTAATTGCTTGACCTTGTTTCCACAGGAATTTAAGACTAAAAATCATGCTCTTTGTGCAAAACTTCTCATCAAGACCCAGATCATGCAGTTAGGTCAAGGCAGCATAGTTTTACCGAAGCAGCTTAATGAAGGATTAATTGCTCCCTAAATTGCATGCTGGAGCAATTGCATTGCTTTTCACTAACAGCCAAAGAAAGCCGTGTTACACTCATGCTTTACGCTCCCGGCACATAAATTACCGTGTTGCGTTGCACTAAATGCTCTATGTCCCTCTTTACTACATGAAGGTGTTCTTTGATGTCATTGAAGTGCTGTGTTGTTTCATAGACTCCTGCAGAGCCAGGGTGTTGGGCCCCACTGATGGATCTCAGAGCATCAGTCACAGAACTTCTGAAACAAGACAAATAACAAACCAGCTGTCAACACACACCAGCTTTTCTACAAATAGCAGTTATTCTGGACAGCGTTTAGCTCATTAGAATTAGGCTGAAATACATAGTTGCACCAACAGGCAGCAAATTTTACTAGCTTTCAAGAATAGCTCTCAAGAAATAACCCTTTAGTCAAAATACAATTTTTAAAAATAGTTAATTGTGCAGACAGTTGTCATTTGTAGAGTGCCCCATCTCTCAGTCATGCTGAGAAAAAGAACTAGCAAATATTCTGTTGCCAGACATCTGCTTTGTCTGCCTGACTGCTGAGGGCTATAGAACAAGAATTCTGTCTGAGGCGCTGGCCAAGGCTTTAGGATCAGCAGAGTTTAATGCAATCTCTGAAGAAACCCAGAAGCTGTTTGAAAAATAAATAAATAAATAAATGAAATCAGTCATGTAAGAAATAAAAACAAGGAAGAGGCTTTAGGGATAAGAAAAGATTTAGATACATCCTTGTTTTATGATTACCATTTATGTGAGGAACTCAATTCCCATATGCATTGTCAAAATACTTAATATTGTCTTATTGTGAATTCATTTTCCTTCTACAACAAATGAAATTAAATCCAGAAAAAGTTGAGGTTTCATAACTAATTTGGTTTGAGGTAAACTAGTCAATGAGAGAAAAAAACCTTAAACTCTAATCAATATGTTTATATAATTTTCCCCTACTGTGCTGTTTCTTTTGAGTTGCAAAGAGGATTATTCTACAGCTAAAATATTTATCACGTGAATGATAATCTCTTCATTATTAACAGAATAGACAATCAAAATGTATGCCTTTGGATTTCTTTTTAATTTACTTAAAACTTTCCATTTGGTCCAGATGGAAGCATACTTCAATGCTTTCATGGAGCACTCCTAACTCTCTGTAGAGTGGTCAGCAATTTTTCATTTACCTGGACTTGCAATTACTCTTATACTAATACATTTTAGAAGTAAATTTCTCATTGGAAGGTTTTATCTTAAATAACCTGTCATGCCCACTGCCTAATAGCCACTGATGGTAATTGTGTCTTTCCACACACCTCACAGTGTTACAACACAAGTGGGACACTCTCTTGGTTCTTCTCCCTCCTAACAGAACCATCTCTACATAATGAACAGAAATCTGCACACCCACCTTCCTCCAGACTGATCGAGACTTTGTTAAAAGCAAAATAACTTCCCTTAATAGACATGGGCTGTATCAAATTGAATTTATATTGACTTTTGCATTAATAACACGCTGCTGACAGTTTCTATTGTAGGAACATGCAAGATTCTTCTGTAATCAGGTGATTAAGAAATCCACAATCTTGCCAAGAAAATTACTTGGTCACTAAGTCCTTTTCCTGCGGGATGACAAGCGATGCACAGAGGGACTGTTTATTTCTCTCTCTAAATAAAGCATTTCTTTAATCTAAGAAAAGTATTAAGATGATGTTACGCAAACTGTGAGCTGGTAAGTAGTCACTAAAAGGGCAGACTGCCAATGTTAACAAGAAAATCTAATTTGCTTGCAAGGTATAAAGATTTGTCAAGAATATTAACATAAAAGCTTCTGTGGAAGAACAAGTGCAAAAATGGAAGCGCTCTAATCTTCATTCTACAAAAAACTGACCTACTTAGATAAATCACAGGAGCTGCCCTTAAACTAATATGGGGGGAAAGCACAACTGAAGGAATTTTTTCTCCTTTTTTTTTTAAATACAAGGTAAGTAATGTTTTAGCTGCTACAAATGAAGGGCTAAAACAGCTTAAAGCCATTCCTGATTAAGACAGCAACAGTAAAACATCTTAAAAGAAGTACTGAGACATCCCTATCTAACACAAGCATTTTCACAAATCTATTATAGCAGTATAGCTAAAGACAAGGGGTCTACTTCATTGGTTTTAAAGGGGATGAACTTACCTGTTGAATTTCATTATAAAAATAATGGAATTTCATGATAAAAAAGAGACAAATTAGGGCACTTAGCAATCCTTGAGGCATGAACTGACTTTATTACAGAAATTAAATATATGCAGGGAGTCTTCACTAAGGAACTGACACAAACATCAAGTTTGTCAACGCTGTCCCACTGAAATAATACACAGGATTTAAAGGGAAATCATAAAATTCAAAACACAGCCATAATATTTGGAAAGTGTTTACCTTATTTCCTTTACTTGTCTAATAACCTCTTCTTGGGTTTTCACAACTGTCTCTATCTCTTGCTGGGAAACCTGGTAGGGGCAGGGGGAGGAAACAGATCAACATATCTTGGAAAAAACAAATGGATCCCACTGCTGAAATCAGGCTGGGCTCTGAATCACCATGGGTTTTATTTACCTGTCCCTGCTGACCTGGAAACCCAGCTCCTCTTTTGGCAATCTCCTCTGTGACTGCAGAGACGTATTTTCTCTGCTCATCCAGAATCATGTCCAGTTGTCTGTTAAGCTGTTTGATTTCCAGATGAATTCGATTCTGCCCCTCAAAGATTTGCCTCAGTTCACGATCACTCACAGTTTCAAAAGCATCATCTGCTGCTAAGAAAAAAAACACAGGGGCTTTTTACACATGTGCATATTCCTCACAAGTTGCAATGGATCATTCTTCTTGCTCCCTTAACATATGCACATTCATCTACCTTCTCCTACAACTTCACCATCCCAACGTCCAAAAGACTCTGGCAAAGGCATTATTTCTTACCAAAGAAAGGCTGAACTGTATCTCAAAAATGCAGATCAAAATAACCTATAGGACCTTTAGAACAGTCATCGCTGTGCAATAAAGATGACAACCTGAATTTTTACGTCTAGATGCCCAAAGTACATTCCCAGTGTATTTGTAGTTGCATACAGCTATTAAAATCCACAAATGGCTTCCATTATATTTTCAAATAATTGGGTTCTTGTCTGGCCAGCATTAGGCAAGCATTAAAAAGCTTTTCCATGGTAAGCACACGTTCCAAGATATGCACTAGCCCACCTTTAAAAAGGTTTTCTGTGAATGTGCAGAAACAGACCAAAAAGATGTCCTTTAAATAATGAAAAAAGGCCATGCTGTCTTAATCACCACTTTACAGCGATGCATGACCTTCTCTCCCTTCTGTTGTTCCTAATTCCCACCATGTTTCCAGTCATTAATTTTGTTCCCAATACAGGAACCACCAGGATAACTTTAGAAACAGGAAACAAATTACAATAAATATTTTAAAATAATGTAAGTAACATAAGTGGGAGTTTAGCAAGATCAGCCAGAGGATCCCTAGTTCTGAACATGCTGGAAAACAAATGTTTTCCTGGACAATTGAAACAATAGCTCAAATAACTTGCCTGGCTGTCCTTGCACATCAGGATGTTCCCTTTGAAATTCTTCCTTCTTCTTATCCAATTCTTGCTGAAAGTGTTCAAACTCTTCTTGATACTTCTCTTTATCTTTCTGAGGGATTTCTGCATCTGGTGTTGGCTTTAAAACATTATTGGAGGGAAGGGCACGTGTGAGATTTTTTTCGTGTTCTCCCCCACTCTTAACACAAATGACTGTCCCGTTCAGATTTCAGACGTGAACACATGACAAAATTACTGCAGCACATTCATACATTTAGCTGAAGTGAAAAATCACACATTCCCATGTAGATTGAATAGAAAATTTTCCCAATAGAAAATTAAAACAAGTTTTACGAGGATAAATGTTGTTTAGCAGTACAGAATCATGCTAGAAGTTGGGAAAGTTGAAAGTGAGAACAGATATTTGCCCACTTCCAAAAGAAAACGTACTTTATAGTACTGCATACTATAAAGTATGCAGTACTATATACTGCATTTTAACATAATGAGTTTTGTTGCTTCCAGTATTCTGGTCTTGAGAGTACTAATGACAATATTATTGAAACATTACAATACTAGTTTAATTTTTCTAAACCACATGACAGCACGACTACATGCCAAAATTGTGAAACAGGAATGCCATGTGTGACTTAAGAGGAAATACCATAATATGGTGCTGCACATACAATAATATGTACAATAAAATATTTTACTAATAATGCATAAAAATTCTTACTGCTTCCTTCCCAGGTTCAGTCAGCTGGAAGGTCAGAAATGACAGCACATCATGGTCATCTGTGTTCAACAAACAAAATAAAACCACCTTACAAATGTCTCTAATTCCCAAGCCAACCTTCCACTTGCAAAGGATCTTCAAAAAACAGCATCCTCACAAGTGTTTGTGCAATGAGGAATGAGACTTATACAGGAGCTTTGTCAGGAAAAAACGAAAATTCTTTAGCTGGAGTCAGGAAAAGTCCAAAGCATGTCAGTAATTTGCAATTGCAAGAGGGTTAATTACATCATCATGGTCAAAAATTGGTATAATGGATCAACACTAATAGTAAAAACCCAACCACCCAACCAACCTCTCTTGCAAGCCTTGCAAGTCTTCACAGCATTTGCCATAATTTTTAACATTTTCTACCTGCAAGTCCCCCTGTGGCTGCAGATATTCCAAAGTACCCTTGTGATGGCAACACCATATCTTCCACTTTGGCACAAAATTCATAGTCCTCTTTATCCGGAGTAAAGCCATTATTAATTAATACCTAAAAGGACAAACACTTAGGATTTTCACCACATTTTTGTTAATTGTTTTGTCAGTTTACAGTAATGCTCACAAAATGCAACTTATTGGGTAACTCAGTAGCTCATACAGGAAACCCCTTTTCTGAGAGAGAGATTTTAGCAACATTTTACATAAGCATTCTATTTGCAAAAGTCCACATCCCAAGAAGGTTCTGGGCAATACAGAACTACACACATCTACACCAGTCATCTCTTGCAGTTCTGATTCAAAGCATACGGAGATTCTGCAAAATGCATCCCCAGAGAAAGAGAGAACTGCTAAGTTTAGCAGCAACATCTGGGACAGAGGAGTTCCTAGAGGAGGCATCAAGGCCCAGGTGAGAACAGAGCAGCCTTGGAGACTGAAGTTTAACTTCCATTCAAGAGTGAGAGGCAGCTTTTCCCACTACAACACAGTACAAGGTCTGCCCTCTTCTAGGTGCAGTCATGTTTACTTTTAGAGAAACTTCTACTACAAAATGATAGCTGTGTACTTTATGGCTGCTACCTGTGAATATATGAACAGCACCTTTCCAGAAGGGATCAGATGCCAACAAACACACACTCTGTAGCTTTCACAACCCGGCACCACATTAGTATTTTTCTCTGCTTACCTAGAAGGAATTACAATCAGCTAATATTTAAGAAGTCTTAAAGACTCCCTTATACCAGTGGGTTTTAATCTTTAGTCTTGAAAGCCCCACTATTTTTTGGAGGTGAGAAGCCCCAAGTAGAAAATGTAAACCTACTGTTGAATAGTTTTAGCTTTTTAGCCACACTTCAAGAACCTCTGGTTCAATAATCAGCTATAAAACCCTCTGCAACTCTTACATCAGCTTAAGAAATACCAAGCTCAGGAGCAGCTGGATCACCTATAGCTCAAACAGATCCTGACTTTGGGACATCTCTCCAGGCAAGTCAAGAGCAACAGAAGGATTTGAGCACATCATGAGTGTGTTTGCACGACTGCCTCCTAAGTGACATTAGAAAAATCAGCAATACCTGCATTCTAATGCAGCCAAAAGAACCTGTGCAGCATTTAAACACAGCATCTCCTTCCAACCTCTGCTGCCAAGCTCCATGTTTCCAACACTGGAACTGACATATTTGTTGCAACTCTTGTGAAAATCCAGTCTCACATTTAAGAAGCTGAGAAAGACAAGTAATTCTGTTATTTCAGACTTACAGTCAGTGTTTTTTGGTAGTACGTGATCTTGACTCGCACAGGATAGGGCTTGTTCCGAAAGTCCCTCTGACAGGATGCCAGTGCTTGCGTGGATCCATCGCTGTGCAAAAAGAGAGCATCAATAAAACTCTGTGTTAGATTAATCAGCTCAGACAAAAAAAGTGTCTGACTCTCACTAAGTAACCTCATCCCAGTTTTTCAATCTGCAAGCTTTTCCAGGCTGTTCTGTAGTTGCACTGAGCTTTCTGCAGGGATCTCCAGTACTGCATGCTGTACACAGGACACAATGCAGAGGGAATGCAACAATGGGGAAATCTGTTTTCTAAGATACATTCTAAGATACAATTTTCAGATATATTCCTGCACCCAGGAACCTAGATGGAAATAAGCTGTAGTGACTGCAGCAACTGAGCTAGATACCTCTCCTCTCCGAAATCCAAAAAGGTGTCCATTGTGCTGTTGATAAACAATCAGAAATCAAAATTAATCCAATTAATTTTAGTAACAGCAATTTGCTTTCAATTAGTCACTTCTACCAATTATTAGCTGTGTGTGGAGGATCCCCATAAGCAATAGTCTGTACTGTACCTATACTCATCTGAGTTCATCCATCCCAAAGGGCATTTGCCAATAAAATAGCCATGAGTTGTCAATTTCTCTGCTGTTACTGCCAAATCAGTGTTTTAACAAATAGAAACCCTCAAATGTAAAGGAAACAACAAAGTTTCATATGAAAGAAGCTTTTATAATGCTTCTCAAAGGGTTTCATGGAACATTTCATCATTCAAAAGCAAGCATTCAACAATAACACTGAAAATAAACTTACTTCTGATGGTCATACAGCAGCTTTCCATTGTTGCCTACAACAATCACTCCGGGATTGTTTTTCTAGGGAAAGAAATGGCACACAAATGCATTAGTTTAATTTGAAGCGAAATATCAGCAACATCTCTGAAAGCCTTCTGCTAAAATCAGTCTAAAATGTCTAAAAGCAAGCCAGAGTTGTGCAGGGAAAGCAAAAGCACCAAAGCAGACCTACTATGTATTGTTTAAGTTTCAGGATCATTCTGGACTGGAAAATTGAGAATTGAAAACAGCAAATGTCATCCTCATATGCAACAAAATCTTTGCTGCTGAGCTGCTCAAAGCAGATTTCTTCCAAGAGAAACAGCATCTCTGACTCGCACAGAAATTGGTGTTTCCAGTATAAGGGAAACTTGACTATTTTATTTTATCCCTTTAAAGTGAAAGAGGGGAAGAGTAAGAAAACAATATCCTAGTTTCTTCCTCAACAGGCAGGAAATTAATTTGTCATCTTTGCTGCAAGAGTTTCCTTCCAACCAACCTTTCCATCATTGTCAAACGAATCAAAGAAAATTCCAACACCATTCCATTTATCGGCTGCCCCGAAAACAGGACCTTCCAAGCCTTGCTCTTCTGTAAACCAGATTGCCTATGAAGAAAGCAAGAAGTCATAAGTCAAGATTCACTTTTAAAGCACATTTGTTTTTCTCAGTTTGGTGAAAGTGCTCCTACCAATCCATCAGCTCCAATGCGGCCTCTTCCTGTAACTCGAAAGGTCACTTCCACTTCCCAGTATTCAAATATTGATTTGTTTTTTGTCCACACTGAGCCCTTCTGGCTTTTCAAGGAGGTTGTTATACGGATCTGATCTGCACTTGGGATGGCATCTAGAAAGGAAACAAGATGTGCTAATTTTCTGTTTAGCAGTGTAAGAGAACAACAGGCATACATTCAGAGAGAGATTCATTTGCTTGCATTAAATAACACTGCTTTTAGGGATTATTTTCTTGAAAAAGAAGGGGGAAAAAACTCATCTATAGACAGTTGTCTTCATGTCACTTGTATCATACTGTCAAGTAAGAAAAGGTATATTTAAGAATTAAGCAGTAGCAACTAAATTAAAGTCTGACAGAAAGCGAAACCACAGCAGAAGTTACTACAGAGAAACTATGTGAAGGTGGAACTGTAAATGTCAATGCCTTTCACAATGGGGGACATTCAGGAAGGGCAAAAAGGCTTTCGGAGCACAACGGAACCCTTAACACAGAGCGCACAGAAACAGACGTTGTTCAACCAAGTCTTATTTGCCAAGGCACCCTTTGCATTTCTAGCTTTGAGACGACGAAACCCAAGAGCTGGGCAGCACGGCCCGGGGCGACGTCGAGCGCGGCAGCAGTGACAGACACATCAGCACTTCCCGGCAGCGCCACGAGTCCCCTGCCAGGGCCCGCAGCCGCCGCACCAGGAGGCCATAGGTGCCTTCGCACCGCAGGTGAGAGCCCGGGCGGGCCCGGGCACTTCCTCGCCACCGCAGTATCTCCTCTGCGCCTCTGGTGCCACGTGGAGCCCGAGGGCACGGCCGGCACACACGGCTAGCTTCGCCCGCGGCTTCTCCCCCAGAGCCCGCGTCGCCCGACCGGACACTGCTGCCTCCACCTCAGGAACGCCACTGGCCCGGCCCCGTCACCCCCGCCCGGCACTTACTGCCCGTGTGCACCCAGAACGGCACCGTGCCATCCGCCTGCACCAGGTGCGGCCCCTTGAAGCTGTACTTGTACTCGAAGCGCCGATGCGGCGCAGCCGCCGCGCTTTCCGTGGCCTGCGCACCGGAGAGCGCCGCGCGGCCGAGGGCGAGCAGCACCACGAGCGGGGCGAGCGGCGCCGCCATCTTGGCCGAGCTGCGGGGCAATGCCCAGGGCCAGCGGGGCGGCCCCTGATTGGACGAGCGCGGGGGCGGGCGCGTGCGGGGCGGGGAGAGAGGCGGGACCGAGGTGAGGGCGGGGAGCGGGGCGGGAACCGGGCCGGGAACAGGGCCGGAACCGGGCGGGGCTGAGGGCGGGAACAGGGCCGGGAACAGGGCCGGGAACCGGGCCGG